>NW_004567107.1:15702174-15715390 GCF_000260355.1 Condylura cristata
AAAAAAAAAAAAAAGAATGTGGCCCATCACTGAGTAAGTCACTGTCGGTCCCCAAAGACAGGATGACACATACAAGGTGATCCTTTTGGAAAGTGGCTTCTGGCTACAGGATAGACTTGCCTGGGTGAATGTACAGAAACCAGCTAGGCAATCAATCATGCATCTTGATTAGGATACTGACGATGGAAATGCCGAGCGACCTCAAAGAACAGTGATGTTATATGCAGGAATGGGAGACTTAGGAGGAAAAGCGAAGAAAGGTATGTTTCAAATACTCTCACCACGGATCGATACGATGCTAAAAGAATCACAGAAGCATCTGGAAGGCTGAGTATAAGCTGGAAGTGAGGATCCGGGAGCCCTGAGTCCCGAGGTAGTAGCAGAGTCCATCAGAGGTGATCTATAAGGAACTGGCAAAAACAGGAACCGTGCCTGGGTGGGCTACAGAACTGAGAAGGGAAAGGGGAAGAATCCAGAGACACAGGGAAAGACCAGGGCAGGGCCAAGAGCAGAGAGAATCGACTCATTCAGTGACTATTTATTAAGAAGCTGCTATGTGCCGGGTACTGGCGTGGGGGATACAGCAGTGAAGAGAACAAGACCCTGAAAATAAAGAGTAGGTGGGGGGAATGAGAAGAGCTGTGGTAATGTGACCAGTCAAGAAACAGGGCGCTCACCTAGAGGCTGGAGAGCTGGGTCCTACTCTCAGCTCCGCCACCTACTAGCTAAGTGACCGAGAGCTCTCTCTCCAGCCCATTTCCTCAACTGAAAAGTAAGTTCTGGAGTAGATGGCCTCTCACGGCCGGCAGCCTGCAGCAGGACCGCAGATCCGTGAGCAGTGAGCGTGGGGGCAGGCCCGGACATGAGGGCTTGGTGTTGCGGCGCGAGGAGGCAGATGGCCAGGCAGATGGTAGCTGTGCACAAAGACCGCTCATCCGAGGAGCCTGGCAGTGACAGGGAGAGCGTGAGCCTTAGGAGACTGTCTAACAAGGGAGATGGGTAAGGTGGGAGGGGAGGACAAGGCTGGAAAGGCTAGAATGCTAGATGAGGGAAGAGACATAGGTTAAGATGCAACAGCGGCTGGTGTCATTCCTTCTTGGCAGAAGACTGTACTTTGCATAAGAAATGCAATGCCCAAGGCCTGACGAAGGTTAAGTGCTGAGAAAAGGGGAGGAGAGTTTGGGAGAGGATGCCACCTCTGGAGCAGTAATGACAGTTAAGAAAGTAGCTTCTGAAATCCAACAGACCCAGTTCAAATCCCAGCCTCACTCTCTGCTGGCTCTGTGACGAATCATTTCACCTGTCAACACCTTATTTCCTTTGCTGTCAATGGAGAATGAGACAGTAACTACATCATGGGGAAGGACACTGAAATCATGCAGTAAAATCCCCAAAGTAATTGCTCCATAAATGTCAGCGATGATCACAAACACACGTGATTATTATCTCTTGGTACAGGGGAGGATAATTAGGGTGCCTGTGGTGGCCGCCTCAATGTGGGAAAGAGAAAAGCAAAAGGAAAAGAGAGCAGAAGTAACAAAGGAAAGGCAGTCCCTTGCATCTGTTACTACATGCAAAGATGGGCACAGAACCAGCAGCATTCGGCTTTTCTAGAAACAGGAAATGTTGGGACGGGCTATCGTTGATGGGGTGGAATAGCAGGTAAATTCCATAGTTAGCGCACAGTGGAGAAGCAAGGCCTGGGGGCCCCTACTCATGGTGCATACCCAGAGAGTGAAGCCCATTGTGAACTAGAACTCCAAGATGGACAAAGGATGTTAAGAGCACCCGAGACCAGGACCTCCCAAGGAGATACTGGGGACCAGGCTCTCTTGTGCTCAGAAAGTCCACAGTGGGTTTAATGCTGTGCTTGAAAGGCTTAATAAATTTTCAAAAAGGAGACAAGTATTCTAATTTGGGCTGGGGCCCACAAGTTGTGTAGTCAGTCTTGGAAACACTATAAAGAACATTCATCAGATAACATATACACAATAAAATCTAAGGGCTGGAAAGTAGTGAGGAATTTTCCATTACCATCAAACTAGAAAACAATTATTCAAATTCTCACTGAAATCCCAACATTGACCATTAGTTTAAATGACAAAATGTATTTGTTACCTATATTAGTTCATTGAAGGTCTCCTTCAGACATACTCACTCTAGAATTTATGTCAAGGAAATCATTCTGATAAGCTTCCTGGCTCTCTGCATCTACCCCCATCATCATGGCGAGTTGCTATCACTCACTTGTACCTCCTCTGCCTCCCTTCCCAGACCTAGAAGTCCTGAAAGTTGAGGTCCTCTCATTCATCTCCATGCCCCAGACCTGGTACACAACAGACCTATATCTGGGTCTGAAAAATGAATTTAAAAATCCGGGTGCCCTTCACAAATGCTGATGCAAGTCATGGAGTAAGCAAGATTTGCTGGACCAGACAGAGCAGGGGAAGGCTGCGATGTTGCACTTCTGCAGCATGGGTGCTGATGTCAGTGGGATAACCACCCAATCCTTCAGAGCATACCTTTGCCTTAAATAAAGAGCTCGAAAGAAGCTCTGCGGTCCATTTTTTGCAAAAAGACATCTATTGCACAACTGTTTTATACTACTTACAGTGAAACTGTACCTGAATTTCCAAGACCTGGCCTATCTCAGGCCAATGCCAATTCCAGAATACAGATATCTTAATAACCAAGGAACATATTGCCTTATATAGCCCACAATGCAGAACAGTCACTCAGGTGCTGTGGAATTAATTCATTTTCATACTTCTAGTGTTACTATAATATGGTTTATAAGTATTGGTAAGAAACTAACTTTAAAAGTATAGTTTCAGTTTCACAAGGTTCAAAAAGTTCTACATGTCTATTCCATAACAATGTGAAGGTACTTAACACTAAAACACTGAAAATCGTTGAGATATTTTTCAAAAATCATTGTATTGGCACCTTACTGTATGTTGAGGTCTAAAATTATCATTAACCTCAACTGTTAAAAATTATTGTAGAAAATTACATTGTAGGGGCCCTCCCAGGTGGCGCAACGAGGTAAGCCACAGCACCATGAAGCTATCCCAACCACTGCAGCATGAGTTCGACCCCTGGCCAGGGAGGGTGACCCAGACCTCTCCTGACCCACCTGCTGCTCAGCAGTGTACTTCGTCCATCTGCCTGTTCTGCTCCCCACTCTGTCTCTGGTGAATCTTCTCACTGTCCCTACAACTCTGGCCTGTACCCCAGTTCTGTATGCATAAATAAATAAGTCTTTAAAAAAAAAAAAGAAAATGTAGACTTTAATTTTTTTACCGGGCTGTCCTTAGTTTACTTTGTTCATCATCATTCATCCTTTCCCTAAAGCAAGTGGCCCAGGCATCTCCCCTGCAGTGAATTCTTACTGGCTGGCTGGTAACTCTCATGGTTGATTCTGGGACCCTGAGCTGGAGGGAGGGTACCCTACCTTTTCAGGCTCCTCCCCAGCCAGCGTAAATTAGCCCAGGGTGAACTTTTGGGTCAAACTGGGCCAGTCACGATACTTCAGTCTCTAGGCCCCCTTGGCTGGTCATAGCACTGGCATGTGACCTGTGCCTTGAGATTTTTTCATTGGGAAGAGAGATTCACTCCTTTTCTGGAGAAGGAAGTATGAAAAGTGAAGGCAAAGAGCAGCCCCAATTCCCCCCCACAAGAATGAAGCTGGCCCGGGGGAACCAGACTGACTGCCAGCAGCCAGCAGCCGATGGCCCCTACTCTGACCTGTGGTTAAAGTGAGTCTCAGTGATTCATCATTTCTGTTTAACTTCTCATGAGCTGGATTTCTAATATTTGCAAACGAAACTCCTGACCAGAACACACACACGCGCTGAGTCCAGTGAATCAAAGTCCATCTGACTGCCCCCACCAGCCCATAGCCTTCTCCTAGGTGGCCCCGCCTCTTGGTTCCACCCACCAGATCCCAGCTGGGGGGCACCAGGTCACAGGGCCGCTTAACCACAATATGGCCCTGTACTTTCCCTGCTTAAAATACAACTGGCTACATATATACAACGGAATATTACTCAGCAACCAAAAAAGAGAAACACATGTCTTTTGCAGCAACTTGGATGGAGCTGGAAAAGATCATGCTCAGTGAGATAAGCCAGAAAGAGAAAGAAAAATACCGGATGGTGTCACTCCTAGCAGGAGTATAATGGACCAGGCGAGAAAACAACAAAAATAATGAACAACCAGAGACATTTTGCGGGAGTGGAGTGGGGAATGGGATCAAAAAGGGGGGGGTGGGGAGGAAAATGCACGTGAGTATGGTGATGGCACACGGGTGACTTGGTGATGGGAAACCCGCGGGGATTACAATTGAGATGGGGGAAAAATGTACAAAATGATGTAAAAATAAACTTTTGTAAAATAAAAAAGCAAAAAATTCTCAGTGAAATAGAGTTAGGGAAAAATTCTTAATCTAATATAGATTACCTATGAGAAAACCTTACTTAACTCCATATTTAATCATGAAATGCTTTCCTTTGCAAAAGATGGAAAAACAAAAATTCAACTGGCTCCCTGCGGATTTGAGCCGAAGCCCTATTCGCCTCCACAGACCACAGTCTGCCCCTGGCCTGCCCCGCACAAGCCACAGGTGCAAACCGACATGGTTAAGCTTTGGTGCAGGTTGGTTTTTCTCTTGAATTACTCTTCCTTCCTCTACCCATTTATAAAACATCTACTTCATTCTCCAACTCCAGTATCATCTCCTTTGGGAAGGTCACCACCCACCCCACCATTCGCGGCTCTGCCTTGCTCAGCCCCTCTTAGTTATGTTCATAATAACTGCAGTAGATGCCATCAGTGCCCCCACCCAGGCCCCACCCTGACCTGTTCATGGCCCACCGGTCTGGCTTCCTGCTGGCCACTCCTGCATTTCTTGGCCAGGCCTCTCTGCCCACCCACGAGGCAGAGTGGAGAGAGCACAGGGGTTACTGCCTTCACTCCCCCAACACCCCAAGCAGTGTTCAACCAAATCTGACAAGGAAGGGTTGCTGCGAAAAGGCCCCAGCTGCCTCACTGTGTGGGAGGGGACTGAGCTGTGTATTCCACCCGGTCCTTAGGATCCCCAGCAGGGAAAGCTCCTGGAAACATGCTTGCTCACCTGCTGCCTTCCTGTCCCTTCCTCCTTCCCTTCACCTCTCCAATAAACTGCCGCCAATTAAATGCTTTCTCAGGGTCTGCTTTTAAGGTAATCATTACACCTAGCATGGCATAGGACTTGCTGTGTCAGACGCTGAACACTGGCTCTTCACAACACCCCAGCTGAAAAATCCAAAGTTTAGATAGGGAGACACTGAGGCATGATGTGAGGCATGGCCCGAGGCCGCAGAACCAGTGAACAAGGGTCATCCACCTGCTGCCACAGCCATCTGTGTGACTATGAACCTCTAGAGGGAGGGACTTTATTTTAAATCATTCTCAACGTCCTCAGCATCTAGCAGGCAGACACGTGAGCAGATGCTCAAGAGCTATGGGTTTTGAAAAGTGCCCGCTCTCTGCTCCTCAAACATGGGTGTTTTTTGCCCAGCACCAAGCTTTTCTCAAATGGGAACCCTCAGACACTGGCCCACTCCTCTGCTCCCCACAACCCCACCCACACACACAATTCATTATTCTTGGTCCCTGTTCAGGCAGCCAAAATGTGGAATTCTGTGGGGCAAGACAGATGGAGATAGCATCTGACCCCTACTATTTAGTAAATAAACCCAAGGGCTCAAACAGGAATGTGCCAAGCTGTTACTAATTGTTCTCATGTTAATAAGGAACATCTGCTTCCTTCCCTGTACCCTCCATGATGCTCAATCCCCCCAACCCAAATGCCTTTCTCCAACCGTTTTCCCCCAAGCTACCAGCCCCCTTAACACCAAGCTTCCGTCCCCCATCTTACCCTCCACACCCCCCATCTTCTATTTGATTGTCAATATTCCATCTATCTAACCACTGACTCAACCTCTGCCCTCCACTGCTGGCTCTATTTGGATCTTCTGGGGCCACACAGCCATAGAATATAGAAGAGCTTCCCAGAGGCACCCCTCGAGCCAAACCTGGCAGCTTGAATGGATTTTCAACAACAGAGTCCTGAACTCTCCAAACTGCATCATTGCCATCTCTCCATTTCCTGCTCACATTTGCCTCCTATCTCTGTTCCCTCTCAGTCAGCACATTAGTCACTTAAAAAAAAAAATCAGATTGAAAAAGTGTAAATAAAAGAGAATTCAAGACATTCTGCAGCCCAGAAGCAGCACCAGCTTCAGGCACAGGTGGATCCAGGACTTCAGTGCCCTTCAGGGCATCATTCCCTCTTCCCCTCCAGCTCTAACATCCTCTCTGGCTTCAGTCTCCAGTAGGTTCACAATCTAATAGCGACATTCTTCCCCCTTGGATGCATCTAAGCAAGGTTTAGATCTGTTGGGCTCTGCTTGGATCCCATGCCCACCAAGGGAGATGTTTCAGCCTATGGGAGATATAATGAAAGCCCACACGGCAGGGTGGCACAGAAAAACCAGGGCGTTTGCCCCCACCCAAGCCTGTCCTCTGCTTCAGAGAGTCCCTGGCGGCAGCTGCTTCCTCTCCAGGGTGCCTCTCCGTCCAGCCTTTGTTGAGCAGCCCTAACAGGGCTCTGGTTCCCACAGCAGCGCCTGGATTCTGCTAACATCACCTCCTCCCACTGACCCTCCAGCCCTGAGAGTAACAGAGGTTTCCTGCTGTCCCTTCTCTCTGGGGCAACTCACCATCCCATTTGACATCTCACATTTTCCACTGACACAACTCATCCCCGAATAGCCTCTGGGCCTGAAACACCTAAGTGATTTTTAATCCCTGACTGAACTGATACAGAAACTGACAAAGACTAGGAAAAAGTGCACGAAGAAAAGGTGGAGAGCAGCACAGCAAGGAAAACTACCACCTCAGCTCACGAAGGGGTGCCAGGCCCAGACAGGAACTCACCAGATGTTTCTGTCAATCCTACAGTGTCATCCCCTATTCACAGATGAGGAAACTGAGGCTCAGCGAGGCTAACAAACTTGCTGTTACACAAGCGTTAAGTGTGGCGCTAGAATTCAAATCCAAATGACCTGGCTCCAGAGACCCAGAGTGCTCCTCTGGGTCAAGGGTCACAAATCAGAAGGGCAGGCTAAGATAAGGACTGAAGCACCTACTGGCTTAGTAATAGGAGTCAGAAGGTAGCAGCAGTAGCAAAGGCAGACCAGACAGCAAAGGGCTGACAAGGAAGCCAGGGGTTAAGAAGTAGAGACAAAGGCGCCGAATCATTCTTTCAAAAAGCTTGGCTGTGACAAGCATTCACAAAACAGGGCAGGCAGTGGAGAAGGGAGGACCACGGCAGAATTTTCTTCTTTCTTGCTTTGCGTGAAAATGAGTGACCCAACCAGATGTCAGTGTTTATGCAAATGAGCAGGCTAAGTGGAGTCTGAAGACACAGGGTGAGGCAGATGACAGGGTGGGGTCCCCAGGGGGCAATACTGTCCAGAATCAGCTCGAGTATCCCCTCCCCTGCAGCAGAAGGAGTGAAAGAAAGGCTGGCTCCAGACTGAGCACACACTGAGGCTCAGAGACAGGGAGCTCTGTTCTGGTGGCTCCTAGCTCCTCTAAGGTAAAGATGAGGTTGGCAGGGTGGTGGAGTGCAGTGGAGGTGTGAGGAGCAGAGAAACGCTTCAGAACAGCCATAGTGCCAAAGTGGAAAGAAAGGGGTTCCCAGCCCCACACTGTAGCTGCAACCTATGAATTTATACTGTCATGGTGCCTTAGTGACTGCGGAGGGAAAGGGAAGGGAGATGTCATCTGACAGCTCGAAGGCAGAGCTGTGCCATTCGAGGTATCAGCAAGGGTGTGGCCCTGGGAGGAGGTGGCCCCGTTGAAAAACACTGCACGTGACTGACGAGAAGGTCAGGAATCAGTTTTGGACATTTTGGGAGTCCCCTGCAAAAGGGCATGATCTGAGAAGACAGCCCCTTGGAGCAGCCGTGACATCTTTTGGGGTCTAGAGATTTTACTGAGTAGGAGCTCTGGGAAGTTAGAAGTGACAGAAAGGGAAAATGTAGCGGAAGGCCTGTCATGGGAACTTGTTTTCACTTGTCATTCCTCCTTCTGTATCAGCTTCTGATTTTGCTCTGGAAGACACCACCTCCCTCCCCAGGTCCAGAGGGGCATCTGAGATACCAGTAATATCCCATGACTTAACCTGGGGGCCAGGAACATGGATGCTCACTTCATTGCCCTTCACATTGTATAGGTACATTTTATTCTTTACACAAATATGTTTCATATATTCATTATATAGTTCACAGTTCAAATAAATGCAGTCACACGTCCCTCCCCTTGTGCCAAAGGTAAGCGCCTGGCCCACGTCTGGGCAATCAGAGTCACAAAGATAGGTTTCCACACCTGACCCACTTTAGGTCACAGGACACCAGCCAAGAGCTTTTGCTGAAACTCTCGGGACAGAGGCACTCTCTCGGCTTTTGTCATGAAGCTTGTTTGCAGAACACAGCCCTGAACTGCTTGAGAATAAAGCTAATGCATAAGAAGACAGCGAAGAGATGAAAAGTGAGAGATTCCTTGAGTCACTCGAACACCTAGCTCCAGCCATACCTGAAACCAAGGTACCTGAGGCTTTTCAACTAGCTCTGTCAGCAGATACTCTGCCTTGAACCCGTTTGCATTCAGTGTGTATCTTTTTAACCAAAAAGAAACCTAATCCAGTGGAAAAGTCAAGGAAAAGCTTTTCAATTCAACAATCTGATTTTCTCAACACCTAAGGCAAATCACACCTTCCTCCTGCTCAGGCCCTGACAGAAGGCACACAGAATCAAGGCCAAACTTCTCAGGCTGCCTCCAGACCCTACATCCTGGCCCCTTTCCAGTGCCCTCAGCCAGCCACTGCTCAGTGCTCACCTGGCCCAGGGACACTGGCCTCTGGACTCATCCCCAACACAGCAGACATGGATCTTTGGGCCTCTGCTCAGGCTGTTCCCCCCACTTCAGACGTCTGCTAGTACTTACTACCCTCAAAATTTCTACTCACCACTCAAGTTCTCATTGAGGCCCATGTGAATCCCAACAGCCAGTGAACCAGCCCTCCCTGCATGACTTTTTCTTTTTTTCCTTCTGTAGCATTTATTACATAACATAAAATCTACTCACGGACATGTACCCAATGAGGCAAGGCCCTCAAATACTTGCTGAATGAACCACCACCACCACCACCACAAAAAAAAAAAAAAAGGTATGAGCTTCAAAAGAGCAGAGCTAAGTTTGTAAAAAGCAGTGGAGAGAGTGGACAGTGACCCATCTCCTGCTCCTCTCACAAATACAAGAGGAAAAGGCACCCTCACTTTAAGAATGTCTTAGGGAAGCAGCAGCCAGGAGTGGGAAGAGTGCAATGAGGAGACTGAGGATGTGGCAGGGTGTTAACCACAGCTGGGGTCTGAAAGGACTTGGCACCAAGTTTACAAGTGAAAGGCTGAGTCAGGGGAGAAGCAGTTTAGACCAGTGAGCAGACGAAGGTGAAGGAGATAGGCCATTTTAGGGGGAGAGGAGGACATAGTGACAGAAAGCCTGGGGAGTTTAGCTGACATCCAAAGAATTGGAAGATAAAGACCACCACCCCCATCATACCATGGTTTAGATGATTCTAGAAATTGGTGGGTGAAATGGCCATGATGTTGGGTATACTTCCCTCCTACCCAGCAACCCAGATGCCTGTCAAAGGTGTCAGTGGCTAGAGACGCCACGAGTCTTCCCCTTCCCTGTTTGTGGCCACACCCTGGGATCAGGGGAAGCAATTCCCTCCACACAATACAATAACCCTGTGCCAGCAGCAGACCCAAGCCCTCATTCTCAAGTTCAGAACTGACTCTGGATCAGACATCTCGGACCCCAACCTATGCAAAAAGGCAAGACAGGCTTTTTTCCAATGACAGGTCATAGCATCCAATCTTCCCACCTGGCTTCCAGCGACCCCCGTTCTCCCTGGGAAAGAGAAAGCAGGGCACAGGAAAAGCTTCCTTCCACTGGTTCTGACTCACCTCTATTGCTTGTTAGCTTCTCACTACAGAAAGTTCTCTAGAGTTCCATGAGGATGTGTGTCCGCCAAGATTCAAGGAAAATGTTACACCCCGTCAGAGAAAATTACATTGCTTATCCTCGAAGGAAAAGTGGCTTCCTATTAATCCGGCCCTTGGGAGTGATGTCATTTTCATGTTCCCCACAGCTGTTAGACTTATTAAATATTGAAAAATTAATAATAATGCCTCCAATACTGCCCCACTCACAGAACTATCCCTATAAAGGAAACCAATAGTAATTAGATTGGGGCCTAAGTTTCTGCCCACCATAAATTCTTGTGGCCTAGGGCATGTGATCCCTCATTGCTTATTAGTAAAATACCCCCTCTTCCGATTCACGAGTCCTCCAAAACAGGACTGCTGTAAGCAAATACCCTAACTCACGCTCACTCACACTCATCCATGGGTTCTTGAAGACTGTGACTTTAAGCAAACTGATGTCTCATGAAACCAGGTCTTCATTAACATCCTTTTGTCCAACATTGGGTGGGAATTTTTTCCTCATCAATGTCATGATAAAAGGATATCATCTGAGAACCTACCACGCTGCTAATAACCATGTGCAGCCATCAACCTTCAAGATGCCCTCAGCAGTATCTTCCTCCTGGTATTCAGACCCTTCTCTCACAATGTGCCAACTGGGTCTGTGTGACCAACAGAACGTGGCACAGGCATGTCAACTCTAAGGTTAGATTACGGAAACTGTGGCTTGAGTCTGGATTGCTCCCTCTCTCGCTCTGGGGGAAAACCAGCTGCCAGGTCAAGCACCCCTAAGGAGAGGAACTGAGGCCAGTGCCCAGCAGAGGGAGGTTGAAAGTCGGTCCTCCAGGAATCCAGTCTGCAGATGGCTGCAGCCTCACTCAACAGCTCGGTGGCAATCTCACAGAACACCTGAGTCAGAAATCACCCTGATTTCTGACCCATAGACACCATTTTCAGGTGCTGAATTTTGCAGTAATCTGTCACACAGCCGTAGATAATTAATTCACTCTCCTACACAGATGTGAGAAAGAAATCTTAAGTTTTAACATTTCTACATATACATAGGATCAATTTTTCTGTCCCTAACAAACAAAGCATTCATTCAGTGATTCAGTAGGTACTTAGTGAATAAAGTAAAATATGGGCAAGATATTCCAAGATATTTCATGCAGGCGTATTATCTTCTATAAAATGAAAAATGATCACAGAGAGTTCCCCCACACATTTCAAGCTGCTAAATTAACTGGTTTCATCAGCTTTTAGGTCTTCTTGGTCCTAATCTTTACCCTTCCCCCCATGCCTATGCTCCCCCAACCATCTCAGAAAGGCATCCGAAGTCCCAAATCCTTATTTTGTGTGCTCAATGCATTTATACTAATTTTTTAAAGATTTACTTATGCATATGCAACTGGGGTATAGGCCAGAGGTGCAGGGGCAGTGGGAGGCTTCACCAGAGACAAAGTGGGAAGCAGAAGAGATCAAGTGCACTGCTGAGTGGAACAGCAGGCAGGTCAGGAGAGGTCTGCTGCCAGCCATGTGGATCACCTCCAGGTCAGGTAGGGATGGAACTCATGCTGAGGTGGCTTTAGCTTCTCAGTGCTGTGCTTAAACCCCCTGCTCCACCAGAGAGGGCCCCATACTCATTTTTAACATACCACATGCCCTTACATCTAAAGGAAAGAAAGATCCCCTGGGATCCTCCCTGGTGGTGCAGGGAGTTAAAGCACAGCAGATGAAGTTAAGGCAACACAGGTTAGATCCATGGCCAGGGAGGTGACCCACTTGGCACTCTCCTGACCTGCCAGCTGCTCCCCTCAGCAGTATATTTCAGTACATCTGCCTGTTCTGCCCTCCAATCTGTATCTGTTGAATCCTCGCACACACACACACCCCCCCTCCTCTGGCCCATACCCCAGTTCCGTATGCATAAATAAATAAATCTTTAAAAAAGAAAAAAAGTAAGATCCCCTGATTCCATTAAGTATCAGAACAAGGATGAATTCACCCAGTATTTTACTACGAGGAGGAAATCCTGATCAATAGTATTGAACAACTGATTTCTGCAATTAGTGCCTACATAGTAACAGCAACGCTGATACAATCGGGGCTCAAGTCCCGGTCACAACTGAAACGGCTGTGGGGGGAAAGGATGCCGCCCCTCACCCTTGGCAGGACACCGCTGCCTCTATGCTGCGCTAAGATCGAGAGGCTCCCTCTGCACAAAGAAGGTCAAAGGGCGAGCTCGCTTTCCCGCAGCCACAAAACCAGCCTCTGTCAACCTAAACGGTGTGGGAGGCCATCCGAGGCGATGGAGCCCCAGACAGAAAACCACAGCGAGACTCTCCTCCCGCCGCGGACTGAGGTCTGAGTCAGGTGACTCTTGGGCACCCAGCAAACCTAAACAAAAATCACTTCCCACATGACAGACCGGGGGGAAGAGACGACTCTGGCAGTGAGACCAAGGCTGGCCCGTCCAGCGACGGAAAACCATTAACTCCAGCTTCTTTCCGTTCCCAGGAAAGTGGAGGAGCTACAAGTGCCTCGGAAGCTCAGCCTCCGGCTTCACCTGGAGGAACTCGGGACCCCATCCCAGGGCGCAGCGCCGAGCCCCGCACTCCCGCCACCCGCGCGCGCCCGCAAACGGGACCCCTCCCCACCAGCTGTCACCCGCGCTCGCGAGCGGTCAGGGGTGTGTGATCCCGTCCCCTCTGGCCGCTCCCCCGGTGGCTGCGACCCCGCGGGGGTGACAGCGGGGAGACGTTTTTTCTGAAGGTTTCGTGGGAGACAGCACGCCCGCCCCCCGGGGAAAGAGCGCCAGGGTGGGCGCGGCCGGGTGCCCAGGAGGGCTCGGGAGTCACCCCCGCCTCCTACCCCCTCGGGAGCAAAACGAGTCGCCCTATCCCCAGCCCGATGAGCCCCACCTTGTCGCCAAAGCTGCGGGTCATCAGCAGGTCCGGGCTGGGCGTGCTGTCGCCGCCCACGGCCTCCTCGCTGCTGGAGCCGGCCAGCGGGTGCGGCATGTCGCGCAGGGAGTGGGGCCCCGTGGACGGCAGGGCCTTGGGGGGCCCGCCCGACATGGCGAGCACGGCTCGGGACGCGCTGCCGCCGCTTCCTCC
>NW_004567107.1:15717423-15724847 GCF_000260355.1 Condylura cristata
CAGGGAAAACTGAAAGGAGGTCCACCTTTGAATTGCCATTTTGTCACTACCAGTGGGTGACCTTGAGCAAGTTACCTAATTTAGTGAAGCTGGTTCCTAACCTAAAATGGGAAACAGAGGAGCAGGTGACCCTAAGAACTGGTGGCAGTCACTAAGTAATTTTGCTAGGACAACCCTGGCACAAGACTAGATGCCCCTGAGAGTAAATTCCCTTCCTTTTCCTCTTCTATTTTCTGAAATGATAATTATAGAGTTTTTGTAACTAAACATGCTGCACTTCAAACTCTTGTATTTGCTCAGTTTGGGTCAGGGTACCATTTTTCAAGTGCTCCCAACCCAAACAAAACCTGAGTCCCTTCAAGACCATGTGAAACTGGTCATTTATTTATTTTCCAATTTCCTGGTTGGTCAATGGCTTCTGCCCACAATGACCAAGTGGGTTATCATCAAAACTAAAAAAAGTATACTTTTATGGAAACATTTTGGTATAAAGTTTCCACCATTCAAATTTAGCCCAGGGCCATCTATTCATACTCACCATTTCCTGTTGTATTTCAGTATTCCTTGTGGTGGGAAATTGTCACTGAAATGATAAGTGTCCGAGAGGATGTGACTGTGCTTCTACTGAGTCCTTGATGCAGCACGATGGTGAGAAGGAAGTATGAAATTGCTGTATCAGAGAGAAATTTGGAATTTATGAGAGAGGCTTGGATTTCTAGGGCTGAGCACTGACAAATAATGCGTATGCTTGGGAGCACAGGAACCCAAGAGCACAGGAGGCCCCCAATGCCACTAGAACCCAAAAGAGCAGCAGGGGGCTCCCCCCAAATAGAGGAAACTCTTAGGCACCTTTCAGGAGCATGGCCTTGTGCCTCAAAATCGGGTGTTTGCCAAACTGCAATCCTGTAAACCTCACTAGCAAGTCTTTCGGGACTTTACATGAGCACCCAGACCCCAGAAACAAAGCAGAATCACAACGAAGCATTCACCCCTTTTCTCCCCTGGTACAGCATGTGCTTAGGCCTTATTCATGTTTGTGTTAGCTGCTTATCCTCTTCTGGTTCTTAACACAATCATAGCTTTATTCTATATAGCATATCCCAAACCCCACTTCGAAATAACACCACCACTTCTGAAGTGGATGGCTGATGAGGACAAAGGACGTTTTCAAAGGGCATTCAGAGTGACATGTAGAAAGTTACAAAAGGCTGTCTCAAGTGAGAGGGGCAACTGACCCCCAACAGAGGCAAAATTGTGTGGACAATCTAACTCAACCAATGATGTTCCAGGAAAAAGCAAAAGCCAGCAGGTCCACTTGAGGCCAGAATCTAAAGAGTTTTGCAAATACAAAATTGGAACGTGCCCCAAAAATAGCAGTGAGGCTTACGGGTGAATGACTGGAACATTTTTATCTTTTCATATTGAAGTTCCTGCCCCCCCCCCCCCAAACATGAAGGCCCTCTGAAGTGGGTGGTACAGCACAGATCTTGAACTTGGTGTTAAGACCAGCGTCTGAGTTCATCAGCACACACATTCCACCTGGAACTGCATTTTTCTAACTTCCTGAGCAATGATCATGCTGATGTTAATCTATATATTACATATATTTTCTAAACAATTTTTTTATTTATTTATGCATACAAGAACTGGCCAGAGGTGTGGGAGGTGAGAGGACTCATCAGAGACACAGAAGAGACCAAAACAGACAGACTGAAATACACTGCTGTGGGGAGCAGAGGAGGGGTTTGCTGCACCATGTGGGTCACCTCCCTGGCTGGGGATGGAACTCAGTGCTGCAGTGACTCCTAATAGCTTCATAATGCTGAGATTTAACCCTTTCCACCACCAGGGAGGCCCTAGATTAGATGCATTCTTTTTTTAAACTTTTAAAAAAAGGTTTATTTATTTATGCATATAGAACTGGGGTACAGGCCAGAAGTACAGGGGCGGTGAGAGGATTCACCAGAGGCAGAGCGGGAACAGAACAAGCAGATTCATAAAGTACACTGTTAAGGGGAGCAGTGGGCAGGACAGGAGAGGTCTGCCAAGCCACATGGATCACCTCCAGAGTGGAGGATCAAACTTTCACTGAAGTGGCTGTGGTTAGCTTGCAGTGCTTCCTCCTAACCCTTGGTGCCACCCAGGAGAGCCAAGATTTCTTGTGCAACACTGTTCTCATAGCTCCACCCACTGCTCTAAACCATAAATTGACATTCAAAACCTATGTAAATAGCATTTTTAAAGTGCTTACTTTAGAGAAACTTCCTGCTTGTTGAAAAGTTGCTTAAAGACAAATTTCTCTTACAAAATTAGATTACGGAGTCCTTTCCCCCTAAAACTTACTTGATTACTTTTAAGTACTCATTTGAGCATTAACCAGGGGCTTAAATTTTGGGAAAAGAATTTAAATGAACTGAACTATCAGTTGACTGAGTCACTGTAATGCTGGCCTTGGAGGGATATTTTCAGAAACCCCAAACTTCTTTGGCTAGCCCTGGGGTCTCCTAGAAATTAAGACCTCATCTGCATAGAAATATAATTTAATGTCATCACAGAGGGATGCTTGCTACCTTGTTTTCTCCACAGCCACTTCTGGGGCTTCTCTGCCTTCTCAATCCATTTGTACCAAGTTCAAAAAACAGGTAACACAAATGGACGGTGGCAGGAGTCAGAAAAGTGTGGTACCTTTCTGTGAGTTTCTGGGGTATTGACAATATTCTGTTTCTTGATTGGGGCTGGTTCTTTGTAAAAATTCATCAAGTAATATATGTATGATTGAAGAACCTTGATGTCTAGCTTACGTAATAAAAAGTTTACATAAAAATGGCATCTCTAAAATGGCAAGGAAAATTGTAAAATAAAAAAGGAAGAGAGTTCCTGGCTCCCTCAAACGGTGCTCCTCGAGACTCTGAACCTCCCTGGTGCTCCTCAAATCCTCACCCGGTGCTGCCACAGCGGTGGCTGAGCCAGGCCTGCTCCGGCTGCCCCTCCTACACTTAGTGACCATGCAGGCCCACAGTTTGGTCTCCTCTGGAGGTCATGAGACTGTGCTAGCAGGGGCCTTGTCTCTCTGTATAATCTAGCCAGCTCAACATATGGCCCCAGGGGCCCAGCAAGACAACCTGTGCTCTGCATTGCAAAGCCAGGTAAGTGACTTGCTGAGGCAGGGCTTCCCTCCCCTACTCCTACATAAGGGGACAGGAAAGGCCGGCTGTTCCATGCATCAGCTGTGCTGCTCATAGCTCATTCATTAACTGGAGTTTCAGGATTCTCTGTCTGAGAGGGCTAGAGGCTTAGTTTTCCCAGAGCCTCTAGCCCTCCTGTGAGGTGGCCCCAGCAATCACTCTTGAAGACAATGGGGAGGTTCACAAAGCTGCCCTCACCACCCACCCATTCATTTTCAGCTTGCTGGAATAGTAGGTGGCCTTTGTGCTTCAGTCCATAAAGGGAAACTTGTTGAAGTGTTATGCTGGAATATTCATTTTCTCCCAAATCAAACATGGCCAAAACCACCCCGCCCTCCCTGAGAATGAAGGTCCCTTCAGCAACCAGTTTCTGTGATGTGGTCTTCACAAATGAACTCATTCTACTGCTTCTAGTCATCACCTCAAGGCAGACCTAAGCTTTTCCTAAGAAAAAAACCACAGTCTGTCCCTATGTGTTTGGGGGGTAGGGTATGGGAGAGGGGTGGTACTGGAGGGAAGACACTTTAGGAGGTTATTAACCAGATAAGTAAAGTGTACTCTAAAGCTCACCTGGATCACTGGATTTCTATACAACCTCAGAATTCAGGTCTATTCTGCTGACTTTGGTCCATCAGTCAACACTTCTGCTACCCAGAACCCCCAGAGCATTGATTGATACATGGATATATGGCCACTACTCTAGGGGGCATCAGGAAACTTAATTTAAGAAAACACCATAATTTATTTTATACCTCTGCTTTCTTTAAAATAATGAAAGAAATACTTAGAAAATCCTAATTTGAGCTATTAGTATAATTTCTAATAGGCTAGGTATAGAACAGCTCCTATGTTATTATACCAAGGAGAGAGGACACTGTTCATCTTTGATGATATGCCTTTCATATCCGCCAGTGACATTCCATCAGGTAGACGAGGGAAGCTGTCGTCTTCCCCTTTCAACTTCCCAGGGGCCTTGGGTGGTGAAAGATAGTGGGAGGAATATTTCCCCCTCAACTTCCAGTGGTACAGAAATCCAGAGAGCATGTGTCTTGCTCTTCACTTGGGCTTTCAAAAATCAGGATACTTTTGGGTCTAGACTATTCCTCCAGGAAGAATGTGGCTAGTAAATCTCTTTTAAGTTTAGAATTCTTTTAGGTGTAAGGAAAAGGTGCAAACATAGTACCAATAGTCTCACATATGCTTTATCTAGCATCTCCCAGTATTAATACACAAAGTGATTCTCTCTCTCAGTAGATCTGTATCTCACAGTCCCTCTCCTCTGCTTTACATTCAAACTCCTCACTTTGACCAGATATGTTTTGCAACATGTGTTAACAAGCAACATTGAATTCACTTCAAATGTCTTGAACTACACTGCAGAAGCATTTCCAATTTTAGAAAAAATTTCATTGTTACTTCTTACTAGAATTTTCCACACTTCACTTCTGCCGTTAAATATATATGTAATAGTATTTTTAACAGCAGCTGGTATGTTTTCAGCATCTCCACTTTGATGATGACCTTAAGAGTTTTTTAAAAATCTTCTAAAATAGACCTCCTTGGTTGAGCGAGGGATTAAGTCTCAGCACTATGAATCTATAGCAGCCACTGCAGCATGAGTTCAATTCCTGGCCAGGGCACATGGCACAGAAGACCTCTCCTGCCTCACCAGCTGCTCCCCTCAGCAGTGTGTTTCAGTTAATCTGCCTGCTCTGTTCCCCACTCTGTCTGCTCCCCACTCTGTCTCTAGTGGATCTTCTCATCCCCCACTCCTCTGGCCTACACCCCATTCCTGTGTGCATGAATAAATAAAATTAATCTTTAAAACTATTCTAAAATAGGCCCTCCCTGGTGGTGCAGCAGGTTAAAGCACTGCACTAAGAAGCTTAAGCCACTTCCACATGAGTTCGATCCCCGCCTGCCCCGGAGGTGACCCATAGGGCGCAGCAGACCTCTCCTGACCCACCCACCCCATAGGGCGCAGCAGACCTCTCCTGACCCACCCACTGCTCCCCTCAGCAGTGCACTTCGTAGATCTGCCTGTTCTGCTCCCCACTCTGTCTCTGGTGAATCCTCTCACCCTCCGCATCTCTGGACTGTACCCCAGTTCTGTATGAATAAATAAATAAATCTTTTTTTAAATATTCTAAAATAGATTTTGAATATAAAATATAACTAATAAGGATGACCACTATTTAATTGACCGATGAAATAGATGTGAGTTCCCACATTTACAGTTTAGATTGAGAAACGACCAAATATTTCAATGTTAATTTCTTTATGTGATGAAAGAACAGTAGCAAGCTTACCAGGGTAAACTTGTGCCCTGTCAGGCCCAGTTGGGCATTTGCGGGGTTTTAATTTCCTTATGTGATGAAAGAACAGCAGCAAGCTTATCAGTGTAAATTTGTGCCCAGCCAGGCCTAGCTGGGCATTTGCCAGGCCTGGGGCAGGGGCACAGAGGCAGTCTTAACAACCCATATGCCAAGCTACATGTAAGCTATAAATCGAGCCTACAAGTAAAGGTGAGTAAAGCTCTGGTCTTGAAATGACTGCCAGTTGCTTAAATATCAACAACGTTATTGTCTTTGCTTGTCTGACTGGACTGTTGCTGTATGATATGCATAATAACATAAGTAAATAAATAGTCTATTCAATTTTCTTAAATAGCAGCAGAATAATTCTACATTTTCACTAGGTTATAAGATTTTCACCTGGATTGTGCTGTTGACAGTGTTCAAAGATAAACTATTACAGTTTCTAAGTATTTGAGAAAAAGTGACTAGAATCGAGCAGCAGCACCAAATTGGAAGTGGTGAGGAACACCCCCAACAGGATGAGGCTTCTCTAGAGAGAAGGCACAAGCAAAATAAGGAAATTATGGATAGACTGTAGCTTAAAAACTAGTAGGTGATTGTGATGGTGAGTCCCAGGGCAAGTTAGGGATCCGTAGGCAGCTTCAGGGACAATGCAGGCAGGGATTTCAGGAGAGTTAAGGAAGAGATAAGGGCAACACATTCCAGAGGGGACTAGTCAAAGGCCCCAGAACTAGGGACAACAGGAAATTCCAAAATAAAGTTGACAAAGAAAAGTTAAGATAAGGAGTGGGACACAGAAACTTAGTTCTGGACACAGAGACTTTTGGGCAGTGAGTGAAACCACTGTTACCTAACCAAGCACAAAGAGACCGGTGGGGCTTTAGAATAATCAGGGAAAGAAGCTCCATGTTCCCTGAGACACTCCACTGAGGCTCCCTTGCTGGCCCCTGGCCTGGTTCCACCGGCCTGGCAGTCCCTTTTCTGTTCCTTTCTCCTTAGTAAGTGTGCCTTGCTTCGCTTGCTTCCCCAAGTGTCAGGACAAGTTCCTGCTGTGGCTTCGTGAGGCACCCACCAGTGATGTTCTTTCTAGTGGCCGGACTCAGCTGCCGCGGCAGCCTGGGATCTATCCTGGCTGGGAGACGAGGCCTGAAACCTGACATTACAGCGTCAGTGGGTGTCCTTCAGTGTCAGTTTTGTAAGCTTGAGGCATTTCAAGTTTTCCATTTTGATTTGCTTGAATAGCTTGTGGCCTTCAGTTTAGTTAATTTAACAGTAACAACAAATTAAACAAACGTTCTTGAGTGATTATAGTTCTTAGCTTTTTTTTATTATTAATTGCAACTTGGAGAAAACATATCCTCTGCTAAGAAAACAACTGAAATTGCCTATTACATTGTTAAGGTAATATTTAGATTCAGAAATGAATCATGAATTTTATATATCATATTAAAATGGGGATGCATATGCTATTTTATTATCACAGGATATTAAAGTATAATTTAATTTTATTATAAATTGTTTCTAATACTGCAAACCCTTATCATCTCTTAAAGCAATTTCTAGAAAGAAAAATATAATCAAGAATAAGTATCATACCTCATGCAGTACATACAAACTGAAATACATACAAACATGTGAGGAATATCAATAGCTTAATATTGCAGTAAAGCCGCTCGGTTGCCAGTGTAACTGTTGTGAATACTAAATACTTTAGCTACTCAATATTCCCTGCACCAAAAAGTATTGTTCATTCCAACCTGGTGAGATAATAGAAAAGATAATTGAGGGGTCTCCCTGGAGGTTCAGGGGTTAAAGACACAGTGCTATCAAGTATTTGCCAGCCACTGCAACATGAGTTAAATCTCTGACCAATGTGCTGACCCACATGGCACAGCAGACCTCTCCTGACCCGCTGGCTGCT
>NW_004567107.1:15725607-15754370 GCF_000260355.1 Condylura cristata
GTCATGGGAACCTCTAATTTGCAGCCAAGTTAGACAGAAGTTGCAGCTAGCCTGCAGCCATCCTCCTCGTGATTGGCATCTTAGGTGGAAGGCCCGCTCTTGGGGCTGGGTCCTGTACTCATGGGATCTGATGCTATCTCCAGGTAGATAGTACTAGAATTGACTTAAATTGCAGGATACCCAGCTTGTGTTGCGGAATAGCTTGCTGGGGTGTGGGGGTGGAAATATACATCTGGTGTCAAAAGTGTTGTAAGTATGGCAGTCGTATGAGGACAAAGAAGCACCAGAGGAAGACTGGGCTTTTCCTAACTCAACCTCAGTGGACACAACCATATACCTCCACAGCAGTCCAGCCCAAGACCTTTTTTGCTTCAAGAAGGAGAGGTAGGATGTGTTTCATGGGACCGGAATGGTGTTGAGACACTGAGCAGATGTTCATGGTCCTAAGTGTGCTAGTGCTGAGCAACTGCTTGCAGGTGACAGTTTCTCATTTGCTTTTTAGCAAATTTAGTTCTCTGTTCATGTACACACATGTGTATGCACGTGCAGGACCATCTAAAATGTGGGGGCTGGAGCCCCTTTTGCTCATGTCTAGGGGTAGTTCTGAACCTAAGGAAAGCCAAATGACTTCACACTGTCGGAACAGAGGAAGGATTTAGTCTTTTGAATAGAGAAAGTTGATGGGAGAGACAAGCAAAGCCAAAGGAATGTATGGTGGTGCTAGGGGCATGCACTTTACACTGTGATTATAAGTTTGCCAAAGCATCAACTCTCGGGCCCTCCCTGGTGGCACAGTGGGTTAAAGCACAGCACTAAGAAGCTAAAGCCACTTCCGCATGAGTTCGATTCCCGCCTGCCCCAGAGAAGAGCCACATGGGGCTGTAGACCTCTCCTGACCCACTCGCTGCTCCCCTCAGCAGTGTACTTCGTAGACTGTTCTGTTCTGCTCCCCTCTCTGTCTCTGGTGAATCCTCTCACCCTCCACATCTCGGGCCTGTACCCCAGTTCCATATGAAAAAATAAATAACTCTTTAAAAAAAAAAAGCATCAACTCTCCAGGTAAATGTATTTTTGTATTGATTTGAGTGGGTTTGTTTTGTGGTATTTAAGCTATAAATCTGAACTCTGAGTGATTCTTAAACTTCAGAAAAATCGTATGTATTTTGAAAAGATTGTAAAAGTACATAATCATCATATGCAAACATAGGACTTACATTGATTTACAAGTAAAGAACAGATTATTGAAAATTATCATTCCGGGGCCTCCCTGGTACAGCAGTGGATTAAAGAGCATCACGATGAAGCTACCTGCAGCCACTGCAGCAAGAATTCGATCCCCTACCAGGGAGTTGACCCACATGGTATGGCACCCTCTCCTAACCTGCCTGCTGCTCCCCTCAGCAGTGTATTTCAGTCAATCTACCTGTTCTGTTCCCCACACTGTCTCTAGTGAATCCTCTCACCCCCCTTGCACCTCTGGCCTATACCTGAGTTCTTATATGCACAAATAAACAAATCTTTAAAACAAGCAAATTATCATTTCTGTTGTCAACTAGAAGATTCCTCAAAAGAATAAAATGGTATCTTTTAGAATCCTCCAGAACAACCATATACTTATGTGTGTGTGGGGGGGGAGTTACACAATGGTGTAACAAGACAGACATGTTATTAACTCAAAACTATAATCATTATTAGGTATTAAATGGTAAATATGGAGCAGGAAGCTTTCTTTAAAATAATAGGTATAGGAAGGGTGTTTGGAAGGTTCAAACATATTTGAAATGGTTTGGGTATTCAGCTCGGTGGTATGTTTCAGAGTGTCTATTATAGTATTATCTATATATATGCTTGTAAGTATGAAATACCACATTAAGGTGCAACCCAGGCCAAAAAATCATCTCCAGCATTTGTTTCCTAAGTACTATCACAGGTGCTTTAGTGGCAGCTATAAAAAATTTGGTGCTTAAAACAACAGAAATTAATCCTCTCAGTTTTGGAGACCAGAAGTTCTAAATCATATGGCTTGGGAAGAGAAATATTCCTTGCCTCTTTCAGTCCCTGAAGCTGCTAGCATTCCTCAGCTTATGGCTGCATCCCTCTAAGCCCTGCCTCTGTGGTCCTTCTACTATGTCAAACCTCCCTCCTTCTCTTACAAGGCAGGTGTTTAGGACCCACCTGGTTAATATAGGCTAATTAATACCCCCTTCTCAAAATCCTTATCTCAATTACATTTCCAAAGACCCTTGTTGCATTTAAAGTAACAGTCACAATATACATGAAATGAGAACTGATGCTTTGTAACTACAGGAATGTAGTCCTTTCCTAAGGTTGGAGTTGGAAAAAGCTGGCTCCAGAACCTCCCTGGTGGCACAAGGGGTTAAAGTGCTGCACTTTGAAACTATCCACAGCCACTGTAGCACGAGCTGGATTCTGGGCCAGGGACGTGACCCACCTGGCCTGGCAGACCTCTCCTGTCTCGCCTGCTGCTCCCTTCAGCAGTGTGTTTCAGTCAGTCTGCCTATTCTGCTCCCCACTCTGTCTCTGGTGAATCCTCTCCCCCACCCTGCATCTCTAGCCTATACCCCAGTTCTTACATGCATAAATAAATAAATCTTTTTAAAAAAGAAAAGAAAAGAAAAAAGCTGTCACCAAAGTGCTAAATAGAAAGTACCAAGCAATAACCAAGGAACTATAGGAATTCTGAGGATTTTGGAGCAAGCAGCATAAGGCAGGTATTTTATCATAAATGATGACTAGTGATCTCAAGTAATAGCCCTTGAACAAATTTATTAAGTTTATAAATGCCATCAAGCCTGGAAGAGCTGTTAACAGTGTTAGTGCTATAGTCTAAGAAGAACAAACACCCTGAACTTCGAAAGAGCAGTAATGCTGAAGGGCATGTTAGCCATACTCAGTGAGAACCCACAAAGTATTATTTGACAAAAGGATTAGATCAGCTTTTAAAACAGTAGAAAAGCAAAACTCGGATTCTGGCTGCACACTCAAGGCATCTTTTAGACAAGGACAAGTCATTCCATTTGTATTTTCACTTTTATGGAATAAATGATTAAGGGGGCATGTTTCAACTTTAGTTGCAATTAAATTTAAACTAACTTAAAAATCAGCAGCAGGTAAGCATTCTTCTAGGTACTTTGAGGATGCTGGAAGCTGGCCCTCAAGAGGTGGCCAAATTCGAAGCAGAGGACATGAAGCTTAAGGAGTTTATACAATTTAATGAGTCCTCAGAATATTCCACTGAAAACATTAGGGTTTGGGGGCCTCACTGGTAGAGCAAGGGGTTAAGTCTCAGCACTATGAAGTTACCAACTACTGTATCATGAGTCCGATCCCCAGCCAGGGAGGTGACCCACATGGTGCAGCAAACATCTCCTGACCCGCCTGCTGCTCCCCTCAGCAGTGTACTTCATCAGTCGGCCTGTTCTGCCCCCCACTCTGTCTTTGGTGGATGGTCTCATCCCCTGCACCTCTGACCTGTACTCCAGTACTTGTATGCATACATAAATAAATAAATCTTTAAAAAAAAATCAGGCTTCAATCCATTTAAGGGGACAAGCTGGTGGTAAAAGAAAACTCTTTAAAGCCAGTCTGTTAAATAAAACATTTCTGTCAAGACTTCATCTGCTCTTCCCCCCCCCCCCCCCCCAAAATGAGGAGACGCATGAATGCCTCCATGGGGCAAGAGGCAGAGAGCTAATGCTTCGCTGTCTGTGCCTGACCAGCAAATTGCAGACTAGAACATTCTTCATCCAGGTCCTCAATCTACAATAGCTGGCAGCTTGTGATCATGCCAACTTTCTTGCCCTTGGCCAAGGTTATTATCACAAGGGGTAGCCTCAACTAGTGATTTTAGCTCACTGGGACAAACAAAAAATGGTGGCATCTTGGACCAGTTAGTTAATTTCTCAAAGTTTCAATGTCTCCATGTGCTTAAAATATCAATAGGAAGGTGATCATTGTATCCCTCTCAAAGCTTGACCTGGAGACAATGTATACAGAGTCCTGCCACATAGTAAAGATTCAATAAGAGGTCCCCATTTCCCCTAAAATTTTTAGAAGTTTCTTTCAATAGTAAGAAAATTCCCCTTACCTAGACCACTGAAGCATCTGTTCACTTCCTGAGCTAACTGAAACTCACTTCTCTTTCAACAATAGCTTCCCCATAAGTGGAGAATGCTCTGTGTCCAATCACATCAATTGTTGTTGGGGTGTTTTATTATCCACCCCTCAGATGAGGAACTGGAAGGCTAGTGGGGTCAACTTTTCTAAATGTAAGTGGCAGAACCAGAATTTGCTGTTATTTAAATCCTTTCTCTCTCTCTGTATACCCATGGTATTAAAAATCATTCATACTAGGAGGGTACTTTTTTTTGCCTTGTGTACAGATGGCCAGACCCTCTCAGAGCATGCCCACTCTAGCAATTTGGGATCCTAGGTCCTTGGTCATACACTAACATCAGAATAAACACGTGTTGTTTTAAATGACTGAGGTTGGTGGCAATTTGTTACAAGCAATAGTTTAAAAATACAGTAATTACTTCAGACTTCTGCACATTTGATTTTAAAGGCTGTCTAGCTTAATGCATGTTTCATTAATAATTAATTGCAGAAAAGCAAAAGAGAGAGAGGGTGGTTCCACCGAGAAAGTGTGAACTATTCTCAACTCTCTGCTTTGATGTTGAAGGTCTCTAATCATCATTATGGCTGCAGGATGAATCACCTCACTGAGCGCTACCTAGTGTTTCCTTATCAGTGAACAGCACCACAGGATGGTAGCATGCATTCCGGTTGCTTTGGACTTTCCCCTACTAGGTAGGTAGTATATATGTATTTCTCAGTCGACCTATTGACCAAAATAACCAAACACAAATCTTTCATCATTGCTACCATCACCACCATCCATTCCCAGAATTCTTTTTATCTTGAGCAACTGAAGGCCACACCCGTTACATAACCCTCCATTCTCCCCTAATCTTCAGCTCCTGGCAACTGCCATCCTACCTTCTGTCCCTATGATTTTGACAACGTTATCTCATATAAGTGGAATCACACAGTATTTATGTTTTTGAGACTGGTCTATTTCACTTAGCATAATATCCTCAAGGTTAAAGAATGCTCTAGCCTATCAGAGAACCCCCTTTTTAAAAAAGGCTGAATAACAACTAATTTTGTATGGACATGCTGCCTTTTACTTATCCATTCATCCATTAGTGGATATGTGGGTTTTTTTTTACCTTTTGGCTCCTGTTTCTCTATCAACACTTGTCATTTTTTAAAAAGATTTATTTATTTATGCATACAGAACTGGGGTACAGGCCAGAGGGTCAGGGGCGGTGAGAGGATTCACCAGAGACAGAGTGGGGAGCAGAACAGGCAGATCAATGAAGTATACTGCTGAGGGGAGCATTTGGCAGGTCAGGAGAGGTCTGTTGCGCCATGTGGGTCACCTCCGGGACAGGCAGGGATGGAACTCATGTTGAAGTGGCTTTAGCTTCTTAGTGCTGTGCTTTAACCCACTGTGCCACCAGGGAGGGCCCCTCAACACTTGTCAGTTTAATTGGTTAATTATTTTTTTTACCTAATAGCTATCCAGTGGGTATGGTCAGTAGTTCAATTTTTGTTTCCTTTTTAGAGATGACAGAAAATCAGTCCTCATACTCATTAAGTATCAGAGCTAAAATTTGAACCCAGCAAAACTAAGCCACTGCTAACCAATGTGTTAAAATTCTTGGGTTCTCTCTGGTGGGGCAATGGATTAAAGCACGGCATTATGAAGCTCTCAGAAGCCACTGCAGCAGGATCCCCCTCTAGGGAGGTGACCCACATGGCCTGGCAGACCTCTCCTGACCCACCCGCTGCTCCCCACAGCAGTATATTTCAATAGATCTGTCTATTCTGCTCCCCACTCTGTCTCTGGTGAATCCTCTCTCCCCCACACCTCTGGCCTGTACCCCAGTTCTTTCAGCATAAATATTTTTTAAAAATTGTCATGAGGTAGACATTCCAAAAATTCACCTGGAGAAATTGGAAGAGTTTAAGGGCTAAAACCCACCAAACAAATGGCAAAAAGAATCATCAGCAACTTAATCTTTTTTTTTTTTTAATGTTCTATCAACATGGGAGACATGTTGTTCTGGGTGGGGGTGGGGTGGGAGGAGGGAAGTCTTTCTTTTTCTCCTATGTCCATTTGGGACTTAAACTGGCACTATTTTCTCTCAGTTTCTGTATTGTCAGGTCAGGTAATATAAAAGGCAGAACATCAAAGGCATCTAGTTAGTCACACCAGGACTCAAAAAGTCCTCTTAAATGAAAAGCGATCCTGGCCAGCTACCAAAGTGCTGATGCCTTACACTTCATATCTAAATTAAAGTAGTCAGCAAGAGCTGGTCTCAGAGGAATTCCTTCTTCCTGGTTAGAAACAATGTGTGAGATTTGAAAGCACCAGCCTTAGGCCTTTAACATTCAACCCATTATTTCACATAAAGTAACTCGACATTTCTGAGTCTCCTATCCAGGAATGACCGAGCCAGAATTGATACACAGGAACCACCTAGTATATAGAAGGCCCTCAATAATGCTTTAATTGTTTCAATCATGGATCCACACACAACAAAACTGTGCATCATAAACATTTATCATTGAGCAAACATAATTAAGAACATCTGTGCAAATTCGAAAAAGGGTGCATAACATGGATAAAGGTCACAGAACAGGTTCACAGCAACACAGTTACCTCTCCAAGCGAATATACAAACGAACACGGCTGGAATTAGATGTTCGTTCCAACTAGGCGCATCTTAAACACAGATGGTACACCAGTGAAAATTTCTACATACTTAGTGATTTTCTTACATATAAAAGGAAAACGTTCCTGGGACTTGCGAGTGTGGACACACAACCCGAGATCATTTTGAATACGTGAAAGAGAAATTTTGTGTATATAATGCTATAAAACCAATGTTACTTCAATAATAACTTTTTTTAAGGGTAATATGAAAGCCAACCCAGGATGTAAAGACGCCTCCAAGTTTCGGCGGCAGCTGGGCGTCAGCACAGAGGAAGTGGATTTACAGCGTCCCAGGACCCGAGCACCTGTGCCTTTCTTCTTTCTCCGTGCCCGCAGCCTAGAAGATCCCTGCTCGGTGCTAGGGGCCCAGTTTCTTTAAACCAAACCCACGGGCTACGTCACTCCACCCCGCCCTCGGCCCCGCCCACAGAGCCCCGCCCTCACAGCGCGGCCTGCATCTCCCATGAGCCTCTTAGGCTGCCACTCTTGGACCGGGAAGTGGTGTCTGCATTGAGGTGGCAATTAAAGCACGAATCTTGGTGGGCACCGGTCTCGGGTCCAGGCGGGGGGCGGGACTTCCGCTCCTCGGCTGTACATCAATCAGGAGGCGGAAGCACGGCGGGGGCGGGAAGGTTGTAGGGCTGCACGTTGGGTTGGGTTTGCTGGTCTCTAAGTGGTCGCGCCCCCTTTGAGAGCGCGATCGGAAGGCGAGGCGGTGCCGGGCGCTCTCGCGTCCCTGGTAAGTAGGACAGGCACCCGGGTGATGGTCGCCGGGCGCTGACCTGCTGCCGCCGTCTTTGTTGCCACCGGCGGCGGCCTCCTCGCCCCCCTTTCCTCCGGGGGTTTCTCATCCCCTCCTCTCCTCCGCCTCGGCCGCAGCCTCTGCCCAGCCGGCCCTCCTCGCGGGCCCGCGGGGCCCTTCTGAAGCGCAGTGCTGTCACTTTCCTGCACAAGGCTAGAAAGGGGCTATTCCTGCCCTTTCTGCAGACGCCCCTCTGGCCTCCGCCCTCCCGGACTTGCCCCCCGCCCTCACCCCCGTGCTTCAGCTGCTGGAGACACCTAAGGACATTAGTCCAAAACCGACCTGGGCTTGCTAGCCTCTCCTGCCCGGGGCTCCCCCGAGGGCATCCCTCCTGGCGCTGGTAGGCTCGCTTCCTCTCTGCTTCCGGAGCACAGTGGACGTCTTTTAAAGAGCGCGATTTTTGAACTTATTTTTTTTTAAAGGCCGGTTTCTTGAATGAGACTGTTTTCCCACCAGAGTCTGTATTCCTTGAGGACAAGAGTAAGATCTTGCTCTTTGGGGGTCCCCATGTGCAGGCCTAGTACAAAAGCACGAAGTCTGGAACTTACCCAGATTATTGTTAGTAGCTTTGAGACCTGGGCGACTATCTTCTCATCTATAACATTGTGATTAACTAGGTTCAAACATCTTCCTGTAGTCTGTGGTGCAGAGTGAGTACTCGATAAATGTCAGACTCCTTTTCCTGTTTAGCTTTCAGTGTATCCAGTAGTTGCTGAGTGTTTTTTCTGTGAATTGAGAGACACCCAGAGATGAGTGGGTTTTCTTCCTAGCCTTGTGCTTGTATTGATGTTACCTGTTGGTTGACACATTTCGTAGTATCTGCTAAATGCAGTCTAATGATGTTTGTTAAAGACAGTAATGCTAAATGCGTTATTAACAGCTGCAAGTTATAAACAACCTTCATCCTCTAATTCAATATTTGGAGTGCTGTAGAGTTTAAATTTGTTATTTAAGTCTGGGCTTTTCACAGATAGGCTTCTGAAGAATTAAACTGCAAGCATTTCCTTGTAGGGAAAGCTAGATTTTAATTTGTTATTAAAGAATGGTGCATTTTATATGTGCATGCACATATTTTTTACAGGCGATTGTGAAGTGCTGACCAATTGCCACTGAACACAGTTGAAACAGTGAAACAGAAAATAAGGAAATGGCAGCAAACTCTTCAGGACAAGGTAATATATGCTGGAGTTTCCCCCCCTTTTTTAAGATTTATTTATTTATGCATACAGAACTGGGGTATAGGCTCAGGGGCCGTGAAAGGAGTCACCAGAAACAGAATGGGGAGCAAAACAGGCATTTTGACAAAGTTCACTTGAGGGGAGCAGAGGGCAAAGCAGTAGTCTGCTGGGCCATATGGGTCACCTCCCTGGGTGGGAATCGAATTGGTGCTGAAGCAGCCATGGCTAGCTTCAGAGTGCTGTACTTTAACCCACTGCGCCACCAGGGAGGGCCCATGCTGGAGTTTCTTATATTGCTAGTAACTTTTATCCTGTCAGTAAATATATTTTTCCCTTGTCCTCTAGTAAAAGCATTTTTAGTAAGAGAAAAATTAGCATAGGCCAGTTACTGTATATTTCTCAGCAAAGTAAAAACCCTATATTGAAGCACATCCAACATTGCATTAATTAGACCACGTTCTTAGTAGCTACTAATCCTGTTTTAACCTGTGTTAAAGGAGATTCACATTAATTTTTTTCCCCCCTAACATCTGTTTTTTCTCGCTCTTTTACTTGAAGTTAGAACCATTTTTAAAGAGTTAATTTCATCAGGCAATACTTGAGCTTTTTCATTGGTCCTACAAATGTTTATACACATTTCACCTTTGTTAAGAATTCTACAGCAAATCAAATTAGATACATCTTAAGAGATTTTACTTAAAAGTGAGTCTTGTGTGAGACCATCTAAAATTACATCTCTGTAAAGTATCAAATACCATTTGGTAACTAGTTTCCTGTTTAGTGGTAAGCATCTATCTCCTTTTCATATAAAGTCTAAGCTTATTTGACCCATCATATTTTTATGTCACTTATTTTCCTTCTGATTTATCCTGACTTTTATTAAACTGTAGTTTTTTGTCTTACATTAAGCTTCATTTAAGTTGAGTCATGAAATTTGTATCCAGGTTCTTACCCTCACTGTACTGTCTGTAATACTGTGTGATGTTGTGTCTATGTCTATGCCTTTTAATTGCAAAATAGTGTTTATGTGAATTTTCCACAATTTCTTTATTCATACTCCTGTTTGGGGACTCTGGGATTGCCTCAGATAGGCCTGTTGTAAATAAAGCTAGTGTGAACATTTGTTTCTAATTAAATTTTTTTGCAGATGAATGTTTTTATTTCTCTTGGATAAATGTAAAGGGATGAAACAGCTGAGTCTATGAAAAAAATACTAAATACTTTCTAAAGTGGTAGCACCATTTCATGTTCTCTTCAGCAGTGAGTGAAAATTTGGGTTGCTCCACGTAGAGTTTATCTGCCACTTTAATTTTAGCCATTTTAGAGGGTATGAAATGACCTCTCATTGTATTAACTTGCATGTCTCTGAGGAAGATTGCGGAGCATTTTTAAATTTATAATTTCGGCATTTTAAAAAAATGTATTTACTGGCCACTATAAATCTTCCATAGTGAAATACTTATTCAGATCTTTTGCTTGTTTTTAAAAAATTGAGGTAATTTTAGTAAGTTGGGTTTTTTTTGTGTGTGTGTGTTTTTTTTTTTTACTTATACTCTCGCTTTTTATTTTCTCATCGGTATGTTCGTTTCTGATGTGCAATATGTTGTTTTTCCCTGATTGCTTTTCAAGTTTTCTCTGTCTTTTATTTTAGTAGTCTGGCTATGATATGTCTGGGATGGTTGGTTTGTTGAGCATCTTGTGGCCGTAAGTTGCTATCTTTTACCAAATTTGGGACATTTTCTTCAGTTACTCAGGTATTATTTTTTGATTCAGGCTTTTCTTTTTCTTCAGAAATTGCAAGTGCATCTATATTAGATATTTGATATTATCACATAGATATCCAGGCTTTGCTTATTTTTCTTCAGTATTTTTCCTTTGTTCTTCAGAGTGAATAATTTCTGATGCTGAAACTTTAAAATGTTCTGCATATCCATCTATTGTTAATTCAGTCCAGTGAGCATTTTATTTTATTGATAGCTCCAAATTTTCCATTTGATTCTCTTCTGTAGTTCATATTATTCTGTTAAGATGCTCCTTTTATTATGTATGTATTTTCCTTAGGTCCTTGCCCATCTTTGCTAGCAGATTTTTAAGTCCTTGACTACTCATTGAATCATGTGGTTCATCTTGAAGTTGGTTCCTGTTAACTGAATTTTTCTTTTTTTCACTATGGGTCACATTTTCCTTTTCTTGCTATACTTAGTTGTTTGTTATTGGATATTATAATGTACTATGACTAATGCATTATAGAGACTTTGGATTCTATTGTTTTCCTCTGAGAAGTCATTTTCCACCCCCCCAGCCCACAGCTTCAAAGTCTTGTCTCCTTTGTGTAGGATATCACCAGCTTAATCTTTTTAGTTCCTGACTGTTACTTTAGTGCTGGACTCCCTGGGGAGCCCATAAAAGCTATATATGTAGTTTAGCTGTAAGGAAACACTTAAGTGGATTTTACATGCTTATTTTGGGCTTTAGTCCAGCCTTTCCCTCTTAGGTCTCTGCCCTAATTTCCAGCTACTCTCCTAGCCCTGAATAATGCCCCTAATACTTCACACCAGCAAGGAAACTTACCCAATCTGTGTGTTGATGGGGGGAATGCTTCAGGCAGAGGCCACAAACTCCAGATCTCATCAGCTGCAGTTTCTACCTGATTTTGTCAGTCTAATGTCTTCAAATAATGAATTTCTAACACTTTGTCAAAATTTGTAATTATATTCATAGCAGGACTAGTCTAACCAAAAGTTGGAAGCCCACTGAGCTTAGTATTTATTAGTTGCATTTAGGACAAACTATAAAGGTTACATGAGTTTTACAGAAATGTAGAATTGTAAAATGCTAGTAGCTATGGCGACAATTTTGCCAGCTCGATTCTCTCAAATAATTGCGTGTGATTTGTGTACTCTATGGACTAGTCACAAGTTTTTATTTCCCTGTGGCCTTTTATGTTAAGCAAACTTTAAGGGTTTAGATGGAAAAGAATTTGAACCAAAACAAAAATTAAGAGACTCTACTTTAGAAAGAAAAATTGCACAATGCAGCCTGAATGGAATAGTACAAATAGTTGAGATTTACAATTTGTGAGTTTCTTTTTCTTTTTCTTTTTTTTTTTAGCAGTTGCAGTACAATGTAGTCATTTTTACTGTTGCTGTTGACTGACACATAGTCGAATTCACAACACCCCCTAATCTAAATAGAGGCAAATTTAAATTAGTCCTTTGGCTCTGTTCTTTCACAGCGATTTTGTTGGTGTAACAGAGCTGCTGTTACTATGCACCAGCAGGGGGCGCGTGCATGTCATGTTCTCCAAACTCCCTGGATCTCCTTGAAACCTAATACGTATTTGTCAGTTGCCTTTTACCCTCTGTATTAAATCATTTCTGTACTGTTTCCACATATAGGAACTACTTAATGTGGAGATTGAATGTCAAGTGCCGTACTTGTCTTAAAATGTTAAGTGAAAGAACCATGACTTAAATTTTTTTTTGAGATTTGTGCATTGTGCTTTGTTAATTTCTCTGGTCTAGGGAATAGAAACCCATTCTGTTCACCAAGCCCTCTTTCAGAATTAGCTGCTAAATTTATTTTATTAAGTTCTTGGCAGACAGTTCCCGAAATCAACCATTGTGGTGTGGAACATTTGGTAGTTTCTCAATAATTATTTGATGGATGAGAAATAAAATTTTGAGAATTTAATACATAGAGGCAGAGTGTCAAACTGAAGGCTAGCCAAGGTGCCGTTCCTATGTAAAGAGTCTTTCATCATTAGCAAATGTCAAGGTCCTGTCATGTGGCAGTTGGATTGGTCTGGCCTGATTTCAGATACAAGAGACCTGGTGTAAGGGATAGGAGCTGGGTGAGGAACATGAATCTTTTTCTTAGACTCTTTTATATTTATCCCAGGATGTTTCTGGTCGTTATAGTCCCTGTATCAACTGGTGGGAACTACTGATGGGGCATTACTCCAGATGTTCTTAATTGTCATATCCAGGTTTGTGTAGGATGGGGCGGCACAGCTCCTGGGAAATGATCTGCTTGACATGCAGACCCAAGTGGAAGTCATAACCTAAACCACCGATAAGCCCAGAAGGAAAACAAATTTATCCTTTAAGACTGTACGAAGGTATGCTCCTCATAACTAAGAGTTTATCACAGTGGCACATAGGAATCATCTTAAGATTCTTGTATTTATGCCTTTTAAAAGATGAGGTTGTGGATGCATGAGGTTGTGGACACAAAGACAAAATTGAATTTGTTTTTTTTTCTTCTACTTTTTATTTTTATTTTATTTTTTTATGTGTGTCCTTTTATAGCTACCAACTTGTGATTCCATTTCCATTGATTCTGGTTTAATTAATCTGTGGTGTGGCTTGGATTTTTTTTAATAATCCATCTGCCCTTAGTATTTTTTATAAATCTCACTTTAATACATTTTTTAAAGAGTAAGAGCTCTTTTCTCTTTTTGATGCCTACTGAATGGGCAATTGCTAATATTCTAAAGATAATCATTACTTAAAACTTTGTCCAATTAATTAAATGACCTTAGAGGTCTCTTTTACTATTTTGTAATATTTGACAAATCATTGTCTGTGTAGAAATTGGCTTGTAGTGCATTGTTGGCTCATGAATCTCACTTTTCCGCCAGAAAGTGCAGCATGCATTTCTCCCCTTCCCTTGCCCCCACCACATGCTTATACCTCTTTGACCATACTCTGCCGCCTCTGAACTTCAGAAGCCTCGTTTCATTGATCGGCATCTACTTATTTTTATACATATTTTGCTTCGTCGAATTGTCAGCTGTGTCATGTCCAATAATTTTTGCCATTCTGAGCTTTCCTAGACATAACTCCCTTCAACTCCGTCCATTTTACCATCAGGCAACATTTCATCTTTTCCTGGTGAGGAATGGGATTCCATGGTGTGGATACACTGTATCTTTTGCTCCATTCCTCCCTGAGTTGACACTTGGGAGGTTGTATCCAGTTGCTAGCTGTTGTAAATAATCCTGCAGTAAACATTACAGATCATGACATTTTTGCATGTGATGGTTTCATGTTTGGATAGGTGCCTAGATTGTTGGGATATATGGCATTCACTTTTTTTTTTGGTAAACCAGATCACTTTTCAAAGTGGCTACATAGTTTATAGTCCCACCAGCAGTGTCATAGGGCTCCTCTTTCTCCGCTGACTTTCTTATTCCTCATGTTGGAGGTCTTGTTAAAATATGCCATTCTCACAGGTATGAGATGGGGATTTTGTGATTTTGATCTGCATCTTATTAAAAGCAATGACCAACATTTTCCCATGTATCTGTTGGCCCTCTGGGTAGCCTCTTTGGTGAATTGTCTGTTCAGATCTGCCCCTTTGTTTAATTTAAATTAAATTGGATAAGTTTTTTGTGTCTTGAATATTAACCCACTGTCGATTGTGCAGTGTGTGAATATTTTCTCTCATTCTGTAAGGTACTCATTTTAATCTACTTGTATTTCTTGTTACTTGTATAGCATTACTTGTATAGTTTTTCAGTTAAGGTAATCCCAATTGCTTATTGTTGCTTTTATTTACCTTGCTGTAGAAGTTGTTATCTCCATTGATCCTGTACAGTAAGGTAATTTTGCCAACAGTACATAGTAACTAAAAGTACTGAGAAGAAAATCCAAATTGATTCTGTTACCTCTTCTGCAGTTTAGCTGGGGAACTAGGACATTCTCCGTAAAGCATCTAAGTATATTGGAAGCTCTAGACAAGGGGTAACATCTCCTTAATCTTTGTAGCTCTTCTATATTGTTATAATCAGAAAATCCTTACAGGGAAATGATTCTATAAGTTTTATCTGCAAGAGGAAAAGAAAGTGAGTGAGGAGGAAAGATTGATACAAACAGAAAATATTTCATCTTATTCAACAGTCCTGAAGATGAGAAACCTCAATGGATAGAAAAGGTGGCATCTAGCTTAGAAGTGGTAAACTCTTGGGGTCTGGGTGAGAAAGAACTTGAACACAGGGAGATTACCCGAACAAATGTAGTGGCTTATGCCTTTTCTTTGATATGTATCTTCAGTAAATTCCTGAAGGGTCACTAGGATTTGAATATTTTTTTATCTGAAATTATATATTTTCTTGCAAGACATAGGAAATGTTTGCCATTAACTAGACACTTAGAAGACTAATTACTGGTGTTAATCAAGTTACATGTTTTGTTTTGGTTTTGAAGTGTCCCTTTCTATTTATTATTTTACTGAGGTAATACAAGACTGTAAAGTTGCAGGTGTACAGGTTTTTACCTCGACAACTATATTTCACACTTGCACCAAGTACCCAGTCACCATCCACCACCTTGACCCCCTCTACCTGGGTGATTCCATGTGATTGTTCTGCCATCCGTTTTCCTCTTAGAGAGTCTTACAGGTTCTGCTTTCATCATCTCAACACCATGAGGAAGCACAGTTTAGTTAATCCTGGGAACCCGTGGAGCAGAGACAGGCTGTCTCCTCTGCAGTATCCAGATGCCTGCACACACATGGGTACCCCAAGTGAGACCAGTAAAAGAATCAGCCAGCTAACACAACCCATAGAAACATGCATAAGTAAAATAAGTGCTGGTTTAAGCCAGTAAGTCTTTGGACGGCTCATTATACAGTTGGAGGTAGTTGGTACACATCTTATTTCTCTAACATTTCAGTTAAACTGATCTTTTCAAAGTGGGGAAAGTTACTTTGTCCCCTACCCCTGGTTCACAAAATAGTTCACTAACTTACTCTTTTGGATTTCAGCTCAGTCATTACTTCCTATGGAAACCTTCCATGATACATTCCTGCTCCCACTCAAAGTCAAATTTATTCAGTATTGACTCCTATAAATGCTTGTCAAAGTTTCTTTCTTGCATAGTACTCATCCTGGAGGCCTAGGTATACATTCATTCATGTGATTACTTGACTGATTCCTGTCTTCACCGGACTGTTTGAGAACCATGAGCATCGGCATCATGTTTTTGCTCATCAGTGTGTCCTTAGAACCTACCTTAGTGCCTAGATGGGAAGATGGCACAGTAACAACATGGTGGATCAGTAATTTAAAACATGCTAAACTAATAGTGCTACAGTGACTTTTCTTTAATACTAAACAGATGTGTGTGTGATACTCTAGGGTGTATTTTTCCAGTAAAAATGCATTTAATTGTTTAAATATGATAGAGCCCTTTCTTAATAGAAAATGAATTTCAATTCTTAGGTTTTAAATGCAAATCTGATATAATGCTAGTTACCTGAGAATTTAGTGTGTGGGAGGTAAATGTTTCTATGAATGAATGTGGAAATGAGATTATGTGAGATTGTGAATGGAAATAGGGTTATAGTTCTAAAAATGGAAATATTTTTAGACTGCCGCTTTATTCTAAGATCATTTTATTAGGAAACTTACAAAGGAATATTAAGTAATCCCTACTGAATATAAGGTAATATATTAAATATCTCTAACGTCTTTATGCTTCTAAGAATGTAGAAAGCAGGTTAAATTATGGTAAAAAACTGTGTATTAAAAAAACTTAATGTAGAGAGTTAAGTAAAACATTTAGTTAAATGTTATATACCAATGCCCTACTCAGAACAAGTTTGTATAAACACCCAAAGATGGAGACTTACACTTCTTAATTACTTCACATTGCAGATAGACTACCTAGTATGTGCACTCGGGTTTGAAGTAAGTTAGAAGAGATAGTATCACCCCATCTTTACGAAGGAAGGCTGTGAGCAGCCCCTATTTAATTATCACTTGTTTTAACTATTTTAAACAAATCCTTTAATATCTGAGGGGAATTTGTGCATGGGGGGGGGAATACTTACCACTATTCAAAATTCATGCTCAGTTTAATAAAGCTACTGATCTAACAAGCTATGCTCTAAAATGAAAATATTAAACATTTAGGAATTAATTTCAGGTTTAAACTCTAAACAGTTAAATTATAATTAATATGACTTATGTAATACTTGAAATGCTTTGATATAGCATATACACTATTAACCTATGGATTTAATTAATCAATGTACTTAGGATAGTTGTTTTTTTGTTTGTTTTTTTACAGCTCTTACGAGAGTTTTAAGAATCTTCCCAGATTCTCATTTCTGTAGTTTCCCAGGATTATTCTTTCCTTCCGTCTTCTTGGACTTGCGGTCATCTTTAACACTAGTAAGCCAAAATAAAATTTCAGAAAAAAATTCAGGTTTAGGGCTATTGATGAATTTGATACTTAGCCAAATCCCAAATTTTGGTTACATTTTTTAAATTGATATAAAAGCTGTATTAGTGTACACTAGACCCCTTTATAATTCAATTTTAGGTGCTATGTTTTAGGGTCTTTTTAGTTTGAGAAAAGGCTGTTTTGACCTGAGTAGTCTAACGTTTGCCCCGCCCCCAATAAAGAGGCATTCATAGAGGCCTACAACAGAAAACAGTAAACCTTCACTTCCAGGAATTGAGCAGGATGGAGACTGGGCACAGATTTGGTTTAAAAAAAAAAATGCTGTTATCTATACTTTGGTGATGAAAATTCTTTAGAATTAAGTCTTGGAAGTCCTCAGTAAATATACTGTATTGCAGAGAAGTAGGTAGTAGGAAACTCATGAGTCCCTTATCATGTTCAAGAATAGGATTTTGTTTCTGGGTTTCTAGATGGTTAAGATTAATAAAAGTGCTAAAATGCTTCTTATTTCTCTTTCTCCTTTCCCCTTTTCAGGTTTCCAAAACAAAAATAGAGTTGCAATCTTGGCAGAACTGGACAAAGAGAAAAGAAAATTACTAATGCAGAACCAGTCTTCAACAAATCATCCTGGAGCTAGGTATTGAAGAATAATGTGGGTTTTATATTCTGTGATATAAAAAAATATCTTGGCAACCCCAAACCCAAACTGGTTGGCAATGATTTTCTTTTCTTTTCTTTTTTTTTTGACATTGGAATGTATATGTTATGTTTTGTTTCTTAGTTGGGGTTGAAGAAAATTAGACTTTTTAATGGATTTGATTTTGAACATTTTAATTCTAATCAGAATATTTTTCTTTTCATTTTCCTACTTCAAAAAACAGAAAAGGGTTTTGTATGGCTTTTGTTCCTGAAATGATGGCTAATGTTTCACTTTTTGAACATTCTGCAGAGTAGGTTAATTTAGGTGATTTAATGATCTTAAATGTATTCAGTTTACTAATGTTTCCCCTCAGATACTCTTTCTCATTCAGCTACAGCCCTGTGTTTCCCCTTCTTTCTCAACGACACCACTTAGAGGAGTTATCTGTCTACACTTATCTCTGCTTTCTTACCTTTTTTACTCCTCCACTCACCACAATCTGACTTCAGGACATGCCCGCTCTCCCCTACCAAAGAATAGGTCCTTTCCTGGTTGACTTGTACGGACCAAAGTCCGTTTCTTATTAGACATGTCAGCATTGTTTGACACTACTAGTTGCTTCTGCATTTTTAAAATAACCTTATTTGGCTTCCCTTCACTTACTGATCTATGACCCTAACTTCTGCAGACATTTCTCACTGTCGATGCTCCTCTAAGTTGTGTTCTACACCCAGTTTCCCAGGCTCCCCTTTACCACTAGCCCATTGCATCAACTTTCACAACCTGTTATTTGTGTGCTAATAACTTTCCTTCTAACTGCTTAATATTCTTGGGCATTTTTGTGTAAGTGAATGGTACAGATCCATCAGTTACCCATGTCAGAAACCTGAACTTAAATTGTTTGTTATTCTCTTAACTTCCACCTCCAAGTAGTTTCCATTCTCTTACACTTGCACCTGAAGTGTCTGCAGTCCTCTTTGCTGCTGATGCTGTCCTGGACCTGGCCAGTCTCACTTCTGCCTGTTAGTGTAACTACTCAGTTCCCACAGTCTTAAGTCCTCGTCAGTGCATTTGTCAATAGTATCAGTTTGGATGTTTTACTTTGGAAATGACAGGAAACTAACAATTGGCATGAACTCTGGGAGATATATGATCCGGCAGTGAGCCAGAAACCAGCGAGAACGACTGTCTCTCACCAGAGTTCACCGTCTGGGTGCTGAGCCCGCCCTGTCCTGAAGCACAGGCCCCGACAACTAAGACCAGTTGTTGAGAAGGTGACCGGCACTGTCTGCCTTGGCAGTGGTCTCACTAGGCAGGAGTGTGGCGATTCCTCTGCTATGATGCTCTTTGGAAGTCTCCTTAGTGTTCAGGTCTATATTTCTTAACTTATTTCACAAGGCTCTACATCCTGGCACCTGCCTTCCTTGCCATTCTCATCTCTTGCCAGTCCACTTCACCTCTACTATACTCTGATTTCTTCAAACACAGCAAGCACTTTTGCCCTGGGCCTTTTTGCATGCTGTGTTTTTGCAAACTCTGTGGTTTGCATTATAAATGTAACTTTGTGTAGAATGATTACCTCAAGTCTGTGTATGTCTGGAGCCATAAGTTATCAAAAGGAGATCATTTGAAACCCCAGTAAAGAACATAGGCTTTCTTCATAGAAGTTAACGTAGGCTTTGGGAAAAGGAAAAAAGACTTATTCTGGAAGTTTTTTTTTTAAACCCATATAAAGACATTTATCATGGAAAATGTGACTCCTAAGAAATCTCTGCCTTCAGCAGCCAAGTAACTAAGGTTCCCATTTTAGCCTCTCGCTCTCGAGACCCGCTCTCAATAAGGACTTCCGGGACCACGCAGAGCAGCAGCACATCGCAGCCCAGCAGAAGGCAGCTTTACAGGTGAGCAGAGTGTGCAGACGGCCACCGCACGTTCTCTGGGCCGTCAACCAGCACAGTTCCCGTTTTGTACTTCAGTGGGACAGTGTCAGTAAATGTGTTCCACACATAATGCAGTGACTTGCTCCCAGGATTTGAAGGACGGAGAGCAGTAATGAAAGTGTGTTTTATGGTGTTGATGCGCTCGTGACAGAGTCAGGGCTGTATGTGGCAAGGAATTTCTCCTGCACAAAACGATATAGATAACGGAGTGGACAGAATGATCCTAAAAAGCTGCCCAACTTAATAGTAGCTTTCCCCCCTATTTGTCACACTGTTAAATCCTTTGGTCAGCTCACTGGTTTTTTATGGCTTGGATTTTTTTAATGGTAAGCAGACCTCTTTTGCAGAAGATACTTGAAGACTTTTACCATAGCAAAAAAATAATAATCAGTTAAGAACAATACTGTTCTTCACAGTAATTGCCTTTTAATATTCCGCTGATCTTGGATAATTTAACTGAGATGCCCAAATATCTGGGATGAGTGACATTATTACTTTTTCATTTAAACCTTAGAGTCTCAGAATTGGAAGGGACATTCAATACCATCTCACTTTAGACAGCCTAAAAACAGCCTTCCTTTCTTTAGTGACAGGGGAAGCCACGGGTGGCTTTGCTGTTGACATGTCAACATTCTGTGCCTTTTGCCCTTCTCCTTCCACCTGCTGCTCTGCTCGACTCTTTTTGATCACTTGGGGACCTCTGTGGCTAGTTTTACCCACACCGAGGAACAAAGAAATCCCTGTCTTTGACTCATTTACTAACTGCATAGACTCACAGGGGAGAGAGTGGGATGATAAATGAATACCTGGTGCATCTGGTTAGTATGAATTCTTTATTGTCTGTCTCCTATATAGTTAAACAAAATTAGCAGCTTTAGAACTGATTTTTAAAATCAGTCCCAAGAGTAAGGGAAAGAATAAGTCGTTTTTATGCCTTGTTTGACTAATTAATAGCTTATTGCCTTTTTTTTTTTTTTAACTCTTTCCCAGCATGCACATGCACATTCATCCGGATACTTCATAACTCAAGACTCTGCATTTGGGAATCTTATTCTCCCTGTTTTACCTCGCCTTGACCCAGAGTGAAGAAAGTATCTGCAATGAAAGTGACTTTGTAATCTCAGATGCCAAAGCTACTATCATTCAGTGCTATCCAAACTGTGACTTTCAGGATTTGGTGAACTTTTCTATTTTTTGCTTCTTTAAAAGAAAGTTATGTGTAAGTCAAAGCAAAAAAGGAGTGAACAGGATGATGGATGAGGAGAGCTGTGGAAGCTGTATCACCTAAGGACGTACTCATGCTACCTGTGACAGACTTTTTTGCAATGCAGTTTGATTTCCAATCTAAATCAGACTCTGAATTAGATGGCCACATAATTTACCCCTGTCCAGTTGTCTGACTATATCATGTCCACAGTAGACTTTCAAGAGCCATTTATAGTACTTAACTTTAAAGAAACGAGGGTGCTTTTTAAAAATGTGAACCGATAGGCTTAAATAACATTCATATTTGCTGTGTATAGGACTGATATCAGTGTATCTTTTGAATTTATAGTCCACATATCTTCTGGAAATAAGGATCCTTCAACTCATCACTGGTCCCCCAATTGTCAATTTTAAAAGAAAACCCAAGGCTAAATTATCAATCTTAGACATCATTTATAAACCTATGCCACTATAAATGATGTGCCTAAATGCTATTAAAAATGATTATAAGAAATGTGGTTTTCAAAATTGTATATTACATGGATGGTGTGCCTGTGTGGTTTTATTGTCTGTTTTTGTCTACCTAAAATGTATGCAAGTTGAGCTCCTTTTAAATTACTTTAAGGTGGAAGGAGTTAGGTTAAGTCAGTTTCTCAACCTGACACATCTTTAATAGAATCTAAGATCCGCGATGCTTATTTAAATTTGCAGTCATCACTGCCTTATCCTAGGCCTACAGAATTTGAATCTGTAATTGATATACATTAGTAGATTTGTAGATCACTGAAACTTAGAGGTACTTTGCTTTAAAAATCTATATTTTTAAACTTTTAATAGAATTGAAGTATTTTACACTGTATCACAGATAAAGGACTTTGTATGACTACTTGTAACTGAATTCATCTTGACCTTAAGTCCTTCCTCTCTGGCGGTAAGGTGAAGTGTAAACTCAAAATCAATCCCAGTTTGGTTCAATATTTAATCAAAGTTCATCTCTCTTTTTGGAGTTTCTTCCTTCCTTCCTTCTCTAAAATATTTCCACCAAACATGGAGTCCTATCTTACCCAAACTAATTAAAGCAGATGTGGACAATTCTAGACATGACGGTGTCACACAGACTTAATATTTGGACTGATTTTCTTCATTTGGGGGAGCTGTCGGCTGTCCCCATGGTGACAGTCACCTCCACTGCCAGGCTCACTTACTTCTGCTGCATTTCCCAGCGCCTCTGGCTCCTGTCCTGCCTCAGGTCCATCCCAGTATTCCCTGGGTCTTCGTATAGTGGCCCTCATTTTTCATAAATTAATTTGACCTACTGGCATGGTTCTAAATCTATCTACTAATACTAGAGAGATAAGAAATTTGGATTTAGAATTTATATTTTTGAAGCCTCTGCCTAATGTAACTTTTATAACTTAGGTAGTGAGAAATCTTTATTCCAGTGGCATTTTTTCTAGTTACTTAGCCTTTTAAACAGATACTGCCCAAATCCTACAGGGCTGGTCAGTAAGCACATCCCTTTCTTGGAGTCACTTGCAAATTCAGTTTGATTCCATAGACAAGTACTACTACTTACTCTGCTCAGGGGAAGAGTGATGAATGTAGATGCCTGTCAGTGGCCAGCAGCTGACCGAGTTTCAGCAGGAACTCTGAGGAAGGGGAGAGTGCACGCAGAGGTGTCTGGACAGGCCTGGAGTCCTGCTGTGGTTGGCCTGGCCAGGGAGGGCAGAGCTATTCCACACCAAGGTGGGGTTCCCTAATCAAAGAGACGTAGGAGGGAGGACCGTTGCAAGGACTGCAGTGGACGCAGAAGCCTTGAGGTGGGTGAATTTGAGTAACTTAACCTCTCTACACGACGCTCCATCTCCTCTGTAAAACGGGGATCGGACGCTGCCTACTTCATGAAATGGTGCAGGCATATTTTTTAAGTATCTCATAAAAGTTCACCTCCCTTTACAAAGAGTTTCTTCATACTGAAGTGAGAAACCAACTTAATGGTTCAGTAGTGTGCAGCAAGCACTTCTCCCCTCGGAGAAGTTGAAAACATCAACATGTATCTATGCAGCAGTAGAAGTTTTTTCACAAATCCCTGTTTCTGTGTGAGAGTATTTGACTGACTTTACTCACTGTTTGTTCCACCAATAAGTAAGTTCTTAGAGGGCAAGCGTTTTTGTTTCTCCCTCCTTTTCTCTTTGTTCACCACTGTATTCCGCTCGGAATGGCATTCGGTATCTACTTAATGAAGAAATAGTGAATGGATATATGTGACCTAGATCATGATATAAAAGGTTCATACTGTGTATCACGGCAAAAAGTTTGAAAGCCACTGCTAAATAATACAGATAATAGTGCTTTGTTTGATTCTGAATAAAAACCAAAATGACTCAAATAATTTCAAAGGCAGTTTTTTCCCTCTGAACAACGATCTATAAGCTGTCTCACTAAGTGGTCTCAGTTCTTTGCTTCGCTTTGGCAATAAAACACAGCCTTTTAGGAGTTTCAAGGTTCACTGAGGTGAAGGTGAGAGGAGAGAGAGAGAGAGAGAGAGAGAGAGATACTCTTCTTACTCGAGATGCACAGCAATTGGTACAAAGAAGACATTTGTTTTTAAAGTGAGCAAATAGATAAGGAAGAACTTCAAGGTCCTTAAGAATCTTGACAGTCTGCTGTGGCACACTTAGGAGACCCTGAGGGCAGGAGGCTGGCTTTCCAAATGAGCGGATTTCATCCAGGAGGTGGAAGAGCAACATTCAAAGCACTGGAAACTTCCCTCCCAGGAAGGGAGGGGATATGGGGGCTGTGGAGAAGCTACGGAAAGTCCAGTTTGACTGGAGCTAGGCAGATTTGTATGGGACGCTAGTTAGAAACGAAACGAAACCTAGGCCTTTTTCCAGAGAAACTTGAGCTCCAGGGAGAGGCAAGTTATCTTTAGTCTCGTACCCCATCTGTACCCCATCGGAGCTGTAGAAACCTTCTGAATGTAGCATAGAGATAAGTCAACTAGACCCTCATGAGGGTTTAATTGACCCTAATGACTTGGAAAAAGGGGTACTTTCCAGGCCCCGAAGACTGTTATTCTTGACTTGTAGTGAGAATTCTGTCTCAGGTGTGTTTAATTTACATCACCCTCCCAACTCCAGCCCCGTTTACTCTGTGTCTCTTCTCACATAGATTTTACATCCTTACCCCCAAATTCTCATCATCCTTGTCTACCTTTTCTACATCTCTACCTCTTAGAGCCTTTTAGAGAAAACAGTATTATCAGTGTATTCATTTCACTTTCACAATTGTTCAGTGACACAGAACTGAATCTTAGAATCTCCTCAGCATTTGAGTCTTCCTTCCCAATGATGCTTAGGTTTTCGTTGGACCTGCCCCTCCCCCAGTACAGCCAACATGCTTCAAGGGAAGTGGACTCTGCCAGCAATAGCGGTGGGTCTTATATTTGTTAACCCTGCCAGAGTAATTCCCTTTGGCCACAGCCCGTCAGCACGTGGTAGTTCACAGACCACAGGAATTGGTTCAAGATTGAACATATTATTCAAGTGAGACTACAGGATATATATGTATATATAAAACGTTTATATATGATAGTGTGTTTGTATATATATATGTGTGTGTGTGTGTGTGGTGTGTATATATGTGTATACACATATATTCATTGGAACCAGGCCAGTCAAGCTTCTCTCCACAAATTCACTGAGGTTTTCTTGTAAACCCACCAGGCATCTCCACTTGGCCAAATCCAATTGTAGCATCATCCCTTGTCTTGATTGAGAGAGCTTCTTTAAACGCTGTCTGCACTTGCCTTCAGCAATACCGCTCTCTCCTGGTTTTCCTCCTACCTTACTGGCTGTTTCTCCTCAATCTTATGTGCAGCAGCTCTCCAAAGGCCAAACACTGGAAAACCCTAGAGGTGAGACTTTCCAGTTCTTTTCTATCTACAGTCATTCCCTGGGTGATCTGATTCAGTACCATGGCTTTGAGTAGTGGCTGACTTTGTATCACCAAAACTTGTATCAAACTTGTATCACCACCCTTGAGCTCTGTTGTGACTATACTTTAAAGATGGCTGCTATCATATGACACTGTTCTCAAAAGGTTCCTTGCATATGTGCTAGCCATGTGACTCGTTTGGACAAATAGGAAGTGACAGAAGAGACACTACATCAATTTAAACCTATCTTTTAAGAGAACTGACAACTTCTGTTCTTCTCTCTGGAGAAGCCAGCCACTATGTAAGAAGTCTGACTCCCTGTAGCCACAAGCTATGAGGATGCCCTGCCTGAGGGGGGAGTGGCCCACATGGGGGAGCACTGAGTTGCCAGACACAGCGAGGTCACTGCAGGCCTTCCTGCTCAGCAGCTGTTAGCTGAATGCAACCAAACCAAATGACTCCAAATGATGCCACACAGAGCAGAATTGGCCAACAGCCCATTCACCCATTGAACTATAAGCAATAATAAACTTACTATCTTAAACCTCTGAGTTTTGGGGTGGTTTATTATGCAACATAAGAGAGTGAACACCCTTGATCCCCCAACTCCCATGTCCATTGACAAGATATCTCTGCTTGGAAGTTCAATAAGCAACTTGTCCAAAATCAGACTCTTGACATCTCAGCTCCCCAACATACTCCTCCCCCACCAGCCCCCATCCCTCAGTAAATGGCCATTTGCATAGCCATAAACATAGGAATCATTCTAGACTCAGTTTAACAGCTTCTGGATATATTTATAGCCTCTGCATATATCCAGAATGCCAGGAATTCTCAACACTTCCACTGATATCACATTCCATGCTACCATCATAATTTACCTAGGCTACTCTAATAGGCTTCTTCTTTTTAATTTTTTTAATTTATTTATGCACACAAGAGTTGGGGTGTAGGTCAGGGTGAAGGGCAGGGGTGAGTAAGAGGATTCACCTGCAGAACACAGGCAGATATACTATAATACACTGCTGTGGGGAGCAGTGGGTAGGTCAGGAGAGGTCTGCTGCACCATATGGGTCACTTCCCTGGCCAGGGATCAAACTCAAGCTGCAGTGGCTGCTTATAGCTCCATAGAGCTGCGCTTTAACCCCTTGTGCCACCAGGCAGGCTCTATCTAATAGGCTTCCAACGGATCTTTCTTCTTCCATGTTCCCCCCATGCCTTCCATGTCACCCTACAGTTGAGAATATACAACACATCATTCAGAACGTTTGAAACTATAAGGAACACATGAAAAGATGCTCAATGGCACGAATCACTAGGGAAATGCAAATAAAAAACTAAGAATTTCAACTCACTAGGATGGCTACTATTAAACAACAGGAATCAAGTGTTGGTGAGAATCTGGAGAAACTGAAACCGTTGAGCAAGCACTGTTGGAAACGTAAATAGTGCAAATTTCCAGCTGTTGCACAATATGGCAGTTCATCAAAAAAAATTAACAATTATCTAGTAATTCTACTCTGGGCACCTATCCCAAAGAACTGAAAACTGGAACTTGAAGAGATATTTATCCACCTATATTCACACCAGTACTATTCACAATAGTCTAAATGTGAAAACAATCCAAATGTCCACCAACAGATGAACAGAAAAGTATCCATACCGTGAAATATTACTCAGCCTTGAAAATAAAATTCTGACATTCAACAGGCTGGATGAACCTTGAGGACCTTAAGTGAGATAAGCCAAACACAAAGATAAATACTGTGTGATTTTGCTTATATGAGCTACTTAGGGCAACCAAAATCAAAGACAGAAAGTGAAACAGTGGTAACCAAGGAGAATGAGGAATTACTGCTTACTGGGCCCAACATTTTAGTATGGGATGATGAAAAATTTCTGGAAACGAATAGGTGTGATGGTTGTACAACAATGAGTATACTTAGTAGCATTGAACTGTTGTATTTTTAAATGGTTAAAATGGTAAACTGTATGCATATTTTACCACAATAAAACTTTTAAATATAATTAATACCATGCTTGTTTTTTTAAAAAAACAAGTTTCCATTTCACTAAGAGTAAAAGCCACAATCATTATACTAAGCTCTTCTATTGAGAGGCTACTGATCTACTGAAAAGGGCCAATGACCACTGGAATTTGAGCCCAAACCTTATGTGTGCTTTCACCCCACTGCGGAGCTAACAGGTCTGAATGATACACAAATGTTAATCCTTGATCTCAGCAATATCCTTTTTCTGTGTGGCCCTGGTCAGGCAAACCAGCCTAATTCCAGTGAGCTGGAGATGGTCTGACGTGAGGCGCTCAGTCTTTCCACTCGGCTGAAGGTGCTGGTGTTTTCCTCCCTGTGTGTGCCTGAAGGTTAGCAACAGCAACTCTGAAGTGCTCATCCTCTGGATACCTCTGAGACCTCCAGGCCTTCGTACTTGCTGTTCCCTCTGCCTGCTGTGCATTTCCGTTTGCCCTGTCGCTTGTTTCCACAACACCTGAGCACTTTACCCAAACGTCATCTTTCAATCATGCCTTCCTGTACCACCTTGTCCCAACTTTCATCTCCCCCAGTATGACCTGAGTGCCTAGCATGTACCCAGCACTAACACAGAATGTAATTCACTTTCCGATGTCATTTTTTGTCTGCCATCTCCTGCTAGAATTTAAGTGCCACAAGTGCAGATACTTTTATGTGCTTTTCTTTCCCACTGGTTACATATCTCTAGTGCTTAGGGCAGTGCTAGGCACATCACAACAAGTATGCAAACATTCTAATGAATAAGTGAAATGTCTGCCAGCCAGAGGGAACACTGGCACATCAGTCCTCAGCAGCAGACCCTCACTCCCAAGTGGAAGGTAGGTGCAGTCATTTTAGGGATTCCTAGTCTCCCCGAAGTACAGCCAGCTGCAGGAGCTTTGTTAAAACCCTTTCAATCCAGAAATTCTGCTGCTACCTCACCAGCTACTTCTCCAACGCAGGTTTTGGAAATCTCAGTGCCATAGCTATTATTACTACTGGGAGTCTCCCAGGAGGTTGGGAAACCTTGCAAGATTGTGGCAAGTACAGTGAAGTTAGTTCTGTTAAAAACAAAACAAAACAATAATAGTGGCACAATGGTTTAAAGCACCACATTATGAACCTCTGCAGCAAATGCAGCATGAGTTCAATCCCTGGCCAGGAAGCTGACCCACATGGTGCCATAGATCTCCCCTGACCCGCCCGCTGCTCCCTCAGCAGTGTACTTCAGTAGATCTGCTTGTTCTGCTCCCCACTCTGTCTTTGGCAAATGCTCTTACCCACCACACATCTGGCCTGTACCCCAGTTCTGTATGCATAAATAAATAATTAATTAATTTTTAAAAACCCCAAAACACCAATAATGTGTGCCAGTGCCTCAGTCCTCACCTCAGTACCCATCACAGAGCCTGTTCATTCGAGCTCCCGGAGAAAAAGATCTCATGGTGAACACACAGGTTCCAGGAACCACAAGCAAACACAGCACTTCATCCCGGGAGGTGAAGACCCTCTTAAGCAGCTGGGCTCGCCCAGATGAGCTGCACTTTGAGTCAAAGGCTGCAGGTCACGCTGCTGCCCTGAGTTCCTCAGAACCACAGCTGCCGTGATGGGCCTGCAGGTTCTGTCCACTAGTGCCAGTTTCTGAGCTGCAGAGTCCAAACCAGAGAAGGGTCACAAGGACCGCAGGAGTGTGGATGAGAACTGCAGCATGAGGGAGAAGTTTACAAAGGAACAACAGGGTGCGGGTCTCTGGAGCAGGAGGGAGAGAAGGCAGAGGGGGAGGGGAGGAGGTGAGAGGATGGATGAGCCACCATCCCGGTGCGGGCTGTGGAGCAAAGGCCTGGAGGGCAATTAAAGGGGAGAACAGAACAGAACTGGTCCTTAGCGAGATTTCTCCAGAAGTGGTGAGAATGCCAACAGGAGACCAAGGAGAGTGTGTTTAAATAATCCTGGGGCGACAAAAGTAGATGACTGGATAAAAAAGATGTGGTACATATATACAGTGGAATATTACTCAGCAACCAAAAAAGAGAAAC
>NW_004567107.1:15755490-15799367 GCF_000260355.1 Condylura cristata
TACCCCAGTTCTGTATGAATAAATAATCTTAAATAAATTGTTTTATAAAGAAAATATTAAATAGAAGAAAATCACAAAAATTGCAAAGGGGGTACATGAGTGACTAGCACTTGGGAAATGAGTACCAACCACATGGTTACATTGAGAAATAATGGGGGTGCAGAGAATGACATGGGTGTGGAATACGTCCTGCCCACCCGACAGTGTCCTCAGAACACAGGACAACAAGAAACTTCTGGATCATAGTGTGGCTCACCTTGGGGGGGAAGACAAACGGCAACCTTTCCATTTGGGGCCATTATCCTAGGGACTAACAATAACACAGGCCACAAACACAGTATCAACTGTCAAAATGTACTTATTGGTTATTGGTGAGGGGTTAGATGCTTTAATAATGTACTAAAAGATTCACTGGATTCCTTAAATTTGGCCAAACTCTTAAACATTATTACCATAGTTAAGTGTATTAGGAATGTGCTAAATTACTTCCTTGATTGCATTTTGAACATTTCAACAGCTGAGTACATTGTAAATACTCCAGCAGGAATTTTTATTTCTCATCCTTATTTCTTTGGGTTCCCCTGAGAAATACAAGAATCTTGTTTATTGCTGAAATATATCTTGTTTAATGTCTTTCATGTCCGGTCCCTGGTGTCTTACCAGCAAAAGTGGCAATGAAAATGCTTCTAAGCAGAAAAGGAAACAAAATAGAGAAACCAAAAGGAAGAGCAGGAAATGTATTGGGGGAAATGGGGTACATACCTCCTGAGGCTCTAGGCGCTAAGCTGGGGGAGAGCAAGAAACAGGAGAAAAAGCAGATGGAAATAATCCCAAAATCTGCGTTCCCTCAGGCACAGGGAAAGTCTCGACACCTAGGAGACAGTGGGTACTCGGGTACCTCGCTGGTGCTTAAAGGTTCTCTGTTCTTTGAAGGCTTCCATAGCATTACAGCGTCTGCCCGCCAGGCCCAGAAGCCCAGTGCTACCCCAGGCCCATGAAGCTCCCGGCTCAGTGGGCAGGTCACAGGCTGCCCCTCTCAACCTGCATGACATAACCACAGCACTCTCCAGCCTGCTGGAATCAACCCCCGTGACTTCCTTGGGTCTCTCCGTTCAGTGTGAGAGGAGAGCAAAAGTGTTCTCCTTTGCTCTTCCAAATGAGGTCATGTTCAGAGGCATAATTCAGATTTCACTTCTTCTTGCCATTACAGCTACAAGCCAGTGTTCTCACTTGGACATGGATGGCAGGTGGTAACTGGAGGGCCTTACCTGTATCAGTACCATTCCTCTCACCTTCCCACAGGTTCTTTCTTTCAGCTAGAAGATTCTGTGAGTCTTTGATACAGGTGAGGAGGGTTGTGGAATCTCTCAACCAGGAACTTCCTGTGTGTTTTTTTCGAAACTCTGTCTTACAAAAAAATTTCAAACATATACAAAACAACAGAGTAGTGTAAAGCACGTAACCGCCCACAGACTGAACAATTATGCATGCAAAGCCAAACTGTAGCACCTTCACTTCTAAGTACTCTATTCCCCAGATTATTTTTGAAGCAAGTCCTTAAATATTTCAGAGTTGACCTCATAAAGATATATGAAGGTAGTGCTGGAGTCTTTAAGCCTGGGCTTATGCTTGTAAAATTCTGTGTGCATGTATATATATATACATACATGCCTTTTCCCAAGAAAATGATTGTTAGTTTTCATGAAATTTTTAAATGGGTCCAGGACCTAAACTTTTTTTTTCTCTCTCACAGTTCTATTTATTTATTGTATATTCACTTTTTAATTGAGGTAATATTTGGTCCCCCCATCATGTATTATCATTGCAATATCCTGCCAACACACCCATAGTCCACCATAGCACTGTGCTTCTCTCCTCTTTTTACTTGATGTATCTGCTCTGTCAAGGGTTAGTTTTTAAGCTAGTCTTTATAGCTCTCTTAATTTAGCTACCTTGTTTTCCATATATTAGTGACTCCTTCCGTTCCAATATTTGCCTTTCTCCTTCTGATTTATTTAGTATGGTCCCTTCCAGATTCACCCATGTTGTCACAAATGGCATAAACTTATATTTTTTGATTGCAGAGTATTATCCCATTGTGTTTATGTATCACATCTTCCTGGTCCACTCTTCGAGGCAGGACCTAAACTTCTTATTTTTCTTTAAAGATTTATTTATTTTGTGCATACAGAACTGGGGTACAGGCCAGAGGCTCAGGGGCGGTGAGAGGCTTCACCAGAGACAGAGTGGGGAGCAGAACAGGCAGATTGACGACGTACACTGCTGAGGGGAGCAGTGGGCGGGTCAGGAGAGGTCTGCCGCGCCATGTGGTCACCTCCCGGGCAGGCGGGAATCCAACTCATGCGGAAGTGGCTCTAGCTTCTTAGTGCAGCGATTTAACCCGCTGTGCCACCAGGGAGGGCCCAGGACCTAAACTTTTAAAAATCATTTCTCTAAGTAGAACAACCAGATGACTCAATTTGCCTGGGAACTGGATGGTAACGCCACATGAAACAGCTCATGTTCTCATTGTTACCACCATCCCACTCGATTGCAAGTATTTTGCAGAAAACTTGTTTCTTAGGAGTGATTGTAAAAGTTTTTAGAATTAAACGTATACTCCAAAAGCCATAAGCAATCATTTAAAGAGCATAAAGACATTAACTAGAGACTGCATGAAAGGTCAATAAACCCCCACCAACACAGCTTTCCAAGTGTGAGCTCAGCCTGCCCGTTGAAGAGATAAATCCAAGTCAACTGAATGTACCTATAGTATGAATAGGTGCTGATTCCGAGTGATGCACGCAGCAACTCACATAATGTTACTTTTAAAAACTATAAAAAGAAATCCAAGTTGGAAAACCAGAAAATGGAACCTCCCTGGTGGAGCAAGGAATTAAAGCGCAATGCCATGAAGCTCTCCTTAGCCACTGAAGCACTAGTGAGTTCCTCCACCAGGGAGGTGACCCACATGGCACAGCAGACCACTCCTGACCTGCTTGCTGCTCCCCTCAGCAGTGTACTTCACTCTGTCTGCTTATTCTGCTTCCCACTCTGTCTCTGGTGAATCCTCTTACCCTCACCTCTGGCCTGTATCCCAGTTCTTGTATACATAAATAAAGAAATCTTTAAAAAAAGAAAAGAAAATCCAGATTCAGTCAGGATTACTGTTTCACCCAGAGCATCAGTTCAAAGCACAGACCACGGGTCCAGAACTGTTCAAAATACCCTAACATTGCAAAGGTCAAAAAAAAAAACTTGACATCCAAGGATGTACAACTATAAAATGAAATCCAGAAACCACAGACTTTTTGATTAAGTTAAAATAACTAAGTTGTTTTAATAAAACAGACATAAAATATACATTAAACATTTTATTTTCAAAAATCTGGGTTAAATAGTCAAGTTGCATGTACATAAACCAAAGCAAACAGCTTAACAACAACAACAAAAAAACCATCCACCTCAGAACCTTGTAAATTGTTAACAGAATCTACTAGACTATCCGCGAGAGGGCTGGACTGGATGCACAGGGGAGTCCCCCCAACTCTGGCATTCTATGGCAGATGTCACCTCTGCTCCCTGCTCTTGTGCGCCTGGACACGCACGCACACATGCGCGCGTGCGCACACACGCACACACGCATGCGAACGTGCGCGCACCCTCGGGAAGAGCCAGCTCTGAAAACAGTACAATCAGATCATCCAAGGTACTGACAGGTCAATACTATTCAAGGATGATGTTTCCAGTGTTAAGAAATGATGGATTATCTCCCTGCATTAAAAACAAAACAAAAGCAAAAACATATCCAGAACAGTGACGACATTTAAGACAGTTTTGTTGGGAACAGTCATATAAAAACATTATCATTTTAAATCAAAGCGTTTCTTATCAAAGTAGTTCAAGTGAACAGACTTTTTTGTCAGTCATAGTTGAACAACAGGAGTCACTGGGGAGGTGACCCCTAGAGCTTCTCCCAAAGAGATTCTGTCCATCTGGAAGGGGTTGCTGTGCTTCAGAGTGAAAATGTAAGCAAACGCAAAGCAACCTGCTCGTTATTCTATTGTTAAACAGTAAAGCAAACGTGCTGGTGGTGTTGAAAATGGATGGAGTTTAAGTGGGGGCAAGTTTAACCCTGGGGCAGGGATGAAACATTTCTGGAGCCAGAAAGACAGTGAGCTTCACTGAAGGCCCACAGTACCCCGCATGTCTTCAAGTCCTTCCAGGGAACATGTGAAAAACAAAACAGAACCACCACTTTCATGCTAACACGGATACTGTCATCTCCAGAAGTAATTTTTTCTTCTACTGGTTTTAGGCCCTTAATACCTGAATTAAAACCACCAAGCAGAAAGAGGGAAAACCCTCACCTTGTATTCTATAACAAGTTTCTATATTCTCTTGATCTCTCCTAAAACACAAAATACATTCCGGAGTTCTCTAATTCTGTACTATCAGCTCTGAGTCTGAGAAGGATGAATGGAGTCATCCTATCATGAGCCCAGCCTATCACATCCCAAACCAAGGTGAGGACCCCTGGCTTTTTCTCACTTGGAAGCTCTGGATTATTTCAAGATAGAGGGTTTTAAATAAAGCGGGGGTGGGGGAGGGTTTGAGAGCAATTTAAACTGGTAAGAAATGTGTCTGAATTTCCAACTTGTACGATAATGCTTGTGCATCCCTTCAGTGATAAAAGTGAAGAAACTCCAAGCTGAGGGCTGGGGTAACACGTAGGTCCATCATCTTATACTTGTTCATTCATGGAGGGCTTTGGGTGCGTTTACCTATGTGACCTCCAGACGTGTCTCTTTAGTATACCCATCTCCTTGGGGCAAGGACCTAACATGTTTAAGACCTCAGAGGCCCCAGAAATGGTATTAAGCCCAAACTTTTAACTATGCTTTGTAGGTTACAGTACACTTATCTGTAAGAACAGTACATGTATGATTTCCTGAATGTCTGTCTTAACAAAAATATCTGTATTGTGACGTATAAAACCTTTATAAAAGTCCAAAGCCATAACCTTCCCCTCCAGATTCCCTACTGTTCCTGGCATTTGGCGCTGGAGAGGACAAGTCTTCAGCCAGAACACTCTTGTCTTCTGGTGCTTGTTATCTTCTGACTGGACGCCCGCAGGCCCTCTGTCTTTGGTAGGTTAAACACTTGGCCATGAAGTGCTGAGGTACGTGTCTCCCCCCTCTTATTTTTAACTTGGGATAAAGTGAGTCCTTTCAATGGACAGATTTTCATTCTGTCCAGGAGAGACTGTTTTATAGCCTGATGTTTCGTCTTCCATTATCTCTCCCCACTATTTTCAACTTTTGTTTCTTTTGAAAGAACATTAGGAAGAAAATCTCAAGTTGGCCCCTTCCATGGTTGAGTGTTTCAGGCATCAACATTGTTATTTTTGGCTCCCCATGTGGATTTTAATCTGCCTTTGTGTTGTCAGCTTCCTTCTTTCTAATCCTCATTTTTCATTCAGTTGCCCTCTTTCCTGAACCCATCCATTCTTAAAAATGACTTATTGTGTATAAGGAAGTCTTCTGTTTTGTCAACTCTGACAAAGAGAGTCTAGAAGTAAACCACTTTTGTTTTCAAGGGTTTTGGAAACTGCTCCTTTTCCTGGGCTCAGCCTTTTTTTTCCCCACCTGCCCTATTTTGCTTTATTTCCTAGATTCATCCTTAAACTTTCTTCCCTGACCTAGAATTTGCCGTGGCTATGTTATCTGCCCACCTGGATGTTTGTAAATTCCCTTTTCAAATATATACATTAATGGTAAGGTAATGGGCGTATTTCCAAGACCAATTTCAAGTTCAACCTCTTCCCACTGAAGAGACATCCTGCTTCCTATCATGGCCTGGCTTCCTGGATCGCTGAACACCACCGTCCATAAAAGATCACAATGACGTGCACATTCTGTTATCTGGTTATTTACTGTTTCTGCAGTTACCTAAAGTCTTCTCAGAATACACTATCTCACTAAACAGATCCTCTCTGCATTCAGCTCATGTTTTAGTCCTAGAATCTGAGTCTTGGACTAAACGAAGGGGAGGTGAGGTGAAGAGAAAGAAGAGCGGGAGGGACAGCGAGTCTTTTTACCTCACAGTGTGGCATCTGGTAAAGAAGGAAGAGCGGGAGGGACAGCGAGTCTTTTTACCTCACAGTGTGGCATCTGGTAAAGAGGAAGGCTCTGTGACGTGGGAGCTCTGCTCCTGCGTCAGGAGGGATGTATGGCTGGGGGAACCAATACTAAATACCTTTACATTTCTTACTCACAGGGCCTCTTGTTTGTGTATGAATTCATGTAGTGAAACCAGGGAAACAGTGGAGTATGACTGAACCCACCTCTCTATGCTTCATAAACTGTAGTGAGATTCTAGTTTCTGGAATTGAGATTTGACCTTCTTCTGGGTTTTCATCAGTTTTTTTCTGGAAAGGCAGCAGTTCATTGGGAGTGTCTGACAGTCAGATGCCACTGCCAGATGTAGTTTCATGAATTATTTTTTAAAAGTCCAAATCTTCCCAACTATGAGTGCTGGGCTAATTTTCTAGTTCTGATTCTCTATTGCTTCTTGTCTTGGTTCATCTTGGATGGGCCCTTTCTATCCCTTGGCTTTCATTTTCTAAGCAATAAAAATGGAGACATTTGACTAGCTGGTCTCAGAGTAGGCTGTAACGCTGTTTTTTTAGACTTCAAACAGAAAATAAATATGCCTTGAGAAAGGAAAGAAGAATAGAAAACAAATGACTAGATAAGGATCATTTGCTACCAGGGCACTTTAACCTAAAGATTATAAACATCCTCTGACACCAAAATTAAAATGCTAAAGTTTAAAAACCTGAGCATGTAACTGTGATATAGATTAGGAATTTCTTTACATTTTAAGCAATGACAAATGTCAAAATGGGTGCAACTATTAAAAAAAGAAACAACAAAGAAAACAAACAAACAAAAAAAATGGTTTATAAACCACCTGACTTTTATTAGAATAAGCGGGCATGTTCGATACCCGTTAAGCTAGATAACAGCTAAGTCATTCACTGGCTAGAAGCGTTCATTGCAGCAGGCAGCAAATTATCAGGTTTTCAGGAAGCACTGAACTAAAATACCAAGTAACTAGTCAATGAGTAAGAAGCACGTGTAAGGTGTGATTATTTTTTGGACAATCAACTAGAAACTGCTTGATTTTTTTAAAAAAAAAAAGCTCTGTGTCCTCTTAAGGGCTGAAGAAGGCAGTTTGGTCCAATGGATGGAACACTTTTCACTGGATTTGGAGTCAGAAGACTTGGGTTTCACTTAAGTTCTCCAATTTATTAGCTCTGTGAGATTTGGGGAAACTTTGTTAATTTCTTGGTGTATGGGCTCCTCAGTCGGTAAAGTGGGAATAACTAAAGCTCCCCCACAGAGTGGTGGTGAGATTTAAATGAGAGAATGAGGCAGCTGTGAGGAAGCACTTACCATAGGGTGTTAGTCAAATCTAAACCATCTAGAAACTTTTATTTGAACAAATCAATTTAACTACAGTTAAATGTAAATTAATCAAATAAGTTATACTGACCATAAAATATTTATGAGCCCATTTGCAAACCAGTGGAGGATAGGGGCCAATCTAATTGCTATTAAAGGCAAAGAAAGCAATATGCAACTATTAATCCATATAAATTGGGGATCTTTTTGTGGGTCTTCATAAATATTTCCTGAATTTATTAACTTCTATGAGAGATGCATTAACTGAGCATAAAAATGGGATTCTCGTCAACAACTAAAGTTGGGGGATCTTTTCTAGATTTCTCGGAGGCTACAAAGAACTAGAAATATTCAACATCAGCAGGGTTACAGGCAGACTTCGCCTGAAAAATAGGCAGCCTCCTGCAGAGGAGTTTTGGGAAATCCTGTGGTATCTGAATACATGGATACAGAACACACAGAACTTTCAGAGATCAGCTGGCCTTTCAGAAACGGACCCCAGCCTTGGAGCACCACTGAGCTCTCTCCTTCCACTCACTCCATATTTTAGTTAAGGTGTTTCACTTATATGGAAACATACAACAAATATTTTCACTTTAGAACACAGTCTAGAGAACTGAATGGTTTTCTTTCACTACAGAGCAATAAAAATTCACCCCAAGGCAACAGTATTTTGAAGATCTACATAAAATCAAAACATTTACTGTAGTCTTCTATTCAGGGTTATTTATTAGTTAGTAGCTTAAAATAGGTAGGGACCTTTCTTAGACTAAATGGGAGCTCATGTAGAGAAACTGCTAATTCTTTGAGGTCTTTATTGTTTGGATTTATTGATGCCTAAAGGCAACTGGTTACTCATTCAAAAATATTTAGCAATCCAGAGTCAATAAAAGGGACAATGTGATGTGTGTTTGATAAGGGTATCACTTACACACTGTTTACGGATTGAAGTAGTAACAATGTGGTCATTGTTAGTCTATACTGAGAAATATTATCAACATTCTGTTGCCTAAGGATAGCAAAAATAATTTTAGAAGTCATGAAATTTGAAAATTCAAGAAAAATCTTATTCCTAAGGAGAGGCTTCCATAGAGTGACAAGCATTGAATTAGGAGATTCACTCCATGACATAAATTAGGCATTTTTCTTCCTACTTGTGCTACTTCTTAATTCTATGGCCTTGAGAAACTGCAAAAGTGCAATACTGAATGGTCACTGTAACCAGTCCCCTATGCACCCAAGACCAGAATTTGCCAAGGAAGCAGTGACAGAACCAGAACCCCCAGAAGAAGGCAGTCATCTTTCTAGCACAGCAAGAGGTTTCAGCTTCCACTTAAGGCTATTTTGCCCAGATTCCCCCAATGTCTGTCTATGAATGAGTATAGTACTTGATGATTTTAATAAAGTTGAATTAAAATAAAAATCAACGTAACAGTTTTTCATTTTTTCAAACCTCTTTCAGTCAAGGCAGCATATAACGCCACGAAAGCTAAGAAGTTAGGAATGCCACATGACCCAGAAGCCTGTTTCTTTCACGATTTTGGCTAGGTACTTCCATTATTGTGCCCTCTACAAACACACTAAACAACAAAAAGCCTTTTCATAAAGCCTCTTAAGCCTTCTCTGTTCTTGTTTCTGCTCATATCTGAGGTATTGGGACTTGGTTGTATTGGAGGTAGAATCATGAGTGTAATTGTGACTAGATTATCAGGTTTGGTTTCTCATTCAAGTTTAACAGTTTAGGGAGGAATCCTCAAAATGGAAGAAATAAGGGGTACAGTGCAGACTGCCTGAATATTATTATTACTGTTACTAAGAGTTGCATCTGAAAGAGCAAACATTTATTGCATGCTTACTATATATGCCCAGTGTTGTGCTAAACCCGGTAGGTTTATCTGAGTCATGCCCTTCAAGCTGATGCCCTAGCTCTCTGCTGGATTCTCGGGAGAGTTCACTTTCCAGCAGAGGCCCTTTTGCTGGGTTCAAGAGCTCCCTGAGGGGAGGCCATAGGTCCTCAAGGAACACCTACAGCACCCTCTTGCTGATGCAGCAGGCAGCAACTTGTGACCATGCTTGGTATTCACTACCACTTTTGAGTAAATGCAATTTAAATCAAATGGAGAAAATGCTCTTAATCTTCCCCCTTCCTTCTCTGAGATCTTTTCTCCTGGTTTCTGTACAAGATCATGGACTCTGCGGTGGGTTTAGAGCTGGCTAGTGAAACTGACCAAGTGACTTAGTAGAAGGCCAATTAGAACTGGCTCTTCTGGGCCCCTGCTGCCCCTCCCTGGATACTCTGAGCATGGACATGGCCACATAGGTGGGTTGTGCTTTGCTATTTCAGCAGGTTGACTAGACATTGCCATACGTACAGTTGAAGTGTGTGTATACACACAGACTTCAGAGCTACACACAAATACACAACTATGCAAATATCTAGAACTATGGACAGTGCAGAATGGTATCTGATCAATGTGCTTCTTCCTCACCCCAACCCACAGAGGCAGGCAGGTATTCAACATGCCAAGATACAGTCTTATCACATTAGACATCACTGAAGATTCCTCCTCCTGATTTTTTTTTTTTTTTTGGTAATCATTTGCTTTAGAACTCTAGGGAGTTATAGTATATCAAATAGGTGATAAGGAACAAATTTGAGGCAGAGATGGTTATTCAACTGATGAAAAGTCACCAGTAATATCAACAGAAAGAGAACAAACTGCATCAGTCACTGCTACTTTTGAAAATGTTAAAATCTGAAGAGATCCCAGTGTTTCCTAATGACAGTTACTTCTTGAATCAATTTTAAATAAAAATGGTGGTTTTATTTAATTGGGCTGAAGTTTCTGGCCAGTAGTTCACCTAGGTTTTATTTCTGTTCAGTGCAGAACTGAAAAGAAAAACACCACCTGCTTATTATAAACAAAATGTCCTTTGGGTGTTTAGCAAACTAAAGGAAGCCATACTAATGTTTTCTCTTCCTAATCAAAACCCTAAAATCGCAAAGGAAACCACAATAGAACAATATGCAATATCAAATCAAAACACCAATTATTAAATATTGCCTGTTATTTACATACAGATGGAGACATATCAAAAGTAACCTATACTTGGGAAAGACCAACGAGTACACAAAATCAGAAATGTGCAGTAACTAAAAAGGAAACAGCACTACACCTTAAGGCAGCGTTGGTTGAGTCTTCTCTGGGAAAGGAAGCATTACTTATTTGAAAGACTACTGAATGACTTGAGAAATAACTAAAACAAATATCAAAATGTTTTGCAAAAGAAAGGACTGACTTTAGAACTCCTTAAAATGAGTTTACATGGAAGATCTAATTTTGGATTGGAACTCATACACAGGAACATAATGGTAAAAATTTAGCAGTCTTTCCTCAGATACAAAATAAAGATCCCTAGAAATAGTACTACTATTAATTAGCATTCTTTGGACTTCTTTTGCACTTTTCAATCAGAGGAGTTATTAGAAAGTTTGATGATGTTTCAATAACATGCAGTCAGGTAAAAAATTCCCCGGAGTGAAATTTCACCTGATTTCAAATTGCTTTAATAACCTATCACCATGCTTCCATTTTACACTGTCTGTAACGCTGGGTGTGCTTACCTGGTAGGTTGCTATGTCACTGTGTCCCAAGCATTGGTGCCAACCTAAAATAATGACATCTATTGTGGCTGAAAAGGTTTTAACTTTGACAAAAATATTCCAAAGCTCTTTAAAACACATTTTAGAATTTGGTTTCTTTGCAACTTTTTTTTTTTTTATATTCCTGGTTAACCTGAAAATGGCTGTACAGATTCAGTGTGCTATGCTGACAGAACAACTGCAGGACACAAAGAATTAAAAAAAAAAAATTTGTTCAAGTGAAAATAGTTTTCACATGGTGCTAAGAAATAAGATGTAGGCACTTCCGCTTCAGGTTTTTCACATTTTGATCACAGATTGCTTTTCCAAGCCACCAAGTCCTTTCACCATTGGAAATCCCCTCAAGGTACAAACATAGTTCACTGGAAACCTTGTCCTCACAAACACCTTTTGGTACACTTTTTTTTTTTTTTTTTAAGAAATCAAGTTCACGCCGGTGATCCGAGCCCTTGGTGCGGCTGACCGCAGCGTCGCCATCTTTCACTCAGGGAGGCTACGGGGCGCCGGGAACCCACAGATGCATCAGCAAAATAGAAAGCAGTGGCAAGTGCAATTTTTCTCCTGGAAATAGTTAACACGTCTGCCTCTTTCTAGTTCCTAATTACGAGTGTTAATTCCACAAAGCGTAGAGAGTCTTCATAACATTCTAAAGCTACGAGGCTACTGGGATTTTTTTTTTTTTATGACTACTTAACCAGGGCTTTTTCTTTTTTCATTTGAGGAAAATCTGTGCTAAAAAGGCACTAGATAAAATGAACTGCCTCACTCTTGTGTATGTAGCAATTACACATGGTATTAGATTCTATAATTTAGCAAAGGTGACAAGCATTTGGAGAAACCATCCGAATCACTGAGACTCATCTACGTTCAGTTAAAAATCTCAAAAGTCAAAGGAACAGCAGGTCACATGGACGCCGACCAGCCTGCCCATGAAGTCATGGTCCTCCCAGCCGCCTCAGAACTCGGGTTCAGAACTCGGGCCTTGGCCTGCATGGAGGGAAGACTCACTGGCAGCAGCTGTGGGAGCCGAGCCTCCTGGAGACCTGAGTAAAGGAGACAAAAGTGAAGTTCTCACAGTTTTCCAGCTTGACCTTCTTGGCTAAGTTTGGGACAATTCCCCGGAGGGACCGCAGCCCCATCCTCTGCTCCTCGTACCACACACTGCCCATGTCTGTGGCCTCCTTCCTGGCCGTCAGGTAGAAAGGGGACTTGGCCTCCATCTGGGTGGGTGGCCGGTGGATGTACATGTATTTGTAGAGGAGGCAGTAAGGGCACTGCTTGTGGCCCCTGGAGTGCTCGTGATAGATCTTCCCATGGCACACTCTCGTGGATCCACTCCGGCTCTCCCGCTTGACACTATCTGTCCGGGCAAAGTAGGGCTGGTTTTGGGGGTCTTTGAGCAGCTCGATGTCTCCATACATCAGGTCGGCGTGCTCCTGCAGCGTCCGCATGTTCAGGTACTGGCTGTTGTACTTGACGACCGTGGACAGGAGAGTGATGGGACTGTCATCCCCTAGACACCCAGCCTGCCACATCTCTTCTTCGTCAGAGAGGGAGAAATAGACGATGTTGCGCGACCGTGCTCCTGACATCCCTGCCTTACTCAGCACCCACAGCTTCTCCTTGAGTTTCTTGGTGGAAGAACTGAAGGTGCTGCTGGTGATGGAAAAGCCCACACCTGCATTCTTCAGGATGCGGTCCAGGCCTCGGCGAATGGCATGGAGCGAGGTAGCCAGGAAGTCTGAGCCGTCGCTCTTCTTAACAGTGACATAAAAGTTCTCCAGCAGCTCGTTCAACTTCACTGCGGGGATCTCAAATGAGACAAACACCGAGGTTACACAATGGAGGAGACCCAATTCGTCAGACCCCGCCTTCCTTTTCCTAATCCTCACCAGGGGTTGTGGGGATGACATTTTCTGCCTTCTAGAGAGTTGCCTGTTTAGCATGAGATAGTAGAAAGAAGCGTGAACTTCCAACTGGAAGAGCCAGGTTCTGTACCTGGCTCCACCTAATCTCCTTAAGCAGCACCCAGGGGCCTATTAATTCTCAGAGGATTATTGTGATGCTTATAGAAGATGTGAGGGGTTTGTAAATAGTATTGAACTAAACTGATCAGACTCTGAGTCATTCCAGCATTAACCCCCTTGATATCTGCATGTCCCGATTGGTACTGACGGTACATGGAGTTGAAGGGAAAGACGAGTGATATGTCCATTTTGTTCCTTGATTTTTCACTTGAATTTCCTGAATAGATCTTAAAATAGCTCTCGTTTAAGAAGTCAACATTTGTTCAAAAGATGAGAAACTCAGTGACTACTCTGATAATTTGAGATTGTCTTATTTGGATATAGTAAGAGAAAGAGGCTTGGCCAATAAGACAAGTCTACTCTCTACAAGGCGCTATAAAGAGAAAACTATATACCTTCTAGGACAAAAGAAAATTTCCATAACATTTTTCAATAAGTAGAAACTGTTCAGGAACATTCATTCTTCTTATGTCACAGAGAAAACAAAAGCTGATTTATAGATTAAAAATGAATCAAATCGAAAACATTTTATGTCAAAAAAAGATGGTGCTGAACAAGCCCCAATAATACAATCTTGAATGATTCGTTAGAAAACTTTACCCGAAATTAAGCAAGCTGATTATTCAACTAAAAAAGGTAGGGAAAGCAAAACAAATTTAAAGAAATTTAAGACAAATTAGAAAAGATATATACATGTAGATTAAGACATGAAAGCATGCAATCTTTGGAAAGACCTACAAAGCTGACAGACTTCTAACAGGTTTGGCAGAAAGACAAAGAAAAAAAGGAAATGAACATTTAAATAATATTAGAAATGAGAAAGACTGTAACTACAAAAAAAAATGAATAAAGACCATGAAAGAATATACTATACTTTATGCATATTACTTTGTAAGTTTAGATAACCCAAATGATTTTCTAGAAAATATAAATTACCAAAATTGGTTGAATTGAAGGAGGGAAAAGATCTGATTAGCCCTAAACAAAAGAAGAGAGTAAAATGATTATCAAAGATATTTATCACTACCAAAGAGATGCTTTCAGGGAACTGATCTGGATTTTCCTTTTGTATTTAAACAGTTTTAGAAAAGAAAAAAGAAGAAAGTTTCATCTTTTCTAACCCAAACCTATAGGTCTTACGGTATAAAACAAAGCTTATGACTATAAAATACAAGCTTGTCTATGACACATACAAGTTGCAATTTACTAAAGTACTCTTAACAATAAGGCCTGCTGATGTGAGCAAATACAATTCAGGATTGAGGAAAACAAAATTACCTTAGGACAAGTAGGGGTTACTGCAGAGTGTAAGGACGATTCATTCTTAATAAATACTCTAATATAATTTATTTATCAATTAAGGAAAAAGTAATGATGAGCTGGATCATTACTCAGATTATTTGGAAAGAGAGGATTTCTATTTCTAATTTTTTTTTTAAAGATTTATTTATTTGTGCATACAGAACTGGGGTACAGGCCAGAGGCTCAGGGGCGGCGAGAGGCTTCACCAGAGACAGAGTGGGGAGTAGAACAGGCAGATGGACAAAGTACACTGCTGAGGGGAGCAGCGGGTGGGTCAGTAGAGGTCTGCCACACCATGTGGTCACCTCCGGGGCAGGCGGGAATCGAACTCATGCGGAAGCGGCTTTAGATTCTCAGTGCTGTGCTTTAACCCGCTGCGCCACCAGGGAGGGCCTCTATTTCTAATTTTTAAAAATTCAAATTAAATTTACATTGAAAGAAGAAAAGCTCTTACTACGATGAAGAGTATTTCATAGGTAAGAGTTGTAAGAACTTCACCCAAGAAGAAACCGTTAGAGTATCTCTTCTAAAGTCAGAAATAGACAGAGCATGCTGAATACTACTGCTATTACAGAACACAGTTCTGAAGGTTCTGGTCAACCAGGCAAGAGCTGAAAAAGAAATCACACATGGGTACATGTACACATACATATGTATAAAAGAAAGGAAAAAAAAAAACACCAAAATATAATTGTTTCCTACTAATCTGATTATTGGGAAGAAATTCCAAGAGTTTCAGTTGAAAACTATCAGGAAGAGGAGGGTAGCTGCATCCGAACACAAAAGACATCAGCTTTATTAAATGTCAGGAAGAACCTAAAAGTCAAATTAACGTCCCAATAACTATGAGACGCAAACTCAACTAGTTTCCTATTTTCATGCTGTCCCTTGCTACTCCCTATTTCTAGATGTTAACCTTTCTTTGGATTAGGTGGCACTTGCTTGAATGCAAGAGACAGATCATCTCTGAACAAGCCTAGCAGAGAGCACTATAGGAATAGTGGATTCCACGGCGTTCAGCCCTGTGCAGGGTAGTTTTCTTCACATAGCTCAAAACACAACTGCAGAGCACTGCCCAAGGCTTGCATCTAACAGCTTCAGGGCCCAGGAGACCAACTTTCATTTTCAAGGTGAAAAAATACCCAAAGGAAGAATTCTGATTGGCGCACACCTGTTTTATACCTCTGATGAACTGACATGACGACTTTGGCAGTAATGGCGAGGCTAGCAGGAGAGGAAAGGCTCCTCAATAGGGAAGGCTAAGCAGAAACTTCTAGCACCTTAGTGCTTCAATACAAAACAACTGGGCCCTCCCTGGTGGTGCAACAGGTTAAAGCGCAGCATTGCAAAGCTCTAGCCATAGAGCCATAGCCTGAGAACGAGTTCAATCACTGACCAGGGAGTACTTAGTCAGTCTGCCTCTTCTGTCCCCACTCTGTCTCACTGCCCCTACCCCTCTGGTCTATACCCCTGGTCTGTGCATAAAGAAAGAAATCTTAAAACAAAACAAAAACACACAACTGAATTCTGATGGCGTCTTGCCATCAGGATAAATTTCTGTCTACCTTGTATGCAAGTCTTCACAATTTCCTCCCTGTAGGACACTGCAAAGAAAGCACAAGTCTTCCTCTCCCTGTACCCTTTGCAATGTGGCTTTGCAGCTCCTCCCATCAAGAGGTGTGATCCACTTTCCTGTTCTTGGAATCTGGGTAGCCATGTCTCATTCTTACCAACAGAATGTGACATAAATGACAGTGTGTGAATTCCATGCCCAGGATGCAAGGGTTGTGCTGTCACCTGCTTCCTCTTAGAGGGTCCTACAGGTTCTGCTTTCATCATCTTAACACCACGAGAAGTGCAGTTTAATTAATCCTGGGTACCTGTGGAGCAGAGACAGGCTGTATCCCCTGCAGTATCCAGATGCCTGCACCCACATGGATACCTCAAGTGAGACCAGTAGAAGAATCACCCAGCTGAACACAACCCATAGAATCATGCACAAATACTGGGTTGTCGGAAAAAGTCATGACACATTTTTCTGTTTTCAAGCAATAGTGCATCATGACTTTTCTAAGAGCCAATAAAATAAATGCAGTCTAGGCCCTCCCTGGTGGCACAACGGGTTAAAGCACAGCACTAAGAAGCTAAAGCCACTTCAGCATGAGTTTGATCCCCGCCTGTCCTGGAGGTGACCACATGGTGTGGCAGACCTCTCCTAACCAGCCCGCTGCTCCCTTCAGCAGTGTACTTTGTCAGTCTGCCTGTTCTGCTCCCCACTCTATCTCTGGTGAACCCTCACACCACCTCAGCACCTCTGGCCTCTACCCCTGTTCTGTATATATAAATAAATAAACCTTAAAAAAAATAGATAAATGTTGTCTAAAATCAGTCTTTGGAAGGTTTGTTACCAGCCATAGGTAACTGATACACACCTATTTCTCTAGCCTGATCTTCTGCCCTCTTAGTACTTTATCTTCCAGTTGCACTGAACTTTGTGACATTCTCAGAAACCACAAGACTCTCACTTGTCCAGGTCTTTGCACAAGCAACTTCTTCAGCCTATAATGCCTTTTCTTCTAATCATCTTTATTCGGAAAGTAGTTTTCCTTTCAGATCTAGTTCAAATTCTATCTATAATAATAATAAAAAAAAAAGGCTTTCCCAGCTTCCTTAAATTACACTATCGCTAGGGATCCATGCAATTAACTTAATTTTTTTTCTTTTTCCCTTTTCCATATTGCACAGTCTTTTTATCTATTTATATTTCTGTGACGCACTATGAAGTGAAAGATCCCTGAAGACAAGGACTGTATCCTATACATGACTGGGTCTTTAATATATACCAGAAGGCCAGAAATAGACAATGGATAGCCCACAAGCTGACAAAAGTGAACTAAATGAATTAGATTAAGTCTTGGGAGTGAAATCATGAAACCAAGCTGACTTAGGATGCAGATGCTTTTTTCATTTCCCTAGCAGACCACATGTCTCAAAGTAAAATCACAGCAAAGCGATTTCTGGGGAAATACCAATTCACAATCTATTATTTGCATGTAAGAAACTGTTCCTTCTGGCCCATGTTGCCTGCCTCCTTAGTTTTCTCAGACTGAGTTTTGGTTGGTGGTTATTCCTCCAGGTTACTGAGTTCTTCAATTTGTTTTAAAGACATTTTAAGAAATCACTGTCCTTCATTAGCCACTCTAAGTTGATTTACCATGTCAAAATTCACCGTGGTTTGTAGATTTGGCTCCTGTGATGTGAAAATGATGAAGGAGAAGTAAGAGCTGGACCAGGGTCTCCAGGTGTGAAAGAATAAAATAAGAAAAAGTATGATTTCTTGACAAATTTCCAAATTCTGGAATTACACAGCAATCCTGGACACTTCAAAAGAATTATAAGACAAGTAAAATCAATAATTTGCCTCAACTTCCCCTTTGTAACAATCTTATATGGTGGGGGGTGAACAAAGTGGAGAAATGCTTATGAACTACAAGTACTCTCTAGGAAAAGAATATAAATGTTGTACCATCGCAGGTAACAAAAATGAGTTTACTTTTGTAGGTACCAAATTTTACTTTATTCAGAATGCTACTTATTGAACTTCAAAATACTCAATTTTCTAATGAGTGGCTCTGAGGAACACAGAAGTTAGTGAGTTGCAACCTCCAGGGAGATGGATCAGTGAAAACCAGATCACACTGTGATAATTTATAGGAAAACAATACCGCGGGGAACACGCAGAGCTGGTAATAGAGTGACCAGAGAGAAACCATGGGCATGCCACTCATTTAGAGGACGTTATGAAGCTTGATTTGACTCATTTCTTTCTGCTTGGAGTAAACATTTAACTAGAGGTTCACCAGTGCCAAACCATGGTCAAGAGCTTTCCTTCAGCCAGCTGGAGCTATCTTTAACGATAATCTTGGCTAAAATCACCTTAGAGTAAGATCAAGAAAGTGGCCTTGATGCCACCGTTTCTTCTCCTTATTAAACATGGGTTAACTGTCCAAGATATGAACCTTCTATGAATTTATTATTGAAACTATTTCATTTGAACGGTGGTGTGAGTAGATTATGGAGGACTGAAAGACATCTTTCTCCTCACTTCTAGATATTCTTCTAGACAACACAGGGGAACTAACAAACACTAGTACCTAGAAGAGATGATAAGGTACACCCTACAGGACAGGTGAGACATTTCACCACCTGGATGTAGATCTCATTTAAGTCATGGCGGGCGAGGAGAAATGAGTCTCTTTTCACAGATTCCTGTGTAGAAATGTGAAGGTTCCCATAACAGTCAACTGTCTTCAAAGAGTGTGAAAGATTAGACATTCTGGCCTAGAAAAGGTTAAGGTTAGTAAAGCTGGGGTCCAATAGGTGGACTTAACAATGACTATTCATGAAGGTGAAATAGCTACATTTTTATTGATTTGTTTCTCTGTGAGTGAACATACAAGACATGAAATTCATTATCTTACGTGTACAATTCAACGGTGCATTCACAGTGTTGTGCAACCTTCACCACTACTAATTTCCAGAGCTTTTTCATCAACCCAAATAAAAATTGTACCCATTAAGCAGTATCTCCACGTTCCACCTCCCTGAGCCCCTGGTCATTTCCACTGGGCATTCTGTTTCTATGAATTTGACTATTATAGTACCTTAAGTTAAGGGAGCCCTACATCTGTCTCTTTGTGTCTCACTCCCTTAGACTATCAATTCCAAGGTTTACCCATGCCATAGTATGTGTCACACCTCATTTCAGTTCATATTCCCAGGAGGGCGCAAGGGTTCCCCTTCTCCAAATCCCCTTCTTATTTCTTGTCTTTTTGATAGCAGCAATTCTATTATCAAAGGTGTGAAGTGATATCTCACTGTGATTTTAATTTGCATTGCCCTGGTAATCAGTGCTAATGAACCCCTTTTCACTTACCTGGATCTTGCTTTTAAGGTTTGTTGGGTGGGAGTACAATGAATTCAGTGTAGGGCTTACTGCTCTCCACAGCTGATTCAAGACTTTTCTGAGTACTTTTCTCCATGAATCCTGAATTTTTTCTAGTTTTACTGGTGGGAAGATGTCCTATCTCCAGTTCTGCATGAACTCCTGGTACTGTTACCACTGCTCTTTTCACGGAATCGCCTTTTATGCTTATATTGTCAGTAGCCAGCTGAATACTTGAGGTCAACTATCTTTGGTTTTCTCCCTGTGTGACTCTACTTTTGAGGACTGTCATGACACTCAATCACCTTGGTCTCTGTTCTCTCATCTCCATTTCTTCAACTCATCTCTGCCAGCATCACAGTCCTATAAACTCTCCCAAGGCAGCTAGTTGGGGTACCTAAAGCTCACCTTATTTCCTGCCTCTCAGAGGATTGCTATCCTCCTTTATTTATGTGGCACCTTGCAAACATGTTTTTATACCCTTTGTTGGTTTTTCAGTTGTTTGGGGCAGGCACATAAAGCTGGTCTCCGCCCCCCCCCCCCCAAATTGGCTGGAAGTTAAAGACTCAGCTCATTTTATTCCAGGGTTCCAAGTTCCTATTTCTTCCTACGTGTAGTGATACTTGATTGGATGCCAGAAATTATGAATTTAACAATATTAAGTTCTGGACTTATCATAAATTTTCAATGATGTTGAAACATTTTTTTCTAGTATTCTAGAAGTATTCATGTCCTTGGCCTCTCTGACTCTAATACCTATCTCCCCTCAACTCAACAACCAGACTGCTGGGCTAGTTGGGGCTCCCCTCCCTTTACTGCAGTCTAGAAATTGCCTTCCACGCTAGAAGCCTACGAGACAGGAGCCTACTCTCACCTGTTACCTCTGTCTTAGGGGTCAAGTCCTGTGCTCTATTCTGCCCAGTAGGGGTTATTTCATGTCTTCTGGGTTCCTAATTGCTAAATCAGGCAGATAATTCTCTAGCCTTTTAGAGAGACCTTAAGGTCAGAAGTGGACATTTCAATTTATTTTCAAATCTGCTGGGTCATTGTGATTAGTATGTTCACTTTATATTCCTGTAATTTCTATACACACTTCATAATACTTGGTCTATAATCTACTGTCTAATATTGTTGGTGTTTAAATCTGTTGTTTCTATTCACCCTCATGGTGACTGATTTCCTTGAGTGGCTTGTGAGTTTATTTTTTGGTAATAAACACATTTAGATAATCTTAACCTGCAAAAACCTTACATTTTGGGTACTTTCCTTCAAAGATTCTTAGCGTAAGATTGTGTAAGAAGCAAGAACCTAAAACCTCTTTTGGTCCCTTTAGGGGTCCTCTCCTCAATCAAGGATTCTTCAGTTCATTCACCTGCCTCTTCTTGTTCTAGATACTGTGATTAATGCATACCCTTAGTGAGAGCCCTTCCTCTTTATGGGCTTACTCTCACTGCTCCAGTTTCATTGTGGGGTTTATTTTTGGTTGGGGGGAATGGTGTGGGCTATGTATACTTCCTTTCTTTCTGCAAAAACAGCAGAAAGCTCCTGCCGAAACTTGAAACCTGGATTTCTTCATCTCTTGTTGATGTTATCACTTGGTGAAGTCACCTGCCTTTGACCATCAAATATGACCTCCACTTCAAGGTCTTCAAATAAATGCCTCCAGCTTTACCATTTCCCTCATATTTTAAATCCCACATTTACTTCTTACTAGACATGTTCACCTGGACATGCATCTGATTTAGACTCACTATATTAAAATAAAAATATATATTTCTGTTCTGTCTCTATATGTCCAAGAATTTTCCCTTCCATTTACAAACCTCAAATATCTTAAGTTAGAAATAATTTCAAGAACTCATTTTAAAAATGAGGAAATTGAGGACCAAGAATGTTAAATAAATTATTGCTTATCAATTTCAAATGCACTTTCACTGCATTCCTTTTTATTTAAAAAAAAAAATCCATGGTTTCCTTTTTGCCTAACTCTTAAAACCCCTGCAGATCTTACGGTCAGAGTATTCTGAGTTTCACTTGTCTCATCCCTTCAAACAAAGTCTCTACTTACAAACAAGAACAAAACTTCAACTGTCTCCCAATATTCACAAATACCAGTTTGATATTTAAGGGTTATCAGAATCTAGTTTTACAGCCAATGATTCCCATAGATTAAAATTGTATGTTGCACACAGGGAGTCTAGTCCCCTTAATTTTACTCTTCCTCACAGCCTTCACCCTGGAAGATGTTTGCCTTCAACCAACTCTCAAAACTCTCCCTCAAAACATGCCTCAAATCTGAATTCTTTTGAACTCTCATCAAGCTGAGATTAATGAGTCCATCTAAATTTTTTGGCATTTCTGATCTATATATTTACAGAACACATTCAATTCTGTTTTATACTGTGAGTTTCTACAAAGCTTATGTTCTTTCTTTCAAAGCTTCCCCAAGCAGAAAGTACTTCCATCTGTTCTGTGTTCCCCACAATGTTCAGCACAGTGCTGGCACCTGGCAGCTCAGGGAGCCTGGCTGGCAGAAGTAAGCTCAGGTTTCTTACCTTGGTGATGTCCGTATGGTCTTTGAGCCCGTTGGTCATACACCAGTATCGCCACACGTTCAGGGCATAGCGTGTGGCTTTGGTGGTGTTTGGGCTTACTGCACTGGTACACAGATCATTCAAGTCATCATTAATATTAAATACAGGAAATTTGTTGAGCTTAGTAGAATAGGCTAGAAACAAAAACAATAAAAGGCATTAAGATAGTTTGCCATTTCTTCTTTGGAGAATTAAAAATTTTAGGATCATATTAAATAACAGAAAAGTCTAACAGGTAACACCTTAACAATGCAATTTCAATCAAGTACATGTATATTAGAATAAATGGTAGGAATACTATTTCTATCATGGGATTGATGCTGTAACCTTACTATAGATACTAACCAATGCACTAAATGCAGGGATTCCAATGGAAGAAAAATATGAATTTGGAAAAACCTAGAATGTTCTAACTAAAATCTTCACTGGACAGCACTTCTATTAATAAAAAAAAAAAAAAAAGGGAGGACAAGGTACATATCCTTTCTTTTTACCTTAGCACATAAAGAACTGTTATTACTCTGTAATATATAATCCAGATGTCTTATGTGTCAATCCTGGGCAGCCTAGAATTAAATGTTGTTGGCATATTTCTTTTTTCTACAAAATGAGAGATACATACTTGTTTAGAATGGAAGGTGAAATGAGTGTGCACCATCTCTCAGCTAACACCTTCTCTATGTTGGTATTTGAGAGTGTTCTCCATTTCCCAGGTTTCAGCTTTGACACCCTGAAAGGAAGTGTACTCAGGGGCACTGCTTTGCTTGCTCACTACACCTGGTGAAGCTACATACAGACCCTGCATTAACCGTCACTCCAACAGTGAGCTGTGTTACATGTCTCATACAGTTAAGTGTTAACAAGGTCTAAGGAAATCCCCATAAATTAAGAATAATGATGAATCTACACTTACAATTTAAAATATGAGCATAAAACAAGCACCAGCTGGCAACCTGGGAAGTCACTAATTCCTTTCCCCTTCCCCTTCCCCAAAACCCCAATGCCCCAACAAACAATTAACTCAAAACCAATGAATAATATTTAAAGATCATAAAAATATCATTGATCAGACTAGAGAACTGCATGTACCCTTAAGAACAGATTTCTTTGGAAATGGTAAAATAGGAGAATAAGGAAGATTCTGCAAATGATAAATGATTGAAGAAACATTATTTTAAAACACTGAAGAAAAGAGTTGAGTGTTATGATGAACATAGATAAAACCACAAATAGATGATCTGGAAATAATTTTCCCTAAAAGGCAGTGAAAGCTATGAAAAATTTAAACTATAAAGGTGAAATTAAGAGGCAAGAAAATAACTAACTACAGGAGAGTCAAAATTCATCTAGGAATTCAAAAGAAAAAAATTATAAAATGATGGCATAAAATAAAATTATGAAAATTTTCATCAATATCAAAAAAAGATTTTACTATTTAGGGTTTTATAGTTCATGAACTTCCATAATCTAAAAGAGAATTCTATAATCTTTCTGGTGGGGGCAGGGGAAGGAAGTCATCAACACAGTAGTAAGAATTATATTTACTATAAATTGGAACACCAAAGTTTAAAAACAATGACTCAGGCTCTTCAGAGTTGTGAGAGAAAAAGACTATAAATGAATAATCTCAATCCCTAGCAAAAATATAATTCAAGTGTAGACCAAAATGAAGACATTTCAGTCATGAAAGAAGTAACCACTGTTCTCTTTATTTAAAAAAAAAATTATTAGTTGTGGATATTTGCCATCAAAGTAAAAACTGAATCACAAAAAGGAACAATACTGCTTACAGGATATAATGATAAATAAAGATAAATAAAGAATTTATTTTTTTAAACATGCAGTAGTGTGTCAAGTAAGCTTAACACGATTGTTAAGAAAAAATTGTGAAGACAGATGAGGCATGATTGAACAAACTCTTAAGCCAAAATTCTTCATGATTTCAGTCAAAGATGGGGAAAGGGTTGGGAAGATATAAGAAGTGATTGAGGTCTTATTTTATTTAAGAAAGCCAGAGAGCAGAGAGGATAAAAGAAGGAACAAATTGACAAAATTCTTCATGATTTCAGTCAAAGATGGGGAAAGGGTTAGGAAGTTATAAGAAGTGATTGAGATCTCATTCTGTTTAAGAAAGGCAGAGAGCAGAACAGATAAGAGAAGGAACAAATTGCCAGGGTGAATTAATTCTTTATATTAAAAACATGTCTAAATCTGAAAAAATAAAGAAACAACTATGAGATTAGGTAATTTTTAAGTCAAAGTAAATAAAGGAATATTCAGAAGAAAAAGAATTAAACAAAAACAAAAATTCAACACCTATAATTTATCCACCAAGATTCAGGACAAGTTAACAAGAGAAATAAAGAACCAAGAAAGAAGTGTTGAATATGGATTTAATCATTAAATTATTTTAACATTTAAGGAACAAATAATGCCAAACCTAAAACGTCTGTTAGTGAGCAGAAAAAAAAGAGAATACTAACAATATCTCTTCTAGGGCAGTGTAAGTTTTCTGTGAAAAAATTGCAAGAAAAATACAATCAAAGATACAAAACCCTTAACACAACATGAGCAAATTGAATGCCTGTCACACGCCATATGCAAACAAAACAAATGAGACCATTTTTTGGACCTTGGGATAGCTACATAATTTTAAACAGGACATCAATACTACTAGCACAAATGTAAACTATTAATCAGTTGATTTTCATTAAAATAAAATGCACCACTAACAAAGGGAAAAGATAAGACAAATTGTGGGAGAATTTAGGCAAAGTGCATATATCTAACAAATCAATTAAAAGACACAGTCCAATTAAAAATGGACAAACTTGAACAGGCATAGCACAAGTGTGTCATTCATATTTTAGGTTAAGTCTACTCTACATGTCAAAGATGAAAAAAAACTGCAAAAGTCCAGTGCTAACAAGGATGTGGGGCAACCATTTTATTCAGCTGATAGATCTATTTATTCAGCCACTCTGAAAACTACTTGACAGTGTCTACTATAAACACACCACTATTCTATGATAAAGCAATCCTACAAGGGAATATGTATCCAAGAGAATGTGACATATATATACCAGAAGGCATTTACATATGTGTACTTGTAGGTGTAATTTATTATCAATAAATAGCCCAAAGAGGAAATAGTCCTATGTTCACAAACAATAGAATGCAGGTGAAGTTGGACAATACTTGTGCCATGAATCATTATACAAGGTCAAGGAATTGACTACTGGAATGAACGAACTACAAATACATGGATGAATCCCAGAAATAAAATGCCAAGCAAAAGACATCCAGCACAATAGAGTATATTGAAATGGTCCATTTATCTGATTCAAAGTCAGATAAAATGATTCTGTGGTGAAATCACATAATGGTTACAAAGGAGAGCAGATGGGAGAAGACTACAGGGTTTAGGTAATGAGCTGTTTCTCCTCTAGGTGTGGTTATGCCAATGTTTGCTTTATAAAAATTAACCCAGGGCCCTCCCTGGTGGCACTACGGGTTAGAATGCAGCACTACAAGCTGGCCACAGCCGCCTCAGTGTAAGTGTGATCCTCAGCCCTGGAAGTGATGGCCTGGCAGACCTCTCGTGACCCGCCCGCTGCTCCCCTCGGCAGTGTTCTTCGTTGATCTGCCTGTTCAGCTCCCTGCTCTGTCTCTGGTGAAGCCTCTCATGGCCCCTGCACCTCTGGCCTAAACCCTAGTTCTGTATGCATAAACAAATCAATCTTTAAAAAAAAATTAATCCAGCTTTATATTGATAATTTGTGCACTCTTCTGACAATATAATTCAGTAAGAACACTTAAAATTTAACATACACACAAACTTAATAAGTGAATTTATGGTAGGTACCAGGATAGGAAGGCTCAATAACAAAAAAAGTATTTAATTTCACCAAGAATCTTAATGAAATTTGAATTAAAATCTTTCTTTGTTACTTATTGTTACAGATTGATTCTAACATTTATCTAGGAGAGTAAATGCATGAGAAAAGACAATTTTGAAAATAATTAGGAGGCCTTGTCCTGAAAGATATAAACTTGTACTATGACACTGCAGTAATTCAAAGAGTAAGTTCTGGTAAAGAAATAGGCAAACTGATTAGAAGAGAATACAGAGAAGTTCTGAGTAAATATGCAAATTGAGTATATAATAAAAGCTTTGATTCAAAATACTGGAGAAAAGATGAACCCTTCCATAATTTTTTTTGGGTAATAAACTATTAAGTTGAGAAAACAAAAGCACATTTATATTCCTATTTCATAACATATACGAGTAACACATTCCCAAATGGATCTTTTTTCATAGAGCTCTTTCCAAAAAAGAACACTATTTTCAAAATTTTCTAAATAAGGAAAGTCTTTCTTAGTGTGACACAACCCAGTGGCTTAAAAAAATGGATTTACAAATCAGACAAAAAAATAGATTTACAAATCAGACAACCCAAACATTCAAAAGTTCTGCATTTAATACATTTTTAAAGACAAAATCAGACCTGGAGAAAATTCTCTTTTTTTTTTTTAATATATTTTTTTAAAGATATATTTGCGCACACAGAACTGGGGTACAGGCCAGAGGCTCAGGGGCGGCTAGAGGCTTCACCAGAGACAGAGTGGGGAGCAGAACAGGCAGATCTACGAAGTACAATGCTGAGGGGAGCAGTAGGCGGGTCAGGAGAGGTCTGCCATGCCATGTGGCCACTTCCGGGGCAGGTGGGAATCGAACTCATGCGGAAGTGGCTTTAGTTTCTCAGTGTTGTGCTTTAACCCGCTGCGCCACCAGGGAGGGCCAGACCTGGAGAAAATTCTTTCAACAATAAATGTGGAGTACATAGGGAAAGATTCTGAAAATCAATTGGAAAAAGATAATTCACTAGAAAATAGATCCAGGATGTGACAGGCAATTATTGTAGAATAAAAAAAATACCAAAAAGCTTTCATAATAGTCAGGTATCATCGTCAGATTGAGTTGAATTTCATTTATCAGACTAACAAAAATCTAAAAAGGTTCAAATCTAATATTGGTTAAGATATGGGGGAATTTACACTAGAGTAGAAAAATGCAAACTTTGCATATTTTCTACACATCACATTGGTTAGTAATGAGTGCTTTGGGACTTTCAATTTTTATATATGAATATATTATTTTTTCTAGTTATTAAAAATCATTAGCACTTTGGAAATATACAGGTAGAAAAAAATGTTTTTATTCATTCCTCTTTTAGAAATTCATCCTAAGGATTTAATCACAGCTATGTACAAAAATGTATGCCAAAGATGTTCATTAAGGAAAATTTATAAAAGGGAAAAGTTGAAAACAAATCCTATCCTAGGAAAGCACCATGAAATAGTGGCATTATGTTATACTTTAAAAAGCACAAGTTCTTTTACAAATGTAGAAAGTAGTAAATACAGTCTGACTGCTATGCTTGAAATCCATTTTATGCATAAAAATTCCAAAATACAACAAAATATTAAATGTTGCTCTTTATGAATGGTAAGTTTTCTGTGACTTTTATTTCCTATTTTATCATTTATTAGTATTAACAATTTATTAACAATGACTATGTATTAACATTTAAAAAACATAAATTTTAAGAGTATGCTTGTTTAATAGTTCAGTTTGAAATGTTTGCCACCAAATTCAGTGTTTGCCTTTACCATTAGTTTTTCATTTCCAACATTAAGTATGAATATCTATTAATCAATTTAGTCACTTGAAATCTTAGAAAAGAATATGATAAGTCAATTAAAAATAAAGATAAAGAAGAGTGACTTGTAGGCTAACTATTACTCAACCTGAATGCTAGTATTTTCCTCCAGCTGGGGAAGTAAAATTCATCACATTTTAAATGTATAACTTTGAATGCATTTAACCATAACTTCATTGTTTCTTAAGCACTAGGAAAATCCAAGCTTTAACTACTTAAAAAGTAATTTTATACCATTTAAAATACTATCATACAAAAAACATAGTCATTTTTAATTGGAGTATTCAGCTTTCTAGGAGTAAAAACTTTGATGGGTAATTTAGAGACATGAAAGAAAAACACTTTCTAAAATAGGTGACTTTGAGAGAACCTGTTATTTTCTGGTGTTTCAACAAGGTTTTTGTCATTTTTGTGACACAACACAGTTGTTTGACATTAACAATTACTGTCATTTTCAACAACCGTTTCTTTTCTGCTCAAGGAACACTGCCAGATGCACTAAATGCTGGGAAGTGAGCACACAGGGAATTACACCTGACCAGAAAGATTTGCCTGAATATGAGGAACTCTGGAACTTGATATGTACTTCGTGTGGTGTAGCTTTGCATAACTGGCTGAAAGAGCTCCACGGATCGGAGATGGGTGGACAGAAGGAGAGAATGTGCAGTGGGGAGAAGAGAAACAAGAGAGTGTAGTGGCAATCTCTCCATTAACAGGATTTTTAGACCTGGTGCTCCAGGAAGACTATGATTTATTCAGTTGTGGATGCCTTCCCTAAGTTTTTTTCTTGCCTACCTGGTGGGCTATGTGTTTTCAGTCACACACATAGTGCTTCTCTTTCTTCATGGTCTACCCCCTGCCACAATGGTTGAAAGTAACACTTGACATGAAATATTTTGCTCAGTGCTGCCTACATCCAGGGGTTAGCGCAGTCACCAGGACACCCCAACACACCTTCCCTCCCATGGGAGTTTAACTTGTTTGCTTTTTAAATGGTTTGCTATAGCTACAAAAATCAGACAGCTTTGCAGAAAACCATTTATTAAATGAATGAAGACTGTTCATACCCAAGTACAGACAAAATACTATGATTAAAGCATGCTCTCAGTATAGAGATATCTTTGATGTTCATTAGCTGACTTTATTGGATTGTTTTCCTTATTTTCATAAGTTTGAGGCTGTACCAACGAATACTGAAAATAATAGAAAATTACATTAGTGGCAAACATTATACACACAATGGGAAAAGCTACTGTGACATATAACTAGAATTTTACTTGGAGCACAGGGCACAGACACATATGAAGCAACAACAGGGAGCTGATAAAGATGAAACAACTTGGCATCAAGGAACAGTGAACAGTAGAAGTGAAACCAACAGGTTCTATCGTATTGTTACAACCGGCGGACGATGAATTAACCAAGAATATCATCATAGTCACACATTTCAACATATTAACAGACATTTCCCCCTATTTCAACGTATCTTTCACAAATTATATTTGTAGCAGCCTAAAACAGAATTTAGCAATAGGATTAGAGTGGACACACATGTGCTCTTTCTATCTAAATCAGGCAAAATCCACGTGGCCTGAAAGTATATAAGAAACCACAATCTACGAAGAAGGAGGAAAAGTCAATGCACCTTCGAAGACTAGTACTGTACTTTTTCATAAAAATTTTCTAAGTGTCACTTGGGATGTTTCTATTTCTAAACATATGTCTGAGATTAATTTTTATCAAATTTCAAAAAAATATAAAAGGTAAGTCTACTATTTTAATTCCCACATACTTTCTAAAGCAGGGTAAAAAGAATCTTATAAACTCCCATAATTTGTAATAAAGACAGAAGAGTCCTTGTTTAAATCGAATACATCCTTCATCCTATGAAACCACCAGAGTTCTTCAACAGATAAATTAAATGAGCCATATATAGTGATTCTATCGAATCCAAAAATACTCCAGTCATTTTCTCATCAGGTTTCAGGCCTATGGGGTTACATTTCAGAAAAAGCTACAAGCTATTGCTCACCAGGGGGTTAATCTGCCATATCTGTGTCTGACTTTAATAGTGGAAAAGTTATGGTGGGAACATAAATTAAAAACTCAATAAATATACATTTGTAAAAAAGTCACCCAAGACCTAAAACCTTAAGACAGATGTACAAACTATACAGAAGACCCAAAGGGAGGAAATAAACTCAAGAGTAGGACTCAAATAAGCATGCCCACAGCTATCTAGTAGAAATCATCAATCATCAAGGCTCTATCACACTATAATCTTTGGTGTCCAAAATATAAAAAGAATTCTAGGTATAAAGGCTTTGCCTGAAACCCTGCACTCAGGAATCAATACTTTAGTGTCACTCTGGAGGCCAGTGGACAAAGGCAGGACTTCTTTAGAGCATATCTAATTGAATTTCCTTTTATTGCTTTATCACCTCAGCTGAGGGGCAGATGTCTAAAACATATTCTGGAAAAAAGGCTCCCAGTTAAAAACCTGCCTTTCTTTTCCTTTAAGCAAAAAAGTGGTAGGGAAGGAGCTTGATGAGTTCAATATTCTCAGAATTAAATCAGTAAATTCAGCAGCAAATTCTCCAAATACAGCAATGGCTGTCACGGTGTATATGTCAGTCATATAAAAAGCCTCTATATTAATTCAGAGATCATCCCTTTATTAAAAGAATCTTGTAATTATAAACCCACTAAACTGATCAAATAAAAACCTGCCCTAACTGAGGAGTTGTGACATATTGGTGTGAAAGGATTCTTCAGGAGGGCCCTCCCTGGTAGTGCAGTAGTTAAAGCACAGCACCAAGAAGCTAAAGCCACTTCAGCATGAGTTCGATCCCCGGCCCTAGCCCCAGAGGTGATCTACACGGAGGAGAGGCAGACCTCTCCTGACCTGCCTGCTGCTCCCCTCAGCAGTGTACTTCATCAGTTGGCCTGTTCTGCTCCCCACTCTGTCTCTGATGAGTCCTTTCACTGCCCCTGCACCTCTGGCCTATACCCCAGTTCTGTATGCATAAATAAATGAATCCTTAAAAAAAAAAAAGGGTTCTTCGGGAAGTAGCCTTCTTTTAACATTTATGATGGACCCCTTCCATTTTAGGAGTATATATATACATAAAAAAATATAATGGTAAACCAAAGGCAGGTGCACATGAAAAATTATGATGGCCATAAGGCAAGGAAATATATTAAAGAATCTATGCTAATGATGAATATAAAAGTATTTGGGAACTCTAAGGTTTCAATGGTCCCTTTTTAAATAAAATAAAAATACTAACCATTCTTATTAAATGCAATTCAAACAATAAGCCATGAGACCTAACAAGAATAACAAATGTATAGTTCTAGTACCACATTGCTCAGTCTAAAACTTTTCAGAAAATACACTGCTACACAGGCATTCTATTGGATTTCTCTGGTAGGTGCTCAAGTGTCAGAAGGAAAAAAGAAAAGACTGAAGGCGAGGGAGAGGTCGGGAAAACTTTAGAATTCTTGCTTTCTCTTTTTGCAAACATTTCCCTTTTAAAGAGTTGGGTAAAGTGTAGAAGAGGTGACCCCGCCTGGAATTAAACATACAAGACAGGATTTCAAAATTGGCATCTCCGGACAACTACGAATTGTCCTTGTAGGTGCCACTAAGTGCTGGCTCAAAATATTAAACTACATAGTTTCACAAGTCACACATACAAATGTTGACGGGCACAGCCTGTTGGTACAGTTTTTCAGTTTAACTACGGTAAGTGATAGCAGCAATGGTTAACAATTCCACATCAACACCACAAACACACACATGAAAGAGCACCTAGAACAACATGCAAAATCTCAACAATGACACCACTGAATATTACACAATGCATAGAAATTGCAATGGTTTTTGGCAAGATGTGGGTTTTTTTTTGTTACAAACACTTTATAAAACAAAAGTTCTTGTTATAAATGCTATTTTAAAAGTTGTAATATAGTGGACCGCAGATACAAAAGTTTAGTTAGTAAAATTAATCTGAGTGGATTAATACTAAAATGGACCTCCTACTTCATCTAGTATAAATAATCAATTATAAATTAATTTTTAGAGGACGTACACTAGGGTATTTGATTTATAAAATGTAAGAATTACAGAAAGTGAACAGGCATAAAAATCACTTAAATACAGTATGCACATTACTGTGTAGGATTCTCTATTGCCGATGGCTTCCTAATTTTACTTACTACAGACAAATATATTAGGCAAAAGCATTTCAAAGTTCTCTGAAGTGAATGTATAATGGTGAAAATGCTAATTCCAGTGTAATACAAAGAAGAACATCTGAAGTCTAGTAAAATTCAACATTCCACTCGAGACAAAATGATTCCACTATACCTTTTTTAACATCCTAGAATTCCCTATTTCTTCAACTATGATATAACAAATATAGCTTATAAAATAAAAATTAGTGAAATTCAAAAAATATTTATGCTTTAATTTCTTTTTAGAAGAGTAAGCAGGAAAACACCAGATTTGACAAATACTTTGTATTTCTACATCATCCTGCTACAGGTCTCTTTCACTAGTCCCCATAATCTTCCCCCTTCTCATCTCTAAATAAATTCACTCTGGAAACACCTCAATTATGCTTATAGAAATTTGATCCTTTTGATTGAGGATTAGTCCCAACCCTTCAAGATTTTAAAAACTCTTCATCGACGACATTAGGATAGCATACACAGCATTCAAAATAATTAACACTATATAACAGGGTATTCAAATGAATACCAAATTAAACAAAGTCACTTTTTATTTCATAATTTATAATTGGAACTCCTATACTTGAAAATTGCAGTTTGTTTCTGCTCCATAAATGAAAACATGAATGGGTTAGGCAGAGAAGCGTGATAACATTTAGAAGATTATCTCTAAGACACAGTGCTTTGAGTGCCAGTTTTGATCCTGATCCAACAAATTGTGTGTACCTGAGCTTTCATTTAATCTCTTGGGTACCGTTTCCCTTTCCTGTAAAAGCAGCAGGGGTGGATTATGTCAGACATTTCCAATCTCTTGTCCCAGCCCAACACCCCTGAAGGATGTATTAACAGAGGTAAAAATTCATTCAGTCCAGTGAGTATCAAAGTAGAAGCTGAGGCACAGGGGACATGAAAGGGTTTGAGGATGCTGCTCCTTCCCAATCTCCAGCTCCTGGTCTCCCCAAGGCCCAAGAGGACATAGTGAGCCCCCATCTTCACGCACTGAGAAATTCTGAACTAGATGATCACTTGGGTCCTTGTGAGGTCCAGTTTCTGGGGTCACAACTCAACAGAGATGGTGCTACTAAGGCTCTGACCTAGTTAATACTCAGATGAATGCATGAAGTCATGGTTCACATCAAAACTTAATGTAATTGAGTTTTTAAAAACTCAATTTTAAAAACTAATGCCATCTTCACCATCAAATCAGGCCTTTCTGTCAGTGTTGGTAGTCCCAACTGGTCAATTTACAAATAGGCTAGACCATTACAAATTTTTATTATCTCACCTTTCTCTGTTCAGAAAAGTGAAATCAAAAAAGTTTTTGATAGTTTGCCAGTATCAGCTCTTCTTTTCTGTTTTGTATCCTTAGAAATACAACAACCCAAAACAAGCCAAAATCACTGTAGATAAAAAGTGAAATGTAGAAAATTAGAGAATTTTACCTCTAAGGGTAGTCCTAACATCATTCAAAACAGCCTATAAAAAGTAAAGGGCCTAACAATTTAAAAAGCAAGTTCACTAACCACCAATGGTTAATTATCATATTCTCCCCTTGATTTTTCCCCAACATGGAAACTTAGTTCTTTGATCACATGGTAGTTTTTATCAATAGATTCTAAGTACTACAATTTTATTTTGGCTAGAGGAAAAATGGTCAAAGAAAATCTTCCTTTAAAGAAAATCACTCAGAAAATTGATTAAAATCACAAGTTTCTTTCTAATCTATTAAACTGTGGAGAACCAAACTAGAAAAATCCAAATGGTTTCAATCAACTTTTATTTTTGAGTCAAAAGTCTTGGGTCCTTGAGCTCCTGGGCTTAAGTGAGGTATCCTATCCTACAACATTCCCCCTTCTCTATTTGACATACAAGAAAGTTTTTTGAAATTTTTTGATATATTGGGCTAAAAACAAATGACAACCAGTTATTAATACATGTTTCCTTTTGCACATAAACAGTTACCTCTATGATAAAAGTTATGCTCTTAAAAAGTGACACACCTTCTGCTTTCTACTCACGGTTGGGGGAAACAAAACTCTGCTGACTACCCCATCCTCAAAATAACTCCAGTAACGGGGCCTACACACTTCTGTCCAATGTCACCAGTGATGGCACTGCTCTGTCACCTGGAGGTGAACAGAGACTGATGCTCCATTTACCACTTATCATTGCAGAGGGTCTAGAGGCACCACAAGTCCCTCTGAACAAGCAGGTGCAGCAGAAATAGCCAATGATGTAATGGTACCTGGATCCAATTTCACATCCTGACGTGCTTATATATAAACCATTACAGGGCAACCCATCTGACTTTTCTGGATTTCCTCATTTATAAAGGTAATTATTTTATGACTACTGTGAGAATGAAGTGACTTAGAGAAGCACTTAATACAATGGTATGTTGAAAGTACTCAAGAAATGAGTCATTGGTGAGAACTGGCACATTGTTAGGCAATTGTACACCAATGTGAACACAGCAGATGGTGTGGAAATGGCTTTACCTTATTAACTTTAAAATGGTGCTTGAACACTATTTAGAATGGTTATGATCACTCATGTTTCACTAGAAAATTGTCTTTCTAATTGTTCTTGATGACTAAAGTGTTACAGTGAGGAATACTGATTAAGTAATTGCGTTCATTTTGATAATATTGTGTATATAATTCTTTTCTGGTTTATACCTAGCTTGTACTTTTTTTAAAAGGTAGTTTGGATTTTGAAAGTTCAATAAAAATAACCACCCCTCCCCCCCAGGAAATGGGCTCTAAGGAAAATTCTCCACAAAATACTCAAATCAGTATTATGTATTTCAAAGCAAACCAAAATTTAATGGCTATATAATGGCCAGCTGCATGCATACAAAGTTTGGGAAACTGGAAAACTGCATTTCCAGAAGCCTTGTTGGCCTCTTAAAAATAGGACAAAACTTTATTAAAGTACCTTTTATAGATCTTTGAGAACAGGACCTATTTCATACATCTTTGCACTCTTCTTAGCAATTAGAGACTAGGTGCTCAAATATTTGTTGTTGTGATTTCAAATTGTGAACTTTGTGAAGTTGTCTGATTCCATAATATCTAGAAGCTAAGCTAGTGACTTAGACAAGTTAATGCAATGAAGGTGTTAACTAGACTATGGTCTAATTGAAAACCAAAAAATACCTAAATTATGCTAGAAAAATTCAGACCATTCTTTATATAGATTAGGTGATCTTAACACAGAGAAAAGTGAATTAACATACGGAAAACTTACATCGGGAAAAATAATTATAAAATAAATATATTTTAAATAGCTGATGTGTATCTATGAATCTTATTCAAAACAGACCTAGCCAATGATACAATGGTATCTTAAAAATAAGCTCTCTTAGATAAACATCCCAAATATCTCTAAACTTCTCTAACATTATTGGTTTTTTTTTAAAAAAACACCTATTATCTATGATTTTCAATAGCTGTTCACTCACATAAATATAGAAGAAAAATGAAATTATGCAGTCATGTCATCTAAGTGCTGACAGATGGGCTTGGCGTTTTTGTTACAGATAGTGCAAAACGAGTCATGTGAGCACTTTTTAACACGATATCACACGATTTTCAAATGTAAATTCTGCAAATAAGGTTGTACTGTTTTTGTTGGAACCGTGGGACTCCTGGAAAGACAGCACAGGAGTTGTGGTGAACACCTGCTAGACTGAATTTGTATTTAAAGCACACGTGTGGTTTTGGCATCTACCACTGCCAAAGGTATGGATATGATTGTTTTAAAAATCAGAGTAACATAATAAAAATGCATCTGGCAGTGGTATGCCCTTCATCATGGTTTACACAAAACCACAGAATTTAGAGGTAGTTGCAGATAAGTTTTCTTAATTTAATTAACTCAGAGGAATACTATAGTTTGGGTATACTTATGTAGAACCCATTCTTCAGAAAAGTTTTCTAAATCTAAATATCAGAATGCTGCTATTTGGTTTGAGTTAGCCACACAAAGTAAAAAGAAATAAATAATTCACATTCTCAATGTCATTGTTTTCTCCTAAATGAAAACCAAAGATGTTTAAACAGGAGATCTTCCTCAATAAACACAAATAGGGATTAGAAACTTCTCAGTTCCACTTTCCTAGTGCCTACTGACTGCCCTTCTTCCTTACGACAGACTTACTTTGATGTGAAAAGCATACCAGGAAGTTCAAAAAAAGATGGCAACGCAATAGTAAAATGCACAATCACGTTTTAAGCATCTTACAGTCTTTTGTTAAAACATGAGAAATAATCCATGTCAAAACAACATAATTTTAGAAAAGTTATTCTACAGTCAGCTGTCCTGTGTGCTTATAGACCATTAAAGAAGAAGGGGAACAGGAAAGTTTTGTAAAGAGAACTGGGGGAGATCGATCAAGTGGCTCAAAATGCACAGAAAAGAAGGGATGGGGGTAGGTGGGGGGCATCGCCAGGCCACCTTGAAAGATCACATCCTTTTAATCAGCTAGTCCTGAGCGGGACAGACACTATCCCCACACCTGCTCACTGGAATCTATGTGTTGGCACTAAGGGAGGTAAACAGAAAAAACTGGCGTCGCATGAAACAATACCATTGCCTTAGCTATAAACCAACTGAGTGGTCTTGATCTCAACATAAAACGTAGAGAATTCACCTTCCTTTCAAAGTTGCTGAAAGGATTAAACAAAATGTATGTAGATATAAGTAGGCAAGTATTGAGCTGTCGGAAGGAATGTTATCCAAAATGTTAACAGTGGTTATTTTAGGTCACCAGATTTATGAGAATGCCTTGTTTTCTTTATGCTGATTTGTAGTTTCTAGTTTTCATACAATTAGTAAAACATCACTTATCTAAGCGATATATATTAGTCACTTGGCACAGAGCTGGCACACACTGTCTTGAAATGGTGACCTATCATTATTATTATTAATATAAAAAGTAAAGCAAGAAATCTCCCCCTTTCTTGTTGCATGTGAGTGCCTCTCTGGAGGAAAAGTCATCAAGAAGTTGATTTCACCACACAAAACCCAGCAGGCTTCCCACTCCCAGGCCAAAGGAAAAGGTCAAGGCTTTGCAGGATGAGTCTCTATGCTTACAGCCTGGTGTTGGACAGGGCCGCCAACATGGGAAAGCACAGCTAACATGATGTCAAATTAAGTCAAAATGAAATTTGTCCTAGTTGTACAGTAAATTATTACATAAAATACTTCCTACCTTCCTAGCTAAACTGACTGATTAGGTGGCCTTGAAGAACAAATACTGCCCAACAGAACGCCCAGACCCGACAAAGCAATTAAGATTTGAATTTTTTAATGTGCTAGTGATTATAAAGGATAGGAACCTACCTCAGCTTTATTGTGGTCCTAAGCTATAATTTATTTTATTTTTGATGTGTCTTACCTAGTAATTCACCACAGCCTTCAAGACTTAAAAATAAAGACCTTGGGAAAAGCACCACAAAGAATTGTCTAACCAAAATTATTATTATTATAATTGCAGGATATCCCAGATAAATGCAATTATATTTACCATAGAAGAAACTGCACATTTTCAAGAATGCTTTGAATTCATCTAAATCTGGTAACAAAATATTGTTACCTAATATGAGTCAATATTCCTTTGATCTCAACTGCAAGGTCAAGTAATCCCCAGGAAAAAGGGATTGCAGCTTAATGCTTACATATAAATACGAGATGATTTGAGCTTTGAAGGGGAAGAGTTCTTTTTTGTTGTCATGACATCCAGATTTTAAGTAAAACTTTCCTCCTCTACCTTCCCTTTATGCTTGATGCACAAGCCAATGCTTGGGAACATTTTCAAAGTTTTGGTAGTCTTAAATGTCTCATAAATCTGATAATGAAATTTAATTACAATGATTTCTTAGGGAACAAAACACCTCCTTCCATGTTTAAACACAACGGTAAAAAAATGAACTACATAACAGTCTCTCTTGCCACAATATTGGATTTTGCATATTATTTTAAAATTATGTATCTTCCAAAAAAGAATGGTACCTTTAACCCCCCCTTTCCAAACAAAAGATGTTAGCTAAACGACGAGATTTTTGTACATTGCAAAAAAAAAAAAAAAAAAATGAGGCATAGAAGTTAAACTTCTAATTAAGCTAAAAGGAAAAAAAGCATAATTTGATGTTGAATGTATGTGAACACTTTAAGGTTACGGAGCTGACTGACTACAATTCTGTATAAGCAGTAAAGTGAGTGCTGTCTCCTCCTAATTAATATAGAGTTCTAAAAATTAAAAAAATAAAGCCATTTATTAAGTACACCCAGAACGGGAGGGGGAGAGAGATGGGGACTGAGGAGTAGGCGGCTAGGAGGTTCCTAGTCACCTTTCTGAGTTTCTCAAAAAACGGAATTCCTCCCCTATTTATGTTGCCTGAGAACCACCATGGTTTTGCAAAGTCTGTAACAGTAACTACACAGAATCACCCACAAGTACATTTGTGTTAAGCCTATAAATACTATGTCAGTCATACTAAACTATCTCCATTGGCTTATTTGTAAAAAGAAAAATATATTATATTATTTATATTTTTATAAAGTTAACACTGAGGGCACAGGGGCCGGGAAGGGGAGGGAGGGCAGTGTCTGACCACAGTTCTCTGGACACAGTAACCAAAGAGGGTCTCGCTCAAACCACCTGTCAGGCGGTATCTGAGGAAGAGTCATAGGAGGCGGACACGATGAAGTTGCCGCTGCCCGAGTGCCCGGCCACGGACTGGGCGGCTTGCTGGCTCAGGTTGTTACAGATGAGCACCAGCTGGTTGCTCTGGGCCTCGGACAGCGTGCTGCAGCTCTGGTACACGCTGAAGTTGGTCTTCCTGCCAGGGATGTTGCCCTTCTCGCACATGGTCTTCACCATCTTGGCCAGCTTGTTCTTGCCGAGGGCCTGGCAGTTGTACCAGTGCAGAGCCGCCAAGTTCACCACTGGCTTGATGGACAGGTAGAACGGGGCGTCCTCGTAGCGCATAGCTGGGGGCCGCCGCTGGGCGTACTCCTTGTAGTCCTGAACCGGGCAGGTCTGGGGGGCGTGCTGTGTGGCGTACACGCGGGAGTCCGTGCCTCCTCTCTTGGTTTTGGCATTCAAGTCCCCAGTGTCTTGCCCCATCCACTCCAAGTACTCCAGACCCGTCTCGGTGACCCGGAGGCGGATGTCGCCCCACTTCAAGGTAGAGCCGTGGAAGCCTGTGCAGTGGCCAAAGGCTTTGGTGTTGTTGAGCCAGACGAGGTTGAGCAGGCCCTCGGGGTTGTACCGGCTGAGCAGTCCCCTTTTGCGCAGAATGAGTTCATCGGCAAAAGTGAGCTTCATGGACTTGTGTGGTTTATTGCCTTTGCCCTTGCAGCGGAGCTCAATCTGCTTCTGCTTCAGGGCCTCTTGGGATCGCTTGAATTCCTTGTCCCTGGTGATGCTGTAGCCATATCTGTGTTCTTTTAGGTACCGCTCGAGCCCGCACTGGTAATTGGCCAAGCTGTTAGGTTCATATTCGGATCCATCCTTCTGCCTGGCATCCACAAAGAAAGAGGCAAGGTAGGCATCCAACTCCTTGCAAGGGATGACATAAATCTCTCTGGTCTCAGAAGGATACTTGGAGATGAGGAACTCACGGAAATTGCGGAGCGCAGTCTGCGTGCTCCGGATGGTTTTCTCATTCTGCTCCCTGCTGAGCTCAGCTGCTCTTTCATCCTGGTCTGCAACAAATGGGGGAGGGGAGGGATAGAGAGGGTGTTGATGAGTTCAGACAATGTACTTTCTAGTCTGAAATAAAGTTTCCTTTTATAATGAAAAGGGGAAGAAGGAATCGATTTTACAGAGATCGCTACTATTTACATACCTGTTCCTTTATAATAGCCAGCTTCAGTTTCACAAATGATGTACTAGACAAGGGGATGGCACATTACAATCAAAATGAGCTTCTCCTGTCACTGGCACATAGTTTAGTGCATGAAGGTTTGTGGAAAGAGTGAGAGTAGAGGCTGCCTTCCTTACAGGAAAAATGTGAGACAGGAATGTGCTGTTTGTCCCGCTGCAGCGTGCAAAAGCCCAATGGGGCTGACACACTTATTTTGAATCACTTCATTTGTGAAACCAGAGGCTGTACTGGTTCCATTTTACTGAATTAAATTAAAATGTTCTAACTTATTTTGCATATCACCAAGGACCTACATTTAGAATTGCTAAACAAATCGTGTAGAGCAGTTAATTTTATACTTTACAGCAGTTCAGGTAAACACAGTTTACAAATCTTCTATGTAATTGCAGGGCAGTGTGTAATAAGTGATGAAAATAATGGATATTTTGGAAAGTAATAAGGATGAAACTTCATAGTGATGACAGGACAGTGAAATTTGGAGTAGGTTATTCTAATCAAGAATCAAAAGGATACATGTTTCCTGGATACATCATTTTATTAATATTTACATTTTATTAAAATACACTCTGCTATCAAAGTACCTCTTTCTATTAAGGGATCATCCACAATTATGTGATGTTGCTCTAAATTAGTATTCTAGCTTAATGTGCTTCAAAATTATTCAGGATGCTGCATCAAAATTCTATTTTAACTAGCACCTGTGTGTTTAGGAGGAGGATGGAAAGAACACATTTTGTGAAACAAAGTTCTAGTGCTTTTTGCCTTATGAAGAAATTCTTACTGTTTTACTTAATTTCATTTTACAATGATTAAGTTCACAGATAGCATTTAAATGGTTTTCTTTCAAGAATTTGTAACTGAAATTTGAGATCTTAACACCCACAATAAAACCATGTCAAAAATCATCACTATACTATTAAGTCAGACGTGGTTTGGGTGGAAATTAAAAGTATTTTGTTCATGCTGATCACTTTATTTAAGAAAACTTTAGCTTGAGCTGTAAGGATGCTCAGTGGAAATCTTTGCAATGACCACATAACGGTAATGAAAACAAAATTTCATATAATTGAATTTTATTGACAAAAAATTTATGCACTGATTTACACATTTATGAACGATCACGCCATTTGAAGATGACAGTTCTAAGGTATAACTATGAGAAATCTGATAATTTTATAAAAGTGAATGAATGAAATTCATAGGCATATTTTTGAAAGATCATATTTCTAAAATTAAAACATACAAAGGAATATTTTATGCTCCATTAGACTTAATTTTCAGCTATGGTGATTTCTTTCAGTTGAAATTATTTACACATCCACACCAATGATACCAATCATTCCAACAAAAAGATGGAAGCCACAGTCTGCATGTGACCTTTTACCACGCTGGCTTCCTGGTCTGTTTGAAACCAAAGGGGGCCAGCACGTTTGTTTTGGCTACTTGTTCAAGTATCTATCACAGTGGTTTTCTTTCAAAGATTTCCTAATAAAACACTTACATACCAAGTTAGGATAAAAATCTAGTTTCTCAACTTTCAGCCAGAATCTTTTCTAAAATGTGTTAGAGATGAAAACTATTAAGTTCACGTGTGAACTATTAAGTTCACATCCCAATGTACAGAACACACTCTGGGGCATAAGACTTGCAGAGTTAAACAAAGTTTGTAAATTAACAACTAAATCTTGTCCTTCTCTGTAACATATATATATTCTGGTATAGGTAAAAACTGCCACTAGAAACAGGGCATTAGGCTCCAATTGGGATGGTTGGAATTTTGCATTTTTGAAGAGGTAATAAGTTAGTGTGATGTTGATTCTTTTGACTAGATCTGGAATATTCTGTAAGGCTACCAACTGTTTAAGATAAAGTAGAGACTTAAAATGTTATTCAGTTCTTTCAGGTCAAGCATGGTTTGGTTCACAAGATGTTTAATGACTCACCAAAACGCATGAAATAGTGATTCTAACTACAATTAATCCTCATCTGCAGCTGATCAAATATTCCAGGATCTTCTACCTCCTAATTACAAAAAAAGACTGAATTGAAAAGTAATGACTTGTATGTCAGTTTATAAACAAGTGAATGGTATGCAGATTTTTCCAAAGCTTACTAATGTATAAGTGAGTAAAGAATTTAAAGTCTGTTGAACTTAGATAGTATTGCTCACTATACTGTAACCAGAAGGGTGAAGAAGACCATGGAAGCATCTACAATGTTTCATCTGTGAGCTTCCTGCTGAGGCTACCAGCTCTCCCACTTCTGCATTGCCTTATCCACACTTTTAGCACTATGCTAACACAGTTCACTGTGGCTGTCTCACAGAGCATTGCTTTAACAACCTCAGCCCAGGCTGTAAATCTCTCTCCTTTCTACTGGGCCTCAATCTTAGTCAAACTGAGTCATTTTACCAGTAGGAAAATAGAACTAAAGTGTCATGCCATCATATTCTTTCCTAACAGCATAGAATGTGCCACAGGGGAGGTTAAAAAACAAACAAAAAAACAGAGAACCTCCCCACTTTCATTTTGCATGAATGGAGGGTAGGGGAAGAAAATGGATTTAAGTCGAGCAACAGTAAAAAGTTTTATGTTAGCTAATTACAAAATCAAATAAGACCAGGGAAGAGTGATAATAGAATATAAAACTATTACATTTATTTTGTATTCATCTCTAGCCCCAGAAAATTGGCAGATACACCTCCTTTTAAAAGCTTTATTAGATAATATATATAATAGTCATTTAGAGCATGTCATTAATTTTCATAACTGAATCCAGTGTCCATATAATAAAAAAGGACATCACCAGTACCCCCAGAAGCCCACCTCATAGCCCCTTCTTATAGTTATGCCCTCCCACCAAGAACAGCTTTCCTGACTTAAACAACGCAGGTTTATTATATTATTATAATCTGTATGAACAGAATCTTAACAGGATTTAATCTCTTGTGCCCGGCTTCTTTTGTTCAAGATGAAGTTTGTGAGTTTTAACCATGTTCTGTAGCTGTGGATAATTTATCCTTATTGCTACGTAACATCGTATTTTGTGATTATCTCACCATCTAATTTTCCCTGTGATTGGCTATTTGGGTAGTTTTCAAATTTGGGTTATTTTCAATAAAATTGCCGTGAACATCCCAGTAGGTGTCTTTTGGGGAGCATGCAACTGAATTTCTGTTGGGTGTTGACTTAGAAGGAGAATTCCTAGTTCACAGGAAATCATATGCTCAACTTTAACAGATACTAACCTCAATTTCCCAGAAGTGGTTGTACCAACTTTGCTTCCTAAAAATGATGGTGCCACTGTTCAGGTTGCTTTGTATGTCCAACAAAGCTGAGTAACATTAGTCTTTTTTATTTTAGCCACTCTGGCAGATATGTAGGGGTATGTCGTTACGGTTTTAGCTTCCCTGATGATTAATGAAGTTGAACATCTCACAGATGTTTATTGGATATTTGGACATCTCTTTTGTGAAGTACCTGTTCAAGTCACCTTTCTATTATATTGTCTGTTCCTGACAGTGTTAGGTTTTAACATATTCTGTACATGAGCCTTAGTCAGATGTGTACATCACAAATATCTCTTCTCAGGCTATGACTTGCCTTTTCACTTTTTTTTTTTTTAAAGATTGACTTATTTATGCATACAAGATCTAGGGTATAGGCCAGAGGACAGGGGGTGAGAAGATTCACCAGAGACGGAGTGGGGAGCAGAACAGGCAGACTGACTGAAGTTTACTGCTGAGGGGAGCAGCAGGCAGGTCAGGAGAGGCCTGCCATGCCATGTGGGTCACCTCCCTGACTGGGACTCGAACTCGTGCTGCAGGGGCCTTGGATTGCTTCATAGTGCTGTGTTTTAATGGGCCACCAGGGAGGGCCCATCCTTTTCACTTTCTTAAAAGTGTCTTTTGGCGCTGCACTGAGAAGCTAAAGCCAATTCCGCATGAGTTCGATTCCCGCCTGCCCCGAGGTGACCACATGGTGTGGCAGACCTCTCCTGACCCGCCCGCTGCTCCCCTCAGC
>NW_004567107.1:15801222-15815024 GCF_000260355.1 Condylura cristata
CTGCGCCACCAGGGAGGGCCTATGGGACTGAATTTATCTTTCTGTTTAAAAGGTTTTTTTCTTTATATTTTGTGCTTTACTTAGAGATGTTTTCCCCACTATAAAAACATAAAACAATTTTATGTTTTCTTCAAAAAGATTAATTTCATTTTTAATATTTAAATATCTAATCATGTGAATTTATGTTGGTGTAAAGAGTAGGCACCAACTTGATATTCTTCTAGACAGTTATCTGATGTTAAATAATTGGGGTGATTGTGGCTGATTATTAATGGAAAACTTTCCCAAGTGTTTTTCTACAAAGAATGACAGCTCTGGAATTAAGTGATATAGATATATTAATAAAGATTTATTTAAGACTTGTGAAAGGGCTACTAGTCTAGTTCTATTTTATTAAGTGGTTCTTTAAAATCAAGGACTGATGTTAAATGCCATCAAGTGGGTTTTCAGCATCTAGGGAAATGATACAATTTTTCTTTTCATATATTGAAAGGGTTCCTCATGTTGAGGCATTAGTTTATGGCTGTTATGAATCACACTTGGCTGTGGTATGTTTTTGTAACATATTTTTGAATTCTGCATTCTAGTATTTTACTTAGTGCACATTAGTAGTTCATAAGCAAATTTTGCCTGCAATCTCCCTCATTTACCTATTTTATTAGTGTTTTCAAAGAATTAGATCATGGATATTTTAAAATTGGTTCTACTGTTTTGAATTATCTTTTTCTTAATTTCATTTTTACTTCTGCTTTAATTCTTGTTTTCTTCCTCCCCAACTCTGAGTTAGATGATTAGTTAATTTTCCTAGTTTCTTATTTACATGAAGGATATGTAAGTGTAAAAACCTTCCTGGAACACTCACTGCTCTGCTGCATCCTCTATGTGTTTCTCTATGTTATTGTTAATATAATCTAAATACTCTATTACGGGCTCTAGGGGAAAAATTTAAATCAGAATTTTCAGCTGTTTCCCAGTTTTGTTTAAAACTTTATATTTTACTTCAGTGTGTTCCGAGATGTAATTTCTGCCACGTTTCACTCTAAGGATTTGTTGAGATTTTTGTCCCAGGATAAATTCACATTGGGAGGTGGCACACTATGGATGAATACAACATGGTGCAAGATGCCAAGTCTCTCTACATTTGCCTTCCTGATCTCAATTTTGTAATTTGATTGATATTTTCCCAACGCATGTACATTTTGCCCTCATTTCCACAATTTGACAGATTTAATTATCCTTACATCCTCGTTTACATTCACATAAATTAGTGTGTTAAAAAAAATTTTTACAGAGAATTTTTATATTTAATATGTATATCACTATTAGAAGCACATATGCCTTTTAAATGTTCTAGTATTTTTATTAGAATTAGTTTGATTATATTCATGATATTTATTGCACAGATTCTGAGCAGTCTATTCCCTAAACTGTGTCATATTTCAGTCTACCATTTGCAAAATGGCTTTCAGAAATGCATACATTTGGTAACAGTAACACTTACACAGCACTAAGTTTAGTCAGTTTTGGTTTGTAATGCAATGAGTTTATGTCATTCTATTTATTACTTCATTTAATCCTTTTTAAAATCTTATTTTTTTTTATATTATTCTTCATTTTGTACATTTTTCCATCTCAGTTGTAATCCCCATGTACTTCCCACCACCACTTCATTCATGGCCATCACCAAAGTCCCATGTGTTTTCTCATCCCAATTTTGATCTTGTTCCTCGCCCCCCCCCCCATAGAATGTCTCTGGTTTATACTTGTTAGTTGATGTTCTTTTTTACTTTATTACACTTACTATATATATGTCCCTCCTCCCCCCTCCCATATTTTTCTTTTTCTTTCGGGCATATTTCACTAAGCATGATCTTAAACTGGAGATCACACTTCATTTAATCTTGTGCTATAATGTATGTCAGGCTCTCTGGCTTTTTTTTTTTAATAAAGATTTTATTTATTTATGCACACAAGAACTGAGGTACATGCCAGAGGTGTGAGGGTTGAGACAATTCACCAGAGACAGAGTGGGGAGCAGAACAGGTAAAATGACTGAAATACACAGCTGCAGGGAGCAGTGGACAAGTCAGGAGAGGTCTGCCAAGCCATGTGGGTCAGCTCCCAGACTGGGAATAGAACTCATGCTCCAGTGGCTGCAGATAGCGTCATAGTGCTGCGTTTCAACTCAAGGCACCACCAGGGAGGGCCCAAGGTTTTTACTGCCCTATCAAGACTTCTTGCTCACCTCTTCTTTCTCTGGGCTAAAACCCTCCTCCTTGGGGTGGTTTCATCCACTGACAGGCAGAATCTTAACAACCAGAGGTAAAAAGGGTTATCTAGTTCATATCTCCTTTAGGAGTAAAAAAACTTCTTTAGCAATAGTACATATACACAATAGAATATTACTCAGCAACCAAAAAAAATAAACACATGCCTTTTGCAGCAACATGGATGGAGCTGGAAGGGATCATGCTTAGTGAAATAAGCCAGAAAGAAAAGGAAAAATATAGGATGGTTTCAGTCATAGCAGGAGTATAACAGACCAGGGGAGAAAATAATAATAATAATAATAATAATAATAATGAACGGCAATATACCAGAGACATTTTATGGGGGTAGAGTGGGGAATGGAATCAAAAACGGTGGGGGGAAGGAAGTGCACTGGACTGTGGTGATGGCACAGGGGTGATATGGTGAAGGGAAGTCCACGGGGATTAGAACTGAGATGGAAAAAGGCACAAAATGATGTAAAAATAAACTATTATATTATTTTTAAAAAGAACATCTTTAGCTTATGGTCTTCATTTTTCCAATGGTTATCACTATTGCGATACCTGCTCCTTATCGTATATTCTCTAGTTTTAAACAGCGTCATTTTGACCTCCTATTAAAAACAATATCAAAATAAATATACAACTAATCATTGTCAAGTATATTATTTTTCTTGGTTCTTATAATTTTTAGCTTTTAATTCTGATACTTGATCAAGTTCTAATGTTACCTTTATGCCTTCAAATATCGGAGGACCCAATTACTTGAATATTAGCTTAAGGAATATCTTGAATCTTGGTTTATACCATTTCCCACATTCTCCTGTACCCACCTAACTTAAAAAATAATTTTTTAAAAAAGATTTAAAAATTTATGCATAGAGAACTGGGGTACAAGCCAGTGGTTCAGGGGCTGGTGAGAGGATTCAGCAGAGACAGGGTGGAGAGCAGAACAGGCAGATCAGTGGGCGGGTCAGGAGAGGTCTGCAGTGCTGTGTGGATCACCTCTGCATGTGGGTCACCTCCGGAGAAGGGGATCGAACTATAAATGGGGTGGCTGTGGCTGGCTTGCAGTGCAGCATCCTAACCCGTCATGCCACCAGGGAGGGCCCCCCAAAATACGTTTTCATATTGCTGTAGTTTATAATATTTATTATAAATGCTTAGAAAGTCATTTTAAGACACTATGGTTTTAATCATTATTTCCACACTTAGGTCTTTGTCTTGCATCTTGCAGTTAGCTGGACAGACTCACTGATTACCAATAATGGCAGACTCTTATCTCTCAACTGGCTAAAGTTTATTCTCTAATAACGTATTCTAAGAGATTTATGAATCGACCATATTTTCCTGGGGATTTGATTTTTTGAGAGCATCTTCTCAGCCTTTTATTGACTTTGTAACTGAGCAACAGTTTGGTTTAGGAATGAAAATCTCTACTTATACTTGCTCCTCCCTGAGTAACAGTGACATTGTTGAACCATCTCCTAGAATTCTGTGCCGCTGTAAGGGAGCCAGTGGCCAGCACCATCTTTTCCCCTTTAAGGTTTCTTGGTGGTTTGGGGGGAGCAGGGGAGGGAGGTGTCTAAGTGGTTATTTCTTTATCTCCAAAGGACAACAGCTTTACTAGGCTGAACCTCACTATTGGCCACCATGCACCCGCCTTCAGTCTGGCACAAAGCACATCCTTTGAGTCATAAATTCAAGTACCTCTCCAATGCCCTGTTGTACCGGCAGACCACTCCCCACAAAAATAGTAAGTATGCTGTGTCTCTTTACTCCCACAAGGTCCTCAGCAGCTTTCAACCCAAGCTCTGTCTGCAGTTTTTCAACAGAGACTCAGTTCTGCTGCTCAGCACACATCACCTTGGGAGAGAACAGGTCTCACACTCCAGAGGTTCCTATCTCACACCTGTTGGTGTCGGAGCCAAACCCTTGTGTGATCACTGCATTTAGCAGCCCTTCTGCATATACTGTGGTTCTAGCAGAAGACCACTAGGTAAGTTTAAGAAAATGTTTCTGTTTCTCTTTCTATTTTTGAAGTGGTTTCAAAGAAAAGCCAGAATTCTGCCCAGTTCTTTGCATTTGATTGAGACTGTTATCACTTCTAGTCCCTAACGTGCTGCCTTATGGGGTTGCTACATAGTGATTCCATAAATATTCATTAGACGCTTTCTGATCACAAGAAATCTACTCTATGAAGAAGGGTTACAATCTGAATATTCTGGCATTCATCAAAAACTCAGCACACTTCATTAAATCTTGCTTGAATGTACGTGGTAAGAAATATAACTTGGATTCTAAATAGCTCTGTTGTTTATCTAATGCTGATGGTAACCAAAAAAATTTAACACAAACAATAGAGTAAACACTATAAAGATCACTTTCAATTTTCTGAAGAGAAGGCACAATATTTAGCAGGCAAACTGAATGATTCACTGTTATGAATGGGAAAAAAAAAAAAAAGCCCAAAGCATTGAGATGAGCAAAATGATCTTATTATATTAACGAAGTTGTGGTTAACAGCAAAATTTCAAAACTGAATTTGGACAAAATCCCAAAGGTCTAGAAAACTAGATGGAAAAGACAAGGTGGCAGCCAAAAAATACAAATACAAATTATTTTTCTATGTAGATTGGGCATTTAACAATGAAGAATTAAGTTTTACAGATGGTGAAGGAGTCGGCATAAGAGTCCTACTTCCTGTGGGTGCCACGAACCTACACAATGCACAGCCTCATCAACACACTAAGTGTACCCCGAGGTGCTGTCCCCACGCACCTGCTTGTCCACTCAATGCCCCTTCACCCATCCTTTTGCCCAAGGCTGAAACCTGAGCGCCATGCCGGACCTTTGCTCTCCCTTCCTCCCACAGCTAACCCCTCTCAAAACCTGCTGTGACCTCACTCAGTCATTCACTCACGTACGCCTAATGAATAACTAGAAGGTGTTAGGAATGAACAGGGAGTCTACAGGGATGAACACAATGGAAACAGTCCTTGCTTTTGAGGAATCTGCCAGCGGATGAGTGACAACAGTCAGTAACACAGGTAAGTGAATCTTAGGTGACCTGGGCAGTGTTCGGCAGGACAACAGAGCACTGTGAGAAAGAGTGAACAACCCTTTTAGAGATGGGTGTTCCAGGAAAGATGCTAATTTGGACTGTTCATTGAGATCTAAAAGTGGGAAGTCAGTCACACAGATTTTGGAAGGAGAAACAGTAGAGAGAAGAGCATGGGGCAAGTTCCTACAACAGAAATCAAGCTTTGAGAAACTGATAGAAGACTTAGGTGCCTGAAACAAACTCGGCCTTGTAAGAGTGGGGCTGAATTCACATGTGTGTGACCTGGTGTAAAACAATCCCACTTAACAAAATATTCCATAATGTGAACGACCTAGCTGGAGGCAGGTCAGAGTCAGGGGGAGTAAGAGAGTCAGCCCACAAAGACAGGCACATGTCTGAGTTGGCAAGATTGTGGGCTACAGGTCTGAGCTAATCTGATCTAGATTTTAAGAGACAAGGAGTCACCAGGTGGTAAATGGATCAGTTTCACTGTCCTGCCATCTTCATTTCACACCATCTCAAACCTCTGTTAGGCTGTCACCTCTTGAGGAGAAAAGAATGCTTAGAGATGGACTCAGTAAACTTCAAGCAGTTCTCCTATACTTGCTATATAATCTCAATACCCATTCATTATCTCCCATGTTTTTATCACCTGTGAATACCAAGTACCCAGCGCATGTCCCAGCGCACCTGAGCTATCCAATCAATGTATGGAGTGGAATCAATACAGGAACATGTCAAAAGAATCTTAAACCCACATTCTCCACATGTATTGGACACACCTGGTTTTCAAATAGGCACTTTAAAAAAATGTTTTCTATTCCCTAGAACTTGAACTTACTTAATTCCCTTTCAGCCGTACCCTAACCTGCTTAGGCTATTTTAGGGGTGGCTGGTGTCAGTGCACCCTAGTACAGTTTTAGTTATATGCAGAGAATGGATAAACTCTCTAGTAGAAGGTGTAAATGGCCTAGTTCCGAGTCAGCGCACTCCTCTCTTACATGTACAGTACACCAGAGCCGTAATCTTCTCACTTCAATTCATCCTATAAGCTTCTCAAAAGCCATAAGACCCAGCACAGTGACATGGGCCTTTGGAAAATGTAGACTACCAAGAAAAGTTTTAGCCTAATGACTTCCAAGAGATCTGTGACCTGGAGTGGGGCCCCAGGAGAACCGTCAGGGACTCTTACCTGGATCTTACTAGCTTAGGACTCTTAGCAAGACCCTACATAAAGTGTTTATGCAGACAGCTTTTCTCTACTTATTTACACAGTCTTCATGCCCCATTAATTCAATTATTTCCTCCCTTGTTAGGAGATGGCATGGAAAAACACATAATTAGTGTGGTATCTTGTATTCTCATTTAATTTGAGGAGATTTATGTTGGATTTAAATTCAGGCCCATTTGCTTCTATTGCTATAGCACTCAATTTAACAAAAAATAAACACAGCTATCATATCCCTTTTGCGATTTTATTGAAGCAATACATCTGAGCACTAAGAAACATTTCTTGGTGTTTAACTTCTCCTTTATTATTTTCATTTAAGGAGTGTATATGTCTTCATTTAATAGAGAAGAGAAAGGATGTTCAAATTCTCTTTTTTAAACCAGTGGATAAGTCCATGAACTTATTAAATAACAATGTATTTTAAATTTGAAAAGTAAAAATGAAAGTAAAAGGCGCTCTGGTGAGTTGATTTATATTTATGAAGCTGCAGTTGGAATTAATATTTAATCCACATTTGTGAGTACCTACTATGCCCCCTAGCATTTTAAGAACTGTGGGGTGTAGTCAAAGGCAAGTCCCTGATGGTTATGTAGACTACACTATAGCTAGAAGAGATGACAAATGCACATAAAGCTAATTAAAAAGACCATACTCTGCACTGTGTCATTAGGCGCTGAGTTTGTGGCAGGTGCTGCAGGTCCCAGAGGAATTCAGAAAGCGGGGAAGAGGGACTTGGAGGAGCAGTAGGAGAGATAAAGAGGGGCAGGGAGAGAGGAAGGGGGAAAACGTGTGAGCACAAGCAAGCATGGTAGTTTGGGGGTGGGAGAACAATTGGAGCAAGGAATATACTGGACTAATGGGATGGCCATTGAGAGGATCTGATATAGTAATTATAAATATATACACACCAAGGAGAGAAGAGTGAATATGCTCACTGCAAAGAATCTTCAAGTACCAAACATTTGAAGAAAGTGATTTAAAATATATACATCAAAACACCACTTACACAGCTCCAGCATTCTCTATTCCCCTTTTGCTGCTATTTCCTTCTATGCATCTATCACCATCTGACATACATATTTACAAGCTTACTTGTTTAGTACTTGTCTCTCCCCAAGGGTCTCTGAGCTCCCTAAGAGCCAAGAATTTGCTGCTTTATTTTCAGAATCTAGAAAAGCACTTGAGAAGTAGAAGTATTCAATAAACATTTGTTGACTGCGCAGACAGCAAAGCTGAAAGCTGCTGAAAATATTCTGTATGTGGAATTATACAGTCCACTACATTAACCATATTGGCTACATTTAGAAACAAATGTCAGTGGATAAAATTACTTTTCAGGACACACAACCAGAATCTCATGGCCACTTTGTCCTGTGTTAAAGCCCTCAGAGTCAGGCTCTCCAGGGCAGGAAATGTGGATTCTGTCCTAACAGTATGAAATGACATATGAGACTACTAGAAGCTCTTTCGAGAGCTTGTTCTTTAAGACATAAAGACCTATCAGTCATCACATAAATTGCTACAATACAGTATCTTTACCTTACTCTTAGGATAGGAAAAAAAAATACTTTAGCAAAAGTTCATATGAGAATATATCCATAAAGGGCCTTCCCTGATGGCACTACAAATTAAAGCAAAGCACCATGAAGCTTGCTGTAACCACCTCACTGAGAGTTCGAGCCCCAGCCACAGAGGTGACCCACATGGCTCAGCAGAATCTCCTGTCTTACCTGCTGCTCCCCTTAGCACTGTACTTCATCGATCTTCCTGTTCTGCTCCCCGCTCTGCCTCTGGTGAATCCTCTCACCTCTCCTCACCTCTGGCCTGTACCTAGTCCTATATGCATAGATAAATAAATCTTTAAAAAAAAAATTAAGGAGTAACTCCCTCCCTCCACCAATCCTAACCTCTACTTATTAAAAAAGTTATGCTGATATTACATGTTATCTATTAAGTAGTTCTCTGTACATTGCATTCATTTGAAAGAAATTAAATTTCTTGTCCTTTTTTTCTATGTTCAATGAAAATGATCTTAGTATTTAAAATAATATATATCCTGCTTGTTTATCTGAGGAAATAGGCCCATTTTAATTTTATTTGTCAAGGGTTTCAAAAATCATAATCACCAACATTCATGTTTCATTTCTGAAAACAGCAATTGCTTCTAACTCGAGCCATTTATTTTTAAAAAAGTGAACTGTATTTACCTTAAAACTAATTGGGTTAACCTGTAACTACCATAGCATGCATAAAAGTCAATGTCTTCTTTCTCTTTTAAACACCCAACTCCTTGCACATTTTAATGCTTTCTCCTATAACCTTCTAACAGTTTATTTTCTAGGATTGTTAACACCATTAATTGAAGTTAGACTTGTGCACTATTATAGCTATCTGACCAGCAAATTATTTTTATGCTCTGTTAATCTTTTCAAATAGTGGGAATAAAACACATTTCTTACATACATTTTCAAGGGCATTAAAATTTAGAACAATAGAACCAGCTAGTCTGGTATGATTTTTGATAGTATATTTCATTGAAGCAGAAATCACTTAAATAAACATTAGTCATCTGCTCATTTCCTCTGGATATATGTTATGTGACTCTAGACTCCCTGGAGAGTTTTCTCCTTAATAAAAACTTACCAATAAAATAGAGCACAAAAGATAACTGTATGTACTGAACAACAAAGTGCAAGCAAAAAAGCTCTCTCTATCCATGTTATCTCTGTATATGAATTAAATCAGGTGAAGGGAGGCCTCCCTGGTAAGGCAAGGGGTTACATCTCAGCACTATGAACCTACTGGCAGCTACTGCAGCAAAAGTTGATCCCCGGCCAGGGAGGTGACCCACATGGCACAGCAGACCTCTCTTGCCTCGCCTGCTGCTCCTCTCAGCAGTGTATTCCAGTACATCTGGCTGCTCCCCACTGTCTCTGGTGAATCCTCTCACCCTCACCCCAACCCCCATACTTCTGGCCTATACCCCAGGTCTTGTATGCATTAAGTAAATAAATCTTTAAAAAAAATCAGGTGCAGAATCTGTACTGTTTGTTGGAAGGCAGGGCAACACACTACATGTGTAAAGGAGACCAAACACTGATCATGCAGATCCTCACAGCAACAAATTAATAACACAGTCGTCAAGGTACAGGTACAGGCAGTTCTAACACAGGAGCAGTCCAATCGGCCACGCTTGGTGAACGGGGCCTGGAAGGTCTAGAAAATGATTCTTCCTTCAGGTACAGCACCTGCTTCATTACTGGGATGACAGATTTTCTGGTCTGAAAGCTTTTCTTTTTTTTTTATTTAAAGATTTATTTACTTATGCTTACAGAACTGGGGTACAGGCCAGAAGTGTGGTGGGTGAGAGGATTCACCAGAAACAGAGTGGGGAGCAAAACAGGCAGATCAATGAAGTACACTGCTGAGGGGAGCAGCGGGTGGGTCAGGAGCGGTCTGCTGCGCCATGTGGTCACCTTCCGGGCGGGGATCAAACTTGTGCTGCAGTGGCTTTGGAGAGCTTCATAATGTGGTATTTTAACCCCTTGCACCACCAAGGAGCACCCAAATTTTATTTCTTAGAAAAAAAAACAATCGTTAGTTAGCTAGCTAGCTAAGAAATTAAGCAATTGCAGCTTTAGTGTAAAAGATGAAAAGTCACACTGAACTATAGTTCAACAAAATAATGAGTGAGTTAAAGAATTATTTCCCTCTGAAACCCACTGGAATCAAGACTTCTTTTGTAACTTCTCTGAAATGACTAAGTTCAAAACTGTTTCCTGAGTAGCCAAAGATCTTTTTTTAAAAGTTCTAGTCTTCTTGATCCCGTTCAAGCACTTGACAGAAATAGTACAGTAAATGGAGAATGGCTCCAGCTTTGCCAAAAAGAATGCTATATCAAAATGATCAGAAACAACAAAAGTTGGAGAGTGTGTGAAGAAAAAGGAACCTTCATACATTCTGGTAGGAATGTAGACTGGATCAGCCCCAATGGAAGGCAATATGGAGAATCCTAGAAAGAAAAACAGATCCATGATACAATCTAGCATTTCCATCCACAGAATGCAAAAGCACTAACTCAAAGGAACTGAATATACTCTTCCATGCACTGCCACACCATTGTAGAAGCAGTTATGGAAACAACCTAAGAGCCCAACAAGAGATGAGTGGATTAGGACGGCTGATATATATATATATATATATATATATATATATATACACACACATGATGTAAGACTACACAGCTAGTTTTTAAAAAATAAAATCTTGCCATTTGCAATGGCATGGACGGAACTGGAGAGGATTCTGGCTAAGTGAAGTAAGCCAGAAGAAGAAAGACAAATGCAACATGATTTTGTTCACGTGAATATAAAAAGATAAAGCAAAGGGAGAGACAAAACTAAGCAAAAATAAACCCTAGAAATACTACTACAGAATTGAGGCTCCCTGAAAGGGAGGATGGAGAGTGAGGTGCAAGGGAGAAGGGGACCCAATGGCCAACGGTAGAGGACCACTGGTGCTTTTGTGAGGTGTGGCGGGGTAACATCTGTGTGAAGCAGTGAGAACCTATACCTCCAAGCCACACACACTATATAAAGCAATGTCATCTTAGAAAGCAAACCACTGAAATCACACCTAAGTCATCTAGTTCAACTCTTCATAAACATATTGCTACTAGAAATGTATTCCAACCCACTAAACCAAAGTCCTCTTACTTGAACTGAGATCCTTCTCTAACTGATGCTTTAATTTGTAGTAAACATTTGCTAGTTCTCCCAATATAGATCTATAAAGGCCACCAATGTGCAGTATTTGTGCATAACTGAACATGTCTTGCCACTGACCGACACATGTAACCAACATACGTGTACAACTGACGTTAATGTCTATGTATGTGAACTAGCTCCTTGGAGACTTTCCATTCCTCAGGACCTAGAACCCTCAGCTTTGAACATGCTTATTTATGTCACTATAAGAAGAGATATTGTGTAACTATCAATTCAGTACAATATTAAACATGTGCATAACCATGGAATCCTCTTTAGAATGTTCCTTTTGTTAATTAAACGAAGAAAATGAGGGTTTCTCACTTGTTTTCCCCTCTAACAAGAGATAAGGCATCTAAGGAGAGGAAGCCTTGAGGACAGCCCTTCTACCTGGCCATATCTGCTTAGACATCTTCACATAGAGAAGATACAACATTTGTGACGATTATGAAGACACAAAAAGACAAAAAGGAGACCAGATGACAGGGATGAAGAAATAAAAACTAGATGAAGCATCGAAATCTGCAACTTAATTTCAAGTCACAGAAAAGAAATTAAACATTCCAGAGGCGACAGAGGAATAGAGTAAGAGAATAAATATTGTACTATATTAATCACAATAAGGAGCATTTTCGACTTGGTCAAAATATATTCTTAAATCAACTTTAGAATGTGGCTGCATTTTCAGGCTTAGCAGCATGAAACCCACATGACTATAATTAATGTAATAAATCATGCTGTGGAATTTTCTATAGAATCTGACAGTACTCATTGATATACTGCTTATTAGAGACTGCAGAAATTTCACCCCCACTTTTTTATTATACTGTCAGAGACGCTGAATCAAGAGTACCTTCTGATGTGTCTGAAATATCTGCTGCTGGTGTAATACATAAAAATATATAGCGAGTTGCCGACATCAGGCTTTGATATACAAAGCATCAAACACATCTTCCATAAGGAACCTTTTTTTTTTATATTCTTGCCTTCTTTGACTCAAGGCAGCCGCAGAAGATACATGGGTTCATTATACATGTGACATTTACATTTTCCACAGTTTCAATCATGAAACCACAGCTTTACATATGCGATTCCCTTTTTAGTTTTTTTCTGTGGGGAGTCCATTAATATATCACACAGAATTCGGGCAAACAGGCACTATCTCATCAACCTATTTGTATTCTTGCACTTTCAACATTTCATTCTTAAGTAAAATTTTATTGACTATTAAATCATTTGAAAAGTAAAAACTAGCCTTTTTCTCAGTTCAGAAATTAGCTTTGATGGCATTTCACCTCAGTACCTTCACATACCTTTAAGTTTGCTTTACGTAAGTCACTAGCTTCTACTTTAGAACATTCAAGATTAAAAAACAGATGTTTTAAAAGGTAACTATTTACATCAGAAAAAGATTATATTGTGTCTATTTCCCTTAATAAAAAGTTTTAACAGTCTGATTATAAAATTAGTGTTTAATAAAAAAAATGTTACCCCAGAAAGGAGAATAAAAAAGATTAAAAAAAAAAGAAGAAGAAGAAAAGCAAAACTGCCCATAAATCTATCATCCAACTAGCCATTGGGTATATTTGGTGTATCTTTCTAATTCAAAATTTAATTAAAACTATTATACTTTAATCACCAAGAGTTTAGTCTACTTCATCTTAACTATATACATTTCAGTCTTTTTGGTGTGTGTTTTATTTTCTCGGAAAATGCTTTTTTTTATGTTCAAGATAAGAATTACTGTTCATACAGAAATGCCTGGACAAGTTACTATATCTGATGTATTCCTTTTGACTGAAACTGAAATGAAAGCTTTTAAGGCTTGAATAAGAATTTGACATTGGAGTGGGGAATGGGATCAAAAAAGGGGGTGGGGGGGTGGGGAGAGAAATGCACAGGATTATGGTGATGGCACACGGGTGACTTGGTAATGGGAAACCCATGGGGATTACAATTGAGATGGGAAAAAAATGTACAAAATGATGTAAAAATAAACTTCTGTAAAATAAAAGAAAAATTGACATTGGATTTATTATCCTAGGTTGACACACAAACTCCTTATGAGAATTAAGAATTCCCTATGTCTACCCTACCCCCATTTAAACTGTTCTCCACCAGCAGCCTGAGTGAGCTTTCTAAATTATAAGGCTGTTCTTGTCATTACCGTGCTCAGAATCCTACTATGAGTTACTATTCTCGTCAGGTGAAAGGTCAATGCTTCACTATTTCCAGCAAAGCTTTGGTCTAGCTCATCAGTTCCATCTGAAGTGAAGCTCACCTGCTTTCAGCATTCCAGCCAGGGGGGCCTCTGTTCAAGTTTCTAGATGTGACTGATCTCTCAGAGACTTAGCATAAGCTGATCCCTCTATCAGGAACAGACTCCTGAACTCCATTTCCAAATCTTCATTTTGAGATCAGATGTCATTTTTTGAGGGAATCTGCTAAAATCCACCCACTATCTCTACTAG
>NW_004567107.1:15815229-15820700 GCF_000260355.1 Condylura cristata
GGAAAGCTACACAAAAATTTTAACAAAAAGCATAAAACCAAGAGAAAACACAGGAAATGACAAATCACCTCTTTTCTTTCTAGAGATTTTAGCATTTACATACTTGGTCCAACATTCAACAAATACATCTGTCACTGCAATATGGGAGACGTTGTTTTAAGCATTTTGGTATCGCAAATGTTGGACACTTTGACTTTCATCCCCTCCATATGGATGGGCCTAGAATAGGAGGAGTCAAAGTAGAAGTTTGTGCAATGAAGTTTCTTGAGAAATAAAGAAAATCAAGGGACAGCTGGTCCCGGTCCTAAAATAGAATTTCTAGGGGCTACAATGCTGACTGTGTACCGAGTACCAGCCCCCAGCAAGACAAGTGTCTCAGTGCAATAGGAACCAGTTCTCTAAGCACATTCCAGCTCTCCCACCTGCTTACCATGTGACCTCCAGCAAGGTCAAGCTTCCTTTATCTTTGTTTCTTCAATAATAAAGTGCAGTCAATTTTAATCCTAACTTAACAGAGTTGAGAGGACTAAGGTAGTGAGCTAGTAAGTACTCTGTAAGGACTGGCTATTACTATAGCTAGTGTGCACACAGTAAATGAAAGAGAACTAACAGCATAAGAACCTGTACACTGAAGAGGAGCTTGAATGTAAAACAATGATTATCATTTGCTAACCATTCATTGGAATATTAATTAGTCAGGAGTATTTGGAAAACACTTTTCATGAGTTTGTTTCAATCAATGAAAACAAGGTGATGAACTAAAGAGATGAAATGCTATATAAACCACAGTGAAGACAATAAAAATAAAATCTGGATCAGAAATCATTTCTTCCTTTAAATGTACATTCAGTTTACAAGACTGCATATCTTAATTAGCAAGGATCAAAATGTGAAGGCTTCTTTTACTAAAAATGCATAATAAAGTACAGTGGAATTATTAATCAAATTGAAACAAAAGAGTATGGCAATAAAGCAGAGAAAACACACATAAAAATGGAAATGCACAAAACGCTAATAAATTAGCTCCTTCTTTTCAGAATTAGGCTATTAATATTCATTAAATCCCATCCAAGAAGTAATAACCTAATAGATAGGAGGATGCTAATTTCCCTAAGTGGGTCAGTGGATAATAACAAAACATATTTTTGAAAAATTCATTATAAAAATAAAAATTAAAGTATTTTTCTATATGGATTAGCTGCTTCTTTACCCATTTCTCAGTATAGACAAAATGGGGGGGGGGATCTTTTTTCTTACCTGTTTTCCATCACATAGGATAATAATTTAACAGCAATAATTATAGTAATGTAAGGTTGTTAAAAAGCTAGCATTTGCAACACAAATCTTAATATACTCTAAGACTAGAAAATATGTAAAGTATAATTTTAGGCATTATTTTTAAGGAATATATACTTATGTTCAATGAACCAAATCCTCAAGTCAAGTTCACAGAAACTAAATGCTCCAGTATTATAGGATCCTTTGCTTTTCCTGCGGAATACAATTAAGAGTGAAAAAAAGCTTCTCAGGCCCTCCCTGGTGGCACAAGGTGTTAAGACCCAGCACTATGGAGCTATCTGCAGCCACTGCAACACAAGTTTTCCCTCTGGCCAAGGAACTCACCCACATGGCACAGCAGACCTCTCCTGTCTCATCCACTGCTCCCCCCAGCAGTGCATTTCAGAAGATTCACCTGTTCTGCTCCCCACTCTGTCTCTGGTGAATCCCCATCACATCTCTGGCTTATAGCCCAGCTCTTGTCTGTATAAATAAATAAAGTAACTCTTAAAAACAAAAACAAAACCAACTTCTCAGTGCAAGGACAGCAGCAAGATGACTGATTAAGCTGTCCATCACTCATACCCTGCCCAACAATAACCTGGCATCCATCCAGGGGCAAAGGTGCCTCGTGGGTGTTTTGGGACCAGATGGAGACCGTAAAGTCCTATTATGGTAAAAGACCCAGGCAGGTTTCCACTGTGGCAGCTGATTCACTGGCTGATTCATTGGCGGTGGTCCTTGCTATTGATCTGGAAATAGCAACCATGGTTTGGTTCGTTTCTATCACCAGCAACATCCTGAGGGGATCCAGGTAGAGTCATGCATGTCGAGGTATCGAGTGGTTCAGGCTGCGAGACTGGAAACAGCCCAAGGACTACCTCGTGCCCCTCTGGCTTGTGGTCTGGGTGTCCCTGTAGATGGTTTACCAAACTCAGTCAGAACACAGATCCTGAAAGGGCACTTTACCTGGTGTCAGCCTACTCACAGTCACAGGCTGCCAGATGTCCTAATGGCCCGGGACCCCCGCAGAAGACACTACTTGCTATTTCAGATGCATCGATACCAAAACAAGGCTAGAAAGATACTCAAGAATAAAACAAGCCACTACCAAAATCAACTATGAAGTTCTACTAACTGACTCAAAAGAATGAAGATCTACAACATACCAGACAAAGGAGTCAAAGGAATCATCTAAAAAACTCAATGAAAAGCGGGGCCCACAGAGGCGAATAGGGAGACTCAGTGCTTGGCCTTCCATGAACACAACAAGTCTACCAAAATAAGGACTAAGACCTGAGCCCTGATGATTCCAGGTCAAAGACCTCTCAATTCCTGGAGACCTAGCAGTCTAAGTCAAATCAAGATCCACGGAAAGAAAATTATATTTTGAAGTTTAGAGCGATTACTAGTTTGCTGTATGTGGGGACATTTTGAGTACCTGTAAGTCTCAGCTGTATGCAGGCGAACCTTAAATAGTTTTCCTTCATTAGCATAATAGGGAAATGCCCCAATTTAAAATCAATTTAGGAAGATTTTCTTGTGAGATATTAAGACAGATGGTATTATTAAAAAAGTGATGTGCAAGCAATGGAGAAAAGACAGAAAAACTTGGTAACTTTTCTGAAAACTATGCATGTGTCCAACCAAAGCAACTAGCTTGATTTTATGCTCTTTCAGAAAACTAGTAGATCATTGTAATTCTTAAGATAGGTCACTATCTGCAAAAAATAAGTAATATTACAATTTTAATATAACTAGGCTTATATTGTTTTTGAGCAGAACGTCTTTCAAGTAAATTAAGATGTGGGATGGTTTGCCTGCAGCCTCTGAACTTTTAATTTCCAGCTAAAAAAGATTCACCTTTCATTTATCATAGTGGCTTAATTATTTATTTAACCACTTTTAGCCATCTATTATCCTACATACAGCCGAATAAACATGTTAACTAAAGGCAACCAATGTCGTCTTACAAAGTTATTCACAGATGAACTGCATCTCGGTTCAGGATATATTTTAAATATATGTATATATGTATTTTCTTAATTGTGCATGTTTTGCCATGGTTGCTGGCCACTGAGGCTGGGCAGCGTCAGCACAGGAACCAGCTCTGCTGCGTGCTGCTGCACACGCAGACCCCCAACCTGAACTGAGCACTCTGACGTTCACGGTCTCCCCAGGGACGTGTGTTGAGTGCACTCCTATTCCTGAACACCCTCCTCTACCTCTCCTCCAGTGCCTGCACTGACTGCCATCTCTCACCTGGATTACTGTCACCCTATGAAGTGCTCCGGTGTCCTTTCCTTCCCCAACGCCACCCACGTGAGAGTGCCAGATAATAAACTGTGTCTCTGCTTCTAGTTGGGACAGTGGTGCCTCCACATGCACCTTTCATAGGAGGCTCCAGTCAGCCTCTTCAGCAGCACCTCTTCCGCCCCTTTTTAATCTACTTGAACAAGCCACACTCAAATTTTTCTCCCCTACATTGTCTATGTTCATGCGCTAATGTTTCTGCTCGTTTTGTCTGAAATACTTTTTCCTGTGCCTTGTAAGGTTCAGTTGACTGCTCTTCGTGTATGTTCCACTGATTTCATACACTCTTCCTATACACTTGAGCTGAAGCAGTTGGTTACTCTGCCTCCTTCGCTAAACGAATCTCAGAGATGGGGGTTCGGACATTCATCTTAGTGTTTCACCAGCTCTGGCATAATGGTGATCCTGAAGAAAAGTGTGTAAAATGTAGTTACTTTCTCAGTTGCTTAGTAGGAAAAAGATTAAGATGCTATCTCCCTGCCCTTCTGTTAAACCCTGGGTCCTTTTAAAAACAATAATCAGAATGCAAAAAGGCTAATATACATGAAGTTTCCCATAGCATATGTTCACTGCAGCACTATTTATCATACCCATGTTATGGAAACAACCAACTTGACCAACAGCAGATAAGTGGGTAAAGAAAATGTGGTAAACAGACATAAGGGAATACTACTCAGCTATTACATAAGGGTGAAATATTACCATTTGTAGTAACATGGATAGATCCAGAGGGGATTAGGCTCAGCAAACAAATCATAAGGAAAAAGAAAAATACTGAATCATTTCACTCATATGTGAAATACAGAAGCAGAAGAAAAATAAAAACAAACCCTAGAAATATGACTACAGAGTTGAGGCTCATAGAGGGGTGTGGGGGAAGGGGAACAAAGAGGCGACAGACCCAATGGCCTATGGTGGAGGACTGGTGTGTGAACATAGATACCTAAATCACACAGCATTGTAAATTAACATCACCTCAGAAATAAAGAAGATCTCTTTATGACTAGCAGCTCAAACCTTGGATGAGAGACAGGCATGACATGAAGATAAAAAAGGGGGTGGGGGAAGCAACCGGCAGTTTAGGCTGCTCCTACACCCAGCCCAGAAGAGGTGGGTCACAGCACGTTGCAGGGTATCCATCCCTCTTGGTGAACCAGTAGGGGTCCAGGTCTCTTCCCATTGTAACTCCAAGCAAATCATCTGTTTCTTTGTGCATTTCCCACCAGTAAATAAAGAAAACAACTGTGTTTCAAGGAACCCAGGCAGTGTTGATCTCTAGAGGATATTTGCCTCAGTGCTATTTAATTTATTCCTGCAGAGTAACTTTGAAAAGTTTCCCCTAACTGCATTCCATCATAATCTTAAGGAAGAAAGATACAGTGCTGATGTTTATGCTTGAATTTGAATTAAAACTTTAAAGTCTCAAATTCTTTGTCCATAAACAAGTCCACTGGAAGATACTGTTAATCAAGTTTTTTGGTTTTTTTTTTTACCTCAAAACCATCTATATTGAAGAATAACAGTAATAACATTGTAATACCCATATTTCATAAATACAGTATAGGTACACAGAACAGTACGAGAGTATGCTTACTATGATCAGAAGGCTTTATATGGATTAATTTAATCCTAATATCAATTCTATAAGATCTACTATTACCTTTATTTTATGAATACAAAAGATAAGCTACAGAGAGGTGAAGGAGCTTGCCAAAGTCACCCAGACAATAAGCCGCAGATATGGGATTCGAATCCAACTGTGTGTGTCCAGATTTCCACCAGTAAGTACCATGTTTATGTGGTCTCTTGTGTAACAAACATTCCTGAATGCAGGTTTAACAAATACAAATATTTTATCATGTTCAGTATACATTTTTTTT
>NW_004567107.1:15821170-15872064 GCF_000260355.1 Condylura cristata
GCGCCATGTGGTCACCTCCGGGGCAGGCGGGAATCGAACTCATGCGGAAGTGGCTTTAGATTCTCAGTGCAGTGCTTTAACCCGCTGTGCCACCAAAGGGCCTCAGTATAAATTTTTAAAAGGAAAACATTACAGATATAGTTCAAGTTTGCTGTCCACCTATCCCACCCCTCCATTTCCCCAGAGGCAATTACAATGTATTCGGTTTGTCCTCTTTCCAACCCATACTTCATAATTGTTTTTGTGAGCGCATGTGTGTGTGTGCATATGTGTAAGGAAAAATGCATGGTTTTTTTTAAAAAAAAAAAAAAGATATGCTACTCTAAATATTATTCTACAGTTTTGTTTTTAAGATTTACCTACATTAATAAATGCATATCTGACTGATATTTGAAAAATATTCACAATTTAGTTCTCTACTGATCAATGTTGAGGTTGTTAATGGATTCTTTTCATTGTTATCCCAGTCAGCACACATACACATACACACATACACACACACACACCCCTGCACATCCTGTGTGTGTGTGTAAGTTTCTCGAGGGAAGATGCCTAGAAATTAAATTCCTACATTGTGTGATACATACATATTTAACTTTATTAGACATTGTAAATTGTTCTCCAAAGTGATTGTGTCAATTTGTATTCCTACCAGCATGCCTTCTCTTTCCCATACAACACTTGTGACAATTAAAATTAATAATTCTTGCCTTTCTGATGGTATCTCATTGTTTTAATTTGCATTCCCCTGATTACCAGTGAGCTGCAGCATTTTTCATAAGTGTATTAACTATATGTGTTTTCTCTGATTAGAAGCACCTCTTCATTTCCTTTGCTCATTTCCCTACTGTGTGATTTGACCATTTTTCCTAAATCTGTGGCAGTTTCTATCTGTATTTTGAGTTATGTGCATGAAAAATCATCTCAGGGTGGTTTTTTTTTTTTTAAACTTTGTTTATGAAATTCCTTGTCTCAGCTAAGATTTTTATTTTAAGATTGTCAGCATCTTCCATCTTTTTCTGTTTGTTTCACACACCAAAAAAACCCTCTTTGGACACCAAGGCCATTTTGCAAGATTTCCTTCCAACAGTTTTAAGTTTAAGCTTTACATTTCCACACTTAGATTTTTATAGGAGATATCTTTTCATGCCTGATGTGAGGTAAGGATCTAATTTTATTTAGTCCCACATGGCTGACCAACTGCATGATACCATTCATGGGCTGATCCAGCCTTCTCCCACTGACCTGGGGTACCCTCTCCCCCCTTCACAGAGAGCCCCGTGGACATGTAGGTGTGTGCTGGGCTTCTATCCTGCCCCATCTAATTTATTCCATTTGTCTATCTTTATATCAGCCCATTCCATTTTGAACGCCTACATTTTTGCATAGAACTTACTTAGTACATGTTATAAAAGTTGTAACAGGTTTTCATCACTGCCTTGGTGAAAGGGTCTTTGTAAAAAACTCAATACTTTAAAAAGACATGACAATATAGTCAATATTTTCAAAAGAATGTATTTTATCACATAGACCCTCCCTACATTTCCCTTCCACTAAAGAAAGCCAGGCCAAAAAAAAAAATACTAATCTAAAACCAAGGCTATTTCTTTCTAAGACCTGCACACAGGCATGCCCATAGTCCAGGCTGGAGACCACCAACCCAGCATGGCAAATATGACATAGTAACAGGCTTTCTTTACACTCTCTGTGACACACCTAAGACACCCAACACTGCCACCGCCACTCTGAAAAGTGCCCTTTGATCAGCTGGGGGATGCTGCTGAGGTTGGGGAGAGGACACCCCCTTGCAAGTGGAGACAGTAAGATCTTGTGATACTGTGCATGCAAGTTATCTGGAGATCATGTTAAAAAGTAGATACTGATTCTGTGAGTCTGGATGTTTCTACTAAGCTCCCATATGATGCTGGTGCTAACATCCCAGGACATATTTCATCCCAGATGAAGGGCTATAACTGCATAAAACGTACCTCTCTCCCAAAGAGTACTGAGCATAATTTAATGACAATAATAATGAAAATTAAAACATTAATATGGTAGAAAACGACTATTTCTTAACTGCTTCTTATATGGAAGTTACTGTCTTTAGCTATATTTTTGCATTTGATCCTGAGACAATCCTGCAAGACTGGCATTACTGTCACGCCTTTCCAAAGGATGAGTCTCTGAGCAATACACCAATTTAGCTAAGGTCACAAAGCCCACAGCAGGAAAGGTTGTTAATGGACCTAAGCCTGTCTGAATCCAAATGCCAGAATTCCAAACAGCTCCACTATCTCAGTGCCCAGTAGGCCTGCCTATCAGCTCTCAGATAAGCACTCTTTCTGATAAGGAGGGAAATGATGGCATAAACTGAGCCAGAATTTTTTTCTTATCTTTCAGAATGTATGTCCCAGGTCTTCCTACAGCAAGGTACAGGAAAGGGAGTAGTTAAGAAAATAAATCTCGTTTTGTTCCATTTTGTAAGAAGAGGCATATAAAGTATACATACATAGACGTAGCTAGCTCTACATACGCAAAAAGCACAACTTTTTTATGCGTGGTTATTAGAGACAGCCCTCAGATTACAACACTTTATACCTTATCTTTGGATGACATATGTGAACAACTCTTCTATGTGCCCACCTTAAAGAAATCAAATGCTAAAAAAATTGAAACAAAAAGAACACTCACACAGACACTAATAGGCATCTCTGATTTGCTGGTCTTCTGAAAAATAGAACCCAATATGTCCATGGATGAACGCTCCCCTCAGCCCCGTGCTCAGCTGTGAGATCTGGGGTTGAGGTTCACTCAATACTTTTCCAGCAGAGTCTGGTGCTCCAATGACTGATTTAGGGGCTAGTGAGGACAGCAGAGGCTCTAGGTCTAGCTAGACAAGAAACCCAGCAGCAGCACCCCACAATCACCATGGGGACAAAGAGGGACAATTATCTCCAGGTGAAGCAAACAGAGGAAGCTAATGTGAGAAGCAGAATGACAGAAAGGAGGTATTATTTGAATCCCAGGTTTTGAAAAGCTCATTCGAACATCTGTCATTGGATGATAAAGCAACTCATTTTCTCAATTTATTTTAATTCAGGTTTTCTGTTTCTAGCCATTGTTTATGTGTGTCAAACAGACCAAATAACTGGAAGTAACATAGAATTTAATTTTTAAAAGCTCAGTGAATCAATTTCACATGTGTATTTTTTCCAAAAGTATTCTATTAAACATTCTGGACTATCCCCTGCTTTTTCACTAATTATGTTTGGTTTTGTAAAAAATAGAAACACGAAAAATTGGAAGCAAAAAGAAAAAGAGATCAACAAAACCAGAACTAAAAATATAGAAATATATCCAATTGCTAACAGAAATTTGGTCATCAAGCAATTCAGTGGAGAATGGAGCTTATTCAATAAATGATATGGAAGCATCTGGCTACCTACAAAAATAAAGACACTGAGGTCACAAAATTAACGCTGAGGTTATCTATCTATCAGTTAAGTCATCTTTTAACTGCAGAGTTAAATGTAAAGAAAGGAGAAAAGGGAAGGAGAGGAAAATGAAATCACAAAAGAACTAGACAAAAATACAGTAAATGTCAGATCCAAGGTATGAAAAGGACTTCCCAGGCAAAATACTGAAGACAGAAACGATGAGAGCTAGCTAGGCAGCAGTGAGAAGATGAAAGAAGTCTCCATAAAGATAAAAGAATCTGTATTTCAAAAAATGCCATCAACAAAATGAAAGGTTAATGGAAATATGGGGAATATATTTCCAGTATATGTAGTAGATTATGATACTCCTAATGTATATGAATTTTTCAGAAGATAAAGATGATAGCTTCAAAAGAAAAAACATACTTATTATAAATCTGATAAGCAAAAGTTGACTGTCTGCTACCATAAAATGTGCAGGAAAAGAGTCAATAAAATAGATCCCTATAGACAAAATCATACAGGAAGTTGTGTGAGGGTACTTAAGAATTATACTCATAAAACCCCAACTCATGATGTAATAGAGATCTAAATTTATGACAAATGACCGAAATTTATATAAAAGCCAAAAAAATTAATGGAATCTAAGCCATTGGAAGATAGTCAATAAGTCCTCTTTAATCATTACCGTTAGTGCTGAGATTTGATTTTTGCAGTATGACAGAGCTGACATGAAAATTAATGATTTTATCTATACCTTGATTAACATTTTATGATTTTGTGAGTTTAGCACTGAACAGAAATAGGGTGATTTTCCACTAAGAAAATAAAATGGCACCAGTCAAACAAACAAAATGAAACAATTTCTCTGTGTTTTTAGCTAACTCAACAGTCATTTGTCAAATTATTTTAAAAATATTATTCAACGATATGTAGTATTTCTACAATGATTTGATTTAAAAAAAAAAAAACAAACTATGGCTATATTAACATCCATTTAAAAACGATCTGACTTTGCTTTCAGCTAGTTCTTTCAAAACCTTTCTCTGCTTAGTCCCAAGTATGATTTACATATTAACTATGCAAAGTCCATCTGGTACATATTTATTGTCATAAAGCTAGACTGTAAAATTTAAAAATAAATATGTTTAAAAGGAACAGACAAAAAGAAATAAAAACAAACCCATGAAATCTGACTGCAGAATTAAGGCTACCAGCTGGGGATGAGAGGGTATCGAAACAAAGGAAGTCGAGGGACCCACTGGACTGTGGTGGAAGATCATGGGTGCCCTGGTGGCAAGGGTAGCATGGTAACACACATCTGAACAAGTGTGAACCTGTATCCCTAAATCACAGTGTTGTAAACCAATACCACCTCCATGAAAAATGATATCTAAAAAAATGTTTAGAATGTAGACTTTCAAACATACAAAACCTAGTAAGATTAATAAAATTTTAAAGCATGGCATGAGTTTGTGTTCAAAGAACAAAGGTAAACTATAAGTTAACATATATATCTCTCCCAAAATGTCAATCAGATTTTCACTTGCTCCATTAGATGTTTCCAGTGCAAACAGTGTTTCTCTAGAGCTAATACTATCTTAGCAATATAATATCTTTCCACAGAACAATGGAGCAAAACATTAGGATCATTCCTGAGAAAATTCCCATTACCAGTTTTTCATGTTATTTTTCCTGAAGGTTCAACTCCAAGTCAAACCAATCCTTACGAAAGTAAAGTCAAATTACAGTTTATGCTAAAAAGTTTATCATATATACAGCTTACAATAGAAAACAGGCCTGGCCAAAGGACAGCTTATATCCTTTCTCAAAAGAAGACATACAAATGTCCAATGGTCTAATGAAGAAAGTGCACCAGTGGAATTAGGCTAATGCAAAGCAAAATCACAATGAAATACTACTCTGCATACTTAAAAGCACATAGCTATTATTTTTGATGGAAAATAAAAAGTATTGATAAGCATGGGAGAAAAGAAGCTTTTTACGTTGTTTACATTTAGACTGTAAAATGATGGAGCTGCTTTGGAAAACAGCTGGGCAACTCCTCAAAAAGTCACACGTTGCCCGTGCAAAATGAAATGTACTTCCACAGAAAAATTTGTCTATTAACATCATTATTCATAATAGTCAAAAAATGTCCATCAGTTGGCCCCTCCCTGGTGGCTGGAGGGTTAAAGCACAGCACAAAGAGGCTTAAGCCACTTCCGCATGACTTTGATCCTGCCTGCCTGGGGGAGGAGATCCACAAGGTGGGGCAGACCTCTCTCCTGACCACCCGCTGCTCCCCTCAGCAGTGTACTTCCTCGATCTGCCGGTCCTGCTCCCCGCTCTGTCCCTAAGAATCCTCTTACCTTCGGTGTCTCTGGCCTGTACCCCAGGTCTGTACGAATAAATAAATAAATCTTTAAAAAAAAAATGTCCATCAACTAATGAAAGGAAAACACTAAAACATGGTACATTCATTCAATGAAATACTACTTGGCAATAAAAAAGAAAGAATGGCTGATCTATGCCACAACAGCAAAATCTAAGCCAAGAAAGCAGCAACGAAAGGTCACAGGTTAGAATTCCTTTCAAATGATGCAGAAAATGCAAATCCATGGAGACAGAAAGTAGACTGGTGGTTAACAGAGATGGGAGAAGGGAAAACTAATTGTTAATATATATAGCTTCCTTCTGGGGTAATAAAAATATTTTGAAATTAGATAGTGGCGATGATTGCACAAGTCTGAGTATACCAAAAATCGATGATTATACACTTCAAAAGAGTGAATCTTATGGTGTATGAATTAAATCTCAAGAAAACCGCTAATAAAAAAAAACTGAATACATTAAAAAGCATAATACAGAATTATAATAATATATACGAAGAATGACATATGAATCTGTTCATTGTATATTTCATTAATAATACCATGACTGTGTTAGGAATCAAAGGTTCCTGTTGGTGATCTTAAGGGTGACACTAGCATTGAGAGAGCATATTTATACAGCACTTTAATTTAAAAAGCTATAGAGTGAAACACGGTTATCTCAGAAAGCTTTTTCCAAAATATACGTAATTCTTAAGAAGAACTAAAGTGAAACCAAAATAAACCACCAATTTCATCTCTCTACAGAGTCTGAATTGTCTGTTCCTTCGTATTCATGGTTCTACTTCTGACTATTGGACTTGAATCACGAACTCAAAAGCATGGCGCCTGAAACCCCTGTTGTAGAATAGTTCAGATTAAATACTCGATGTTAAAATTACAGAACATTAGAATAACAGAATTACAGAGAGGGGCCTCATGTAATCATTTTCTTCTCCTTTTAATCCATTCCAGTTAGACTCACATGTTCCAGAAATGCAACTGTCTAACAATTTGAAGTTCTGAGAGAAAAGATCAAATACTTCTTTTTGGAATGTTCATTCCTTTACTTGAAAATAGAAAATTTTGTTTTAAATAATCACACCAACTAAAATAAAGAGACAGGCCAAGTAGGTCCAGACAAATAAGTAATAGGAAAACATTAGGTCTATGACCATCATATGCCCAGCCAACATCATTTTAACGTCAAACAGCAACCAGGTACCTTGACACTAGCAGAACATAAAAGCCCTTTCAAAAAATAAACTTTACTGTATAAAAACTCAGGAGAAGAGCAGATACAAACCCTCACCTAGCCATGCAGTCTCAACAGCACAAGCCTACAACTGTCCTCTCAGCCCCGAGATACAGCACGGGGGTGGATGGCCTCCATTCAGATGCACCTCCTGCACTGCACCACCTGCGGTAATACATTTCATCATTTCGATCTTCCTGAGAGTAATAAAAGCCTGAATTCTAGCACACCGAGTCTACGGCTTACAAGTGCTGGCGGCGCAGAATTCTTTGCTGCATAAGGCTGAGGGACCCGCCGTCACCTCGTATGCCATACCTGGTATGCACTGTGCTGTGGCCTCGGTGGTTATGGTCGGCGCGACGGGAGGCTGCTGCTGGCTGGAGCTCACTTCTGGCTCTGTGTTAACGGAGGGGGAGAGGGCTACCTCACAGGAGGAGACCTGGCCAGGCAAGTGGGGCAGGAACTCTTCAGAGGCAACTTGCTCATCCTGTCCAGGCAGCTGCAGGGCAGACAAAGGGATGCTGATCTGTTTGTTGGGGTGAGACGTGCTCACAGGCATCTGCATGGCCATCTGCTGGCTAGTGCCATGGGCTCCAGGAGGTCCTCTGTTTGGCGAGGCCAGTGATACCCTGGCAGTCTTCTGAACAACCGGTCTGGACATCACAGAGGGGGATGCAGACACACCGTGAGGCTCAAGCTCGGTGCCAATGGCAGATGTTACGTGGGGAATCAGCTTAGCCGACCCCACACAAGAGGGGCCAGCATGGGTCTGAGGCTTGGGTTTTGCCATCTGTGTCAAGGACAGGGCTGGCCCATCTGCCCCTCCTGTCAGCTCTGCATTGGCCACAATGTAATAATCTTCGGGAATCTCCTGTTTGATTTTTTTAATAATGACATCATTGCTACATTCATCAACCATCTGAGTCTGGGAGCTTGAGTGGAGAGAAGATGGGACTAATCCAGGCCTTTTTCGAGTGATGCTTTGAGGTCTTTGGGTTTGGGGTTCAAAGTCACTATCTTCATCTGTTACTGAAGACTCACAAACCATGTCAAACAGGGTGTTGTCATCTTCATATTCTTCAACAGCTTCGTCCAGCTCAGAGGGCTCGCTGCAGTAAGAGAAGTCACAGGAGTCTCTGGTCCGATTGCAGTCTAGCTTGGTCTTCACTGGACGCCCAGGGTACCTTTCAACAGGGCTTGTTTGTGTCTCAGACGGTACACCGATTATGCTGGGACTATCAGAATTAAAACTTCGGTTATCCTGGAAACACACCCTTTCTTGGGACCCAGCTCTGCAAGTAGCTGTCAGTGGCCAGTGGTAAGCGTGCCCGGCACTGCAGCCCCACATCGCAGTCAGGTTCCCATGGGAACCTTCCGAAAGCAAGTGTTTCAGGTTTGGGATGAGGCTGCAAATAGTCCCATGGCTGTGGGCCCAGCTGACCAACTTGGACAGATTCTCAGATGAGGTATGAAGGCAATCCTCCATGTTACAGGATCAGCAGTGTCTTTCCTAAAGAGAAATAATCAAAATTAGAAGCCATTATTACCCCAAATATTCCCATAGCTCAATTACTTCAATTTCCTTGAACTATGAGCATGTGGCATAAAAAACAAAAGCCCTGGGCCCTCCCTGTGGCACAGTAGGTTAAAGTGCAGCACTGTGGAGCTGGCTACAGCCACTTTAGAGTTTGATCCCCGGCCAGGGAGGTGACCCACATGGCGCGGCAGACCTCTCCTGACCCCCCCGCTGCTCCCCTCAGCAGTGTACTTCATCAATCTGCCTGTTCTGTTCCCCACTCTGTCTCTGCTGAATCCTCTCACTGCCCCTGCACCTCTGGCCTGCACTCCAGTTCTGTATGCACAAATAAATTTTTTAAAAAATAAAAGAAAAGTCCTTTGAAACGCTGTCTAGTTAGTATCACTGCATGTGGGAAGGAACAGAAAGAGAATACAGGATAATGAAAAGAGAGATTTTTAAGGAAATTTTTGCTAGATTACTTTTACAGTAATAAGGAAAGAGGGAAGGAAAACATAGGCAACAAAAAAGAGATGAGTCTTTTCATGGTACAGCTAACTTCCAGCATTCACAAGAGAGATTTCAACAGACCCTGAATAATAAAAAGTGTGGATTATCAACCTAAATGCCCAAAAGATGACTAGATTAAAAAGATGTGGTACATATGCACAATGAAATATTACTCAGCAATCAAAAAGATATTCACATGCCTTTTGCAGCAACATGGAGGAAGCTGGAAGGGATCATGCTGAGTGAGATAAGCCAGAAGGAAAAGGAAAAATACCAGATGGTTTCACTCACAGTGGGAGTATAAAGGACCAGGGGAGAAAATAATAATAATAATGAACAACTATATACTAGAGACATTTTATGGGGATGGAGTGGGAAATGGGATCAAAAATGGGGGTAGAGGGGAAGTGCACTGGACTATGGTGATGGTACACGGGTGATCTAGTGATGGGAAGCCCATGCAGATTAGATTACACAAAATGATGTAAAAATAAACTATTATTTTTTTTAAAAAAGTATGGATTATATACATCAACCAAGGGGATGCACTCCTAACTTCCCCTCAGCCACGAGAACTTCAGTGACAGAGGCAGAGCCAACAGAGAGGCTGGATCCTGTTCCAGGACAGACATCACCCTCTGCAAGCAACAGACAGCAGTAAGCTGTGCCCTAAGGAGAGAAAAAGGGGCTGCATTTAGACAGGAGAGAAAGGATGGCTAGAAAAGTCTTTAGCAGAGAACAGGCATGAAGAGACCCTAGGGCACCCTAGCTGGGGTCAAAGCAGAGGCAGGCAACAACCACAGTGAGCTAGCTGTGTTGGCATTGCAGACCCTTGTCAACCTCAAAAGCAGACTTTCCAACTGCTCGCTGTCTGAAATTTCTGAAATACTGCTTTTCATCTCATAGACATGGCCGGCATCCCAGTATTTCCATGCAAAAATAAGCAAATATATCTTTACAAAACAGAGTTGGTCAAAAGACACAGTTCTCTGGTCAATAATATGTAAATGTGAGTCACTGGGTGACTCTACAAAGCCACTGTGCAAAAGACTCTGATCAAAATGTTGAATTAATATGAAACAGAAAAGTTTCCCTGCAACCTAAGCCCAACAATACCGCATAGTATGTAACACGTCCAGATAACATGTAACATGTCCAGATGCAAGGAAGGAAAAAGTCCAGGTAAAAAAGAAGCCTGCCTGCCTTGATAACTGTTTAAAGTATTTAAGAAAACATGATAGGTTAAACTGGAGTAAACAAAAGAAATTTAAATGGGTTGAGTGCCGCTGTACATGTTTTAAAGTTTAAAGATTTAACCTCTTAGACTTACAAACTAGCTGTGCCCTCTGTCCTTCCTCTTCTTGTCTGGAACAAGGCCAGGATGGCTGGAGTTCTAGAGGCCTCCTGGGAGTATGAACTAGGAATTCCAGGATGGGAGAAAAGAGTTTGGGTCCCCAGTGATACCCCGGAGCTCAGACATCAATGGTGAATTGCCTAGGATTCCTTGTTATGCAAAGGAAAAACGACCCCCTAATCTTGTTTTGAGGATCTGATTACACAACAGCTGAACTCAATTACTAATAGGCTAAACAAAATACAATCATTTCTGAATTTCTAAATCTTAGAGAAGAATCCTAAATTTTCTGTGTATCATACTCCAGTTCAAATGATTCTCAATAGTACTCCACAGATACATTCTTGGAAGACCTATATTCTATGTCATGATATTTATAAATGTTTTCATTTTAATCATAATAAAAACTACAATTAATGTAAGTATACTATGAAGCATCTAAACGACCTTGTGAAACTACCACCATGTAATTGCAGGGCCCTTTTCCTTTGTATCTATACTCGCATGGAATCACTTAAAGTGACATGACTCAACTCTCCAATTTGTTGGGAAACCTGGTCACACTGTGTATTCTTTTTTTTTTTAAAGATTTATTTATTTGTGCATACAGCACCTGGGGTACAGGCCAGAGGTGCAGGGGCAGCAAGAGGCTTCACCAGAGACAGAGCGGGGAGCAGAACAGGCAGATCGACGAAGTACACTGCTGAGGGGAGCAGCGGGCGGGCCAGGAGAGGTCTGCCACGCCATGTGGTCACCTCCCGGGCAGGCGGGAATCGAACTCATGAGGAAGTGAATTTAGCTTCTCAGTGTTGTGCTTTAACCCACTGCGCCACCAGGGAGGGCCCACACACTGTGTATTCTTTTTAGCAGAGATAAATACAAACCTTTTTTTTATTAATAATTTCAGATGAAAGGCATCATGAATTGACATAAAAAATGGTATCTGTGATAACAGACACAGGTTAGTAACAAAATGGGGTTGGAATAAATTATATATATTCATAGACAGGAAATAATAAAAATGATGGAACAATATTTGAATGAAGATGTTGTAACAGCTCATACATGTAAAACTGATAGAATCAAAACAAAATTGTGAGGGCAAAGAACTTAAAAATATTTTACTGTCAGGCAGTACTGACTTACTGGACACACTCAAAAAAAAAAACATAAGATGAGGTGGACACAAATTTTAATTTGGCTAAAAAACTTTTCCACTTAATTCCACATTAATCACCAATTTTTAAAGAACCCCAGGCAGTACTAGCAAGTCACTTCTGAGTCACTGGCAATCTCATAAAGAGGCTCTTATACTGTCCTTATCAAAAATGAAAATATTCCCCCACTGTTACTATTAATATATTTCAACCAGGCAAGCAATGTTAACTGGTAGCTAGGAGGAATACACTGGTCACACTTCAGTGGAACAAGGTGTCCAGAAACAGACACACCTGATTTTCAATGAAAGTACAAAATTCACCAGGTAAATAAAATCTTTTCAACAGATGGTGCTGGATCACCTCGATATGCGTTTTTAAAAAAAACCAACCTTTCATTGTACCACACATAAAAAAGGAACCTAAATCTAAAAGGCCTGAAACTAGAAAACTTTCAGTAGAAATCACTGGAGAATATTTTGTGTGAGCCTGGAAGTAGGCAAAGGTTTCTTAGGATGCGAAACTCATCACCAAAAAGTGTGGTAAATTGCCATACATCAATTGTAATGGAACATTAACAGAGATAGAGAAGGTATCCATTCAACTTGAATGCACTCTACATTAAGTTCCTTTAAGTAACTTTCAGTGCTTTCAAATGAAACTTGGGTATGGCCAAAACAAATGGTGATGATGTCTGAACAAACACTAGTGACTGACAAAGCTAGAAATAAAATGAAATAAAACAGAGCATGGGAGGAATGGCTCCCTTAAAAACTGGGATTAATGGCCCTCCCTGGTGGCACAATGGGTTAGGATGCAGCACTGCAAGCTGGCCACATCCACTTCAGTGAGTTTGATCCCCGGAGGTGACCACATGGCGCGGCAGACCTCTCCTGACCTGCCCGCTGCTCCCCTCAGCAGTGTACTTTGTTGATCTGCCTGTTCTGCTCCCAGATCTGTCTCTGGTGAAGCATCTTACTGCCCCTGTATCTCTGGATTGTACCCCCAAGTTCTGAATGAATTAATAAATATCAAAAAAAAGTAGGGGAAATTAAAAAAAAACTGGGGTTAAAGTTATTATATTTTTCTTATATACTGAGAATAACATATACTTTCTATTTTACTTTTCCACTAATTAAAACACTTAGAATCTAAGGAGTATATTATATAAATATGGTTAAAAAGCTTTTCAGCAGATCTTTATATAATTCCCATTTAAAGATGTAATCTATTATGTATACAAAATATAGAAAAGTAAAAAACAACTGGGATTTTTGCCCCAAATAATGTGTAAAGAAAAAATTCAATATTAATGCATAAAAAGAAAATACTACTTATAATTAAAGGATGGAAATTGGGCATATTTTACAATTCAGGCTGGATATATTTCCCAAAATTTAAAACACATCTATTGTTGCAAAAAATTATATGTAAATTACATAAATTAATACAGGTATTAAAAGCAGGCTTGCAAATTAAGGAATTAAGAGAATATAATATTTGTCTTCACTTAAGAGTATTAATTTTCAAATGTCACAAGCACCATACAATTTATCACATAATTTTTAGAAACAGATAAAAATAAAATATTTTACACCTAGCAATTAAAAAAAAAGTAAAACCACATACGGGCCCTCCTGGTGGTGCAGTGGGTTAAAGCAAAGCACTAAGAAGCTAAAGCCACTTTAGCATGAGTTTGATCCCCAGCCCTGGATGTGACTCACATGGTGCCGCAGACCTCTCCTGTCTTACTGCTCTTCTGCTATAGCAGTGTGTTTCAGTAGATCTGCCTGTTCTGCTCCCACTGTCTCTGGTGAATCCTCTTACCCCCTATACATCTGGGGTGGAGGGGTGACATCCAGTTCTTGTACGCATAAATAAATTAAAATAATGCTTAAAAAAAAAAACACTAGTGTAGAGACTGGAGTTATGCAGCCAAAGCCAAGGAAAACCACAGGTTGTCAGCAAACCAACAGATGCCAGGATAATTTCCCTACAGGTTTCAAAAGGAAAACAACCCTGCCCACATTTTGATTAGGACTTCTCGCCTCCAAAGCAGAGACAACATATTTCTAGTGTTATAAAGCCAGCCACTTTGTGGTACCTTTGTTCAGTAGTCCTGGAAAACTAATAACCATTGCATGAGGCATTCTAAAAATAAGACTAGAATTCTTGACTTTGAGAAGGGTAAAGTTTAATAATATGTAAATCAATTAATTAATAGATGGTACAATATAAATAAATGTTCCAGATCTGGGGATAATGATTAATTTTACTTTTGGGACAGAAAACGCAAATGAGGTTAGGGTGTGCTTTCCAAGAGAGTTGAAAGGGTTGTAGACAAATGCAGTGACCTGAAATGTAATGATGGTTTTAGCTGACTTACTACTAGGGCTGTGATACGTAAAGTGGGAACTATTAAAAAAAAAAAAAACTGCAGAGAAATAAATGCAAGAGTATGATATCCTTTGTACACCACACAGAGAATTTGAAGTTTACTTTAAAGAACTTGAAGTTTACTTGGTGAAGTTTCCTTTCTTTTGTTTTGTCTTTAAAGATTTTTTTATATCCATACAAGAACTGGGATACAGATCAGAGGTGTAGGGGTCAGGGGTTGTGTGAGAGGATTCACTAGAGACAGAGTGGGGAGCAGAACAGGCAGATCAAATGAAAAACACTGCTGAGGGGAGCAGCAGGCGAGACAGGAGAGGTTTGCAGAGCCGTGTGGGTCACCTCCCTGCCCAGGGATGGAACTCGTGACATTTGCAGGGGCTGTGGATAGCTTCATAGTGCTGTGCTTTAACCCACTGTACCACCAGGGAGGGCCCTACTTTGTGAAGGTTCTTGATCAGAAAAAAAGATGTGGACCAAACCTGTGTTTTAGGTTTTGAGATTTATGAAGGTTCTTTTTTTTTTTTTAATTTTTTTTTAAGATTTATTTATTTGCGCATACAGAACTGGGGTACAAGCCAGAGGCTCAAGGGCGGCTAGAGGCTTCACCAGAGACAGAGTGGGGAGCAGAACAGGCAAATTGACGAAGTACACTGCTGAGGGGAGCAGCGGGCATGTCAGGAGAGGTCTGCCGCGCCATGTGGCCACCTCCAGGGCAGGCAGGAATTGAACTCATGTGGAAGTGGCTTTAGTTTGCTGTGCTTTAACCCGCTGCGCCACCAGGGAGGGCCGATTTGTGAAGGTTCTTTATCAGAAAAAAGACATGGGCCAAACACAGGTTTGGCCCATCTAATAATAGGTTAAAAGGTGGCAAAGGATGGAACAGGTGACTTTAGGAATCTAGACTAGAGACTGCGAAAATGGAAAAGAGCAGATGTCAGGAGATAATAGGCAGTAATATCAATTATGCTTGCAAGTTAGTTATGCCTTTGCCAAGAAACAATTCAAAAGTTTTAAAATAAAATTTCTCCTGTCATGGAAAACAAACACCTTAACCTCAGTCAATAAATCAAGAATGATATTATATAAAAATATTTTCTAAAGACACAAAAACGCTGATTCAACATTATTAACACCTGCACCCCCATGTTTATTGCTGCTTTATTTACAATTGGAAACACATGGTATCAACCCAAATGCCCAAAAATGGATGACTGGATTAAAAAGATGTGGTACATATACACAATGGAATATTACTCAGCAGCCAAAAAAAAAAAACACAAAAAACACATGCCTTTTGCAGCAACATGGATAGAACTGGAAAAGATCATGCTTAGTGAAATCAGCCAGAAATAAAAGAAAAAATACCAGATGGTTTCTCTCATAGCAGGAATATAATGGACCAGGTGAGAAAATAATGATAACGATGAACAGCTATATACCAGAGACATTTTGTGGGGGTGGTGGAGCGGGGAATGGGATCAAAAACAGTGGGGGGAGCAAAGTGCACTGGACTATGGTGATGTTGCATGGGTGATTTGATGATGGGAAACCCAGGGGGATTGCAACTGAAATGGAAAAATGCACAAAAATATGTAAAAATAAACTATCATAAAATTAAAATATATATATTTTTTAAACATTAGCACATTTAAAATGTATTTATATACCTGAAAATTCATAATAATTCCCAGTTATTTACATTTCTGTAGTTTTCAGTGAGGTAGATTTTTACTATATACATCAGGAAAGGTTTAACACCAATTACGGTGGCATTGCATTCACTCAAATTGCTCCATATGCACTGACAAGCAGCATGATTTGATATGTTAAAGTGGTTTTCCATCAATGCACATGATTTGACATGATGAGTCATGCTTAGCAGTCCACTCATAGACGTGCAATAAATAGAAAAACTGGAAGTTCTATCTCAAAGTGACCACTGTTAACATATTCTTCAGCCTTTAAATTTACAGAGCCTTACTCTGTGCAGGAATTTTCCAACACTAAGAGAGCAGCAGTGTCTTAAAATAAAGAATAAGTTCAGATGCTGAAAATATACCCTCACCTTTGAAAGTGAACAAAAGACAGGCTGACCCCAGATTTCAGAGAATAACGCAAAACCCCATGTGCCACTCCACTCTCAACTGGAGCCACTCTGGGCGGGGCCCCCGGGATCCTCCAGCTCGACCTCAACTTATAAAATAAGATGAAACATTCCGAGTCTTATCCACTCTATGCATAGCAGATAAACCTAAAATTAACATTTCCCCTTTGTACGCCTCAGTTCTCTTTGGGCTTCCAGCAGCTCACTGAGGTGTTCCTGCGTGAAACCCTCCCCTCTTTCCTTGGCTTCTGCCACTCCATTTCTCAGTTTCCTTTGCTGGACATCATCCATCTTCTTTTTGACCCTTCACACCAGAGTTATCGGTGATTTTCTTAGATTACTGTCCCAATAAATGATGCTTTCATATGCTCCGATGGATCTGGTTATCTGGTTATTGCCAGGTACACAACCTAGCAATTAATGCCCAAATTAATCTCTCAGAATGTCTACTATCTCCTCAGCTGCTGAAGTCCAAATCCTGCAATATGAAAATACAGTCTCAACCTCCTCAGACGCCAGTGTCCTTCACACTCTAGGAAGAAGGAACCTGCTGAGCTGATTCAATTCTTAAGAACTCATCTCTGGCCACTGGACTCTAAAATCATGCGTGGGGGTTAATAAAGCTGCTGGTGTGTATTACTGTTATACTTCTAAAGCTTATAAAATAAGATGAAACATTCAGAATTTTATCTACTTTATGCATAGTAGATAAACCTGAAATTAACATTTTCCCCTTTGTACTTTATTTTTATTGACATCATCTTGGTTTATGACATTGTACAGGCTGCAGGTGTTCAGACATATATCCACATCTCCTTGTCTAGGAGAAAAGAAGAGTTTATAATTATAGTAGGTCCCAACTCTGATGGATATGAGAAAGATGCCTGCCAGCTCACTCCACAAGGAGGCAGGGAGGGCACATTTCTGACTCGGGCACTTAGTGGGGCAGTGACTGCCCTGCCAGGAAATCCAGACCAGCAGCCTGGTCTGGAGAACTCTGCAACCCCAGAAGAATGGGGTGGCGATGTGCCGCTCCTTTGGGTTTTTTATCAGCACCTGATGCACTGAAGGTCCAGCTTCCACACACAGTACCATTGCCCCTCTTACCAATGTACCCAGCCCGCTTCCTCCTTCCCTTCTGGGAGCCACTCATTTGGGCCAGCCGCCTAAGAGCTCTTCCTATGTTGTTCGTTCACTTTGTTTCTGTATCTACCACAGGAATGAGGTCATATGCTCAGGGGAATGGGATTCTGAAGCTCAAACGTAAATCATATTTACAGCCCTCTACTCTGACTCTCGTTAGGAATGAGGTTGGTGTGAGTGGAAGTAGTATAATTGTTCCAGATGAGATGGTGAGTCAGTGACAGGTGCTGGGGCTGTGAGTAACCTATTTTTGTTCATAAATTCAAGTATTTTACAAAGTGAAAAGGGCTTAACAACATCAGGATGACATGAATTTAACAGCACTGTTAATAGGACTAAACCCTCCAATTTGGGGCCACAGCATTCATTTTACAAAATATTCAAAGGAAAGAAATCATTTCTCTGAGAAATACAAAGGAATTAAAATTTGATGTGGTTCTGTTTAGGTATTATGGTCCACTGACAAAAAAGTTCCTTGCTAGTCAGTGTATTTCTAGAGTTTGTCTTCTGATTCAAGGATTTATTTATCTACTTCACAATTAATATTGCATCACTGACAATTCCTGTAACTAATATGCTTTTATATTTAGGAAGGCAAATCCCTCCTCATAATCCCTGTTTAAACTGCTTCCTAATTCCTAACCTTTATGGCACTGTTTCTGATGTTTAATGAGGTATATGTTGCTAGATATCTGTTCCTAATAAGTTTTAACCACATTGAAAATATTTTGTTTCAATTGTAATGGATGTTGAATTTTATCAAGCATTTAGTCAGATATACATTTGATCCTTTTTCTTTTTCACAAGTTCCAGTTACAGATTCCTCAGAGTTGCCCTATGCTGCATTCTTCCTGTTCCTCAATTTCTACCACAGGTTCTTCAGCTTCTTTTTAAACTTTAGAACCCACTGGACAGCAGTTGCTTACCAGGGACGATGCTTTCATCCTCTGTGAATCTGGCTAGCCAGTGTTTATTCTCTAGGGACTGCCTCGATAAATGACAGTCATTGCTCCAGCCTCTGAAGCCTAATCCTAGAATCGGACCTCTAGGTCTCTGGTGGTGCAAGGGTTTAAGATGCACCACTGTGACGCTATTGGCAGCCACCGTAGCATGAGTACAATCACCGGCCAGGTAGGTGACTCACATGGTACTCTCCTGACCTGCCCATTGCTCCGTTCAGCTGTGTATTTCAGTGAATCTGCCTGTTCTGTTCCCCTCCCTGTCTCTGGTGAATCCTCTCATCTCTGGCATGTACCCCAGTTTTCATATGCATAAATAAATAAATCTTAAAAAAAAACAAAAGAATTGGACCTCTAAATATTTTCAGGATTTGGGGATCTTCACACAAATGCAGTTTAGAGGCCAGGGAGGAGGGCTCCAGCTATCATCTTGCTTCGTAGTCCTTCTCTAGGCACTGAACGCAGACTGTCAGAGGCAGAAATCGTAGCCAGTTAGCACTGTGTCTTCAGTAACTCTGTGAAAACCTGGCACATGGAAACTATTCAATAAATTCCGAACAAATATCCAATAATTACATAGGAGCAAACACCAAGTTTCTCGTTAATTCTTTGACTTGAAAGATGTTATCTGCTTGTACTTCAGCTTCAGTACTGTGTGTCCCACCTGTCCCCCCGCGAACAAGACTGCGAGAAACTGGGGTCAGGGGTAACAATCCAAGCAGAACGGTCATTGGGCAAAAATCCCAGCAATACGTATCATCACTTTTAACTGAAGCTATACTTTACTGAAAACTAAAAGTCTGCTACAATCTTTGCCCAGTTCACAGAAGAAGAGGGCTTATTATTACACAATTGACAATAAACTCAGAAAATAAAACTTAGGCCTTTGAGTTAAGTAAATGTGAATGTGTGTGTGTTGTCTGTAAACTTTTCAAAACTATGCCCTGCTCCACTCCAAGGAACCTAGTCGGAAGCTACGTGGCTTTGGAGGCAATGCAAGTTGCTCTGGGTGCTGAGGGAGACAAGGAGAGACCCCAGCAGGGCTTCCCCTCGGAGAGAGCAGAGCAGCTTAGAAACCAGGAGGCAGCTTGGGTCTACTCAAGGGGGGTCTTGCTCATATCCCAAGAGGAACATGGTGAAGTCCAAGGGTGGTGATGCCTGTCCAGTTCCTTCCTTCACCTCTCACTGGACCGGCCTTCTGCTCAGGAGTTCTCACAAGCACCTCTAGTAATGTAACTATAGGAGAGGTGACTCCCTCTTCATCAGACAGTCCTTCAAGATGCTGCCTTAGGGAGCACTGCCCTGGAAGTGGATACAACAACCATGACCGCAACCTCCAAACCAGCCTTGCTACTCCAATTTTGGGGAGATTCTTTTGCTTTTATCGGGGAAATTCACCCACTAATTTTCCCAGGGGCTGTGAGATTTTTCCATGGCTTTTGTTAAGTGCTCAATACTAAAAGCTAGCTAATCTGATCTCATCCTCCTGTCTGTCTTTTTTGTTTTGTGCTTATTGTTTTTGGTTCCTCCAAGGTCCTCTTGTTGTTTTCCAAAGTTCTATGGATTTAAATTACAGGGGGCACATCACCTGGCTTTGAGGTAGGCTCTTTGGCTCGGCTGACTAAGGGGCCAAGAGAGTGAGCTTGAGAATATTTTTATTTAGTGTTGGGAGATCATCTTGCTCCCAGTAAAAGAATCTTCATCTGATGTTCTGACAAAATCAACTACTAGGAAATATCGACAGATATAAAAAGAATCTTCATTTGAGAACCATGGTTTACACTATATTAATGATGGATTTTCTATACTCAACTGAGCCTTTGATTTGTGTATCTGGCTTAGCTTGATTTCTTATATGCACATATGTAAGTATTACAATGATCATCTTTTCATATTAACCACTTATTATACCTCTATGTCATTTTGATTCTAGACATAGAATCCACACAGAGACTTCTTTAATTCTTTTGATTAAACTGCCTGCAAGGTGGGGTCCACCACAGAGAGCTCCTACCTGCAGTCCATGATAGTTTTTATATCCTTACCTCTCTGCCTAGGTGTGACATTATTATTTTTTAAATCTTCGCTAATTTTAGAGATGATATGACACTTTACTGCTAAATTATTTTGTAGTGGTAAAAAATATTCAGTCGAAAATATTTCTTGAATACTTATCAGGCCTGTAAACAATGCAGAAAAAAAAAACAACTGGAACTTGCTACCACCTCTGTTAAAATTGTGCCATTAGACATTAGAAAGCAGAGATATGAACTATTTTAGAAATGTCAGAGAAAGATCCTCCCTGGTAGCACAACGGGTTAAAGCTCAGCACTAAGAAATAAAGCCACTTCTGCAAGAGTTCGATCCCCACCTGCACTGGAGCTGATTCACATGGCGCGGCAGACCTCTCCTGACCCGCCCGCTGCTCCCCTCAGCAGTGTACTTTCGTTGATCTGCCTATTCTGCTCCCCACTTTGTTTCTGGTGAATCCTCTCACCCTTCACACCTCTGACCTTTACCCCAGTTCTGTGAGCACAAATAAATCTTTTTTTTTTTAAAGATTTATTTATTTATTTATATAGAACAGGGGTACAGGCCAGAGATGTGGAGGATGAGAGGATTCACCAGAGACAGAGCGGGGTGCAGAACAGGCAGATCGACGAAGTACACTGCTGAGGGGAGCAGCGGGCGGGTCAGGAGAGGTCTGCGGCGCCATGTGGTCACCTTCGGGGCAGGTGGGAATCGAACTCATGTGGAAGTGGCTTAAGCTTCTCGGTGCTGTGCTTTAACCTGCTGCGCCACAAGGGAGGGCCAAATAAATCTTTAAAAAGAAAAAAAGAAAAAGAAAAAGAAAAAAGAAATGTCAGAGAAAGCTTCCCTGAAAACTGAATCTAACTATACAAACAATGATAACACACACTGACATAATACTTAATATGTGCAGGCTCTATTGTAAGCACATCAGACATGTTAGTGCATTGGTCTTTATGTAGAAGTACTATTATTATCTCCACTTTACAGATGAAAAAAACTGAGGGACGTTGGAGAAACCTGTCAAATACCACATACCAAGGAAACAAAGGATAAGATCAAATCCCAGGTGATCACCCAAGTCAGCGCTACTAACAAACATTACACGACCTCTTGAACGAAGCTCCCTAAAACCCTGTGTGCATCCCAGACTCAGCGTGCTCCCTTGTCCTTGCCCCATCAGGAAAGGCTGAAGTGCCACACCACTCCAAAGGAATGTATAGCACTCGAGTCATCCATGGCTCCTGAGTCATCAAAGGACAGTAGATGGAACCCTCTCGCCCCTCCTCCCGCTTTCGGTATCTTCCTTGTTTTTAAGTTAGCGACCCCAAACTCGCATCTCTGTATTAAAACATATTTGAACATAAAGCACCACTGTTCCGAAGGAGTACGCGCATGTAAGGGGAAATCCATCATTTCTGATTTTTAACCCTCTCAGGCTAAGAATGCTTGTCTCTTGTAATGACCCTGCCTCACACAAGCCTGGCTCCCATGGGCTGACAATCTAATTTCATACCAGCATTTAACTACCCTGGGCCTATAAATAGTAAGGATGGACCATGTGACCATGGTGTAAGGGGAGTTGGCATTAGAAGAAAGGGTACCATAATGGTTTCAAATGAAAGATCCTTACCCCTCTGAGACCATGCCAAATGTCTTAGGATTTAAAGTATGTCAACTTAAAGAGCAGGATCCAGCGAGTTCTATGAGGAACATTCACTCACTCTCAGCCCTGAATGAATGAATGCACTAAATTTTGTGGCAGTTGTTGAGTAAGTATTCACTACTGCCACCATTAAGAGGGCTCCTCATTATCCAGATGCTCATTAACCATGACTCTGTAATCACGAGGCGGTCAAATGAAAAAAGTATATACAAAAATACGCACCAATAAATGGATCAGTTAAAATGTCCCCAGAGCCTACTTTCAGAAACCTACTTACATTAATCTTGAACCTGTAAATGCTGTAAAATACCTGAACCCATAAAAGCAGATAAATGTGGGCCCTCCCTGGTGACACAAAGGGTAAGGACACAGCACTGCAAGCTGGCCGCAGCCACCTGAGTGAGGGTTTAATCCCCAACCCCGGGGCTGACCCACATGATATAGCAGACCTCTCCTAACCTGCCCACTGCTCCCCTCAACAGTTACTTGGTCAGTCGGCCTGTTCTGCTCCCCACTCTGTCTCTGGTGAAGCCTCTCACTGCTCCTGCACCTCTGGCCTGTACCCCAGTTCTGTATGAATAAATAAATAAATATTTAAAAAAAAAAGAGTAGATACATAAAAACTGAAACTATAAACTTTGCCAAAAATATGTGACTTAAACAGGACACTTAAAATAGAGAATGACTTTAATTATATGCTAAACTACTTTAACACATTAACATCTGGCAGACCTAGGCCAGTTAGCAATTGGAGAGAGTTCTCAAAGAGGATACAACAGAGACTTCAAAAGTGCATGAATTAAATCTCCAAGGAGGAAGGAAGGCCCTCTTGGTAAACTGAAGTAACCAAGGAAAATTTACACAGAAATGTCCCCCACCATCACCCAGCTAAGTGAAGTCAGAAAAAACTATGCCCCTCAAACACTACTGAACTAACTTCTTAAGTCATTCTCAGGCCTACTGTAAACTTTGACTGTATCATTGTGTTAAATATGTGACTTTTTAAAACTTAGTGACTTCTAGTTTATTTTTCCAAGCTGAAGCCTGTGCAGCACAGTGCTAGAAAGGAATGAAATTCTAATACATGCTACAAATTGGCTAGAACTTGAAGATGTTAAACTAAGTCAGGTACAAAAAGCCAAATACTATGTTATTCTACTTGTATGAGTTATGACAAAGAAGGAGGCAGCTGAACAGCGGCCACCTGGGGTTAGAGGAGGGGGCAGTTATTGTTATTGGACACATAAATCTTCAATTTAGGATGATGAAAACATTTTGGGGTAGAGGGTGGCGATGGTTGCATGACCACATAAATGTACTTACTGCCAGTGGAAGATACACATAAAAAGGGTTACAATGCAAAATTTATCATGTCTACTTTACCACACTTAAAAAGAGACCCCCGGGCCCTCCCTGGTGGCGCAACAGGTTAGGACGCAGCACTGCAAGCTGGTGCAGCCACCTCAGTGCGAGTTCGGAGTCCGGCCCAGAGGTCAGTGACCCATATGGCGCGGCTGTCCTCTCCTGACTGGCCCACTGCTCCCCTCAGCGTGTACTTCGTCGATGGGCCTATTCTGCTCCCCACTCTGTCTCTGGTGAAGCCTCTCACCGCCCCTGCACCTCTGGCCTGTACCTCAGTTCTGAATGCATAAGAAAATAAATCTTTTTTTTTTTTTTTAAAAGAGACCCTCACAAGTATAGCAGGAATAAAATAAATTTCCCTAAACTTAAACAGTAAAATAGCCTGTGCAGTGAGAGTTAATTCAGCAGGTTAAGGTTCACATCTTGCACATTCAAAGAAAGGACGGTCCTTGGTGAGCCTGTGGGAGGTAGCCTCTGAATGCATGAAAGGAGAACCGCCAGGCAGGTGGGTCCTGCAGTCTGAGCCTTGGAGCACAGTGTCAGGCTGTTCTGGGGGCTGGAGACTGAGCAGCTGAGGTCAGTCACCTAGTGCTGCATGCTTCCATGACTCACTTACTCAACACCCTGGACACCAAGACTCAGGTGTTTTCCTGGTTGGCAACATTCCCTGTTCTGTCACAGCCTGTTGATGGACAAATTAATGTATCCTAATGCCCCACTGGGAGGGCACACCTGCAACTTGATGCCTGGTTCCTTCTGACTTTCACCTAATCTGCCTTCCACCTTTGCTGGTTTTAATGTGTGTGACAGTTGGAACTGGATGCTTTTTTGTTGTGGGGGACCGGCTTGCCACAGGGTATTGTGCAGCAACCCCAGCCTCTACCCACTAGATGTCAGTAGCGCACCCTTCCCACCCAAGTTGTGACACCCGAAACTGTCTCCAGATATTGTCAAAGTACGCCTTCTACCCCGCCTCACCCCTACTTCTCTAGTTATTTTTTCCCTCCAAGACATGACTAGGTGCCATCCCGTTTGCTCTCTCAAAATCTTGTTACTCTAGTTAAATGTCCACCTCTACCAGAGTTAATGCCTTTGAATGTAAGGCTTATGGCTTTATTAATCACTGCACTCAGCGCCTAGCCCAGGGCCTCCCACATTATGAGGAGTCAGTAAATACTCGTGCATTGACTCAATAGGCTCAGTTAGAATATGCAGAGTAATGTGAGAATTACAGGTAGAAAATAATGCTAAATCAAAACACGAATGGGGATTTTCAGGGTCTATAGTAAACAGCCAACATTTATATTCGTTTGAGAATGGGTAAAGGGAAAGTTAAGAAGAGAATGAAACACGCCATATCAAATCCTTGAAATCTGACTACAGAACTGAGGCTACCAGAGGGGGAGGGTGGGACTGTTGAGGGAAGCAAAGAAGGGAGGGAGCTCCGGGGGTCATAGTGGAAGATTACTGGTGCTCTGAGAGTGGGTGTGGAGTGGTAAAACACATAGGAGAGGCCCAAAACCTAAACATATAAGCCAACACTGTCTCCAAAAAAAGTTAATAAAAAATGCTTCTGTGATACGGGTTAACCTATGGATTGACTATTCTGTTGTTTCATCCCTTTTAGTAAATGACTATTAAACATTTATATTACTAATATTAAAAAATAAAAAAATGGCCCTCCCTGGTGGCGCAGCGGGTTAAAGCACTGCACTAAGAAGCCTAAGCCACTTCTGCATGAGTTCGATTCCCGCCTGCCCCGGAGGTGACCACATGGCGTGGCAGACCTCTCCTGACCCACCCGCTGCTCCCTTCAGGAGTGTACTTTATAGATCTGCCTGTTCTGCTCCCCACTCTGTCCCTGGTGAATCCTCTCACCCTCCGCATCTCTGGCCTGTACCCCAGTTCTGTATGGATAAATAAATAAATCTTTAAAAAAAAATAGAAAAATAGTTTGGAGAGTTACAAGTCCCAAGCTAAAGACACTGTACTTTATCAGGAAGGAAAAAGCAAGCTACTAAAACAGGTGTTTGTTAGAGTTTCTACCACTTAACGCCATTCTTGAGTTCATAAATTATATAGCAATATAAAAGTGTGTTTAGGCCCTCCCTGGCGGTGCAGCGGGTTAAAGCACAGCACTGAGAAGCTAAAGCCACTTCTGCATGAGTTTGATTCCCGCCTGCCGGGGAGGTGACCACATGGCATGGCAGACCTCTCCTGACCCACCCACTGCTCCCCTCAGCAGTGTACTTCGTTGATATGCCTATTCTGCTCCCCATTCTGTCTCTGGTGAAGCCTCTCGCCACCCCTGCACCTCTGGCCTGTACCCCAGTTCTGTATGCATAAATAAATAAATCTTTTTTAAAAAGTGTATTTAGTTACTATAGTGATTGAAATAATTTTATTGACATCTCAAAAAAAAACTATACAAATATGGTCATTCAGATATTTGATACTATGTTTGTATTCCTTTTCTAGAACTACCATAACAGAGTATTATAGTGATATACTTAGGGAAAGGAATGCTTTCCACAAACCTTGAGTTTTTAGAAACTGGAGTAAATTACACGCAGCTTTTAGTGTGCTGAACTCAGCTGCAGCAGCATCAGCTGCAAGCTCCTCTACCAATTTTGATGCATTTACTCAACAACAGTGGAGTAGCTACTCTCCTCCAAGCATTGCACTTGATGCCAGAGATGCAACATTAAATAAGATCGATGGTTCCTATTCCCACTGAGCTTAAAGCCTAGCTAGAAATACCCACAATTAAATAAGCAATTACAAACAGTGTGGTGTGAGTTATAGTAAAGAAGTAATTAGATTTTCAAGCTCTTCATCAGTAAAATAAAGGGATTGAATACTGATCTCTCAGGGAGCTCTCACGTCTGACATTCTCCTCAAATCTAGTAAAATGGAAATTTAAAAAAATCTTTTCAAGTTGCTAAATATTTTCCTCCATTTTATAGTAGAGAAGGCAACATAAAAAGTTGTAAGTCTGAATCTACACAATGTTGTAAATTGATGTTACCTCAATTTTAAAAAGAAAGAAAGAAAAGTCTAAGAAATGAATTCACATACCATGGAACTGTGAGCAGGATTTCAGTGCTCAAAGACAGGGAAAAGAGGACATCATTATTAGATAGACAGACGAGGATTCATAGTTTCTCCTTTATCTAGTTAATGGAAAAACAGCAGAGAAAATATAAAGACTAGAACTTTAAGTATCTGTATTCCAATGAGTTAGTTCAGCTAAAATGTCTTTCAAATACCATGATAAACAGCTATAACTAGTTATTTTCATGACAAATATTTCATGTACTTATTTGAGAAACTCCAACTAAAAATACAAAGATTAAATATCTTCTATGGACAATAAGCTGTACTAGATGTGATAACACAGCAAATGGACATCAAGAGTAGCATTTGTCTTAAGAACTCATAGTTCAGTGGAAAAGTTAACAAAAGAATTTTACAGAGTTCTTTATTCAGAAAGTTTAGATCACATGGAAAACACTGTTCATGCATATGTACATACACACATATTGATACATATATGTAGAAAAGAAACTCACAAGATCTAGTCCACTCAGCCTCTACTTACAGGGTAGCAACTGGTAGGAAAACTCAGAATTCCTTCCTGAAGTATGAAAACATGATAAAGGAGGAAACACAAAACAAGCCAAGTGATTCCCAATCGCCCTCCATTTTGAGTTAAGCTCTATTATTTTGCAAAGGATAACTGAAATAAACTCCTTTCCTACCAACACAACAGGAGCCAACAGCAAATTTCAGACTTTGATCAACTCCAACGGTGAAAATATATTGAATGATCTTATGATGAAAGATATGCGCCTCCCAACTATAACCTGGATATATCTGACACCTAATATCTAAGTGGCACCCACATGTTAAGGCTGCTTTGTGTCTTGAATGACAAAGTAAGTTATGAGCCTAACATACTATCTGGTGCTTCACTATGAGAAAAGATCCAGATCCCTGAGTGAGCTGCAAAGACCATTTTGAACTAGCTGAAGCCAATCCAACTTCTCTATTCCATAACTAAACTAAAATACATTAGTATCAGATGAGCAGTAATTTGATTTTGCTGCTGAAGTTTTCTTTACCCAGTATATTTGCTTCAAAGCAGAGCAGATTGTTGCTTAATATCTACCAGATACTTACTATGCAATGACTGGCAATCCTTTCATCAAAAAAGTCTTGGGAAATGAGTAGTTGTGGCCACAACAATACAAATAGTGATCTTGTTCCTAAAAGGCCCCAAACTAGAAACAACCCAAACTCAGGACAATGCATTGAAAATTTGCTTATTCATACAATGGGGGAAAAAAACTCACTACTGACAGTATAACCTAAATGAATAGATTCTGGAATATTATGTCCCATATAGGTGTACAAATATGCAAGAATTTAGCAATCTACGCTTTTAAGATCTGTGTATTTTCTATATGTAAATTATATAACTTAAAAAAGGTAAGAGGCATGGAATGGACAAGTGCTGGTAACTGAACCCTAGAAAGCACTTCTCACTACTAATCTATATAATCTCATTATGTGAACCCCAGGGAGATGACAGGAACATGAGTATCTATGTCCAGTGACACTAGCGCTTCCAGCATGTGTCTCATTACCTGTGTGCTTTACTCCTTTTCTGTCATGCAATTTTCTGAATCTCTTCCTTCTAACATGTACCATTATTTCTTTACTGTCATTAATCAGTCTTGTCTTAGTACTAAGAGAGTCCAGCTGTTTTCAATATCCTCTCTTTTTTGTCTTGGTTTTCCCAGAGTACAAGCTGTAATAACTAATGGTTCATCTCATGCTGAGATAAATTAATTTGTCAAAAACTATTCACTAAGAATCAATTTATAAACAGGTCAACTCACTGAACATAACAAAATTATACTTTTTCATTTTTTGAAGAAATTTCAGTGAAATTTTGGTATCTGCTTCACAGCAGTGCTTTTAAGAATTAATTTGTAAAAAGCAGAGTTGGAGTGGTTTAGTCTTCGTTTGAATATATTCTTCATGGAATATATTCAATAAATGTGAATATATCCTTTATAATGACTATATTTATGAATATATACTCCTTATGAATATATTTTTCTTTGTCCTATTGGGAAAATGCTTTAATGCAGCTTAAAATTAATGAATACCAATATATTCATTAACATTTTCATAAGTTTGTATTCATATTCATGAGCTATGTTCTTGACCACATTGGGGCATTTTTGGAACCCAGTTTAAAATTTAATGAATAACAATATATTCATTAAAACTATATTCATATTTTCATCAGCATATATTCATATTCATGGCCTGTACTTCCAAATATATTGGGAAATTTTAAGCTCAGTTTAAAATTTAATGAATATCAAGAGATTCATTAAGAATATTTTCATAAGAATACACTCATATTCATTGCATATATTCAAGAGTAGGTTATATTTGCAAGGCAACTAACCCATCCAGTCACTTTAGCCTTTAGCATTCCTTAAAACAGACCAAGCATGAATCTATTTCTTTGCTTCTTCTGAATTGGCATTACTCTAGAAGGGCTTTCATTACCCAGCACACATCAGTTTGAGGATGTACCCAGTAAAACTCACTGGATGACCACACACCAGTGGTGTATCAGTATTCCTCAGCTCTTGGAGATGAACATTTCTGTTCTTCTTCCTTCATCATCATATACTGATTTGAGATAAATCCAGGTCTACCAATTTTTTCTGCCTGAATGAAAGAACTTCTAGCAGTCCAATCTGCTAGCTACTACCCTTTACTTCAGGTACAATTTCTATTCTACCATTTAAAACTGGTTTCTCTCTGATTTGACTGATCTGTTTCACATTAACTGTCTTAAGATAGAAGAAAAAAACTAAGCCCAATAAATGATATTTATTTAAAAAAAAACACAAAACTTTAAAACTGGACAAGGGATTGCAATTAAAATGCAAAACAAGGATGCCTACATTATCATTCAAAACTGTTTTAAATGCACTAGCCTATGCAATAAGGCAAGATGATAAACAACAATATTAAAAAAAAATTCTCATGGAATTAATAAACACAGAATATGAAACCCCAAATAGCTTAGAAGGTTAATTTAAATAAAAACCATGAGGACTACAAGAATAATTTTTTCACTTTAGAATGTTTAAGCTATTCTTTCATAAAGCATGATTTACTATTTTTAATATGTAAATATTGCAATAATACAATCACAAAAAATATTCTATGGTGCTTCCCCCAATTTTTTTTAAAGATTTATTTATTTATTCATACAGAACTGGGGTACAGGCCAGAGATGTGGAGGATGAGAGGATTCACCAGAGAGAGTGAGGAGCAGAACAGGCAGATCAATGAAGTACACTGCTGAGGGGTGCAGTGGGTGGGTCAGGAGAGGTCTGCCACGCCATGTGGTCACCTCCGGGGCAGGCGGGGATCAAACTCATGCGGAAGTGGCTTAAGCTTCTTAGTGCAGTGCTTTAACCCGCTGCGCCACCAGGGAAGGCCAAATTTTTTATTATTATAAAAGATAAATCTGTATAGGCTAATAAAATGATCACCCATATAACACAGAGTCAATAATGTTAACCTTTGGTCATATATGTCTTATCTATGTGTGTGTATATATATATATATATATATATATATATACACATGTAAGTTATGTATACACTAAAGTTTTGAATGATAATAATGAGTATACATACACACTATTTTGCTGAACCACCTGAAAGCAAGTTGCAGACATAGCCCATTAGGGATTTCTTTTTAAGTACAGTTTGCCTTTCTTCTCTATATTCCATTACTACTGCCTTCCCCTGTATCACCTTCTCCCCCATTAACCCCCAGTGTCTACAGAAACTATGTTGACAACCTAGTATGTGTATTTCCATATTTATTTTATGCTCATATACATGTCACATGTATATATTGTTCTAGCATTTTTCTGCATTTTGTTTTTCCTTTGAAGAACTCTGAGTCAACTGGTAACAACTAATTCATTCCTTATTTTGGTAACTTTCAGTTTTCATGTACCATAAATATATTCGTTTAAACTATAAAATTCAAAGGGTTTTGGTATGTTCAGTAATGTACAATCTCATCATCCACAACTGATTTGAGGCCATTTCCATCACCCTAGAAAGAACCTAAGGCCGAATAGCATTTACTCATTTCCCCTGGAACCTACTCCCACTAGTCATAATGACCTACACTTTGTCTCTACGAATGTCTTTTCCACCCATTTCATGTAAATGGAAACAGATGTCCTTTATCACCCGATTTTTTTCCACTTAAGATGTCTTCAAGGTGCATGCATGTTATATAGTATATCTTTTTAACAGTCAAAAATTATTCCATTGTATGGCAATATCACAATTTATGTGCCCATTCATCAGGTTGTGGACATCTGGATTATTTCCATTTGAGAGCTATCATAAACAATATGGCTATAACATTCATGTACACTTTTTTACACAGACATGTTTTCCGTATTCTTGGGTGTACAATTCTTTCTGAGGAATTGTTTTTCAAAGCAACTGCATCATTTAAAATTTCTACCAGTAACGGACAGGTTCTAATTTTGCTACATCCTCCCCAACATTTGGGAGTGTCCATCTTTTTCATTATGACCATTCTGGGTGTGCAGTATCTTGCAGTGGTTTTGGTTTGCATTTCCTTAATGCAAATTTCCTTAATGCATTTCCATGTATTTACTGGGTCTTGGAAAAATGTCTTAAGTCACATAGTTGTTTTATTTTCTTTAATAAATCCTTAATATGGAAAAACAATGTACTTGGAAGGGTGGTAGGTACATAGCAAGAACCCAATTAAGTCTCAGGTAATATATCTCAGATAATACTTGTTATTTCATCACTACTGTTTTATTACCCAGTTCTTCTAGGTCCGACACTATAAGGGTTTAATGAAATATTCCACAGTAGTTGAATTTTTGCCATACTTTCCTTGCATTATTAATAATTTTGTCTGTGGATATTGTATAGCTTATACACAATCATAAATCTCACCCTTTTTGTTTATATGCTTTTCTTTATTCTGTTTAGTGCTTTTAATTTGAAATCCACTTTGCTGTTCTGCTTTTTGTTTTTTTCTATTATTTGATATCAGCTTCATTTTCACCTACTTTTTAAAAATTTATTTGAATTTATTTATTTTTTTACATCACCTACTTATTTTGCTTTGAGAAAACTGCTTGAAAACAATAATGACCACAGTTTTAATTCAGTCTGAGGGTTTTGGTATGTTCAGTATTGTGTCATTTGTGTACTCTCTTTTAAAGGGAAAATCCAGTCTTTTCTCGTTTAATCTAATAATTGATACATCAATCGTATGACTTTCACTTACTTTTAATCAAGTTGTCACTATTCCAGTGGAAGTACAGGAAATTTTACTACACTTCTTCATTCAAAGAATTCCTTAATTTTTTCCTGCACTACATATTATTTGAACACAAGATGGGAATTACTTCCCCACCTCCAATGGCTCCAGAGGGCTTGCATTAGCTGCTATGTTCTACTGTCTCTATTGGATGTATTTTCCAATACTTGTAATCATTGAGCAAGCATTTCTTTCCTTAGGAAGCCACTCTAAGAACTTTATATAAGGACATTCACTACCAAATTGTCTTAAAAATGGACTACTACCCAGCAATCAAAAAAAGATGACCTCATAGCATTTGCAGCAACAAAGATGGAGCTGAAAGGGACTATGCTAAGTAATATAAGTCAGAGAAAGAAAGATAAATACCAGATTGTGTCATTTATAAGTAGAACATAGAGAAACCAAACAAAGAGTCAGTCAAAAACAAACTTTAAAACCAGTCCTTCAAGGCTGACCTTAGATTTACAGCTTTCCAAAGGGAGGGGGGAGTGATAGTGTGGAAGGGGGAGGGGTATCTCATATTGGCACCTTTGCAAATTTACTTGAAGACTGGAATTTATCTTTTGTAAATAACAATCTCCTATCTCTGACCCATGCTGGGATACCCAGAAACAAAGCTACTCTGCAAGTTCCAAGCCTGGTTTCACTTCCTCCTTAAAAAAAAAATTACTCTGGATAATATTGGGTCTTTTCAATCCAAAAAGTCCTCAAAGGTATGTTCTGAGGTCATTAGCCTCCTATGACAGGAATGTGAAGCTGTTCCTCATACACAAATCAAGTCGTGTGGTTCCAGCACATCAACACTGATCTTCTGTAGGTCTGATTAAAGTTCCATCTGAAACACATGTCTTTGAATCAAGTAGGATATACTTTAAAATGTATAAACGATAAAAGATTAGTTATTGTGAAAATGAGAACTGGTTTACCAGATAATTGGGAGAAAACAACCTAATGAGTCATGGGATGTTTTTTAAAAAGGGTTTTTATTTTGGGCCCTCCCTGGTGCTGGCAGTGGGTTAAAGCACAGCATAAAGAAGCTTAAGCCACTTCCGCATGGGTTCGATCCGCCTGCCTTGGAGGAGATCCACATGGTGAGACAGACCTCTCCTGACCCTCCCGCTGCTCCCCTCAGTGTACTTCATCGATTTGCCTGTTCTGCACCCCACTCTGTCTCTGGTGAATCCTCTCACTCTCCGCATCTCTGGCCTGTACCCCAGTTCTGTAGAATACATGTTTAAAAAAAAGGGGGGGGGTTTATTTTCAGTATCAAGAATGGAATGAACAAACAAAAAAACCTTTTTAAAAGGAATAAACAAATCAGCACCTAACAGAAATTCTTACAGAATATACTGTATTAAATGAAGATCTCAAAACCTTTATTTTCTCATTAAAAAAAATGTCAATTTAAAATTTTTGAAAAATAAGAGAATACCTTATTCTCAGTGAATGTCACCATGCCTGATAGACATTCACTATTAGGCATTTCGGTGTTTTATTTTTAGTTTATTTGTAGTTGGGGGTCAGTTAATTTTCTTTGTAGCAAAGTTTTAATCAAACTAAATACTACTATTTCCACCCTGTTATCTTAAGCATTTCCCACGTGACTATATAATTACTTGCTATACATTACACCATCAGCTGTAACTCAGAATAAGCTGAACATGTTATATATAATGGAATTACTGACAGTTTCATAACAGTCTCTGAAATATTTAGTTAGAGATAAACATATGAAGAAATCCAGGCTTCTAAAAGCTAAACTTAATTTCTGGCAAGCATGACTGGTAATTACAACCAAAAGCCAAATATTATGGAGTCCTTTTTTTAGACTAAGCAATCTTACCACTCAGCATATATAATCACTGGAACACTTCGAGCATAATGATATCTGTTTAGCTACTGGCAAACATAAATGTCTCTGGAAAAGCAGAGAAATGTAAAAACTCTCTAATATGATTTGCAAAGCAAAAGTTATATATGAACAAATTGAAAATATAGAGCTGTAGCCATAAACACAGTATTTAATCTGAGAAAATTCACACTCATATATTTTAACCTATGAGAAACTGCTATATAAATCATCACCAAAAAAATCAACCAATACTGAAAAACTACCTCATAGTCTGAGTTCATGTATGAATATTTTTTTCAAATCTTATATGAAATCACAGAGGGGGAATCAATACATTTCAAAAAATAGATAGTTAAGTACCCAGAAAATAAGGAAGCGCTCAAAAACCACACTGATAGGGGAAGTTTGCCAAAGGGACACAGGCACTAACAGACAGACACCCATGTTCAACGCTGGAACAGTCTAAACAACAACATCATGCTGGATTATAAGTGAAAGTATAAACAGTCATAAGCCCAGATTGATACAAATGACTGACTAAACGAATGGATGAGAACAGGCGAATCTACCATGTAGAAGGATTTTGGAATAATTCATGTGAACATGCCCCTTTAGGAAGGTGGAACATAACATCCCTCCCCTTAAGTGTGGGCTGCCCATGGTGACTTCCATTCCAAAAGTATGGTGGTGGGGAAGGGCAAGAGCACTGATCGTGTGAAAACCTGACAAGTACACGTCAGCCACACCTGCCAGGCAGTGACAGTGGTCGTTGATGTGGCTCGCACACATCACTGATACAACGGGAGTTGACTGACACTTGATTGCTGTGGTCTTTTTCCTAAGAATCCTAAGAACTGAGGAAAGTGTCAGGCAAATCCAAGTGGAAGCACATTCTTAACTGTACAGAATACACAGCAGTATGCTGTCAAGGCCAAACCCAAAATGAAACCAAACCAAGAAAAATAAAGGAAAGCTAAAAATGAAACAAAATTCACAATATCAAAGCCATCACAAACGAAACACCAAGGCTGCAGCTCAGTGACCTGAGAGGGCATGATATGGCATGATGTGGTATGATGGATGGCGTGTGGCTCATTAACTGTGACAAATGAACCACTCTCACACAGGGGGTGATCAATAGGAAAGTGCTCATAGAGTATATGGAAATTCTTCTCTGTAAATCTGAAACTATTTTTGAAATAGGAGCATCTGGCACATAATAGGCATTCAATAAACATTTGAGAATGTATGAATACCTATATAAATATATGTGTGTGTGTGTGTGTACGTATGTATGTATGTATGTATGTATGTATGAACGCCAATCAGAGGAAAAGTTTAAGATGAAATAAAGACAGGCTAAACAATCACAGATGTCAGGATTAGATGGACAGTAACTGAAATAAGGTGCTATGATAGACAACTATAGGGGAGACCAAATTAACATGGACAGGGATGGCCTTTCTGGAAAAGTGATTCCAACGCTGAGAACTGAGAAACACAAAAAATAAAGGTATGTGAAATGTAAAAAGTTCCAGGCAAAGAGAACACTAACTATAAAGACATGGTGCTGAGAAAGTGCCTTAAAGCCTAAATACTGCCTTTTTAGAAATTAAAATTAAAAGGTCAGTACATAAACACATTAGTGCCAGAGATCATCCCAAACAGCTCTCCAGGCCAACAGAAGCAGTTACTTCAACCTGGACAGTACCTCCCAGAAATGTACAAAGTCCCTTTCTGTAAACTGTGTAGAACAACTAAGATAAATATGGACAGTGGCAGTCAGTAATTAGGGTGGCACCAGGAAAATTTATCCATGGAGACACATCAGAATAAAAAACTTAAAAGGAGCTTTCCAACTTCTCACACTCCCACGGTGTCTAATAACAGCTCCCAAATCCCTCTGTCCCACTCCTTCTCTTCTGCATTGACCCAGATTCAGCAGTTTGAGGGTCTATTTGTTGGTATCCTGGTTATGCAATGGAGTAAGTTTGTAAAACAGCAACAATAAACAAGGACATGATGTGGCTTCTCTCATTCCCAGAAAGTAAAACTGTGGAATCTGATGAATACTAGAAAATTAGATAATAAAGAAATTTGTAATAAATCCCCTTTCATATAATAGATTGCTAGGCAAAATTACTTTTATATATGAATAACTGCAGCAATAAACACTGATAAAACAGGAGCAGCTGCATCATTACAAACAGCCAAATAATTCAGCCAATGAACAGACCACTGGTGGTCCCGGAATCAGTCTACTTTGCCTGTATTGGGGAACATACCATTATGAATAAATGAAAACCCCAGGAAATGCTCATTTTCTCAAGATTTGTATGCTTAGAAGGGGGTCAACTGCTGTGGATTCCAGGAGCGAAAGTGTTTGAAGCATTTATGGTCCTGAGAGGATGGGTAATGGGTGACTGATTGGAAACCAGAGTGAAGAAGAGGAAATGTGTCCAATGTAAATTCACAGCAGCACAGAATGGTTATTCAGCATATAGAATACCTACCCAAATACCTCCATTAATAAAACCATCTCTGACATACCAATTAAAGAGTCATATGTATTCAGCTTTATAGACAATGTGCTGTAACCTATGGAGGAGATAAAACACCTGGCAAGTCTCTTCAGAAAGACTGGGGTCCAAAGGTGGTAAATCAGTTGGTTTAGAATACAAATGAGGATTTTCATCATAAAAACAAATGCGATACATTGGGTAACTAACTAAGTTCTCATGCCACCCTCAGGATTCTCACAGAGCCCACTCTGCTGAGCAGAAGTATAAAAATTCTATAACACTATGCAGAATGTTTATTATTATTTCGATGAGAAAAAGCAATCCTGGTTTCACATTGATGGCAAGTCTTGACTTCTCTGCAGACATCAAAGGCCAGTCCAGCAACAAACCAAGCTGCCAGGGAAGCCCCAGAGTCGTGCCTAACCCCCTTCCACAGGGGCTATTTAAATATCATCTTAAGATAAATAAAATTAAGCATAATTTTATTTCCTCGCACACCACATTCCAAGAACTCAACAACCACATGTGGCCAAGGGCTCTCACACTGGACAGAACAGAAAGATGATATTTCCATTACTGCAGATATCTTTTTTTTTTTCTTAAGGAGAATTCAAGATAAGCTCCAGACACACACTGCTGGATGGGCTTTATCTGGTATACACGTGGTACTCACCATGCACAAGCTCCATACCCAGAGACATGGCACATGCTCCATTCGGAGCGGCGTACCGTGGGAACATCACTTAACCACAGAAACTTGATTTTCATATTCATACGCTGCAAGTGACATTAGCACTACCTTAGTTGAATGGATAGAGTAAGATAATATATGCAAGAAACTGACCTCAAATCTAAAACAAAATGGCTATTTTAGAAAGGTCACTCTGAGTAAGCGCCACAGCCGAGTGAGCTAAGGGCCTCCCAGTCGTGCTCATGTGCTAGCTCACACAGTCTGTGCTCAACAAATGGCAGCCAGCACCGCTTACAGCACTCTGCTCCTGCTGGAAGTCATCTCTGTCCCCTGAAATCACCTGTGCAATTTACTGAGCTCACCCACCTATTCACAATGGCGCTCAGAGCATTCTACAGCCAGCCAGTGCTACCACCCCCCCCCCACCTCCCGATTAGTACCTTAGTCCTACTGTAGCTGACCCAGCAGAGCCTGCTGCTGCTGGAGCCAGTCCTGCACAAGTCTAGGTTAAAGGTGAGTTTGCACTACAATGCCATCTGAGTGTGTGCTGATAATACTTTCTAGAAAAATTTGTGTAAGAGTTTACTTTTGTTAAAATTTAGACATTTTCTGAAAAAAACAGTTCACCCAGTACTTCTAAACTATCTTTCCTAGGGCTTTCAAAACCATAAAAACAAGGTGAAGAAATTCCAGGCCAAAGACCAGATCTGATAAATGGCTTACATTTCTTTTAATTTAAGCAAGGCCTGGACTGACCGCATATGTATTGATTGGTGCTTTAATATCAACAAATCTAATTATGCATCTATCTGAAAGTCTTAGCATCCTACTGGAATCTTCCACCCTTAGAATCTGATTCAGATGCCACTTCTCAAATCAGGAGTCAGGGGTCCAAAAAAAGAAGCCAGTACTGGATGAGGGGCTAAAATGCGAGGTGGTTGTGTTTGTGGGTAGTAGAAAATACGACCTGGTTGTCATCACACAGATGACTTAGTTATCCCTGGCTATTCAAGTCACCCGCATCTGAAACCTAGGGGTACTCCTACCATATACTTGACTCTAAAAGCAACCTGGTATTGAATCTCCAGTCCACTTAATTGTGCATGTCAGCATATAAAGTAAGGCCAATTCACTTCTATGGGGGATGGGGAAAAGGGAGAGAGAATAGAGAGTGTCCTCCAGTGATATAAAAAATAAGAACAAAGACTCAATTCACCAAGAGGATGGATGTTAGGTCCACATAATAAGAATGGGCTCTTGCAGCTCTGGGCAGCTGTTCTGAGGACCCAGGAGAGGCTGGGCTAAGTCCTTCTAAATTAGTGCATTCCTCTTACCCAGTTTTAGACTCAGAGCTGTGATAAGTGGATGTGTTTTTATGGCTATAATCAAGGATCAAACCACATGTAAGTATACATAGCAAGTAGAAGTAAGGAAGTTGGTCCCAACTGAGTCAACAGGGGTTTGAAGCCAAGATAAAGACAAGGAAGGACAATGATTGCTCATGTTAAGGCACTCATATCCCTGATATGAACCACAGGTGGGGCCAGCTTGGTCCTTCAACAAACAGCACCAGGAGCTGAATAGGTGTATGAAAAACAGGGAATGGATAACCACAAAATGTGATTCAGGTGAAAGGCCTACTTAAAGATGGTAGTTACTAACAACAGACACCCAAGTCTTAACCCTGTGCTATTTCTTACTAAAGAAAATCAAATCTAATTATGCATCTATCTGAAAGTCTTAGCATCCTACTGGAATCTTCCACCCTTAGCATCTGATTCAGATGCCACTTCTCAAATCAGGAGTCAGGGGTCTTCTTACTAAAGAAATAGCACAGGGTTAAGACTTGGGTGTCTGTTGTTATGGAGCAGTATTAGGGATAAAGCACTAAAACATAATATGAGTCCTTATCTCTAACACACAATACTAGAGAACAAAGATGGCCCATAGTTTCTTAGGATATAGTTAAGACCAGAATTCTACGTCCATTAGTAGACTGTTCAAGTATGAGGACAAAAATAATGGGGCATGTCAACATAAAAAGTCCAGTTCACTCTTGGGAGAGGGGAGGGGGAGAGGTGGGGGAGGGGAAGAGGTGAAGGGGAGGGGGCAGAAGACTAGAGAATGCACTCTAGTGATATAAAAAAATACATAAGTACAAAAATGAAAAGTGACACTAAAATTACAATAGCACAATCAAATGACTTGCTGATTTAATCCAAAGAAAGAACATTCCTGTTTGGCAGGTTATTTTTGAGGTTTGGAAATGCTCGATTTTTTTTTTTCCCCATGTAAACTAATAGTGTTTCCAGACTAAAAAAAACTTCTACCAAACATTCTACTCCAGGTAAGGGGAAACCTGTATTACCTTACCTTCCAAAGTCCACAGAACATTTCTCAAATATTTAGACTGCAATATGCCACAAAGACATCAACATTCAAAGTGGCAAAAATTATACAGGCCATACATTTATGAAATATGAATATCTTTTATACATTCATATTTGAAAAATACAAGACTTCAGTATTTCTAGATTCCATTTTAATCTTTGAGTTTGTTCTTACTAGAAACTAAAAATTAACATGTAATCAGCAATACAAATTCTTGATGATCTGGGTTTCCTCTTTTAGAATCACTTACAGGGAAGAATTAGATTTAAAAAAAGAAAAAACCTCAGGTATTTCCAAATTCCAACACCCTGTTTATTTCTCTGTTCCTTTAGTTTCTTTTCTTACTCTGCTTCTGCCTTCCTCTGTCATTCTCTGATCTGTTGTCTGAGTTTGTGGATATTAATTTACACAGGATGCTCCCAGTTCTGACTGTAAAAAAAAAAAGTTAGCCTACAGGCAATACCCACTCAGAGTGTAAAGTATCAGGCAGCTGCTGTTTCTTTATCATATGTGATACATAATGTACAATTAATGCAGAGTGTCCATTTCACTTGTCTCCAGTTATTTGAGACACATGCATTATCTTATCTACAAATGAAGAGAGTACTTCTACTTAAAGCCACTGCTAAGGACTGCATTAAATTTCCTTGGAAATAATATACATCTATAGTGTTTATCTACCTCTGCCTTTTTTTTTCCATCTCAAGAGCATTAAAAATATACAAATAACCTGATTTGTTGCTTGCTTTTTTACTGGTCAATCTAATCAATCAAGCCAAGAATAAATGACAACAAAAAAGTAACAAACAAAACAAAAACCCTGTTTTCCTTTTGCCATTTCCCAAACACACAAAACTGAGTAACTCATTGATCTTAATTAAGAGGCGCTATCACCGAGGGGACTTCACTACACCTCTCTTCTATTACACTGGTCCACTTCTTGCAATACTGTATAATTAGGGACTAGAGACAAGGTGATATATTTGTATCAGCACTAACTCAAATACTAATTAAATGCTTTAATAATCCAACAATTACATGAACATAATCCAAGGGGATCAAGTTATTCCCACACAGTTACTGTTTTATCAGGAACAAGTTAAAATGTCTTTGAACTCCAAAAGGTATACATCTGCATTTATTACTGTTATAATGCACAGGAACACCTCAAAACACTGAAGGATTTGAAATTTATTTTCATGATCATTACACTTTACACAGTTACTAATTCAATAAACAGTCAATGAGTACCTATGTACCAGGCACTAAGAAAGGTAAACTTCTAAGTAGAATGTATAGAAGAGTCATAGGATATTTAAAGTAACAAATTTCCAAAAGCCTAAGATGCGTCTGTGTTTGTTTTTCTGAGGCTTTGTTATTGTAAAATTATATTTAAATACCAGAGGATGTGATGTCTCCTTGATAAGCAACATATAAAAACTAGATCATCAAATTTCCAAACAGATTCGTGTGGGATGCTATGAGCACAAGTCATACATCACAAAGAAACATCTGTGTTAAGTTTCACGTTAGTATGATAATAACATAGACTTGTGAGAAGCACATAATATTTTATAGAACAATTAACAGAGAATCAGGAGCTAAACACAGCAAAGAATACTTGTGGTTTCTTTGGCTCACTTACTCTTTAGTTCTTACAAGTTCTGTACATTGCTTTTGAGTTGACTTTCACACATCCAGTATGAAGTAGGGGTCCAACTTCATTCTTTTGTGTGTGGAAGAAGCAATTCTTTTCCCATGGGATAGACGTGGCACCTTTGTTGAAATCAATTCCCTACAGGTATACAGCTATATTTTCTGGACCACCAATTCTATTCTATTGGTCAACATTTTTATCCTCATGCTACAATACCACACTGATCTGATTATCAGACCTCAGTAATAAATTACGAAGTTAGGAAGTAGGAGCTCTCCAACTCTTTTGCAACACTGTTTAATCTGTGATTCCAAATGAATTTAAAGATCAGCCTTTTCATTTCTGTAAAAAACAAACAAACAAACAAACAAAAACCTTTTTCATCAGGAAAACTTTGGGGAGAACAAGCATACTGTCTTTTTACCCATGAACACAGAATATATTTCCACTTACATAAGTTCTCTTTAGCTTCCTTCAGCGCTGTTTTGTAGTTTTAGATGTCTTTTCAGCTCCTAGGTCATATTTACTACAAGTCATTTTATGCTTTTAGCTGATAATATAAATGGAGTTGCCTCCTTAATTTCCTTTTCAGACTGTTCAGTATTTGTGGATAGAAACACAACTGATGTCTGTATGTTGATCTCACGCTTTGCAACTCTGCTGAATTCATTTATTACACAGTAGTTTTCTTGTGAATTCCTTGGGATTTTGCATACAGGATTTTACAAATATAGGATCATGTCATCTGCAAACAGAGTTTTACTTTTCCCCATGAACTTCAAAATGCTCTAGCCTCAGCAGACTCCCAGCCCCCATCTTCTCAACTCAGAAGACTGGCAGGCTCTATGTGGGTTCCGCCTCCTTGCCCACAGTACAGAAACCCTTCCCAGTAGTAGGCAGGGACAATCATAGGCTCAATCTGTTGTTTCTCAACTCTCACAGATCATTGTACCCACTGTCTGATAGCCAATGTCTTAAAAATCAGTGTTTTGGGGCCCTTCCTGGTGGCACAGCAGGTTGAGGCACAGCACTGAGAAACTAAAGCCACTTCAGCCTGAGTTCAACCCCTGCCCCAGAGGTGACCCACATGGTTGGTGCAGCAGACCTCTCCTGGCCTGCCCGCTGCTTCCCTCAGCAGTGTACTTCATTGATCTGCCTGTTCAGTTGCCTCCTCTGTCTCTGGTGAATCCTCTCACTGCCCCTGTAACCCTGGCTTATACCCCAGTTCTGTATGCATAAATAAATAAATCTTTTTTTAAAAAAAATCAGTGTTTAATACATTTTGGTTTCAGGTGGCATGATGGCTAATTTTATGTTTCAACTAGATTGAGCCATAGGGTGCCCTAACATTTGACCAACATTATTCTGGGTGTGTCTGTAACTGCCTTTCTAGATGACATTAACGTCTGAATCAACAGGTGAAGCAAAGCACTGCTTTCCCAAATGTGAATGGCCTGAAGAACCCAAAAAAAAAAAAAAAAGTTAACTTATTTGTCTCTCATTTTATATTCTAAATTGTGAAAATGTTCTACAATGTATTTGTAGTTCCATTGTGCAGATACTGAAACTGGTTCAAAGAGGTTAACTGACCTTCCCAAGGCCAGATAATAATAAAGGCAGGACTTGAATGCAAAACTTTCAACTCAAAATTGCTACTGACACACAGCTCTAAAGTCAGAAAACACTGGCTATGGAGACACTTGATTGAAAGGAAAATATTCAAAGTATGAATCAATCAAGATCTGTGTCAGATTTCTTTCACTAACCTCTTCTTCTGACCATGATCCTATCGTCGCTTCTCTGCGCCCATTCCCATCCCTCACTCTGTTTTTTAAGAAAAAGATTTATTCTTATTTATTTATGCATACAAGAACTGAGCTGTAGGCCACAGGTGTAGGGAGTGAGAGGATTTACCAGAGACAGGTGGAGAGCCATACAGGCAGATCCCCTGAAAAACACTGCTGACCAGAGGGAAAGAGGAAAGGTCTATAGCCCCATTTGAGTCAGCGCTCTGGCTGGGGATCAAACTCAGGCTCTCAGGGCCAACACAGGACTTCAGGGTGACAGCGCTAAGACAACCCTTACACCACCAGGGAGGGCCCCTCACTTCTTTACGCACTTGAGATTTTTTGGTAATCATTTAAAATAATCTCTTATATTGGGCCCTCCCTAGTGGCGCAGCGAGTTAAAGCACAGCACTAAGAAGCTAAAGCCACTTCCGCATGAGTTCGATCCCCCCCTGCCCCGGAGGTGACCACATGGAGCGGCAGACCTCTCCTGGCCCGCCCGCTGCTCCCCTCAGCAGTGTGCTTCCACCATATTCCTGTTCTGCTTCCCACTCTGTCCCTGGTGAATCCTCTCACTGCCCCTGCACCTCTGGCCTGTACCCCAGTTCTGTATGCATAAATAAATAAATAAATAAATAAATAAATAAATAAATAAATAATCTCATAGAAACTTAATTCCCACATCCCTTTTTTCAACATAATCTAATGACTTTTCACATTAAATTTAAGACCACTGAACTCAAGTAATTGTCCTTATCCCCTTCATCCAGTCGTTCTCGAACATTTTGGTGCATTACAGTAACTTGGGGAGTTCAATAAAACATACATTTTTGTCCTCAATTCAGTTTCTGCTTCAGTACTTCTAGGATGAGGTCCAAGAATTTGCATTTTTTAACACATTCCCAGATGCTACTGGTGCTGCTGGACAGGGATCATGCTTTGCTGGAATTCATTTACTCTCCCACTATCCTAACAGAACTCCTCTTCAAATCTCTAGCTCCTTCTGTTCCATTCTCACTCTCACTGAAGAAATACAAGCAATAAGAAGATAATTTCCACATGTCCCTGTCACATCAACGTATATAACTCTCAGAAACCATTCTGTCTTGGTCACTCTTTCACATCTTGCAAAACCTTTGTTCTCCCTCAAATGTATATAGATTGTCCTTACTTTGGGGATTTTGTGCTAGATGCTAGGATGTGTTTCTCCTCGGATATCTGCATGATTTGCTTCTTTACTCCCTTCAGATCTATCTGCTTAAGTGTCCTCTTACTGGAAAGGTTTCCCAGCATACCCCACAAGCCTCCCCAATTGTGTGAGGCACTCTCTAAGGCCCCAGCTGGAACCAGTTCTCTCCATGGTATTTTTTTTTAGTATCTAGTTTACTTAGTTGTTTATTTATCATCTATTTTAGCTTTGTGGCGATTCTGAGAGACAGGTAGCCACATTCTCTGGGTTTGTTAAAGAGTTAGTAAAGACAAGCTACCACTGTAATCCATTTATCTTTAAGATATCTGGCTGTGAAAGAAAGGCAAAAAATAGGGATAGAAGCAGCAGCCTCAAGCAGAGTTTCCTCGGGATGCAAAGGCAAGGCTGAAGGAACAGGGGCCAGGACCAGTGAAAAGAGAAAATTTAAAGATGCGAATATTGAAAAGATATAGTATGAGGACAAGTCTGCTTCAATACCTGAAGAAAAAAAAGTTCACAGAGTACAGGGTTTTTGCTTTTGTTTTAAAGCAAAACATCTTCTCTATGACAAAGCTTATTCCTATATTTCAAGTACAGATAGAGAAGACACTAGATACTGATACCTACCCTTTTTTAAAAACCATGCATTATCTCCTCAGGTATTTAATCACTAGTCAGCCATTTGTTGAAATGTATTTTTTATCATCAAATAATTTTCTTTCCATAATGACTCTAAATGCAGACTATGTCTGTTCATGTCACAAAAGGATACTATAGGGGCATGGCCCACGAAAGCAAAAAAAATTTAAATTGAACCATATAGTTTAACTAGTGGTCAGCAGGGCCAAATAATCTTATAAAATCTTATTAGAAAAAAAAATTAGGCAATCTATTTTCTGGTAAAAGCCAGCCAACAGAAAACCGATTTCAAAAACAATTCTCAAATGTTTAATAATGTATATTTTTATAACATGAGTTTCAGCTGTTGTTGCACCTTCCAGCTAGAGAGAATCAGATTTTAACCACCCTTACAGCATTGTACATATGCAGGGCACAAATGCAATCTACTGAAGCAAGGCAGGGCTCAATTATATGGTGGAATGTTTCTTGTAAATTAAAGCCCTATTGAATAATCATCTTCCATGCAAATTATCTTTCATGGGGTGTTGCAACAATGTGCCATCATCATATGTTATTGCTTTAATACAGGCTTATTTGTAATGCTTGACATAATGAAGTCTCCCTCTCTATTCCTGTAGAAATGAGAATGAGAATTTGCACTTTTTAGCTTTTCCTAGCTACACTGCCTTTGTGAAAGTAAGTACCCATAGTGAGATACTATTTTTTATAATATATAGTGAAGAATAGTTTAACTAGATATATACTACCAGTACATTCCAAACTAGTACATCAGTACATTATCTAGTACTAATATTTTATCACAAACTAGTACATTTATCAATCAATGCAAGTGGATTTCTGATGGGAAAATACCATTTATTCTCTACTCCTCTGAAAAAGCAAAATTTCCCTGGAAGTCTATAAGCTCACTCTCCTAATTCTCATCCTAAACCTTTAAGGTTTATATTCTTAAACCAAAGAAAGCCATATACTAAATGTAAATATATAAAGTAAAGGTTGTTAGCGTATGACCTGGTTCACATACGTCCTACAATGTACACAAACCTGTGTGTGTGCAGATGGGTAATTATCTGAGAAGACAGGCCAAAATGTTTACCCAATTCCTGAAAAAAAAAAAAAATTACCAAATGAAGATCAAAGATACCCTACCCCGGAGTCACAGCTTGGTTTTGGTTTTGCGGAGTCCCCACCAAGAACAGGGTCAGACGTGGGTGGTACAGTCACAGACGTGTGACTGCATCCCCATCCCTACTGACTCAGTCCCCTTGGTGCTCTTGCTGCACATTTATCATCGAGAATGAAAATTTCTACTTGAAAGAAGCCAACTACCATATTCAATCAGTCATATCTGAAAACCTGAAGAGAACTTCTACATTCCAGACGAATTACGGGCATAGGATGTCCCAACCACAACCCTGAGAAGAATAGTGGGCACCGGTGTTTAGGAGCAGTCCTAGTCATGTGCTCCATGGCGCCAGGTGTGCCAGCAGGGGGCTGGGGAAAAAAGGTGAATTCAGTGTCACCATTTCATGTTTTGTGAAGGTCTCTGTGAATGTATGGCTTCCTTCCTCAGAGCCTTAGATGATTCCAGAAGTCCTCAACTTAACTATTTAACTAAATCATAAATACTGAATTGCATTTTTTTTTAACTTTCGCAGAGGTCTTTCCACTTACTTTAATATAATGGACTAGGAAAATTCCAAGGGACCTTCAGGTTCAATTAAATACCACAACTGCTACAACAGCAATGTTCTACTGAGTATGTAAGTACCTAAGCCTGTTAGGCGCTCATGACCCAAACCGCCACACTTCTAGTTAATAAACACAATCCCCAGGTTCCATTCAGAATTAATGTGCCCACAGAAACCCTAAGCTACAGCCAATGATTCTGCAAGAAAGGCAGAAACTTTCGTATAAAGTTGTTATGGCAGCAACACTGCTGACTATATCTGCACTTATCCAGCTACAGTAGAAAAAAATAAAAACAGCAGCTTGAGCAAATAAAACTTCTAAAAAATGAGTACTGAAAACAAAATCAACATTGCAAAAAGATTTCAGATTTTTCCAACGAAAAGCGAATCTTATGCAAGCTCAAACAGTGAAACACAAAATACATTAGAGACCCATTATGTATGAAAAATTATCCTTAACTAAAATAAATGCCACATAGAAAAGCATGTCGAACATGTCTTCACACATTGTCATATTATTCTAAAGTTAAGTTTCATTCTTAGGTCTTTTTTTCCACTTCAACTTTTACCAAAAGCTTTACCATACAATTTTAAATGAAGCCATCCACTAGAAAAACAGACCAAAAAAAAATTGTTGATTTTTAATTATATCCATTATGTGAGCTCAGTTATGTGAGCCTCTCGGAGATTAGGGGACACTCACACTAGAATTTTCACCTGGTAGCACACTTCAAAGGGTACAGCTACATCCTCATTCATCACTCTCTACTTGACTCCCTTTCATCACTATGTGTCTGTTTATTAAACAGAGCCCTTTACTGTCCTGACCTACATACTCACAAAGCAAAGTTCCTGCATGCGCCGTAAACAAACAATCTTGATTAGAGCTGACTGGACACTGGGTTTCACCTTATACCACTCTTCCTGTCCTATGTTTTCTCACATGATCCACTCAGGCCATGCCCCCAAGTCAAGTGTTCACTACTAAAATAAAAGTAAACATTACTTTCTCCAAAATTTCATGGACATCTATAAAGGGTTTGGAGTTTAAGTGCCCCAACTGTACATGATTTGGAGCCACTGTGTTTAGTAAGATGGTTAGTTTTACAATGTTTTTAATTAGTCATTGTGGGCTATATAGGAAGTCAAAGTAGAAAGCCATACGTGAGCTTTCAGCAGTACCATTTGAGCATACCTGGTGAAATCAACCTTCTCTGATGATCTAGTGTTCCAATACTTCCATTCTAAATAGCTTGTCCTATGTGCCTGGCACTCTACCCACATGAACTTACTTAGCCTCACAACACCCCTAGACTGTATATACTTGCTACCACATGCATTTTATAAATATGAAACTAAAGTCCCCAAAGAGATTTAAACCCAGGCAGTCTGAGTCTAAAGACCATACTCCTAGCTAGGTGCTAAACCCAAAGAATTCGCCATTTGCACAACTTCTACTGCAGTGGTTTTGCACCGAGCAGATCTGGACAAAACAGAATTAGATCTTTCTTACTTTCAAGGATTGTCTTTTTAGGTTAATAATAAGGTGATTTAGTAATCACAGAGGTTACTAAAGTTCAGAATAATCTCATATTAAATGACAACCCACATGAAAGAGAATCAGCAGCCCAAACCCCTTCACTTCTCCAAATTCCTTCCGTATTCATAAGAGGAAGGGGTGAAAACAGCTAACCTCTACAGTTCTTTCTGGCTCAAACACCAAAAGAACAACCACTAAAAACCATTAAGTCTATAAACAATTTAAGCCACTGCTGCCCACCAGCAGGTTACAATCAACCTTGGTAGCACTTCTCAGCCAGTCAGTCAGAGACAAATTATTTAAAAATCCTTCAGGTTTTAAAGCATGCTTTTAATAGTAAAACACAGCCAAATGACAGAAATGCAACAACAACAAAAAATTCATAGCCTTGGCACATGGAAGGTATTAACATTTTTTTCTAAACTTCTACTTATGCATTGTTTTACACCATTATCATTATTGAGCAGAAAAGGAGGGAGGGAAAATGGAATGGAGAAAGACTATTTCTTCTGCTGCTTACTTGAACAATCCATAGCAGGCACTGCCAAAATGTTCGACATAATCTGCTATCTCACATGCACACGATATTCTGTCCAACCTCACTCCCAGCTACGACTCTTCCCTGCTGCACTTTACTGCACCCCACCCCCATACCAGTGTCCCTAGAACACATCAGAAGCATTTCCAGCTCTGGCCCTCTCCACTTTTCCCCTCTACACCTTAAACGCGCTTCTTTCACCTCCAGCTACCTGTGTGGCAAATTCTCATACATACTTTAAGTTTTACTCGGCAATCATTTTCTAGGTGGCAAGCCCATTTAAAATGTCAAGTTCTTGTCCTGAAATATTTGATATCTTCCCTCGTTGCTTTTTTAATTTTTCATCTTAAGACATAATAATATTTATGTGCTGTTTTATGTATTTATCTTGTTTATTCTCTATCTCCTTTAGTAAAATTAAAGCTATAGGAGGGCAGGAATATTTTTTACTGATTCCTAGCATCGACAAAAGTACCTAATGTATGGCAAGTACCTAATGAACAGATGCTGGGTGAATAATCTTTATTATCATTTTTAAATGGCTAGATCCTTTTTCACCAAGAGCTCACACCAGGATTTATCTAATGATCCCCCTCATCATAGACATATTGAGCATTGTCAATTTTTCAATATGCTAAATAATGCTTAAATACAGGGGCCAACAAACTGAGGGGCGGATCAAACGGTAAATACTTTCTGCCTCACAAGGTCTCCCTTAGTAATTACACAGCCTCTGTAGAACAAAAGCACCACGGACAGCAAATGGCTGTGTCCGGATCCGGCTCAGCAGTCAGCTCCTGGTCTACAGTCCCTGATTTCTGCTTCACTGAAGACTTTCATGCACGCACCTTTTCCTATGGTTTCAATGAGCAGAATTACTAAATAAATGACATGAATGTATTTATGGCTCTGAATACATTCTATCAAATCACGTTTCAAAATGATAATCATGAGGAAGTGGAAACGGAACAGGGAATACTGGTGAGTCTATCAGTTGATACTACTCTGGAAATCTGGCAGTATCTACTCAAGCCAACCATATCCGACATACCCTATGACTCTAATTAGTCCAGATATTGTTAACCTTCAGAAAAGCTCTGTTAGATCCTAGCGGGAACACAGGGGGTGTCTCGGAGATGTTGATAACAGACTGCTCATCAATCTGTGTGCTAGTCACATGGACTCACTTTATAAAAACTCATCAACTGCAAACATAATACGCTCATTTTTGTACACATACTATATGGCTCAGAGCATGCCGCTCAAAATGTGCCTCTTGGACATAATGACTATTTTTTAGCTGAAGGCACTGGAGAGACTGCAAATGCAGAAAGGGCACTCTGCCTTTCTACCTAAAAGCAGGCAATAAAAATTCCCATAGGAAATTCCTTCCTTGTATCAGGAAGAGAAAAAAAATTCTTAGCAGTGGAGACTGGTGGTAGATGCCAAAATCTGTACAAACCAACCTCCTTCGATCACCCTTATCTTCCACTACTTTCCTCCACACTTTCCAAGTCATGGTCTTGCACTTTACTGCCCCAGCTAAAACTGGTGTCTCGTCACCTCTCCACAAGCTTTATCATTTCTTTATACTAAAATTCTGTTTTAATTGCTATTTCAGGTCTTCATTTTCCTTATGAGTCCCCTGTGCATGTAAAATTATTAAGGGAAATGTGCGTGCTTTTTTCCCTATTACTCTGTATTCTATCAGCTTAATTCTTACACCCAGTCACAAAACCTAGGAAAGTAAAAGGAGATGTTTCTTTCCCCACAATTCCAAAGTGCTAAAAGCAAAAACGAGTATGAGAAGTCCATCAGCAGGAAATATAAGAATAATTTTTACCCTTCTTTCCCATCATCAGCAATGGGTATTATTTCATGTTTTGCTAATTTGAAAGAAAATATCTCACTGTCACATTATTTTATATTTAATACCAGTTATACTACATATTTCTCTTGTTCTCTATTTTATCTATTACTTACTGAAATTTTTGTTTTTCTTTATAAGATTCGTGGCCCTCCCTGATGGCACAAAGGGTTCGGACACAGCACTGCAAGCCAGCCACAGCCACTTCAGTGCAAGCTCGATCCCTGGCCCAGAGGTGACCCACATGGTGCAGCAGTCCTCTCCTGACTAGCCGGCTGCCCCCTCAGCAGTGTACTTCTTCAATCTGCCTGTTCTGCTCCCTGCTCTGTCTCCGGTGAATACTCTCACCATCCCTGCACCTCTGGCCTGTACCCCAGCTCTGGATGCATAAATTAAAAATCTTTAAAAAAAAAATGATTAATTTTATTTACTTATGCATACAAGAGCTGGGGTGTAGATCAGAGATGTGGGGGTAAGAGGATTCACCAGAGACAGAGTGAGGAGCAGAACAGGCAGATCTACTGAAATTCACTGCTACAGGGAGCAGCGGGAGAGAAGGAGAGGTCTACTGCACCTTGTGGGTCACCTCAAGGCTGGGGATGGAACTTGTGCTGCAGTGGGTGGTAACAGCTTAACAGCCCTGTCTTTTTAACCCCTGCACCAACTGGGAAGCACTACCCTGGAGTCTTATCATCATTTTGTAAATCCTGAAAATAAAATAATTTAATATCATAACGATCGCAAATCTATCATACTGCTGCAGTTATTTTCTTCTGTCATCTTTGGCTTTAAGTTGCTTTTTAAAATCAAAGTTTAGGCCCTCCCTGGTGGCGCAGC
>NW_004567107.1:15872659-15873312 GCF_000260355.1 Condylura cristata
AAAAACTCTAAACTTCTCAGGCAATTACTTTATTAATGGAAAGTGCAGATTTTATATATTAATCAGTATATAAAAACATTACTAGTAAAATGCTAAGTATACAGGAAATATAATTTGTGGTGAGACTTTGTCAGAGAGAAGTCTGCCAGTTAGCAGCAGTCAAAACAATTTAGAAATGTATTATATACCAAGAATACATTCACATACCAAAGTGTTAATAACAAATATACTCAGAGACAGAATAAGTAAGACTATGTACTCCTAAGTGAACATACTCATCCAAATTTATTCCAAAGGAGAATACTTAACACCAGATAATCATAACACCCTTACCTTTCAAGAACAGTATTTCTTAAAATGCTGTTCTAAAGACAGAATAGGAATTCACCTCCAGTTAAAAATTTCCTAGAGGCCCTCCCTGGTGGCGCAGCGGGTTAAAGCACTGCACTGAGAAGCTTAAGCCACTTCCGCATGAGTTCGATTCCCGCCTGCTCCAGAGGTGACCACATGGCGTGGCAGACCTCCCCTGACCGCCCGCTGCTCCCCGCAGCAGTGTACTTGGTCCATCTGCCTGTTCTGTACCCCACTCTGTCTCTGGTGAAGCCTCTCACCACCCCTGAGCCTCTGGCCTGTACCCCAGTTCTGTATGTACA
>NW_004567107.1:15873547-15885472 GCF_000260355.1 Condylura cristata
TCTGGCCTGTACCCCAGTTCTGTATGCATAAATAAATAAATCTTTAAAAAAAAAAATTCCTAGAAATCTTCAAAGCCTACTTAAGGTTGTGGTGAATCAGTGATTTTGAGGAGTCTGTCATGTGCATAGGCTGATCCTCCTTGTACTGGTTATGGGGAACTGGTCTAAAGTTGGAAAATATCAGATGATTAAGAGAATTTTTTGGAGGGGGGAGAAATCTTCAAATTTTATCTTTATCTGCCAGAAAAGGACTCCTTTGGAAGAGTTCCAAAAGCAATTATATAGCCACCTTTTCTTTAAAAACTGTGGAAAACATTTTCACTAAAAATTATTTTTAAAAATTTGAGTTTTCTCCTAAAAGTCAAATTTCAGCTACTGGAAATTCACTCATGTAGAGTTCTTTATTTTCTCAAGATACCTTATTAACAGAAAAGTGCTGGTGAGGGTGTGAAGTAAAAGGAGCCCTCAAATGCTGACAGGGGTCTATAGATTGGTTCAGCTATCCCTGATGGAAAACAGTGAGAATTCAAATATTAAAAACAGATCTATCACATGAACCAGCAATTCCACTCCCAGGCATTTACCCAAAGAATGCAAAAACATTAATCCAAAGGGATGCACACACTCCTGTGTTCACTGCAGCACTACTTACCATCACCAAGCTATAGACACTACCTAAGCGCCCAATGACAGGTGACTGGATTAAGATATGATGCCTATACACAATGGAATACTACTTGGTTATTTAAAAAAAAAATGAACTTTGACAGAATTGAGGGTATTATTTTGGCAGCAGGAAAAAGACAAATATCTGATGATTTCATTCATATGCGTATTACAAACAAAACAAGGAATGGACAAAATGAATCCAAAGCCAAAGCCTAGAAATACAACTGCAGAGCTGAAAATTCCAGAGGAGGAGAACAGGAACAAAGTCTGAGAGGGCCCAGTTGTATGTATAAAGGCATATGGATGCTCTGACGGGAGCAGGATATTGAGAGGCATCTGAGGAGGTGTGAACCTCTTACCCTGATTGATACACATTGTTGTAAGCCAATGTTGCCTAAATAATAATAATAAATAACAGTACATAGTGAGCCAGAACTGTCATAAAATTGTTAACTTGAATAGTTGGGAAAAGAATTAAATTCTGCAACAAATATGTATTGGCTTATGACTACATTATAAAGCAGAAAATCTATTGATATTAATCAAATTACTAATCTTGCATTTTTTAAAAATCTGCACAGATATATTCCCCCTTTGACCAATATGAAAACAATAGTTTTTTTAAGATAATAACAAAAAAAAAATCATACTTAAGAGAGCACAAGGATTCCTCAGCAAGCAGGAAGACAGCAGAGCTTACTTTTGGACTCTCCTCAAATCTCTGCATAAAAACAGATGGAGCAGACCAAGAAGACACAAACCTACACATATGTTCAACTGATCTTCTACAAAGGTACAACGCTGCCACAGTCACTGGGCTTCCAAAAGCAAAAACATGCAGCTCCACCTAAACCTCACACCTTTAGTAAGGCCTGACACAAACGAATTACTGCATAACACAAACCACAGCTCTTGCAGATAACATGGAGAAGATCATTAGTATGTAGGGCGAGACAGTTTTCAGACTTGACACCAAAAGCACAATGTGCTCTTGGAAAAATTGGGTAAAAGGAAAAAAAATGGTAAAATTAAAATCTTTTGCTTTGTCTAAATTCATGTTAAGAAGTTTAAAAGACAAACTACAGACATTTGCAAACCACATGTCTGATAAAGGTGGAGAGGAATAATGCCAGTGTATACATTTGCTGAAGCTTCCATAACAAAGTACCACTGACTGGGGCATTCAAACAGCAGAAATTTATTTTCTCACATTCTGCAAAGTAGAGGTCCAAGATAAAGGTGTTAGCACAACTGGTTTCCTCAGGAGTCTCTCTCTCTCCTTGACCTTCATGGTCTTTCTGTGTGCACACATCCTGGTGTCTTTTTCGTGTGTGAATTTCCACAGGGGGACTCTCCCTGGTGGGGAAACGGATTAAAGCACAGCACTGTGAAGGTAGCTGAGTCAGTAGGAGTTTGATCCCGGCCAGGGAGGTGACCCAAATGGCGCAGCAGACCTCTCCTATCTTGCCCGCTGCTCTCCTCAGCAGTGTTCTTTGTTAATCTGCCTGTTCTGCTCCCAAATCTGTCTCTAGTGAATCCTCTCACCAACCCTGCATCTCTGGCCTGTACCCCAGTTCTGCATGCATAAAGAAATTTTAAAAAATAAAATAAATTTCCACATGAGGAACAGTCAGACTAGATTAGGACCACCCTAACACCTCATTTTATCTTAATCACCTCTTTAAAGTTCCTATTGCTAGATACAGTCGCATTCTGAGGGCTTCAACAAAACCTGGGGAGCACACGATTCTGCCCATACCAGTCATTATTCTGGTTGTAATAAGTATGGTTTTGCAAAATTTTTCCTCTAGGAAAAACTAGGCAAAGCATGCAAAGAATGTATTATTTCTTACAACTGTAAGTAAGTACACAATTATTTCATTAACAATCATTAAAAAAAAAAAAAAAGAACAGATAGGGCCTCCCTGGTGGCACAGTGGGTTAAAGCACAGCACTGCAAGCTACCTGCAGCACTTCAGTGCGAGTTCGATCCCCATAATGTAGGTGGCCCACATGGCGCTGCAAACCTCTCTTGCCTCACCTGTTGCTCCCCTCAGCAGTATACTTTGTCAATCTGCCTGTTCTACTCCCACTCTGTCTCTGGCGAATCCTCTCACCACCCCTGCACCTCTGGCCTGTACCCTAGTTCTATATATATAAATAAATAAATCTTTAAAAAAAAAAAAAAAACAGCACAACTAGAGAAACAAAAAAATGAAATAATCAATAAAATTAGGTGATAAGGTAGTATACTATGAACAACAGATGAGTGGTCAGGGGCAAAATGTTCACTAAAAGCAGAACTCATACAAAATCAGTAACTGGACGGGTGAAGTGAGAAATAGAAGAGTTGTCATGATTATAAAAGCTGGTGAACAAGAAATCACCAAAAAGAGAGCACCCCATTTAAGTGAAATCCGATCTCAGAAAAGGAAAGTTCTCAGAATTCTAGTGATTATAAAACCACCTACAAAGAGGCCTTAGGAAGAAAGCTGTTGGGATTAAAATTCAAATCAAACAAAGAAGCTTGGCAGGAATAAAGGAGACAGATAACCAAATAAAGTAGTCTTAGAGATTACCACAAAGGAGGCTAAATAAGAGGACATGTTTTTCCTTTATGTTGAAATATACAATCAGAAAAGACAAAAACTGTACATGAAACTGAACTCGCTGATATTTCACAATTTCACAAACAGTACACATTTATGTAACCAGCACCCAGATTAAGAAACAGAATATTGCCTCTACTTTCTTTTCTAGTCACTATCCTCTCAAGGGTGGCCACTACTCAGGCTATCAACAGGATTTACTCACTTTACCTATTCCTGGACTTTTTTTGTATCTGGCTCATTATATGTCTATGAGATTCATATATACTGTTCATAGGTACTTTGGAGTTGTAAATCTTCATTCTCACTGCTTATTCATTTGTGAATATCTCACAATTTATCCACTGAGTCAGTTTTACTATTGTTTGTAATAAACCACCTGAAAACCTGGTGACTTAACTAAACCAATTCCATATTTCTTAAAATTCTATGGTTGTCTGGGCAGTTCCACTCCTGGCTTTACCTGGACCTGTTCATGTGGCTACTTTTAGCTGGAGGGTGAAGTGAATTAGAAGGTCAAAGAGGATCTTACTCATATGTCTGGCAGTACTTGCTGGTCATCAGCTGAGGCACCTCAATTTTCCTCCATGTGACCGCTTCTACTCCAGCACTTCCTTTTATTGTGGTCTCAGGGCAAGAGTCCCTGCAATGTTTAAGCATTTATTAAGCCTCTATTGTACCACAGTGCTAATGCCCCACTAACCAAAGTAAGATGTATGCCTAAAACCAGACTCACTGTGGAGAGGATGTGAGTACCAAGAGATGTGGCTTATTGGGAGCATATCTAGGTAACACTGTACCACATATCATACTGATGGTCATTTGAGCAAAATTTCAATGTGGGGCAATTATGAAGTGTGCTATGCATATCCCAGTGAATTTATTTTAGTAAGCACATTTCTTCCAGTAGAATTAGTGACTTATAGGATATATGCACATGTACAGTTTTAGCAAAAGCTGCCAAGCATCTTTCCAAGTTGGCAATGCACAAGAATTCCACTTACTATACATTCTCACCAACACTTGGCATTTTTCATCCTTTTCATTTAGTCCTTCTAGTGATGCACAATGCATCTCACTTTTATTTTAATTGACCATTCATATTTTTAAGTATTTCATATAAGCAACAATACGGGAAAAATCTTCAAACCATATAAAAAACTGAGAAAACTGCCCATCACAGAAATAATCTCACAAACCAAAGATAAACCCATCTAATTTTAAATGAACAAGAAGAATACAATCTACAACTGTGAAAAAGTACTGTGAGAAAGAAGATGAAATGAACTAAATAATGTACCAGTTGTTGATGAAGTGGCATCACAAAAATATGACCATAAAGCAGATTAAGAGTTATAACATAATATTTCAAATGGGTAAAAAGAAGTTAAAAAATGATAGAACCTGAGAAAAAATAGCACACCTAAGTAGAAAAAATAACATAAAAAAAAAAGAAATGAGAATGACCAAATAACAAGAGTATGTACGAAGAGAAATGAAAGCATTCAGGAAAGAACAGGAAAGGAAAAGAAAATTCAGAGAGCATGATAAAACTAGCAGGAACATCAGGCTAAATAGAGGCCATGGAATCTACAATAGCTGAAGGATTAAAAAGGAAAATAACAGCAAACATAAATAAGAACAACTTGAAGAAAGATAGCTATGAAAGACAAAGAAGAACCCTGGTGCATCAGAGCTCTGCTGACCCACCTGCTGCTCCCCTCAGCAGTGTACTTCATGAATCTACCTGTTCTGCTCCCCACTCTGTCTCTAATGAATCCTCTCACCACCCCTGCACCTCTGGCCTGTACCCCAGATCTGCATGCATAAATAAATTTTAAAAAAGAAAAATAGTGTTTAAAAAAAAGATCCAACACACATAACAGGAAGCCCCAAAGAAGAAAATAACACTCTTATAACTGATAAACGGCTTTATGAAAATATATTTTAACCAGCATAATAAAGCCATGCTGTGTATCTAGAAAAAGTAACAAAGAACAGTCAACACTAAAATATATTCTAGTAAAATTATAGCCTCTGAAAATGAGGACTTTTGGGCATGCAGGCAAAAAAGTATAGCTACCAACAAAAGAAAAGAAATAATGTTGGTATTAAGACTCTGAAAACAACACTTTTTACTAGACTAAAAAAGAGTAAGATTCTGAAAACTATGGGTGTAGACAGTCAGGCCACTGTTTCTACAAATAAAGTTTTATTAGAACACAGTGAAGTTTACCCATTTACATACTGTTTCAATGGCTACTTTAGCCCTGGAGTGGTAGTTAAGTAATTGTGACAGTAACCTGGAGCCTCAAATAGTTACTATTTGCCCTTTTACAGAAAAGGTTTGCTCAAAACTGCCCTATTAACATATTCAAGATACCATGGGGATGAAAATGTGAGTCAGTACGTACATTCAACCAAACTGAACTTCAAGTACAAAAGTCATGGATAAATAGTTTTAAATGTGAAAGGAAGAAGAGAGTATTCATTTATGAAGATCCAATGAACTTCAGACCATCAAATGATAACAGAAGTGTCAGCATTATGACTTGAGTTACTTGCGGAACATATTTAATTGTAAGAATAATGACGGGCAAAGGTGACAAGCAGTTAGTATGTGATTTATATGGTGGGAATAGGCAGAACTGACACATCTTGGGTTCTGACAAGATGAAAGGACTTGATCATGTACAAAAAAAATGAGACACCAATTAAGGAAGAAGTCACAGATAAATCCTAAGTTTCTGAATTGGATAAATGGCTTCACAATGATACTATTCACTAAGCACAATGTTAGGGAATAGAACATACACATCTGAAGAAAAATTAGTCAAATTTTGGGCATACAGAATGTGAATTTGGAATGAAGAAGTGTGGAATATAAGGTATATATATATATCTAGCTAATAGTTGCACACAAAGATTAGGATTTTGAGGGCAAGGTCCTAATTGGATACCAGATTTTAAGAGTCACCAGCCAAGCAAAGTAGGAAGTGACAAGCAGAACATATAACTTGCCTGCAAGCAGCAAGACCAATACCTGAAAAACACCACCCAAATAAGCATATCCAGACAGTGATGAACATAGCTGCCTTCCAAAAGCAGCATGTTTTTAGAATTTACCAAATAAACAACACACATCATCAACACTTTTTTTTTTTTTTTTTTCCATCAACACTTTCATTGAATGTGTTCACACTGATACTCTCTTGAATCTAAACCAAGTTACTGAATTTTCTACATCATCTTCACTGGGACTTCCAGCTTCCAGAACAGTGAAAAAATAAATTTCTGCTATTTAAGCTAACCAGTATTTGGTGTTGTTAATAACCCTCACAGACTAACATAAGTTGAAAGGAAGTAGTCCTAGGTGGACAGGAGTTCACAAATAATTTAGCTCTGCCCCTGAAGTATGATGTTTCATAAAACCAAACTTTTTTTTTTAAAGATTCATTTATTTATGCATACAAGAACTGGGGTACAGACCAGAGGTGCAGGGGTGGTGAGAATATTCACTAGAGACAGAGTGGGGAGCAGAATAGTTGAATCAACTGAAATACACTGCTGAGGGGCAAGACAGGAGCAGTCTGCTGCACCATGTGGGTCAGCTCTCTGGCCAGGGATCAAATTCATCCTGCAGTAGCTGCAGACAGCTTCACAGTGCTAGACTCTAACCTCCTGTGACACCATGGAGGCGCCCAAGACCAAACTTTTGATCTGTGGTGATTATGCCTTAAAATAATGCAACAAAATTTTTAAATGGTGAATAATGACATGGAAAATATTTGTGAGGGAAAACTGAAGGGTTCTAATTGCTCATTATTTACAATTAAAAGGATTGAAAAGTTTAGAGGTATCAGCTTTGAGAAAAACCAAGAGGGAACAGGCAAAATATGTCCCATTCCTTAAATTAAATTAAAAAGATAATTTTTAGATAATCCAAAAATAAACCAGCCAAACAAGGGAAAGCAGAAAGGGCAACTTTGGATAATTCTATAAATACAAAATAAATTGTAAAAATATACTTCAATTGGCCCTCCCTGGTGGCGCAGCGGGTTAAAGCACAGCACTGAGAAGCTAAAGTCACTTCCACATGAGTTCGATTCCCTCCTGCCCTGGAGGTGACCACATGGCGTGGCAGACCTCTCCTGATCCGCCCGCTGCTCCCCTCAGCAGTGTGCTTCATCGATCTGCCTGTTCTCTGTCCCCACTCTGTCTCTGGTGAATCCTCTCGCTGCCCCTGAACCTCTGGCCTGTACCCGAGTTCTGTATGCACAAATAAATCTAAAAAAAAAATACTTCAATTAACAGAACCCTTGGTGATTAACAAAAAACATTGTCAGTTACCAAATGAAGACATCTACATTGGGTATTAACAGAGGTCTGGTTCTCTGCAAGTTTGTTTTTTACTCATGTGTATGTTTAAAGATATTAAGGTAATAGTCCACAAGTAATTCCACACATATCACTTCTGCCCTGCATCCACAGCTACAGAGGGCATAGCTTTCATGAGAAGAGAAAGGGGAAGAGGAAGCTAGCCTTCAGCTTGCAGCTACCTCAGAGAGTCAGCAAGGTGGTAATGGGCAGGCCAAGTTCAGGCCCATCAGAGGGAAAAAACTGTAGAGTTAAAAATACATCATTTTGGACCCTCCCTGGTGGCGCAACAGGTTAAAAGCCCAGCAGTAAGAGGTGATCTGAAGCCACTACAGCATGAGTTAGGTTCCTGTCCGAGAAGGTGACCCCATGGCATGGGAGACAGCTCTTGATCCTCCCACTGATCTCCTCAGCAGTGTATTTCAGTCAATCTGCCTGTTCTGCTCCCCACTCTGTTTATGGTGAATCCTCTTACCCCAACCCCGCACCTCTGGCCTATACCCCAGTTCTTGTATGCATAAATAAATAAGTCTTTAAAAAAATTACATCATTTTATGCTAAGATTTTCAATGTTTTCTTATTGTATTAATGCCTCGATTATTTCAATTATATTCCACACAAAGTTGTACAATTATCTTTAGAGACAAGTGTAACTTTTCTTTTCTACCAAAAAACAATTACTGATATCCTAAACCAGATCCCTTTGTATTCCATACTGTAAGTGACAGAAAATGTTTCTGAAAGGTATCTTTGTCACTAGAGCCACTGGTAATAACAACAGTAGTCCAAAACAAAAACAAAAACAAAAAAGCACCAAACTCTTTTAACAGTTTAAGTGTAAGACTCAACAAAACAAACCCGAATACTGCTGCATAGTTTGCCTTTTTCCCTAAAAGGATACTAAACTTGGTTAACGCTGGATACAAAATAAAATGCAAAATCTGCATTTTCAGTACTTTTGGTTTCTTGACCTTTACTTGAATTTGAAACTAAGCTTTACTAAACAACAGAATTTACACTGTAACTAGCCAACCACAGTCCTCATTATGGAATCTATGCAGTGCATTTGTTACCTAGGAAACAGACCAGAGCGAAGGCAGAGTGCAATTTCAGCACAGCAAAAGAATTCTCCAATTATGCTGGTAAATAAAGTCCATAAATCAACTAATCAGAAGCACAGTCAAGAAGTATCACATAAGAGTTAAGCTCTTCAGAAACTTTTTTTAAAAGGAAAAAAAAGAAACCTGTGTAGCATCTTTGGGCAACTATGTAGATCTCTTAAGTAAATATTATGAGCAGGTTTCTTTACAAACACAAACTGTCAGAAAACAAACTGTTCAAAATAAATGGCTTCTCTCCAATCTTCAGCTTCCCTATTTTTGACAGTATTTAAGAGAAAAAGCTTCTTCTGAGCCAGGCTCATACAGCTGGTAGCAGAATATTAATCCAAGAATGAATTTCTGCCTTTCCTGCAAGCAGCATGGGTTTATGCTGCTCTAAACCATCGGGGTGACAAAGGCTTGGCTGAGAGGTCACTGTCCATACCTCTCAGAAGCATTTCCTCCTCAGGTTACAGAAAAACTGCAAAAAGAAGGACTTGGAAGTCATAGCTATTACAGAGAATGAAATAATTACTGTCAGTTTTCCATATGATTACTACTAATGATAATTTTAATTAATTGAGGGCTCCAGAAAACACAAAAAGGCCATTTTGAGTTTCCTTTAATGATACTGATCTGGTGACTAACAAATGAGAAAAGGGTTGACTGAAAAACCTTTGGATTTAAAGTTTTTCCCATTTAATTGTGGACAGCTTAGCATTTTTTTTAAAGAAACTAATAAATATCAATTTATATTGGTCAGCTATATTTAAAATTCAATTTTGCACAAATACAAATTTTCTGAAAGTAACATCTATTTATTGTATCAAAAGCAGCAAAAAAATTTCAACCATGAAAAGTGAAAAATAGTTTGTTTTACATATGTAAATAATATATGTACATATATTTACATTATATTCTACCAAAAGAGAAATACAATGTAAATTTCTTTGGAATTCTATTTCCACTAAAATATTGTTAACTCTGTAAGAACCAAAAAATAATAATAACAACAACATGGATGAATCATAATCAAAACATCACAATAAAAAAGAAATTTAGCTGTTATCTTTTAGCCACATAAAAACACTACCAATCCCAGAAAACTGTTAGGAACAACCACAACTTTGCCAAGCAATTCTCAACACAGGCCACACTCTTGTTACAATGTGGCTTACACAGGGACTCTGTTAAACCATATTCTCATGACTGAGAGAAAGTCTTGTAAATAAACATGTAAACAAGCAATTCACTTTGCTGACTTATATTTTTTAATATTGCTGGGAACTGCTCAAAAGTGTGTATCTAAGAGCTCAAACCGTGGGAGTGTTTCTGAAACTCTGGGAGTATTTTCAAGTTCCATCCACCACTCATATAAAGCCCAAACAAATTAATGCCCATTCTCTTTAGGCCATCTTTAATAAGAAAGGAAAAAGAACCCTGTTCATGGCCCTCGCAGTGCCTGGCACTGAGCTCTATGCCTTTGTGCAGAATTTAAGTTAATTTATCTAATCTAGACCGGAAGTCACGGCAGGCAGTAATAAAATTCAATCAACTAAAAAGGGGTTGGCATAACCATTGTTACATGTAGCCTTCTCTAGGTTTTAAATAAGGTCTACAAAAAATGTATACTTGAGGCATTTACAAAATTAGCCACGCAATAATATTAATCTGTTAATGTAACTAGGGCAAGAATCTAGGATACATTTTTCTCCTAGAAAAAGACCACTATTTTAGGCCTCCTAAACTGTACCCCCTTTTGAATGACATAAATCAGTTTGCTTAATTAAAAATGCGTTGAGTTGTCTTTCTGGTGAGTTTGTCCACCTCAACTTGATGGAAAGTTAAATAACAAGTATTTTCCACCATATTTTTCCTTCAAGTTTAGACCACAATGGTTTTTTTTTTTTAATTTAAGAAGCCTCCATTTTCTATAAATAGCAATTCATTCACATAAGTGAGTGGCCCTAAACAGTTGTTTGGTTTTTTGTTTTGTTTTGTTTTGTTTTAAACCTGGTAATCATTAGATTTAAGTTTATCAACAGGCATTTTCTTACAATAGGCACCAAAAAAGGTCTCCAGAAGTGAGCGGCAGACTGAAATTATCACAACGATATAAAAATTGTACTTGCATTAAACATCTGATTCTGTAAAGTTAATTTTCTGGGTGTTTATTCAACTCAATTATTTGAATATTATTACTAGCAGCTGTTCATAAGAACCTCAGTCAGGTAATGAAACAGCATCCACTGCACATTTAAAAATACTCTCCACCACATGTAATCCAATCATTTGATTATATACATAAATGCTCAGAGTAAAATGGGGACATCACGGGGAAGTGGGGGATCAGTAATTAAATCAGTTCTAATTCGTTCTCCTTATATGACGTTAAAAGATTTCCTATCCTAAACCCGCACCAAAAAAAAGACTGTCCGTTTGGAATGGAAAGCTTGAAATTGTTTATCGCACTCCAGTTTAACCATCGTGGAAGCTGTCACAACCTAGCTGGCTCGTTAACTGTTTATTTAATAAGTAGAAGACTCTGTCATGCCAGTCCCAAGGAATTTGGGAAACAACAAAACTTTACCCCCAAACTTTAATTATAAACGCATATAAACTTAATTGTAAAAAACCAAATCACAGCCAATTTCATCTTCATGCCTTGCCTGCAAGTCGCTATCTAACAGAAAGAAAGCCAGCCCGCAGAAAACCGACAACACTCTCGGATTTGGGGCTGATTTCCATTTGATTCTGGGGAGCCCAACCTCCTACGACCCGGGGGAATACGTTTCTCTGTGTATTTGATAACAAACACAAATCACTGTGCGCAGCCTCGGAATGGGGGGCGGAGTGGGGGGGGGGGACAGCCTTTGGGCGAAAGCCCTCCTCCGTTAGAAACAATAAATACGGGACCCGAGCGCTGCACGTTCCAGCACTCACGCCCCAAACGCACCTCCGCGAGCCTCCCGGAGGGAAACAAGTCGGGCAAAGAAGCCCTGAGCCACCTCCCTCGCGCTCGCTCCGAAACCATCTCAAGACTTGGAAACTAAGAGGGCAGATCTTTTCTTTCTCCTTCCCGCCCTCCTCGCTCCATCCGACAGACCCGAGAGCCGGAGCAGGCGAGCCCGAGCCACGCAGCGCGCCCGCGGCCGCCGCGGCGACTGGGG
>NW_004567107.1:15886124-15907372 GCF_000260355.1 Condylura cristata
GGGGCCGGCGAGTGGGGCGGGGGCTCGGACCCCGGGCTCCAGCCGGCACCGGAAACGCGCCGTGGTCCGCGAGACCCACAGGAAGTGTGTAACAACACCTCCCACGACGCGCGGAGCTCGCCGTCGCCTCTGCCCGGGGAGGTGTGGACCGACCCCGCTAGGACACGCGCGCGCGGACGAGCTCGGCTCCTGCAGCTCGACAGGTGTGGAGCCCGCGATGCCGCTACACTCTGAGGTGGGCAGTTCCCGCTGGTGCCACTCGCTCGGGGCTCGCTGCCCCAGCGCCCCTCGCAGCTCTGTGCAATTCCACTAAACGCAAGGAGCAGACCTTGCGGGAACCTAATCTATTTGTCAGGTGTGTGGCACCTATCACCTATTTTAATGCACCGAGTAGAATTACCGCTACACCCAGGCATAGGCAAGAATACCTCTGACCGAAGGAAGTCCATTCCACGGTCACTGCTGCCCGGGTTGGAAGTTCCTAATTCAACTACAGCACGCGCACCCATCCCAGGAGGGAGTGGGCCACTTAAGGATAGCTAAAGCACACTAAGTTTGGCGAATCCTGCTGTAACTGTCTACACCGCCTGGCACAACAGAGGTAAGGCTGCACGTGCTACTTGATACTGTCACGGCGCGAGGAAGTCGCAAGACCTCAGCCCAGAGAAAATGAGGACACTGACCAGGAAGAGTTTAGAAGGTTTATTGTAGCGATAGGAAGACTCCCTGCAACAGAGAGCGGATTGCCAGTTGGAAACTTCGTGTCTAGGGGGTTTATGCCGGGAGCTTGAGGAAGTTAGCTGCCGGGGAATTTTCCATGCAGGCTTGCTGTATCTGCACGACTCTGACTGCTAACGGTGCTGTTTTGTCTGCACAGCAGACGTGCTGCTGTATCTGCACAGTCGTGACCACAAAGCGTGCGCCACCCCTTCTGGGAATTTGTGCATTGCTGGTACATTTTGAGTGGGGGCCTCTGCCTAACTAATGTATTCCAATGCCAGTCGCCCCCCACCTTTATTTTACTTGAGGAAAACTTGCATAGCACCCACTATGTGCCCAGGGCCTACACTGAGTGCTTTCTGAAAACTGATTTAGTTCTAAGAACTCTATGCAATGGCTGCTGTTAGCCTTGCCATTTTATAGATGAGCAAAGTGGGGCTTTGCTCAAAATCACATGGAGAGTAGCTAGAGCTCAGGTTCATCCCAGGAAGTCTGGCTCCAGATTCCACTCTCTTACCTCTTTCAATTTACAGCACTTAGCATCTATAAAGTAATATAATAATGGTAGTGAATAATATTTTGAGCATATCTGATTAACCTTATATGAAGCTCACTTCTTGGCTTCACCCCAAATGTGACAGGGAAATTTCAAAGTGAGAATATGGCAGAGAAAGTGCCTAACTTGTGAACAAAGGACAATGGATACTCCTGGTTTAGGCTAAAAAAGAATAGTCTGTGTAACCATGTTTGACAACATAAAGTCTATACAAAACAAAAAGAAAAAAAGAAAAACCAGTTAATTGCTACATATACAAAATATGTAATCCTGTGATGATACTGAAACTTTGTACACTTCTGGTGAAAATGTAAAATGGTGCAGCCAACTATGTAAACTAATGAGGAGATTCCTCAAAAAATTAGAATTGGAGTTACCATAGGGGCCAGAAATCCCACTAGTATACATATATCCAGAAGCATGTAAGGCAGGGTCTTAAAGAGGTATCTGCAGCATTATTCACAAAAGCCACAGGGGTAAAGCAGTCTGTTATGGATGGGTGGATAAAACAAAAGTAGTACAGTAGGATATTGTTAGCCTTAAAAAATATAAAGAGGGCCCTCCCTGGTGGCGCAGCGGGTTAAAGCACAGCCCTGAGGATCTAAAGCCGCTTCCGCATGAGTTCGATTCCCGCCAGCCCCGGAGGTGACCACATGGCGCGGCAGACCTCTCCTGACCCGCCCACTGCTCCCCTCAGCAGTGTACTTCGTCCATCTGCCTGTTCTGCTCCCCACTCTGTCTCTGGTGAAGCCTCTCACTGCCCCTGAGCCTCTGGCCTGTACCCCAGTTCTGTATGCACAAATAAATAAATCTTTAAAAAAAAAAAAAAAAAAAGAATGGGCTCTCCCTGGTGGTGCAACAGGTTAAAGCATTATGAAGCTCTCTGAAGCCACTACAGGAAGAGTTCGATCCCCTGGGAGGATTGCCAGGGAGGTGACCCACATGGCGCAGCAGACCTCTCCTGACCCACCCGCTGCTCCCCTCAGCAGTGTACTTTGTCAATCTGCCTATTCTGCTCCCAGCTCTGTCTCTAGTGAATGGTCTCAACCGCCTCTCACAGCCCCTGCACCTCTGGCCTGTACCCCAGTTCTGTAAACATAAATAAATAAATCTTTTAAAAAAGAAAGAAAGAAAGAAAAGCCTGCCACATGCTACAACGTAGATGAACCTGAGGATATTAGCCTGTGTGAAATGTCACAAAATAACAAATATTGTATGATTCTACTTATATGAATACTTAAAGAGTTGTCAGAATCAATAAAGCAAATAGAATGGCAGCCACCAGGCCTGGAGGAGAGACTGTGTGTAACTGTTCCATGAGCACAGTTTTGTACAGTGAGAAAGTTCTAGGGATGTGACACAACAATGTGAATATGGTCAACAGCACTGAACTATATACTTCAAAAGAGTAAGAGAATAAATTTTGTTTTTTAACCACAATTAAAAATTCTGAAGTATAGCCCAGTTGGCATCATGAAGTCGCTCTTTAAAAAAAAAAAAAAAAAGATTTATTATTCATACAGAACTGGGGTACTGGCCAGAGGTGCAGGGACAGTGAGAGGCTTCACCAGAGAAAGAGTAAGGAACAGAACAAGCAGATGGACAACGTGCACCACTGAGGGGAGTAGGGGGAGGGTCAGGAGAGGTCTGCCGCGCCAAGTGGGTCACCTCCGGGGTGGGACTCCGAACTCACTCTGAAGCAGCTGCAGTGCTGCGTCCTAACCCATTGCACCACCAGGGAGGGCCCATGAAGTCACTCTTTTAATGATGCAGGCTTACGTCATTAATGGGGAAGCCTGTTGAACAAACTTAACTCTTCCATTGAGAACTCTTAAGAGTTTATTTATTTATTATTTAAAGCTGCTTAAAGCTACCGTAGAGCAATTTAGAGGAACAAAACTTGGGCATCCAGAAGCCCAGGATAAAGGGAAACACTGTAATAAATTCTACACTATCACTTTTCCTTCTCCATGCACTTGTACCTAGGACAGAAATCAAACAGGAAGAGGTATCGTAGAGCTAGCTTGACTAGAATAGAGATAAAAAATTTGGAGTCCATCTCTATCAAAACAATTAGGACCACGAGGACAAGAAAAAGGTGATTATGATAAAATGAATCACTCAATGCTCTATACCATTTCCCCTCAAAGCATACACATATCCTGATTCTAATCTGTGTAGGCAAAGGGAGAGAGGCCAAGAAATCAAGTGAAAAGCAGCTGCCTAAGAAATCTTTTTTTTTTTTTATGGTTGAAAGAATTAAATAGGAAGTATGGGTCTGTATAAATACCTTAGGCTTACAGTTGAGATCCTTAAAAAATCTGTACCCTGAGAATAAAAGCAAAAACAGTTATGAGCTGTCTCAGTCCCTGGTTGAATCAAGGGATTTTTCCCTTGTTCTACCTGCTTGCAAGAAGAAAGTTAAGACTTTGGTTGGAGAACCTTATATAATTTTTCATACATAGTCCCTGACATTCATCAACAATTACCAAAAGTCAAAAAGACATTAGAAATAGATGCACATATGATACTGATATCATAGTTACTACCTACAACCTTTAGAACAGCTGTGGTGTCTTCCTTGGTGGCACAAGGTGTTAAGTCTTAGCACTATGACGCTTCCGCAGCCACTGCATCATGAGTTCGATTCCTGGCCAGGGAGCTAATCCACATGGCATAGCAGATCTCTCCTGTATCTCCCGCTGCTGTCCTCCACAGTGTATTTCCATCAGTCTGCCTGTTCTGCTCACTCTGTCTCTGCTAAATCGTCTCACCCCCCCCCCACATACACACACATCTCTGGCCTGTACCTCAGTTCTTGTACACATAAATAAATTTTAAAAATAGAATAGCTGTAATTAATATGTTCAAGAACATAGATTAGAGAATGAAGAAATTTCACTAGAGAGCTACAATATTTTTAAAATAAACAAATAGAGCCAGCTGCTGAAACAACTAGATATCAACATGCCAAAAAAAAAAAAAAAGAATATATGCAGACTTCACATTTTTCACAAAAAATGAACTCAAGGTGGATCACAGATATAAATATAAAACTATAATACAGAACTATAAAATTCCTAGAAAATAACAGGAGAAATTGAGGCAAACAATTTTTAGATTCAAAGTCAAATACATGGTCCATGAAGGAAATGAGTGATAAACTGAATTTCATTAAATTTTAAAAATGTGTGCACTTTGAAGGACACTGTCAAGCAAGAACAGAAAAACAAATCAGATTGCAAAAGACATCTAATGAAGTTACCTAAAATACAGAGAGAATTCTTAAAACACAACAATAAGAAAACAACCAACTAAATTTTAAAAATGAGCCAAAGACCTGAACAGACCTCTCCAGAAGAATAAGTAGAGGCAAGTAAGCACGTGAAAAGATACTCAACATCACTTGTGATCAGGCAATTACAAATTAAAACAGCAATGAGAGGCCCTCCCTGGTGGCGCAGCGGGTTAAAGCACTGCACTGAGAAGCTTAAGCCACTTCCACATGAGTTCGGAGGTGACCACATGGCGTGGCAGACCTCTCCTGCCCACTGCTCCCCTCAGCAGTGTACTTCATCGATCTGCCTGTTCTGCTCCCCTCTCTGTCCCTGGTGAATCCTTTCACCCTCCGCAGGTACCTCCAGCCTGTACCCCAGTTCTGTATGAATAAATAAATAAATCTTTAAAAAAAAAAACAGCAATGAGAATACTATGTATCTAGCTATGAGTAAGGACAGTGTTTTCTTCTTGGAGTAATTTTCTGGAGTCACTTTGGAAGACAGTTTGGGGGTTTCTTAAAAAACTAAATATACTCATCTCTACAATCCATGTATTTTTCTCTACACAATTTTTTGTCCAACAAAGTCAAAATCCTTTGTCTTGTTACTCCTCTAAGAAATGTGTTCCTGGGTCCTTCCCTGGTGGCACAGCGGGTTAAAGCACAGCACTACAAAGCTAACCACAGCTGCTTCAGCATGAATTCAGTTCCCGGCCAGAGAGGTGACCCACATGGCACAGCAGACCTCTCCTGTCTCACCCACTGCTCCCCTCAGCAGTGTATTTCAGTCCATCTGTCTGTTCTGCTCCCCACTCTGTCCCTGGTGAATCCTCACCCTTCTGCACCTCTGGCTTATACTCCAGCTCTTGTATGCATAATAAATCTTTTTTAAAAAATGTGTTCACTTGTCAATGATGGGCAAAACACTGCACGACACACACTTCAGTAACATCTTTGAAGATACAGCACCCAATGCAATGACAGTGAAGGCAAGGATAAATGGATGGGACTACATCAAGTTAAAGAGCATCAGTACAGCAAAGAGACATTACAAAAAACAAACAGGCATCCCACTGATTGGGAAAAAATTTTTCTCACACAAAACTAGCGATAAAGGATTGATCACAAAGATATACAAGGAACTGGTGAAACTCAACAAAAATAAACAGCCCCATCAAAAAAATGGGGAGAAGAGCTAAAGCAACACTTCTCTAAAGAAGAAATGCAGATGGCCGACAAGCATATGAAAAAATGTTCAGCATCACTTGTAATAAGGAAGATGCAAATTAAAACCACAATGAGACACCACCTCACCCCAGTGAGAATGGCACATCTTCAAACAACTAGCAACAACAAATGTTGGCGAGGATGTGGAGAAAAAGGAACTCTCCTGCACTGCTGGTGGGAATGCAAACTAGTACAACCACTATGGAAAACTGTTTGGAGGTTCCTCAAACTGCTAAACATGGAGCTTCCCTATGGCCCAGCAATCCCACTCCTAGGTATCTACCCAAAAGTCACAAAAACACCAATTCAAAAGATACCTGCACCCCCATGTTTATTGCTGCTTTACTTACAATTGAAAAGACATCGAACAACCCAAATGCCCAAATAGTAGATGACTGGATGAAAAAGATGTGGTACAGGGCCCTACCTGGTGGTGCAGCAGGTTAAAGCACAGCACTAAGAAGCTAAAACCACTTCAGCATGAATTCAATCCCCGCCAAGGAGGTGACACACATGGCGCAGCAGCTCTCTCCCAACCTACCCACTGCTCCTCTCAGCTGTGTGTTTCTGTACATCTGCCTGTTCTATTACCCACGCTGTCTCTGGTGAATCCTCTCACTGCCCCTACACCTCTGGCCTGTGCCCTAGTTCTGTATGTACAAATAAATCAATCTTAAAAAAAAAAAATGTACATATACACAGTGGAATATTACTCAGCAACCAAAAAATAAAAATAAATAAACACATGCCTTTTGCAGCAAGATTGATGGAGCTGGAAAAGATCATGCTTAGTAAAATAAGCCAGAAAGAAAACAAAAAATACCGGATGGTTTCACTCATAGCAGAAGTATAACAGACCAGGTGAGGAGAAAATAATAATAATAATAATGAACAACTATATTCTAGAATGGGGAATGGGATCAAAAACAGTGGGGGGAGGGAGGGAAGTACATTGGACTGTGGTGATGGCACACAGGTGATTTGGTGGTGGGAAGCCCACAGAGATTACAACTGAGATGGAAAAAGGCACAAGATGATGTAAAAATAAACATTTTTTTGAAAAAAATGTGTTCGCTTGTTAAGATGCTAAGTCAGCTCAAGTTCTCACCACTCCAGTTACTGAGTGTTGGCATATCTACATGCAGTGTCCATGTTAACACACTTCTATTTGGTTATCTCTTGTCCCTGTGTCTTTCACTGCCTTGTTTACAGATCCTTAGCTAAGAACTTAAGATAGGTAGAGGAAAAGGAATTTTTTTCCTATAAGAGGATTATTTATGAGACATCTGTAAGAGGATTTGTTGAAATATAGACTTACTAGTAATGTCCATTTTTTAAATTATCTAAATAATCACTAAAAAGCCAGTGGCATGGTTTGCCTCCATACCACCCTCTTAGAAACAGGTTTAATTTGCTACTGGAGAACACACAAAATAGCCACCCAACTTCTTCGAGGACCTACAACATCAATGCAATGAATGGACAAGATCCAGGACACAGGAACACATAGGCATTCACTAAGGTTGCTGGGAGATAGGACAATGGAAGAAGCTTTAGGATTCTAGGCATGGTCCCTTCTTTCTGATATAGTAGAACAGATCACTTAGTATTTCTTAGTGATACTGAACACAAAAGGGGTGCAAGTGACCTCATCTGACTCCCTCAATTACTGAGCAGAAAACCAGAACTTTTTAGTACTCAAGTTTATGGTTTAGTGACCAGAACCCAGAATTCCTGCCTCATGGTATTTTCTACATTTTACTTTCCCAAAGTTTTGAGACTATTTGATGAATGCAGAGAATGGCGAGTAGTTCTTCAGTAAACAGTAGTCTTGACATCTGATCCTCATGAAGCTAGCAATGACCAGGAGCAATTCATCCCCTACAAGAAGTCATCTCCTTTACATTCTAGCAAAGGCCAAGGTACTTGGAGGTTGTTGTTGGCTCTGGCTCATTCCTTGGCCTTGAGCTGTACTTTCACATCTTTGATCCTCTATTTCCTCTTTTATTAAATGCAGATTAAATGTTCCTAACATGATTCTAAAAATTCTTAGGATTAGCTAAATTGCTTAAGAGGATAATATTGAAGTGGGAGATGAGATTAAAAAGAACTGTACAGTATTTTTAAATAATTAAAATAAGAGGAAAGGGCTTTTTGTATATTAAAAAGAAACAAAAATCATTATATTAGTTTGCTAGGTTGCCATAACAAAATACCACAGATTAGGCAGCTAAGCCAACAGAAATTTCTTTCTTATATTCTGTAGATTACCAAGGAGTCAGTAGATTGTATTACTTCCGAGGCCTCTCAGCTTGCAGAGAGATGCCTTCTTGTGCCCTCACCTGATCTTTCTTCTATGTGAGGATTCCTCGCCTCATCTTTGTCTCCAGATACCCTCTCCTTTTATATAATATATCAGTCTCACTGGATTCTCCCAACATAGTCGAACTCTGAGGCAATCGTGGTGAGACTTCAATGTGTGAATTTATTTTAAGGGGCATAAACTCAGTCTCTAACAACCATCAATTCTAGTTCTCATTTTAAAACATTGTGACCAAGTGCATGCATCTAAGAAATTATTTTATTTTGGGATTTTAAATAGAATGCATACTGTTATTAGTTGAATTACATTAGTGTTTTCTTAGAGATAACATACCTAGCAAGCTAGTCAACAAAATTAAAAACTGAGAGTTTATTTCATTTCATTGTCTTTACAAATAGTATAGAATAAGTAGTTTATTACATGATTTCTGTAAAAATGCATTGTGGAAGCCCTTCTTTAAAATAAGTATATAAAAATCTAAAATATCATTAAGATTTTTATTAGTATACAATCGAAAGTCACTTATTTAATAACAGATTAACCTCACTCTATATGGGAACAACTTTGAAAAGTCCCACTGTTAGTACTCAACCCTGACTCATTGCCCATAACACTTCTCTGGAAATCAGAGGGCTCAGACAGCAAAACTCAAAAACTATGTTGAAAAGAAAGGTGTCTTAGAATTCCACTTCGTAAAGGTATTAACTGGATGTTTTAATGAAAATTTCAAGTCTTAATAGATAAAGAAATTCCTTTTTTCCAGAACACACATGCACATCCTTACAATAAAATGGGGAAGAAAACAAACATAGATTTTAACTGTTTAGCCCTTTTACTTTGTGAGCTTAATGGCTGACGTCTTCTCTTCCTTTACAGCTTGGCATTCATCTGATTCATTAGTTTTTCCAATTTGATTGCTAGGGCCATGTTCCCTTTAATCTTCAATTTTCCTGACATGAATGCCATTGTTGGTTTTAGTTTCCCTAAAATGAGAAAAAAAGAAAAAAGTATCTATGGGTGCTCTTAGGGATATTCCACTTTGCATTAAAAAAAAAAGAATCTCTAAGTTCTAAAAACCTAACACAGAAATTTGTATTACATTTTTTCCCCCAGTATCCTGGGAATTCCAATTCCTGGACTTAGACAATATTCTATGAGAGATAATGTAAAAACAACAATCAGAAAACAATGACAAATTATAGCAAAAAGCTGCGGATGCAACATTTGTATACTAGTTATAGTTACCTAAAAAGACACATGGTCCTCAAATGAATTATAAACAAATGTTATCTATTTTAGTTAATTTTCCATTGTTATATAGTTCAATAAACTTACAGCATCTCAAGTTTAGATTTAAAAAATTCAAATGGGGCATAAGGTAGCACAGCACTATGAAGCTATCTTTATAGCGTTCAATCCCCGGCCAGGGAGCTGACCCACCTGACACAATAGACCTCTCTCCTGTCTTTCCCACTCCCCCCCTCAGCAGTATATTTCAGTCCATCTGCCTGTTCTCTCCCCACTCTGTCTCTAGTGAATCCTCTTACTCTTCTACCCCCGTGTGCACCTTTGGCACTCCAGGTCCTGTATGTATAAATAAATAAATCTTTTTTAAAAAAATCAAATGGTATAAATGCATGATAGTCTTAAGAAGAAATCCTCATTAAAAGTATTAAGTAGGGATACAAAAGTATAACCTAGCATTATTTTAGTGACAAAAATGCCAGGACATAAAAGATGAATTGTAATAATAACAAGATATAATGAAAAAAGAAGCTAAGTGGAGGGAGGAAATTTTATTTACTACTCTCATCCTAATGATAGTGAAGTATGCATACCATTAATGAGGAATCTGAGGTTCAGAGAGGATTTTGTCTTTCCCCAGGCCACACGAGCTTATTATATATTATGGTGCAGTAATTCATAGTTCTATGCTACACTGTACACAACTGTGTCTGGTGTATTAATAAACCTCCATTGGGTCACACACTGACTCTTTGTAGGAAAAAGAAATGTATGGGTTAATGTATTATGTGTATGTAGTAAATACCTTTAAATTATTCTGTAAAGGGGTTGTAGCAAAGCATTATAAATTGGTTATGGATTGAAAGGATCAAGTCTAATCCATTTATTTTAACGAATAAATTGAAATGGGCATTATTACAAGGAAATGTGATATTAAAATACCTAAATTTACAAATAATAGATTAAAGGATATTTTGATTTACATGGAAGATACTGGAAGATCTTTATTCTTTGAAGGAATCTGCAGTCACTGCACCACAAGTTCGCTCCCTGGCCAGGGAGCTGACTTGCATGGGACAGCAGACCTCTCCCGCCTCACCAGCTGCTCCCTCAACAGTGTATTTCTGGCAGTCCACCTGTTCTGCTCCCCACTCTGTCTCTGGTGAATCATCTCATTAGGGAAATGCAAATCAAAATCACAATGACATATAACTTCACTCCTATTTCATAGGGTTACTATTTAAAAAAAAAATGATGGTGGTCATCTGAGGGGAAGAAGGATGGGGAGCTGGGAAATTGGGTAAAAGGGGTCACCTGTATGGTTGGTTATGAAAGGAAACTACAGTTTTGATGGGGATGATAAAACACATAAACGTGTTAAATTTTAATGTACCTGAAACCTATACAGTGTTATAAACAATTACTTCAACAAAAATTAAAAACAAAAAAAGCAGTGTTAATGAGGACAGCGATAAGAAACAAGTCATCATACATCATTAGTGGTAATGTAAATGGTACAGTCACTGTGAAAAGTGTTCATTCTTCAGAGAATTAAACACAATTACCATATGAACCAGCAACACAGAAATGTGTACATAAATGTTTATAGAAGTATTATTCATAACATCCCAATGGTGGAAACAACCCAAATATTATTTAGTCATAAAAAGAAATGAAAAAGCAATGACACATGTCATAGGACATGGACAGATGACTACCAAAAGCCTTATGCTAAATTTAGGAAGCCAGATATAAAAGATTATATATGGTTTGACTGAATTTACATGAAATGTCTGGAAAACAGCACATCTATAGAGACATGGAAGCAAGTTAGTGTTTGACTGGCTGCAGCAGTGGTAGACGGGGGTTGCCGAAAGGGGACTGACTGCAGAGACACGAGTGAATATGGGAGGTGATCCACGTGTTCACAAATGATAGCTGTATAGCTATAAATTTATTAAAACACATGTACAGTTATATTAGATGGATCTTCTGGTATGTACATTATACTTCAGTAATATAACTTTGAAAAATAAAATAACCAGTAAGGTGAGTATCTCTTAGCTATGTGTATACAAATATATATATACATAAATTATGTTATATATATGATACATATAAGATATGTATTTGCCCCTTCCTCTGATTATTAATCAGATAATATTGTACAATTTATTTTCTATCATAAAGCTTTACCATACAGTGACCTCTACTGGCCAAAATGAGAGTTTTTTTTTTTTTTTTTATTACTAGTTCCTTAGATTATATAGTTTTGTAACAAATATTAGTAAAAGAAATTTAGGCCACAGAAATGGCTATGGTTTCTTAAAGGAAAATGCTTAGATTCTTAAGTCAAAATTGTGCTCATTCAAAGAACACCAGACGAGATAAAGAATAAGAATGAAAGGACATACCGAGATTAAATACATATACAAAATGAAGGATGATGTTAAAAAAAAAAAGAAGAAGAAAACAACAAAAGCAGAGTCACTTGCTCCCAACTTAAACCACTGTCATAAAATACACCTTGTAAGGATACTTACACTGTAAGCACTGTGGTTAAGCTTTTATAATAATTTTTGAAACACCAAACAACCACTAAAGAATCTATTCATTAACACTCAAAGATGTTATAAAAGCAGCAGGTAAAACACTGCTAAACAGTCATAATGCTAAAATCTTGTTTTCATAGCACATGTATAATTTATCTACATTCACAAAAATTGTAATTCTAAGCCAAAACCTCAGGCCCTCTTATTAGAGTGCAATAAATAATAACTATTTCCTTAAGCATATGGTTCAATTTTTCTTTTGGGAATACCAGTATAAAAGGGAAAACTTCATGTCAATCCCTCATGACATAGTACATATACAGGCTCAACAGTCTCTAGGCCATTCCACATCCTAAATAAAAAATGGAAAGCAAGATACACAGGGCACAGAATATGCTGTGGATTCCAGTTTATGAAGACTAAAATTGAATAAAGAATGAATAGCATGTCTGACTCATTAAATGAAAGCCTCTTTAGTTTAATTGCTTCTAATAAGTAATGTGTTAATTAGCTTACTATCTGGAGTAGTATTCTAAGAGTCAAACACAGAAAAAATTACCCTTTAAAAATTTTCTGGCACATTCAAGTACATGGACAGAACAGTAAATTATGTTAAAAGATTCTCCGGTTGGAGATTCCACAGAATGTGGGATCACTGGGAAGCTGTTTCCTATTACAAGCGTGAAGACTGAAGCATGACTTTCCTCTCAATAAATGCGTCACCATGAGTTCAGCAGCTTTGCTGACCCAGGTGATACTTGAAACGGTCTTGGTGCAATGGCAGGTAAAATCACCTAGGAACCTGTCTCCATGAGTCAGCTCCCAGTTCCCAGTGTTATCTGAGGGGCTTTTCTGTCATATAAAAAGGAAATTCTGCCCCCTATTCTCCCATTTGTGGCTAAACTAGAAGGAGGAGTAGAAGTAACAGCGGGAACTGCCTTCCTAAGACTATGCACTTGTCAACATCAATAGTTGCTAGGGTTTTGCTGCTCAAACAATTACTAGCTCTGATTATTTGGGAAAGAATAAAGCACAATGTTGGGCTAAATTTTCTTTGAACAGAGGCCCTCCCCCACTTCCCTCCCCTCCCACTAGCCCCTCCCACCCCCCATGATACAAAGGGTTAAAGCGCAGCATTATGAAGCTCTCCACAGCCACTGCAGCACAAGTCTGATCCCCAGCCAGGCAGGTGACCCACATGGTGCAGGAGACCTCTATTGATCCACCCACTGCTCCCCTCAGCAGCGTATTTCAGTACATCTGCCTGTTCTGATCCCCACTACATCACTGGTGAAATCTTTCCCTCCTGCCCCCACACCTCTGGCCTGTACCCCAATTCTTGTATGCCTAAATAAATCTTTAAAAATAAATAAATAAACCTTTTGAATAAATTTTCCTTGAATAATCGGTAAACTAACAACAGTGAAAACTTACCTGAAAACATTTTTACAAAATCATCAGTAGACATACTCATCACCACATCTGCCCGTTCTGAGGGCTCTCCAAATCCGACCTTCCCACCTTTGCTTTTAAGATCAAGAAACCATGTCCCACCATCTTCACCTGCATAAAGATTAAAAAATTAAATAGATGCTAAAGAAGTCCTGTTTCTTTTTAAACTTAATAATGGCTACAGACTCGACAAAGAAATATGGTTCTTAACAAAGAGGAAATGGAGTCAAGACAGCCCAGCTGAAATTGAGATTTTAAGTAACGATGTACTACATGAGGAGCTGGAATAAGTGTGATGGACCAGAAGGGACTAAGAATGGAGAAGAGGCATGGGGTAGGTTCACAGGCATCCTGAGCAGAGCCCGGGGATCCCCGTGTCAAGGGCGCACTGACGTCATCCTAAGTGATGTCCCTTGGAAGGAGCATGATGTGAGGCTTGTAACTTAAATAGCTCACAATGAGCTTCCCTGGTGGTGCGAATGTTAAAGTCTCAGAGCAATCAAGCTACCACCAGCCACTGTAGCACAAATTTGAGTTCCATCACTGGCCAGGGAGCTGACCCACATGGCTCAGCAGACCTCTCCTGTCTCAGCCACTGCTCCCCTCAGTAGTGTATTTCAGTGGACTCACCTATTCTGCTCCCCAGTCTTTCTGGTGAATCCTCTCACCACCACCCCCCACCTCTGGCCTGTACCCTAGTTCTTACATGCATAAATAAATACATCCTTAAAAAAAAGAAGAAGAGATTGCTATCTTGACTAAAGAAGTTGGATAAATATTTGGCTGGGGAAACTATATAAATATTTGCTCAATTTTTTACTGAAAGAGCAAACTGAGGAAGAGCAAATTTAACAGCTAGTGTCAAAGATTGGGACATTTTCAGATTGAGGCATCTTTGTCACAGTAGGTGAAAATGGCAAATGAGGTCTGGCTTGGCTACAAGTATAGATCTTTAATTAGGCCTTAGGGTCTCTGAAGCCACATGAGTAGCTGGGGTCTCCTAGAAATTTGTAGATTATAAGGAATGGGACCCAAAGAATATGAATGTTTAAAGGAAGGACAGAGAAGCATAGCTAGAAAAGCATCTGTCCTCTATCCTTCAAGACACATGCAGACAGAGAAGGAATGCAAAGAAAGCCAAGTGTCGAGGGAGCTAAGGAAACAGCATTTCCAGAGGAAAGTGTAATCACCCATCAACAATGCATAGTGATACTGAAGAAGGGAAAAATGATGGATGATGAGGCCCCTGATGAGAGCAAATTCAGTGGAAGGGAGGAAAATGTTATCAGAGAAGAGTAAATTATAGATAAAATAGTTTGACTCTAAAAGGAGAAGAAAGAGAGGAGGATGGTGTTAGTGTTATTGAGTTTCATTTTAAAAACAGTACAGCCTGAGAATGTTAATGTACATTGGGAAGGAGCTGCAGAACGAACAGATGAGAGGACATCACAGCACAGAGAATCTGAGGAGGACACAAGCAATGGGTCTAGAACTTAGCTACTCAAAGTGTGACCAAGGACTGCAGTACTTTCACCATCTGTCAGAAATGAAGAATTCAAGACCCCATCTCAGACTAGATTCTGCAATCTGGCATGATTCCAGAGAATCAATAGGAACATCACAATGTGATACGACACCAGGGAGGGCCCACAATCCACTCTTGTATACCCTCCTTTTCCTCGTCATATTTAATCAGTCGCCTAGTATTTAATCCAGATACCTAGTCTAGTGGTTCAGCAGTGTATGTCAGTAGATCCACCTATTCTGCTCCCACTCTGTCTCTGGTGAACCCTCTCACACTCACTCCATCCCCTCACAGCTTCATATGACCAGTCAGGCGTTCAGCTCTGTTGTCGGGAGATGAAGAGAGCTTGAAGCTTCTAATAAAGACTGATTTGTTATCAGGTGACAAAGCTTAAGCCATTGGCTATAGACTCCATGAAAAGGGTTGGTATTATCTGCTAAAACTGACAAGGTTGTGGTGAGGGGAGAGATGGGAGAGTCGAAGAAAACTGAGAAGGTTTAAAACATTGTGGGAAATGAGGCAGTAAATCGACCACAGATACACAGAGCTCTGCAGTATTGTTTAGCAGGATGATGATTTTCTACTAGTACAGGTCCACTGAGAGGTGATTTTCCTTGTTTTGTTTTGTTCTGAATCATTCCTTTAGCAGAACTTAGCAGTTTGGATGCAGCTATGAGGCAGCCAGTTATCTTCAACCAGGACTAGGGTTTTGGTAAGAGGTGGACACCACAAAAGACCCAGAAATTTAGGATATAGGCAAGAGTGACTGAAGCACTTTAACATAGGCTCAAAAAGGATAGAAAGAGAAGTAAAAACAGGAAAGGGTGGATGAATTAAAATAAAGTAGAAGAGACAAAGGATAAAAGAACAATGTTAAAGCTTGCAAAATGAGCTGATGTAGCTAATTCTTTAAAAACCAGCATTAACATGTAAATACTATATTAAGAACAAAATTGAGAGAGATTTTTAAAAGCTGGCTACATTCAGTCTTATTTAAATAATCACAAAGATAAAAACTGCAATGTGCCCATAGTTGGTGATAAATTACTATATTATACTACCCCTCATGATCCAGATACCCTTCCTAAGTAGGATTTTCTTAGTTACATATGCCAATGAGTCATTTAACACTGGAAGTACCTGTAAAGCAATTTTATCTCACATGTGTCCACACAACTGATCATTAAGACAATAGTCAATAGTAATCTGCTAGTCTGAATGTCTACGTCACAGGGTCAAGGTCCTGGATAAATCAATTATCTAGGTGATTACTATGGGAGGCTGATGTTCTTGCAAAGGAAATATCCTACTTTGTTTATAAAAGCCCCGTATTACCAGACTAACACCTTACCTGAGAGTTCAAACAGGTAAATTGCTTGAGTGGCTTTCACAACATCATCACTGAGAGAGTCCTTAACAATTCTAAATGTTTCTTCCACAGCTCCAGAACGTGGTTTTGATGCTGGCTGTGGTTTCTCTTCTTTTAATTGTGGGGCAGAACCTGTAAAATATTATTGATGTAAATGAGTTTTTACAATGATGTAAAAGTCTAGACAGTGTAAAGCCCATCACAGAATTAATTCATTAGTGGAACACAGTTGCTGCCAATTAGACCTGTCTGACCAAAATGAACTTAAAACACATTTCGTGGCATCTAAAGCCATAAATCAAACTGATGGAACAGCCAAACACATCAGTCTTTTATGTTTATAAATGTCAGTGGTTTATAGTTTGTATTCTCCGAGGGAAAGGCTGACTCATGAAAATAAACACAATGCAAAGACTCAACTAAGCCAAAAGCTTGGCAACCACATTTGTAAGGTGGCACAGCAAGCATTTAAACACAGGCAGTTTGATTCCAGTGTCTGCAGTTTTAGCCACAGGGTATCATTTTCTCCATATTTCCTTCTATCGCTGACTAATTTTCACATATTCAACATAAAGGCTGAGCATAGTACTAAGACCTAGACTCAGAACTAGTCTAAACAGAGGCTGCTCAAAGTAGCCAAAATACTTCCCTTTGGTTTCCACAGGCAGGAAACACATAGGAATAGTCTAGTTATACCTTAATTTGTCAAGGGAGATCCTCCCTTACTAGTAGGTGATTGCTCCAGTGATTTGATGGTGAAGATACATCACGATACCACCTAAGTGCTCTGGAGGCAACAGCAAAATGTCAGCACAACCCTGAAAAGCTGCCCAATAATAAACTATATTATTTGTCCCCTAGAGATTTCCAACGGTGCATGATGGTTTTACACAAGCAAATAAAACTAAAGGAGACAAAAAACACAATCAATAATATCTCTGAAAAGTACAGTCAGTAAACTACAAATATGTAAGCTTTTAAGAGAAACACTCAGAGCATTTCAAAACTTAAAAAAAAGACAGACATAGCCAGCAGCCCCTATCATAGCCTCTCCAAACTTCATCCTGTATCAATATAACTAAAACAGAAGACAAACATCTAGACAACATCCAATCTCCTGTCAGAACCCAGGAAGACATGTGCCATGATTCCAGGAAGATGGAGTAAGCCCGCGATTACAGGGTGGCCTGTACTATCAGGGGTGAGCTTATGCACAAAGTTCCACATTTTTCAACTGCCAGATCAGATTCTAGGTTTGTTCCAACTCGAAGTCTAGGGTCTGTTCGCCTGGTCCACAATGCTGCTTTTCAAGAACACCTCCACCTCTCAAACGCCGTTTCTAAGCACCCTGTTCCCAAATAACAGAAGCAGGCTGTAGGACAGCAGCATGTGCCCTAAAAACTGCCAGATAAAGATGCAGAGGGGAAGAACTCTGGCAGCCAGGCAAACCAGGGGAAGTAGTTTTAAGCAGAAAGCAGTAAAAGAAAGTCCCTGTCATCCATACACACTGGCGCTAGATGGGGACAAATGACAGCTCTCAGAAAGGATTTCCACCAGCGGACAGGATGGAGGCAAAAGCAACATGAACATCCTACTCAAATGACCACATGGGCTGTGGAGATGTCTCTTAAATGGGGGCCGAATTAACAGGGGTAAAAATGTAACCTGATGCTTATGAAAAAGCAATGTACCCCCAAGGTTATGGAAGGCTATTCTGAAAAATGAAAAGTCCATCTATCTCTAAAAAATTGTTCTTTATGACACAAGATTTCCTTCACATAAAAACTACATGAAACAGAAGCAAAGTCATGAATAACTGGCTGAGGTGAGAAGGAAATGGGAAACATCAGAAACTAAAATTGCAACAGCAAAATTAAACACTAGGGGCAATATAGAACAGAGATGCAACTGCAGGAAATTTTTCGGTAAGACAGAACAAATGAAAAGGTCTCCCAGAAAGCAGATGAAAAGGACAAAAAAAGAAAAAGAAAGAAACGATAAGATGGTGAGGGTGGAAAAGAAAAGAGTAGCCAAATAAGAAAAGTGTTTCAGAGGAGAATCCAGAACAACTGCAAGAGAAGCAATTAAAACTACAGCTAGTTAAGCAAAAGTTAATTGAAGTTAAAAAACAACAACAACAACAACAACAACAACAACAACAACAAAAACAACCAGTGGGTGCCTGTGTTCCCATGGGGGTTTAAAATAAAATCAGTGTTAGGGCCCTCCCTGGTGGCGCAGCGGGTTAAAGCACAGCACTGAGAAGCTGAAGCCACTTCCGCATGAGTTCGATCCCGGCCTGCCCCGGAGGTGACCACATGGTGTGGCAGACCTCTCCTCACCCGCCCGCTGCTCCCCTCAGCAGTGTACTTCATCGATCTGTGCCTGTTCTGCTCCCCACTCTGTCTCTGGTGAAGCCTCTCACCGCCCCTGAGCCTCTGGCCTGTACCCCAGTTCTGTATGCACAAATAAATCTTTATTAAAAAAATCAGTGATAGTATTGCTTTTTTTTTTTTAAAGATTTATTTTTTATTTATGCTTATAGAACTGGGATACAGGGGTAGTGAGAAGATTCACCAGAGACAGAGTGGGGAGCAGAACAAGCAGCAGGACAGAGTACACTGCTGAGGGGAGCAGCAGGCAAGACAGGAGAGTTCTGCTGTGCCATGTGGATCAGCTCCCCAGCCAGGGATCAAACTAGCCCTGAAGTGGCTGAGGCTAGTGACTTTGTAGTGCTGCTCTTTTACCTGTTGTGCCACCATGGAGGGCCCAATGATAGTACTGCTTTTAATATGAGGGGGGAAAGCATTAAATTGAAATTATGTACATTTATACTACACAATTACATGTATATATTATGTAAAACATACATACAGAGCACAAATACCAGAAAATCAACTGTTAAATAACTTAAGTGGTGGATGCAAATAGAAAGATAAGTCTCTGCCCCTGTAGAAATGCGGGAAGATCCATTTTGGCGGCCTAGGAGTTAAGTTTCAGCGCTATCACTGCCAGGGAGGTGACCCACACATGACACAGCAGACCTCTCCTGCCTCACCCACTGCTCCCCTCAGCAGTGTTTTTTTGTTTATCTGCCTATTCTGCTCCCTACTCTGTCTCTAGTGAATCCTCTCACCAGCCCCTGCACCTCTGGCCTGTACCCCTTTTCTTCAACACAAAAAAAAATTAGAAAAGAGAGACAAACACTGACCTCTGAGAGATAAACTATAAAGTCAACATACAATAGGTGAATATATGGAAGTGCAAAATCAAAGGAAAGAAATAAGTTGGCTCTCACATCAGATATACTTGGCTATTTCCTGTACGAACATATTAATCTATCTACAAAAAATGCCAAGTAGAAGTGCAGTTGACTGAGCCAGAGACAATAGGGAAATGAGAAGTAAACATTCTCTCTATTGTGTGAAATGGGAATCCGATTATATGACCCCAAGGATGAGGGGCTCCCTCAGTGATGAGAGGTAGGGGTTGTTTCAATATACCTGACATATTCTGATACCACAAGCAAAATCATTCCTATCAAAGCCTAATGCCAATAATTGTTTGTCTCACCTTTTACTCATCTAACCCCTCTTTCCTGATTCCATGGTCATGAAATAACCTTCTGATTATGATTCTGCTTCCTACTTAATTATGCCCAAAGGGAGAGAATAGGCTACACATTTAGTCTGTGAGATGGCAACTCCTCATTATAAATTAATAACTGGGATTAATGAGAGAAATACGCTCATTTAAGGACCTATGTATTTGGGTCTCAGGAAAGCAATTGAAGTTTACAAATTAAGGATACAGGCTTTGCAATCAGAGAATGAGTTTAAATCCTGGCTCTGCCACTTGCCTGTTGTGTGATTTCAGAACTAACAGGAAGATGATAATGCCTGTCTTGTCGGACAGGAAGCATTAAATGAGACCATGTGTGTCATGTACTTAACAAAGCCGTTGGCACATAAGAGCTGCCCAATAAATATTTGTTGAAAAACAAAAGTAATACTCGTGGCCAATAAGTGATTCCTAGTATATAATGTGGTATTTACATAATCTCCATTCGCATATATCTTTCTCCCAAAGTGTGATCCAACCTTAGGCTACTAGGCAAAGATCAGGATTTTAGACCTACCTAATTTGGCTAATTAATTTCTGCCATCCTGTAATAAGATTTTTGTAAAAGAGACTGACAACCTTGTTTTAGAATGGATACATCCATGTGGCAACCAAATCAGAGAGCAAATTTAGAATTAAAAATTTAATTTCATGAAGAACTGTCTCTGGGTGATGGGATAATAACATTTTCCTTTCTCTAGCTTTTCAACTTTCTTATGATACAAAAGTTTGTCTAAGTAAATTTTAAAAACTATCTCAAAGAACTTAGACAAAAAATAAAAAAACGTAGAAAGATAAGATTAAGCCAGTAATAATGTATGACACACTAAAACACACTAAGATTCCACAGGCTTGCTTAAGGTCATAGGACATCTGTTCCTAATCTTTTGAGCAGCCATCTAAAGAATGTACGACCACTTAGAAGACTCAGAGTCTGGAAAATAAACATGAGGGGAGGGCCCCAAAACAGTACAGACGTTCGTATAAATGCAGGAGAGAAATTCTTCTCACAGGTATCCATTTAAGAGGACTTCTTTGGATATTTGTCAGCAAGCTAGTGGCATAATGCCAGAGCACAAAGACAAAATGCTGGGCCAATTCAAGGCAGGTGTCCTTTCCCAATTATAAAAACAAAACAAGTAAAACCAAGACCTCCTCTGAAATTAATCTCACCCAGAGTAGTCACAAAGCACAAACTCAGACTGGAGATAGAAATACTTGGGTTTCCTCAAAATAAAGTAATACATCAACATGAAACAGGAGATCTAAAAACCTACAGACCAGACTATGGAACGAAAGAAAACCTTAAAAAGGTTTTTATCCAGACAACTTTTAATCAAATGAAAAGAATATATTAAGAACTTTTTATGAGTGGAAGGGG
>NW_004567107.1:15909067-15924545 GCF_000260355.1 Condylura cristata
GTTAGTCTTTCGACCCTAAATAGTGCTCACTGAATACTGTGGTTGTGCCACATGCCAGGCACTGTGCCAAGCACATTTTATACATTATTACATTTAGTTCCCACAAAAATTCTGTATGGAAAATATTAGTCCCTTAATTTTGCCAAAAAGGAAAAGGAGACTCAGAGACAGTAAGGTGCCTAAAGTCACAAGCTAGTGAGCAGCAGACTTGCGATCTGAACTTGGCTTATCGTCTCTCAAACTCTACGTTCTTAATTAATGAACAGTATCTCTCCCATCACAGGAACACCATGAAGGTTAAATAGATAATGTACGTAAAAGTGCTTGTAAAACGGTAAAGAGCTATTTAACTCACTTCACCTTAAAATGAAGCGATGAAAAAAAAGAAAAATGAAGCGATGGACAGGGATGATACAAATACAGACCTGGGTTTCTGTCACCTATATGCTTAGCCTAGTGAGTACTCTGAAAACATGCTTTAGTACAAATAAATATAACTTCAGTTTATGGTTATCATGTCTACTATTTTGTATATGCTATACCTTTTACATAATGTAAAACTGCACTATCATCACCTGCAATTTTAGGAAGGAAGAATAGTTTTAGAACATGGGAGCCTTCTGAGAACTTTACGGACCACTCTTGTACATATGCCAGGCCCCTCAGTCACCTTCACCCTCTATCCTTAAGTTGTTCAAAGAGATTGTGCATAAGAGACAAACATTTGAAAGAGTCCATAATCTTAAATTTTAAAGGCTTTGCAAAACACTTACTACTCTGCCATCTGTTACCATATCCTTCAACTTTTTACTCTGTGATTTTTAAGACCAACCTTAAAAATTAATTCTCAGGCCCTCCCTGGTGGTGCAGCGGGTTAAAGCACAGCACTAAGAAGCTTAAGCCACTTCCGCATGAGTTCGATTCCCGCCTGTCCCGGGGGAGATCCACATGGCGAGGCAGACCTCTCCTGGCCCGCCCGCTGCTCCCCTCAGCAGTGTACTTCGTTGATCTGCCTGTTCTGTTCCCCCACTCTGTCTCTGGTGAAGCCTCTCATCCTCTGCATCTCTAGCCTGTACCCCAGTTCTGTATGAATAAATAAATAAATCTTTTTTTAAAAAAAATTAATTCTCAGTGTCAGTTTCAAGATTTGGAAATAATTGCTGATGTGACAGTCTGTAGCTACAAGTCATTTCAAAATCCCTCAATTCCTATTTTTCCTTTCTCTCCTTTAAAGTGTTATCAGTGAGTTTTCCCCTTTATTGGGAGGACAGCTTTTAAAGGAACACACTAATTTTAAAACCAAGCAAACAAACACACAAGACAGCTATCTGTTCACTGCAGAAACTATGGGAAAACATTATTACTACTTTAAAAACTACAGACATTACCTGGTTTGATTGCATAGATGTCAAAATTTTTTACTCCTTCTTCTTTTAGGATATTTTCATCAATAATAAAATTGCCAGTAAAACTTTTTGGCTTCTTGAAAATTGAATATGCAGCATCCGCGATGATGTCAACTTTTCTACATTGGCTTTCAACACCAGATCCTCCCAGCATATCCATGGCAGCAGTGTGTATAGCTGGAGAAAAAACACATCCCCGAGTAAGATCAGATATTACAGTAACAGTAACAAACAAGCACAGCTAATCACTTTAGTTCTCAGTGACTAAAAACAAGGACGAGAGAGCTTAAGGATTTGCCAAATGTTTTAGAAACACAAAAGTAGAAAACACCTGTTCCTTTTGCGGTACAATGCTTGATACAGAACTCCTTCCTTGACTCTCTCCACAAGATTCAATCAGCCTTCTTTGTCAGAATGTATACAATCTGCTTACTATTTTGGAGAGTCAAAAATGCAAGGAAGGCATAATAAAGAGCGCTGAGCTACAAGTTAATTGAGTATTTACACTAAGAATGTCATGATTTCTGGCAAGCCAGCTACACCTCTGGCCTCAGTTTCCCATCTCTAAAGTATGGAGTTCCTTTCCAAAGTGTGTTGCCCTTTTCCTCTGCTGGAATAGTATGCCAGTACACTGTTTCTCTTGTTCATCACTGTATATCCAGAATCTAAAATAATGACAAGTACTGGTTTGATTTGGGGGTATCCTTTTAAAGTTCAGATAATATATTTTTTGTAGAAATAACAGAAAATAGAGAAACAGAAGGAAGAACTTAAAAATTATCTATAATTCCCCTACACAGATAGTTATGTTTACATATCATTTTCACTGATTTAAGTCCAAAAAAAATTTTTTCTGACATAATTTTTTTAATAATAGTTTATTTTTACATCATCTTGTGCCTTTTTCCATCTCAGTTGTAATCCCCATGGGCTCCCCGGCACCAATACACCTATGTGCCATCACCAGAGTCTAGTGCACTAACCGCCCCCCACCATTTTTTATCTCATTTCCCACTCCACCCCTGGAAAATGTCTCTGGTATATTGTTCATCATCATTATTATTTTCTCCCCTGGTCCTTTATACTCCTGCTATGAATGAAACCATCCAGTATTTTTCCTTTTCTTTCTAAGTCCAAAGAATGTTTAAGTATTTTAATGAAGTAACTTGAAACTACCATTGACAGTAATTATTATACATTGGCAAAATTGAGAACAGTAACTTATCTGTTTACTTTCCAATATCTTAGCTTATCATTAAAGTAATGACAGTTCAGTTGTTTAAATGTACTTAAGGTTTCAGAATATCTAGCAATTAAACTTATATCCATCCATACCTTAATTAAATCATCATTTAAAATCAAATCTACTAGAAAAACGAACAAAATACAGCACACAAATTGAAAAGTAACTCTTAAAAGCCACTCTTTTTCACTCATTTAACACAAAATTATTGAGAAAAGTCAGGCTGGGGACAAATAGGTAAGATGTCCTTACCTTTGTGCTGATTACACAGAGTATAATTACACAGAGTGTATAAATAACTTGGGCAATTTCCATACATATTTCCTTAGGATAAAAGTTCCTTTACTGGTAATAACTGTTTTTAACTCATCAATAATTTCATCCTTGAAATGATAATCTTATTAACAAAAAAATAGCCGCTAACACTTACTAGGTTCTACCCATGCTGGTCATGGCACTGCATACTTTACATACATTATTTGAATCAGTTCTATGAAATAGATACTGTTATTATTATTCCCATTTTATAGATGAAAGCATGCGGGTAAAAAAGGGTTAAGTAACTTGTCCATTTAAACACTTGACATCTTTACTTCAAGTCAGACTTAGCTACTGTCTAACAGATGGGTCAGACTTTGTTAACTAACATCTTTAGAGTTCAGTTATCTTTTCAATCCCATAAAAGGCAAAATTTTCTCTATTTCCTTATGGTGTACACTGAGACTAAATACATACATGTAACATTCTATTCTCAATGTAGAGTTTATAAATGATATAATTTATGTATATGTGACCTTCCTGATGGTTTGAAGTCACAGCACTATGAAGCTATTGCCAGCCACTGCAGCATTAGTTCGATCTCTGGCCAGGGAGGGAGCTGAGTCGCATGCCATAGCACAACTCACCTGTCTTTCCCACAGCTCCCCTCATCAGTGTATTCCAGTAGATCTGCCTGTTCTGCTCCAAACTGTCCCTGCTGAATCTTCTCGCCCCCACACCTTTGGCCTATACCCCAGTTCTTGTACGTATAAATAATAAAAATAAATCTTAAGGGCTCTCCCTTGTGGTGTAACGGGTTAGGACACAGCACTGCAAGCTAGCCGCAGCCACTTCAGTCCGACTTCAATCCCCAGCCCTGGAGGTGACCCACCTGGTGTGGCAGACCTCTCCTGATCCGCCTGCTGCTCCCCTCCCTTCACTGATCTGCCTGCTCTGTTCCCCACTCTGTCTCTGGTGATCCTCTCACCATCCCTGTACTTCTGGCTTGTATCCCAGTTCTGTATGCATAAATAAATAAATCTAAAAAAAAAATAATAATAATAAATAAATAAATCTTTTATCTCAGGCAATCTGCCTGTTCTGTTCCCCACTCTCTATGGTGATTCCTCTCACCACAGCCCACACTTCCGCACCTCTGTCCTGTACCCCAGTTCTGTATGCATAAATAAAATCTTTTAAAAAAAGGAGTTCAACTTGTTTCCCAAGTGACAGAATGAGGATATCTTTGACAGTCTATTCATTCCTACCCCACCCAACACACCCACGGAGCAATTCAAGACTGCCAAGGACAACAAATGAGAAGCCAACTAATTTTTTTTTAAATACATACCTGTTTTAGGCCACAAGGCATTGACTGCAATTTCACCTTTAAATTCTTCTGCCATTCCAAGCACACACATGGACATACCATACTTGGCAATGGTATAGGCTGAAAGAAACCACAAAAATATTTAATTCAAGAACAAATGAATTTGTGAGTATAAATAAGCAATTTCTTTCTATTACTGTTTCTGCCTAATGTAGTGTTTCAGAATTCTTTAATGATATAAATAAACAATTTTTAATGGACTGTTATTAAAAGAACAGTTTTTATGGAAGTAGCTAACCAGGAATGGTTTAATATATTTCCATCCTAATACTTAAGGAAAAGAGATTAATAAATTTCATTTCTGTTAATGTTAGGGGGAGAAGTTATATTAATCTATATTTTCTTAATATAGATTTAATTTATACTTAACATAGACTAAGTTTATGTTTTTCCTCATAATGAATAAGGTGACCCTTTAAAGGGAAACGATTGCTAGGTTGCAAATTTGTTTAACTGAGTCAATTAGTAGAGAATTTTCAGTTTTTCTTTCTAGGATGATCCTATTCAAATAACCTTTCCAAATTTTAGTGAATTATGGTAAAATAAGGACTGAGTATTGATACAACTATTTTAAAGCACTTTCACATAAGTCTTTTAGCATATCCACCTTAAGTCAATCATTAGTTAATCTGTAAAGGTAAAGTATTTCGTGGATAATTTTTAACCAATTTTATTGAAGAATAAATTGCATATAATAAAACACACCCACTAGAACTGAAAAGAGTTTTTTGGAATGATTGAAATCTGTATCTTGATTTGGATGTTAGTATATATTTGCCAAAACTCATCAAACTGAACCATTAAGATCTGTGCATTGTATTGAATATAAATTATACCTCAATTTTTAAAAATCACAGATAAGAGATTAAAAATCCACTTTCTAATTACTACTGGGATTCTACACATAAAATATACCATTGAACACAATATGCAAAATGTGATTACATCACACACTGATTTAATACAAATTAACTAAACAAGCCATCCCCTCATCAAGCTACTTACCACAATGCTGTTTGAACCACACTGGATTTAGGTTCAGAGGTGGGCTGAGATTGAGGATATGGGCAACTTTACTCTTTTTCAAGTAAGGAATACAAGCTTTAGAGCTGAAAGGAAAAGAAAAGTTAACAGCTTTCTAACAATTTACTTTTTCAAGTTGTATTTTAAACTATTTTTATGGAGGAGTTAAACTTGGTTAATTTATTGTTTTGTAGGGATTTATTGTTTGTCTTGTTTTTTTCTAGAATGAAAGAAAAGCAACTAATTTTCATCCTGCAAAGCTTTGCTTAATGGCCTGAAAATTCTCTGCTTGATGAAAACTATCAAATCCTTGACATATTAGCCTTAAAACCAACTGAAAATATCCTCAACTACAATCTCCAAATTCTCTCTCCTTTTCCCTCTCTCCAGCAAACAGTTAATATACTTTTCAGCCATTACTGTTTAAAGAACATGAGTGTGTTCACGGTGGACAGACCTGGGTTCAAACCTTCCTTCTGTCCGTTCATTGTGTGATGTTGGACAAAATATACAACATTTGAATTCTCAGTTTTATCATCTGTAAATGGTGGTAATACCTAACACCATCTAGGATTGATTAGGTATTTAGAAGAGTGCATATGGTAAGCATGAAATAAACTATTGCTATCATTAGTATAAAGTGTTGAATTATTTCATCTTAGCAGGTAGGTTCCTACTATGAGGAACTGTAATTTATTTAACAACATATCTCCCAATACATTCCCAAATTTAATTTAAACCAATATACAATACAGTATGCCTTTAACAACAACATTTATTTTCATTTCTTTTCAAAACAGAACAGTTCATAAGATAGGCAGTTTATTTTACAAAAGGCTTAGGTTAATATTTTTACGTTTTAGTAATGTAATGACTTTATTTTAGTTTTACTTCACATTCAGTAACTTCTAGGGCTATGAACTAATTCGCTCTTTCAAGCCAGTTTTTTAAACTAACAAATTACAACATTCTACCTATATATAATCTGTAACATCTTTTCAAGTTTATAAACCAAACACAATCAATGTCAATAGTTTCAGTACACACTGCTTTTCCTTTCCAAAGATCTCCATTTTTATGGGATGACAAGGAAATGGGCAAACACTGTTACAGCTGCATGCTCACTAAAGCAGAGGAGTCATACAGGGTGTTAACAAGATATAATCCAATCTAGTCTAGGCTAAGGAACCATATTTTATACTTCAAGGGAAAAGTTCATTTCTTTTATATCATAAACACAAATTTCTCCTTTGACCTATTAGACAAAACATGTCCTCATTCACTTTACAACCTGGCCCTCACTCAGCATTACTGAATCTAAATCAAATCATCACTAAATCCTAAATTAGGTGCAATTTTCACAGCAATATGAGCTTTTCTATATCACACTGAAAACTTAGCACCAAACTTAGATACTGTATACCTTCAGCCTAAAAAAGTTAAGTTTATTAAAAACTTGTTGTATGAGCACTAAGAAAGTATCGCAGCCCCTGCAGTATGAGTTCATGCCCGGGCCAGGGAGTTGACCGACATGGCGCAGCAGACCTCTCCTGACTCTGTTGCTCCTCTCAGCAGTATATTTCAGTAGCTCCACCTGTTCTGCTCCCCACTCTGTCTCTGGTGAATCCTCCCCCCCCCCCCTGCACTTCTGGCCTGTACCCCAGTTCTGTATGCATAAACAAACAAATTATCTTTAAAAAATAAATAAATAAAAACTTATAAATCACATAAAAATTCTCCTGACACCATAGGTAAAAATAGCTAGGTGGGTGGAATATTTACATCATCAACAATAGAAATTGCTACAAATTATTTAAGTTTTTAATACAATGTGCCCTTCTGAGCCTTAATTCCACATGATAAGCAAAAATAATCCTAGTTAAGGTTATATATTTAAAAGATTTATTTATTTATGCATACAAGTGCTGGGGTGTAAGCCAGAGGCGGGGGGTGAGATGATTCACCAGAGGCAGAGTGGGGAGCAGAAAAGGCAGATGTACTGAAATACATTGCTGAGGGGAACAGTGAGTAAGACAGGAGAGGTCTACTGTGCCATGTGAGTCTCCTCCTGGCCAGGGATCAAACTTGTGCTACAATGGCTGCTGACAGCTTCGTAGTATTGCACTTTAACCCCCTGCAGCACCAGGGAGGGCCCTAGGGTTATATTTTTAAATACCTCTATGAGTAAGCTTCTTCATTCACTCTAAAATCTTCCAGAAAGTTATCAACTTTAAAAGATTCTGATGCCCAAATATTTCTTCATATAATACACAACTGCAAACATAGTAGCACAAGTTATTATATTTGAAAATAAACACAAATGTTATTGAAACATGAGCCCTTTTTTCTAGTGACGTTATTTTATCATAATTTTTTTCTATATGTTTGCCTTAGTTCTTACTACAGCTTGATTTGACTATGGTTTCCATTCATCCTTTCATACTGAATTTATAAAAATATGGTCCACATGTACAAAGAAGCTCTCACTCATTTTACTTGAACATATGGCCCTCTTGGCATATGATTCATTCTCTTCCTTCAATATAGACCTAAATGTGAGAAATATTTTACTTCCCTCTTGCATATAAAAACAACATTGACAGCACAAGGATGAATGGCAAATTTTTTTTAAAGATTTATTTATTTTTTTTTATGCATACAAGAACTGGGTGTAGGCCAGAGGTGTGGGGGGAATGAGAGGATTCACCAGAGGCTGAGTGGGAAGTCGGAAGGTGGATGTATAGAAATACGCTGCTCAGGGGAGCGATGGCTAAGACAGGAGAGGTTTGTTGTGCCATGAGGGTCAGCTCCCTGGCCAATATAGTTTGATAGCACTGAAACCTTAACCCTTGTGCCACCAGGGAGGCCTGAATGGCAAGTTTTCACTTAACCTGTCCTCAGCATCTGGAAGATAAGAGAATTCACGCTCTATCTAACAAGGCAATCAGTACTCAGTCAATATGTGGCTATAGCAGGTAACTTTCCATGTGGTTTACGTCCCAATATTTCAAGACCAGAAATATTAATTTTTTTAAAAGTCTCCCAATTTTTTAATACAGGCAGCTAGTGAAAAAATTTTAAAGATATATTTATTTCCACATACAGAACTGGGATATAGGCCAGAGGAATGGGTGGTGAGAGGACTCAACAGAGACAGAGTGGGGAGCAGAACGGCAGATGGACTGAAATACACTGCTGAAGGGGGCAGTGGGTGAGACAGGGGAGGTCTGCTGCACCATGTGGGTCAGCTGCCTGACTGGGGATCGAACTCATGCTACAGTGGCTGCTGATAGCCTCATAGTACTGTGCTTTAACACGCTGTGAAACCAGGGAGGGCCCACTACTGAAATTTTTAATGGAGTAAACTTTTAATGGCAGTAATAAGAACAAATGTTAACATTGTCAGGATAAGGTACTGCAGGCCAAATAAAACATACCTGAAGGCAAATTTCAGGACTAACTTACCAAATTTTACATCTAACCTTCATGACCACTCCTATGACAGGCAGCTTGACTATCCTCATTTTACAAATGAGGACTGAATCTGCAAGAGGTGAAGCTACCTGAATAAGATTCCGAGATATCAAGTCATGAAAGGTAGGGTAAGATTCGAACCCTCCTCAAAATAGTTTGCCTCCAAACCCCAGGTGTTCTATGTACACATAAGGGTGAGCAAGCTCTGTGTTGATCTGATGTTATGTCCAAATGAAAAATGCTTGAACCTGAAGGCAACCGAACTGATAAACCAATGGACAGACAGACAAAAAGCTACACCATCTGGTCAATCCAGAACAGCCCAAGGCCATGTCTGCTTTCACTGTATATTCTACATTTCTCCCAATGTTCCAAGAAAGCATTAGCCTTTTGTCAGTTATTATAAAATGTGAACCATAATGAGCTGCTATTATTTCTGTAACAAAAATCCAAACTATTTTCAGAAGAGACACTAGGGCTCTCTCTGGTGGCGCAGCACTATGAAGCTATTAGCAGCCACTGTGGCAAGAGTTTAACCCTAGCCAGGGAGCTGACCCACATGGTGCAGCAGACCTCTCCAGTGCCACCCACTGCTCCCCTCAGTAGTATATTTCAGGGGATCCACCTACTCTGTTCCCCACTTTGTCTCTGATGAAGCCTCTCACCCCACGTACCTCTGGCCTGTACCCCAGTTATTATATGCAAAAATAATTTAATATTTAAAAAAGAAAAAGGAGAGACTAGTATTGGTTCAAGTAACTGGAAAACTTAGTATGTATATATGTTTTTATTCATGCAAATATTTAAATGCTTGAGCTACAGTCTATTAGATTTACAGAGAAAAGAAGCTCTGAGGGCCCTCCCTGGTGGCCCAAAGGGCATGTGAAACTAGCACGCTGGAGTTCATCCCTGCTGGGGAGCTGTACAGCAGACCTTTCCTGTCTCACCCATTGCTCCCCTCAGCAGTATATTTCAGTCAGTCTGCCTGTTCTGCTCCCTGTTCTGTTTTCTCAGAATCCTCTCACCCCCTATACCTCTGGCCTGTACCCTAGTTCTATATACACAAATAAATCCTTAAAAAGAAAAAGAGCTTTGAATAAGACTATTTAAAATACAGTGTACTAACCAGAACACATTTAGAACTTTTGAAGAACTGAATAGATTTTAAGCTGTAGTGCCAACTTGGTTCAAATCTGTTTTATAATTTGTTCTCAAAAAGCACTACAAAGCTCTCCCCACGACTCTTTAACTTACGTAAGGTAGGTGCCTCTGGTGTTGACATTCATCATCAAATCCACTCTCTTTGTAGGTGTTTCCAATGTGTTGGTCAAGCTAATGGCACTGGCATTATTCACCAAAATATCAATTCCTGTTTGCAAATAAATGTTAAACTTTATAATAAACAAAAACGAAAGTAAAAACATTTACTCCATATAGGTGAGCCCAAGTTGATTCAAAATACTTCTTTTACATAGTAATGATTGACAAATACACCAATGCAATACTTGGTAGGTGATCAAAACAGCACCCAAATGACTTTTACCACACAGTGGAGAGGCCAATGACCAGAGCAGTTCATGAAGCTATAAGGAAGCTTAGTCTTCAGGGGCTCGGTGCCTCCATGCTCTTATTCCATTACATCCTGGACCTCCCCACTCATTTCCAAGAGTCCAAGGTCAACTTCCATAAGTTCCCCCTCTTCTTTGCCTTCCTTCCAAAGTGTGCCACACATCAAAGAGACATGTCCCTCTACCCCTCTATACATCTTGTTTAAATGAGAGATCCTTTCTGGTTTCAGAAATTGAAACTTTTTAGAGTTTCAATTTCAGGCAAATCATCAACATAAATCAAGTCTGCTTTGGTAACACACATTAAAAAATAACATAAATCTAGAACAACTATCACTTTTGTATATTCTAGCCAGTCCATAACTATGTCTAACATATTAGTTACAAATTTAGTTAAATAATGTTAATAAAAGTGGTCAAATTCAAACATCTCAAACATTCCTCTGTGTTTATAATTCTTTTTAAAGGGTACTTAATATACCATCAAATAAAAATATCACTTTCTTTGCCAGGATTAATTTTGCAATAAACACCTTTTGTTATCCCTTTAACTCTGCTATGCTCCTCTTTTGCAATACATAGATAATCTCTTAAGGTTAATGTGCCCTTAATAAATCATTTTAGTCATAAGAATTCTTTCTTCCTATATAGGAACATAAAAATTTGATCAGATCCTCATTCCTCAATTTCCATGTTCATTAGTATAGTTTGCTTTGCTAATATTTTCTTAAAACCTATCTTCACAATAACTTGGAATTCAAATATGTTATATTTTTGTGGCACTGGCATAACAAACTCAAGTAGACCATGTGTATACATGAGTTCTAGGTCCTGGGAAAACCAACTTTCCAGAATGGAAATAATGATGGCTGCTTTCACAAGTAACAAAGACCCCAGAGAAGAATTTTTAAATCCAGGATATACTTCCCAATCCACAAAGCAAGGAACTGCTCATCCATATCACCAAGACAAATCATCAAAAGGATACTCTGCATAAGATACTCTACTTGGGCCAAAGAGACAAGATGGACAATAATCAGAGGAGGAGAAGCCAAGCAGAAGCGAAGCAAGGTGAGTGCAGGTCTAAGCAGGATGCTGTACTGACCCACCACTCAGGCATCCCTCTAATCAGGGGGAGGCAGCCACTGAAGGCTGACCCAGTCAATACACTCCTTGAGTCACTCCATACTTTGCTGACTTCCCCTCTCTCACTGTGTGATTACCAGTGACAATTTTGTTACCAAGGAAACAAATGGTTCCAAAAGCAAAGAAAGTAAATAAGGAATAAAGAAATACTGATGTGGCAAACTGAATTTGGCTTGTCAATGACCAAGAAAGAAGTATATCCAGGTCCTTCCTGGTGGTACAAGGGGTTAAAGCACAGCAGTATGAAGCTCTTTGCAGCCACTGCTGCATGAGTTCGATCAGAGGCTGGCAGACCTCTCCTGTCCCACCTGCTGCCCCCTCAGCAGTGTATTTCAGTAGATCCACCTATTCTGCTCCCTAATGTCTCTGGTGAATCCTCTCGCCCCTCGCATTTCTAGCCTACACCCTGGTTCTTGTATGCATAAATAAATCAATCTTTAAAAAAAAAAAAAGGAAGGATTGTATCCCAATGAAGAGGCAGATCAAAATTCCTAAAATAATATGGGCCAAGTTAAAATAGGTCAGGGAACAACAGTTGGGCATGATACTCAAAAGGCATGTATATATATGCCTGCTACAGAAGGGGGAGAATGATGGCGGGGGAGGAATGTTTCTGTGGTTTATGAACTAGTATAATTTGCTCAAGGTTTGAAAAAACTCCAAACATAACAGAAGACAAGGAGCTGGACCACGTGGCACAGACACGAGAACACAGTTTTGAAATCATCAGCTTCTGACTTCTTTTGCTTCAGAATAGTTCTCCAGCACAGAGAAATGTCAGGACAAAAATGGCCAGAGAACAGAGTGGGGAGCAGAACAGGCAGATCTACTAAAATACACTGCGGAGGGGAGTAGTGGGTGAGACGGGCGAGGTCTGCTGCGCCATGGAGTAGTGGGTGAGACGGGTGAGGTCTGCTGCGCCATGTGGGTCAGCCAAGGATGGAACTCAGGCTGCAGTGGCTGCTGGTAGCTTCATAGTGCTGCACTTTCTCTCCCTGCACCACAGGGGAGGTCCTTAGAGTTCACTCTTAATTCCATATTGTTATGCCAATAATGCAGAAGTTAATAGGTAAATGAAAAGCAAAAAAATCTGAACTTAATATTAAAATGGGTACTAAATCCATTTGGTAAAGGAAAACTTAGGAAAGACTCCAACACAGAGACAACTCCATGCTAATTTATAAATTTAGCAAGAGGATGGAAGTGTTTCAGATGTCCCTCTCAAGAACAGGTAGCAAAACAAAATTGGAAAATTTTTTCTCCCTTGAATTTTTTGCTTCTTAATGAAAAGGAGAGAGAAATGTATTTCCAAAGAAATAAGGGGACATTTAAGGAGGGCTAGAGGTAAAGAAAAGAGCGCTGAGGGAGCATTGAAGGAGAGAAAAAGTTAAGAACAGAAAATTCAAAGTAAAGAGATGGAAGTAAACTATTTCAGCTGATTCAAGGAGTACATGGAGGGGTGTAGGAGAAAGATGGAATCCTTTCAAAAATAGTTAAGATCAAAACTATGAAATCTGAATACTAATCATTATACTGCACTTTCACAGTAAACATAAAGAAGTCATCAAATAATGGTTGCATTACTTGGGAAGAGGCAAGTGGATGGAATTAGGGAAACTACTTGGTTAGATATGTTATCATCAGTGTCTCAGCTACACTGGATGGTAGGTTTTGTTATATTAAAATCATTTTATTTTACACAAATACTTAATTTCATTTTTCTGCCCTAAGCCAACGTACTTAACAGATGATAATTCTTTTTGCTGTGGACCATCTCCTTGATCAAACAAAACTATAAAATACATCTTGTCTGTGACAGGCATGCCCACTTTCTGTATTGCTAAGAAAGAGGTGTCAAATCCTGTCACAGTTTTTTTCCCACAGAGGAATGCCACAACTGCTATCCCCAGAACAGCTGCAGACCAGTAGCTGTGGAATAAAATAATTTCAACAATTAAAAAAACAGCATCAGGTGGTTTTAAGCTATGTTTCTAAGTGAGCGAACAACTAATTTCTGGTTATATGCCAAAGGCTCAGAATATTTCTTAAACATTAAAGTTAGTCATATTTTACCCCTAGTTAAGAATCACTTCATCTTGAGAGAGAGACACCATTTACATAAGTTTTATTACCATATACTATTAGATTGTTCTATTTTATTACTTAAAAAAAAATCACTTCAGAATGAGGGCACTACCTCCAAATTTCTCCACTGCTTGCTCCACTGCGTTACTGATTTGTTGCTCATCTCTCACGTCGACAACACATGGTAAAGCCTTTCCTCCCGCTGCTTCTACTACAAAGGATAAGTAACAAACAAGATTAAAGCACCCAATTTCAAATCTTTCATTTTCATGAGAGTCAAAAGAAAAAGCATATCCTATTTTCAGAAAGTCAATATAAATAATTATGTCTTGTAACTAATAGTGGCTTCAGCCTACCATAAGAGGCCTATGGGACACAGACTAGCCCATACCCAGCTTCAGAGTAGCTAATCCAATTCCATTTAAAAAAAAAATGGAAGATAATTTTTAAAGCCTTTATTATGGAAAATAAAAATTATAAAGAATAAAATAATGAACTACCATGAATCAATCCCCCTATTTTTTCCAATGATTAGTCATACTTTGCCAGTCATTGTTTTAATTTATCCACCCCCAATCCTGAAATATTTCTAGCTAGCATTGTTTAAAACATCTCACTCGGGCCCTCCCAGGTGGCACAATGGGCTAAAGCACAGTAGTCTGAAGCTAGCACAGCCGCTGCAGCATGAGTTCAATCCCCAGCTGGGGAGGTGACCCACATGACATGGCAGACCTCTCCTGTCTTCTCGCTGCTCCCCACTCTGTCTCTGGTGAATTCTCTCACCCCCTGCACCTCTGGCCTGTACCCCAATTCTGTATGCATAAGTCTTTTTAAAAAAAATCATCTTACTCAAAAATACATACACATATGTTCCCCTAACATAACAACAATGATATTAACATAACTAACAAGAGACAAGCAAAATCAAAGGGAGTCAAATTTTTAAATCCTGTGCCTAGCACAAAGCTTTGAACGCTCATAAATACTTATGAACTGAAAGTATTAAAATAATGACTTGCAAATTGTGCAGAGGGTAAAGACCATGGAGAGAGCAAAGCATTCTCATCATCCACTGCTCAGTCTTTCCTCTCCAACTCCACTTACCCTTTTTCTGCTCCCATCCAAGATCTACTGCTCCCATGAGACCTGATTTTTTATAGGAGTCTCATACCACTCAAAATTGCTGGGGGAAATAAAACAGTTCCAAATCACTAATCTAAGGGAACAAAATACTTCTTTAGCTACATAAAATTATTTCTAAGGTAGCTTTCACATGGCTATAATTCAACCCTCCAGCAAATTCTCTATATATTGAAAGCCCAGTGAGGACATCTCAGGAAATGGCAGTGTCACACTCACTCACTTTCTTCAGCAGCAGTATAGATTGTGCCTGGAAGTTTGGGGTGCGCCTGGGTGGTCTTGGCAGCAATGACAATATTTGCTCCATCCTTTGCTGCTTTCAACGCAATAGCTTTGCCAATGCCACGGCTTGCGCCTGTGATGAAAACTGTACATCCCGCTAGCTTCCTGCAACAGAACAGACATGACCTTAGTAGGAAGCTCAAAGCATTTTTACTTGCTGGTACCAGGAATTCAGGCACGTTTTCTCCATACACATGTTTTCTCCTCTGTATAATTTTCTCTCTCTCTCCTCTCATAGCTAATAACTACATTGCTCTCCCACTGCACAATGATTTATAAATTATACATTACACCTGCAATTATGGTTTGGTAAACAAGATCTGTGCAAGCAAAGTGTGTTAAGGAGGAATTTTTAAAAATTAAACATAGAGGCCCTCCCTGGTGGCGCAGCGGGTTAAAGCACTGCACTGAGAAGCTAAAGCAACTTCCGCATGAGTTCGATTCCCGCCTGCCCCGGAGGTGA
>NW_004567107.1:15924870-15928732 GCF_000260355.1 Condylura cristata
CCTTGAGCCTCTGGCCTGTACCCCAGTTCTGTATGCACAAATAAATAAATCTTTAAAAAAAAAAAAATTAAACATAGAAACCTGGATATTTATCCCCTACAGAAAGAGTTCACACTCTTTTTTTAAGATTTCTTTATTTATACATGCAAGAACTTGGGTACAGGCCAGAGGTTTGGGGAAAGGATTCACCAGAGACAGAGTGGGGAGCAAAACAGACAGATCTACTGAAGTATACTGCTGAGGGGAGCAGCAGGCGAGACAGCAGAGGCCTGGTGCACCATAGGGGTCAGCTCCCTAGCAGGGCATCAAACTCATGCTGTAGTGGCTGCAGATAGCTTCACAGTGCTGAGCTTTAGCCCTTTATGCCACCAGGGAGGCCCATTCAAGCTTATTTTTGAGGGGTTAAGTCTCAGTGCTATCATTACTACGGCCTGAGTTTTATCCCTGCCCGGAGAGGTGACCCACAGGGCACAGGGAGGACTCTCCTGTCTTGTCCACTGCTCCCCTCAGCAGTGTATTTCAGTCGATTCACCTGCTCTGCTTACCATTCTGTCTCTGGTGAATCTCCTCACCCCGACCCCACCTTTCTGACCAACACCCCAATTCTTGTATGCGAGAATAAATAAATCTTTGGGGAGGAAAAGGGGGAAAGAAGTACTAACCTATGCAACCGAGTTTTTTAAGGTTAAACATTATGCAGAATAAAAGATGGCAGCCAGAAAGGCCCACATATTACAGGAGTCCATTTATATGCCATATACACAAGCAGGCAAACCTAGGGGATACGGCCACTAGTAGCTTCTTAAGGCTGAGAAGTGGGAGACTGGGGGTTTGAGAGATGTGGGGTTCTTTTCCTAAACTAATTTAACTTTGGTTTATAATGTTATAGGAGGTTTCTTTTCTGGGATGATGACAAGGTTTGAAATTGTGGTAAAGGTTTTGAAATCTGTACAACTCTGATTATACTAAGTCACTTAATTGTAAATTTTAAATGCATGATTTATGGGCCCTCCCTGGTGGCTCAGCAGGTTAAAGCACTAAGAAGCTAAAGCCAATTCAATGAGTTCGATCCCTTCCCCAGAGGAGATCCACATGGCGTGGGAGACCTCTCCTGACCCGCCCGCTACTCTCCTCAGCAGTGTAATTTGTCTGTCGGCCTGTTCTACTCCCCATTCTGTCTCTGGTGAATCCTCTTGCCACCCCTGTGCCTATGGCCTGAACCCCAGTTCTGTATGCATAAATAAATAAATCTCTAAAAAAAAATGTATGATTTGTGAGGTTGTGTGAATGACATTTCAATGAAGCTGTTATTGTAACAAACAAACCTATAAGGATGGCAAAGAACTCAGAATATTAATCAGATTCTCTGATCCAAATGTACTGAGGAAAGCTCTCTGTGCACATTCATTCTCTGCATCTCCTCACCTTTTTAAACATTCCGTGGAGTTGTTAGATGAAGACTGTAAAACAAGGTCAGGTAGCAGGGAGGGGAACAGACTGTCTTATCTCCTTCTAAAGGCAAATAAAAAAGCACGTCTAACAAGATGTGGGGACAGCAGAAGTGACAATGGCACTGAGAAAAAGGAACAGTAAACAGAGACTGGGGTAATAGATAAAGAGGCTTGTAAAGGAATGAACAGGAGGCTTTTGCCAAGATGTGGGGGTCTGTCCTGCAGAAGTGAAAGAGCAGAGGTGAAAGCGACCTCTGGTTTTAAAACAAGGACTAGTGTCTAAGAGGGAAGGGACATGGAGTAGAAGAAAGGGGTGTTGACTATTTTTAATGAACTATAGCAAAATACTCAAAAAAGTATATAAATTAATGTGTATAGTTTAAAGAGCAAAATCAAACAGTATACTCATTACCAACTAACAGAATACCGCCAACACCCCGGGGTGCACCCCATTACACCTCTCTCGTCATCTTCTTCCTCCCCTACCCCACAATGTAATGACTTTACATAGTTTTACACATTCCCTTGTTTTGTTATTATTGCTAATACCTATATGTCTGTGCCTAAGCTGAGAAACCTGACCTTCATCTGTGATCTTCCATCTGCTTGCGTATAGTCCTAGAGCAAAGAATGATTTTTATAGATGAACAGATCAATTGGTGATACGTAACTCCAATTTCAAACTCAAATTAATCAGCACCATTCGAAATACACTGTGCCTTCCAAAGAGATGTATTTCAGTTCTAACCTCCAGTGCTTCAGAATGTGAACTTATTTGGAACTAGGTTGTTGTCTATGTAATTAGTTAAGATGAGGTCATAATGGAGTAGAGAGGCCCTTATACAGGTCTCCTTATAAACACACTGATAAGACTGGTATCTTTACAAGAGGGATGACAATGTGAAGACATACACTCTGGAAGAATTCCATCTGAAGACAGAAGCAGACGCTAGAGGGATGCAGCTACACCTAAAGCCACAAGGATTGCCAGCTCTCTCTAGAAGCTAGAAGGCAGGATTCTACCAGAATTTCAGAGAGCCCGTGGCTCTGCTGACACCATGATTTCAGATACCTAGTCTCCAAAATTATGAAAGCATCTATTTCTTTTTTTTTTTTTTTTAAATACTGGTTACTTATGCAAACAAGAACTGAGGGACAGGCCAGAGGTACAGAGGGTGAGAGGATTCACCAGAGACAGGGTGGGGAGCAGAACAGGCTGACTGACTGAAGTATACTGCTGAGGGGAGCAGGAGGCGAGACGGAGAGGTCAGCTGCCCCATGCAGGTCACCTCCCTGGCCGGGGACTGAACTTGTGCTACAGCGGCTGCAGACAGCTTCTTAGTGCTGCACTTCAACTCCCTATGCTATCAGGTAGACCCCAAGAACATCTATTTCTGTTTGAGGCTGCTCATTTTGTGGTTCTTTGTTGTGACAGGCATTGCAAACAAATACTTCACACCCTGCCCAAAATAAAGGAATTTCGGCCCTCCCTGGTGGCGCAGCGGGTTAAAGCACTGCACTAAGAAGCTGAAACCACTTCTGCATGAGTTCAATTCCCGCCTGCCCCGGAGGTGACCACATGGCGTGGCAGACCTCTCCTGACCCGCCCGCTGCTCCCCTCAGCAGTGTACTTCGTCGATCTGCCTGTTCTGCTCCCCACTCTGTCTCTGGTGAAGCTGTCTGTCTGCCTGTTCTGCTCCCCACTCTGTCTCTGGTGAAGCCTCTCACTGCCCCTGAGCTTCTGGCCTGTACCCCAGTTCTGTATGAATAAATAAATAAATCTTTAAAAAAAAAAAATAAAAAAATAAATAAAGGAATTTCATTCTTTTCATTATCTGTATTACAAAATAATTTTAATATTTTTAATTTCACCAAACACAAGTAATGTGGAAATCAGTTTTCTCTTATTGCATATACATTTCATGTTATATTGTCACATATATCTCCAATTTTGCCTCTTGACCACAGAACCTAAAATATTTACTCACTGGCCCTTCACAAAAAAGTTTGCCTAGCCTGGTCTATACAATACATTATTCGGTTCTGGCCTAATTTTGAATTTTATGTAATTGATTCATATAATACATGTTATCCTCTGATGTGTTTCTTTCACCAAACATTGTTTGGAGATTTATTCATAGCACAAATACCTACACTTATTTTAATATGTACTTCAGTGCATCTGCCTGTTCTGCTCCCTGCTCTGTCTCTGATGAATCTTCTCACCCCAGTTCTTGTATGCATAAATAAATCTTTTTAAAAAGAAAGAAAACTCTGTTTAAATGTAAACTTTATACTATAACTGTCAATTTTGTCTTAATAAAATTACCAGATCTATAAAAAAAAAAAGATTCCAGCAACATGTTCTTGTACTTGGCAAAAAAAAAGAGAAAGAAGAAGCAGAACAGTAA
>NW_004567107.1:15929057-15939633 GCF_000260355.1 Condylura cristata
CCTCCGGGGCAGGCGGGGATGGAACTCATGCAGAAGTAGCTTAAGCTTCTTAGTGCTGTGCTTTAACCCGCTGCGCCACCAGGGAGGGCCCGGCATACACAATTACTAGCTAAAATGTACCTTATTTTTCTATGTTTATGTGATAAATTTGATATATAGTTAAGTTCATTTGGCATGCTGGCATTCCATTTCAGCTTACCTCTTTTCTCTCATCTTTGGTGAGAGATGCGATAAAATATAGACATGGTTTAAAAGTCAAAGCCTTATGGCCTTCCCTGGTGGTGCAACGGGTTACAGTGCAGCACTGTGAAGCTAGCTGCAGCAACTTCAGCATGAGTTCAATCCCCATCCCAGAGGTGACCCACATGGTGTGGCAGACCTCCTCTATATCACCTGCTGCTCCCCTCAGAAGTGTACTTGATCGATTTGTCTGTCCTACTCCTCACTCTGCCTCTGGTGAATCCTCTCACCACCCCTGATCCTTTGGTCTGTACCTTAGTTCTGTAAGCATAAATAAATAAATCTTAAAAAAACAACAACAATGTTAAAGCCTTATAAACACACATACTCAAGTCTAATCCCATATCCATCAGAGCTTCACTAATCTCTGGCTTCTCTTTTTTATATTCTCTTTTCCAAAAATATGCAAACATACACTTAAATAACACAACTTAGATAGGCATAATTTTGCCTGCTTTTTTAATCAAAAGGTAGTACACATAGTATTAGATTTTTAATGTGAATATTTAGATGAAAAACGACCCAAGCATTGCTTTAAAGAGCCCTAAGCCTCTGCCTTCAGTCTAGCTGGATTGATTCCCAGTAGGATAAAGGCATTTTCAAGGACTCCTCCCCACAGAGGCTCAAGCACTGGTAGAGACAAGGCAAAGATTAGCAGCTCCTCTCAACCTGAAGTCCAGGTTGTTCTACTGAGGAACTCCTCCAGCTTGAAAGCATTACAAACAGTGGACAGAAGAGAGAATGTAAGACATCAAATTCCTCAATATCACTGGCAGGTAGTTAAAACTTGGTGATGCAGAGCTGACCTCTACAATTTATCAGAATTCTCTGCTATGTTTAAAACAGGATAAAAGTGAGGAAATTTTTAAGCAAAATAATCACCTTAAAAATGATGGCAGCCATTCTAAAGTTTATTTGGAAAAATAAAAACCCAAGCATAACTAGGAAAATTCTGAAAAATAATCCAAATGAGGTAGGAACTGGCCTTCTCAGTTATTTAAATTGTGTAAAATGAGAGCCAAAATAATTCAGTGCTGGTGCACGAATATACAAACCAGAGTACTGTATAGAATACAAAATCCAGAAACAGCCCTCTGTCATACAAGAATTAAGTATATAACTGGTGAATTTTCTAACAGAAAGGAATAGGTAACTAGTCAAGTATACAGGACAATTATACATCCAAAGCAAATGAAGTGGGCTTCTCAATTTATTTTTTCCTCTATCAAAATAGTATGAAAAATATTCATGTGGATGAAAAATTTGAGTGCAGGGGGCCTCTTGGTGACCTAGGTGTTAAGTCTCAACACTACCACCATGAAAACACTCCTGCAGCAAAGTGCCCCGAGTTTAATACTGTCCCCACCCAGGGAGGTGGCCCACATGGCGCAGCGGACCTCTCCTGTCTTGCCCGCTGCTCCCCTCAGCAGTATATTTCAGTTAATCTACCTGTTCTGCTCCCCACTTTGTCTCTAGTGAATCCTCTCACCCCCTGCATCTCTGACCTATAGCCTAGTTCTTGTATCCATAAATAAATAAAAGTATGGTGACCTTTCAGATTTTTCCTAAAACCAAAGTGCCTTAGAGGATTAATAACTGGCGCAATAAAAACAGATTTCTGCATAAGCAGAGTATACTCAAAGTCAAGATTCGATAAAAATAAAAAAGAAAAAAGTATTTGTAATAAACAATTTAGATAATTTTTTTAAAAAGAGTTCTCAGAGATCAACCAAAACCTAACTATTTAAATCAGGCAAGAAAAACACAGACAGATGTTTTTAAACCAAAATTTCTCAATCTCTGCACTATTTGACATTTTGGACAAGATAATTCTTTGATAGTATGGGGCTGTCATGTCTATTATGGGATTTCTACCAACACAACTGAACTCTACATATCAGATGCCAATAGCAGCAACCTCTACCCCATTTTAATAATCAAAATGTTCCCAGATATGCACAAATATCCTATGGAGGTCAAAATTGCTCTTGGTGAGGATTGCTGCTTTAAACAAATAAAAAGATCCTGATCAGAGGTCTCCTTTCTGAGGCCCATGACTATACTATGCAGGTGTCTCTTTTTTCCTTTCTCCTTTTCCGGATCAATCTTTCCTTTTAAAATGTAAAAAAAAAAAAGCCTTGATTCTATTTCATGATGCAAATTTGAACTATGTTTTATGATCAACTATTTTGCTACCTTGCCAGAGTGTTGGATTAGGAAATATCATTCATCCTGTGGACCTGTAACCTCTTTGGAAGGCTATTGGTATTAGCTATCAAACTTTAAAGTGCATATCCAGTACTCTTTGCACCAGCAACTTCATTTCCAGGAACTTATCATATACATATACCAAAATATGTGCAAAACAGATACAAGAATACACAACAGAATACATAATAATTATTGTGACAAAGAAGGAGTAACAAAAAAACTAGAAAAAATCTAGTATCCATGGACAGGGGACTGGTTAAGTAAATGATTACACATCAATGGAACATCAAAAGGGAAGAAGATCTACATATACTGAAAAATATGTAACCAAGACCTATTAGGTAAAAATATCAAGACCCAGGAGAGAGAGTGCTACTAGTTCTCAAGGTGGAACTGAATACAAAATATGTTCTTAAATACATGTGGTATTTTTGGAAACATACCAGAGTATTGGGGGAAAAGTTAAGGATGAAAAAACATACTTACAGGCTGTTAAGTCTTTGGCCACGAGCCTGTGTGTTTCAAGTAAATTACAAAATGAACAGCTCACTCAGTTCAAGACTCCCTTACTTGACAGCAATAGAAAATAGAATGGTGCTTGCTAGGGGGTGGGGGAAAGAAGGGAAGCTGTTCAGTGAGTAATGAGTTCTGCAAATAGAAAAAAATTCTGCAGATCACTTGCACAGCAGGGCACACACACTAAACACAACCGAATAGTAAACTTCAAAATGTTTAAGCGAGCAAATTTTACGTTACGTGTATTTTATCACACTTAAAAATCTTGTAAAAGTAAACCCCCCAAAAAGATACACACTTTAAGATTCATTTTTTAAAACACTTTTTAAACACCCCAATACTTTATTATTCCAAAATCGAGCGTTTAGAACAACTGGAGACTCGCTAGGTGTTACAATGACCTTTCCCCTAGAACTTGGACGCCTTCATACAAGATACGCAGTTATTGCTACACCCAAAGGGGGGGGGGGCGTCCTTGGGGACGGCGGGGTTACCCACTCTAGATTCTTTATCGTGGAACACGTGCTGCTGTTGTTTTACAAGGCTGCAATCTTAACTTTGGATTACTCTTTCCCCGTTACCGCAGATTTTAGTAACCCCGAGTCCAGCACCCACCAGCGCTCCAGACGGCGCAGGGGAAGTTTCCTTGAGCCCCCCTGCCCCCACCGCCGAGGCCGGACCCTCCATTGCACCCCACCTAGCCCCGACTCCTCCCGACCGGGTATCCCCACACGCTCCCACCCCCTTACCCGGTGTTGGGTAGCATGACTTCGGTAGATCGGAGTAGACAGCAAAATTGGAAGCAGAGGGGAGAAAGGTGGACCGTCCCTCCGCATTTAGCCCCGCCCCGAGACCCCACCCCCGAGGCCCCGCCCCGAGGCCTGCGGGGCAATGGGGATAAGAAGCGGGAGGTCGCTGAGTGCGCCTGCGCACGCAGGGGACCTCCCCGGCGCTAGTTTCCGCCCGCCCCTGCCTGACTCCAGGAAACCAGCTCTCTGCGCAAGCGCGTAGTCAACCCCGCCCCACCCTTAGGTCTGTAAGGTGACAATCGACTTCCCGCTAGCGTCCGGCTCTTGAGCGCGTCAGCCTCTACGTACGCCTCTCCCCCAGCCAGTACAAGGTTCATGGTGGCCGCGCTGTGGTCCCCGACCTGCAAAGCAGCGGTCAGATTCGTGCACTAGATCTTGAGCGTTAGGATGCGGCTTATCCTCAACGGCCTCTGACTCCGGAGTGCGTTGGCCCGGGGTCTTCTCTTCCTCGACGCCGGAACCTGGCCCTCTGTCCAGCTGCACGTGCTCTCTCGATGGCCTCGGTCACGGAGGCTTTTCCTCGGCATATTGTCGCTTTCTCTCAGAAGCCAGCCAGCGTCGCGTGTCGACTTTCTCACGGAATCTGGAGTAACGCTGGCAACAGACCTCGCGCGTCTGTAGGGAGTCCAGGGATTGGGGGTGGAGGTGGTTGGGGAGCAGCTTCTGGATCAGAATAATTCACAGCACTGAGTTTTGGCCTCCTAGCCAGTATCTCAGCGAGAAAACTCCTAAACTTGGTATTGGAATAGGTGAACACTGGAATCCAGTATTGCTGTTGGTTGGTAGCATACTTGGGGGCTTAGCTACCCTAGGGAGCTGGTATAGTAGTCCTAGGACGTGAAGAAATTGCTTTGTATTTTGAAGGGGTACAACAGGTTGACGAGATTTATTGTGAGGACTTGTTAAAAGAAACTAGTCTGTAGATAGGTGTGTACTCTCCCGCTTAGTCTATTACAAGCCCTAAATGGCCCTTCTTAATTCATTTATTTCACTTGCCAACCTGTAGGCATTTGTATTTGTAATTGATTCTTAGAGACCCTGGAGGACTTTTTTTCCTCGGCAAATATTAGAAGGTAGTGTGTACTGATCACGGGAGATTCAGCAGGATAAAAAGGGCAAGGGCTCCATCTATGTGGGAAAAATGACAAGAAACCATTGTGTAACTTGTAAACATTAGGATTTTAAGTGAGCATTGATCGGTATTGTTATGTAAAATCTTTTTTCCACTCAGGAGTGAAAAGATAGCCTACACAATGGGAGAAAATATTTGTAAATCATATTACCTGACAAAGCCTCCTGTATAGAAAGTAAAAAGAATTACAAATCAACAATAAAAAGATGTAAACACCTGTTTAAATATGAGCAAAGGATCTGAATAGATGTTATTCCAAAAATAAAATACCACTGGCCAGCAAGCAAAGAAAAGGTGCCCAATATCATTATCAAGGCAGTTAAAATCAAAATCAAATCCCATCTGACACCCACTAGGGTGGCAATTGGCCAGGATGTAGGGAAACTGGAATCCTTATGCATTGCTGGTAAAAATGTAAAATGGCACAGCCTCTTTGGAAAAACAGTTTTGCAGTTCCTCAAAAACTTAAATCAGTTACCAAAATAATTCCACTCTTAGATCTAGATCCATAACCACCAGATGGCACTGTTATTTTAAAATTCAAAGTTACATAATAATACAGAAATGTTAATTTATTAACAATGTGATGATAATATAATCTGACTTGGATTAAGGCAAAAATAGCATGAGGTTCTCTACAGAATTTCGATAGAGGAGAAATAGGTATAAACTTTAAAATTCTTAAATTAGTTCTTTGAGAAAGCAAGGGAAGTTTATCCTTTGCATCATTAAAACAGGATGTGGTACACATCTGTGCACATTCTAAGATGGATTTTGTGTGTGTATATATATATATATATTTTTTTTTTTAATATAAAGAACACTTGATAGTGCTGTGCTTTAGCTCGTTGTGCCACAGGGAGGGTCCAAAAGAACGTTTTCAGCACAATTCAGAAATCGGAGTATGTACTACAGGTTAAAGTATTTTTAGTAATACATTTTCTGAATTTGATAATTGTACTAATGATTAGTAAGAGAATGTCTTATATTTTTAAGGTTTGTTTATTTATGCATACAAGAGCTGGGGTACAGGCCAGAAGTATGGGAGTGGAGTGAGACAAAGTTGGTCGCAGAACAGGAGGATGTACTGAAACACACTGCTAAGGGGAGCAGTAGGTGAGACAGGAGAGGTCTACTGAGCCATGTGGGTCAGCTCCCTGACTGGGGATTGAACTTATGCTGCAGTGGACTTATGCTGCAGTGGCTGCAGGAAGCTTCATATTGCTGTGCTTTAACCCGCTTCACCACCAGGGAGGGCCCCGAACCATCTATCTCTTAATGGCTGATATTTTGGATCAAGCTTTGGAATTACCCCTTGCCTTTACTTTGTGCCAAATTAAATTCTGTTTTTGGATTTATATAAGAGGTGCAGGGGCTAGATGTCTTGAAACTCGAATTGAAAAAAAATAGGTATGAGCATACTTAGTAAATCAGAAATCAGATCTTGATTTCTAATACTAAACTCCAATAAAAGGAACCAAATTCATAGGGAATATTACTGAATTTAGAGCTGGAACAGAAAATATACAATTAACAAGTGGTACTGGATTACCAAAATTACCAAAGTATAAAATAAATACCCATGAGACCAAAATTGGATAGGATTGAATAAACTGGAAGGAATGGCAAATCAACAGTCTGAATTCCAAATAATTTAATATTGCTTCTTCAATGAGGTAGAGAACAAGTCCCTATTCCTTAAGTTTGAGCTATATGTAGTGACTTCTGTCCGAAAGGCACAGTATAGAAAAGAAAATTAACTTTACAGGGAAAAAAGCTGACCAACATGACTTAGGTGATCAACACGAAATCAAGTGGGATGAGTTCTGCTGATAATGTGGACCACTGACATGAATTAATGAAACGGTACTTTATCTTTGTGGTCTTTCTCCCCCAAACCTAAAATGCTAACCTAACCATGAGAAAAACAGACAAACCCCAACTAAAGAGTATTCCACAAAGACCTCCTTAGTACTCTTCAAAATTGTCAGTCATCAAACATAAGGAAAACCTAAGAACCTGTCACAGCCAAGAGGACCCTAAGGGGATGTAGTGACTAAATGTAATGTGGTATCTTGAGCAGGATTTGGAATAAGAAAATGCTTTGAGTAAAAACTAAATTTTATATGAATTCAAGTTAATAACAATGTCGGTATTAGTTCATTATTAAAATAAATGGATTCCATTGATATAAGATATTAATAGGTATAGAACATATAAGTCTACTTCTTTCACACTTTTTCTCTAGATCCAAAATTGCTCTGAAAATGTTAAAAAACTTAAAATGCTACATAAAATCTAAAATCACACCACTTTGTTTAGATGATTGACTTTATAAGAAAATAAGAGAAACATGTAAGGCAATGAAGTTCAATGGAATTTACCTCTCGGGATATGCGTAAATGTCTAGAGACTTTTTATCTGTCACATGTGGGTGGAGGGTGGTACTCGTTCTTGTCAATAAAGTTCAGGGATGCTTTCTATAAAACAAAGGAGCATCTACCCACCTCCCTCAAGAATTGAGTGCTGAGGGTGAGAAAACTTGAACCAAAGGATGAAACCTGGGGATTCTATCAGTACTCAGAAGTAGGCCCCCAAACTGCATGTTCTAAGGGAGTCTGGCCATCGTGTGCACAAAACAGCATATTTTTTTGTGAAACAATTTTAGTAGAATTAGTGTGTGTAATGAAAGGACAAGGGTTTCCAAATAAAAAACCCATACATATATAGGGCCCTCCCTGGTAGTACAAGGGGTTAAAGCACAGCACTGTGAAGCTATCAGCTGCCACAACAGCACAAGTTTGATCCCTGGCCAGGGAGGTGACCCACATGGTATGTCAGACCTCTCCTGACCCACCTGCTGCTTTCCTCAACAGTGGATTTCAGTACATCTGCCTGTTCTCTGTCTTTGATGAATCCTTTCACCCCCCCCACCTCCCCACCCCACAAACGTCTGGCCTGTACCCCAGTTCTGTTGCATAAGTAAATTCCAATCTGTAAAAAATAGAAAAAGCCCACATAATCCCCTTCTGGGTAAAAGTTTTGCCAAATAAGGTGGGCCTGATGCAGAGCCACTGAAGCCCCAAAGCTTGTCATACTATGGTGGGGAACCACAGAAAGGGGCTGACAAGGGTCAGGCAAGTCTGGGATGAAAGGAGCAAAGTCAAAGTACAAACCAAGATAGCGGCTGCTACTTTTGGCCTCTCTATGTCTTACCCACATCTATTTCAAGTGTTTCTACCTTTGTCTTTCTAGGTATCTCCCCGAAGGCCCCAGTACAGATCCATAGCTGAGGAGAATGACCACCTTCTAAAAGACCAAACTGACGCCATGACAGGCTTCAGAATGCTTCTGAACCAGCCAGGCCTAAGTTTCGTTTATCAACAAGGCACCAAGGCCAAATTTAACTGTAAATGTCCTAATCTTGCTCATCCCATAGCAACAGCCAATTAGCAAGTAGGCAAGTAACCAGTACATATCAGGAAAATACCAGATGTCCTAAGGTATGCGGGCCGAGTAGTGAAGGTCAACCGGGTTAAGACAAGATAACTTTGTTCAATGTCCACCAATCAATGTACTGCTGAGCAAAAACCCCCTCTGCTGAGCAAAAACTCCCCTCTTCTGTAATAAAAACCCTCCCTTCCCTGAGCTCAGGGCTCTCAACTTCGGCTGCGCCACTGCATGTTGGGAGCTCAGGCTGGAGCTTGCAATAAAGACACTCATGTGCTTTGCATCTGATTCGGCTCCTTGGTGGTCTTTGGGAAACTCAAAACCTGGCACAACACTTCTGAGCCTTGTTCTAGTTGCTAGGAATCTATCTGCAAACAAAGCACACATATATTCCTGTCTTCATAAATTTTATATTTGAATGGAAGGGAATTCAAACACTAAATCATATTTATGTTGAATATGGAAAAAAGTGAAGAGTGAAATAAAATAGGGGGCTGTTCCAGTTTTAAATAGTGGTCAGCGATCCCTGAAAGCAGACCAAAGATATGAGACAATAAGGTGGGGAGTAATAAGGAGGGGAGGGCTTTTGGCGCTTTCATAGTGGGAAAGATAGTGACCAGCCTGAAGGGAGAAATTCTATATTGTGAAACAATAAACAACAATGTTTAAAAAATAAATAGCATGAGGCCCTCCCTGGTGGCGCAGCGGGTTAAAGCACAGCACTGAGAATCTGAAGCCACTTCCGCATGAGTTCGATTCCCGCCTGCCGCCTGCCCCGGAGGAGACCACATGGCGAGCCAGACCTCTCCTGACCCGCCCGCTGCTCCCCTCAGCAGTGTACTTCGTCGATCTGCCTGTTCTGCTCCCCACTCTGTCTCTGGTGAAGCCTCTCACCGCCCCTGAGCCTCTGGCCTGTACCCCAGTTCTGTATGAATAAATAAAATAAATCTTTAAAAAAAAAATAAATAAATAAATAGCATGGTCAGGAAAGGTCTCAATGGGAAAAATCACAGGTAAGGAAAAAATACAAAGGATTTTGGAAATGAGCAGTTAGCTATGTGGGTAAGAACAACCTCAAGTAGAAGGAACAATAACAAAAAGATTCTATGATGGGAAACTGCTTGGTGCTTCAAGGAAGAATCAATCCATTGTTTAAGTAATAGCTCTTCCTGCAAAAAGCATCCCGGTGTAGCTAGAAGGTAGGGGAGTGAAAGAACTCATCTGACAGAGTAAAGAACAGAAATGGGGAATCTATTGAAATACAATGCTGAGATCTATGCAGAGTGTCCAGAGGCTTTATTTGTATTCCAGACATCAGACATTGGCTGGATTATCTAGGCAACAGCATTTCTGACTGGGGATCTGGGTTATCAGCCTAATTGGCCAGTTCCCAAACAGTCTTATCAACTCTTTATCCACTCAATTCTCCCAAATTTGCCTGGTGGGCAGGAATGGGGGCTTAGTTTTTAACTTTCGCAATGAACTGACAATTCCAGGCTAGACAAGTAAATTTGATAACCATCAGGCTATAGATGACACTTAGCAAACTCTGAAACTGGATCTAATTTTAATTTTTTCAGGAACCTCCAACCTCCCATAGGGGCTGTACTGTTTTAATTCTACCAACACTGTTTACCTTTTCTCCACATCCACACCAACATTTGTCCTTATTTTTTTTAAGATTTTTTTTTACTTATGCACACAAGAACTGGGATAGAGGTCAGTGGTGCAGGGAGTGAGAGGATTCACCAGAGACAGCGTGGGGAGCAGAACAGAAAGATGTAGTGAAATACACTGTTGAGGGGAGTACTGTTGTGCTTTAACCCCTTGCTCCACCAGGGAGGGCTCTGTCCTTATTTTTAAAGGGCACTCTTACAGGTGTGACGTGGCATCCCTTTGTAGTTTTGATTTATATCTCTCTGATGAGTAGCTATGTTGGCATATGTTGGCATCTGGATCTTCTCTAGGAAAATGTATTGTGCTCCTCTGCCATTTTTTAATCAGTTGGGTATTTGTTTCTCTCTCCCTGGTCCCTCAGACCTCTCCTGACCCACCTGCTGCTTTCCTCAACAGTGGATTTCAGTACATCTGCCTGATCTCTGTCTTTGATGAATCCTTTCACCCCCCCCCCACCTCCCCACCCCACAAACGTCTGGCCTGTACCCCAGTTCTGTTGCATAAGTAAATTCCAATCTGTAAAAAATAGAAAAAGCCCACA
>NW_004567107.1:15939733-15961102 GCF_000260355.1 Condylura cristata
AGTTACTAAATATGTACTACCCTTCCCCCCACCCCCTTTTTTTTTTTTTTGTTACTGGCTGTATTGGAGTGGAAAATTACCAGGGGGCTTTAAGGCCAGGCTCTGTTACATGAGATGACCACATGTTGCTCACAAACTCCCATGCCTGTTCATTCAAACTCAGCAAAATAAATACTTACCTGGGGTATGTGAACTGTACCATTTCCACATTCTTTTCTGCCCAAGCTGTATAAAAACCCACTACCCATGTTACTCAGGGTTCAGTCCTTTGGGAAATACCCTGCTGAGACCACCGATGTCTTCCCCTCTCTGAGTGCCCTCTGGCTTCTCTGGGCAACTGACCACAGTATCACTTCATTGTATACTTTGGATATTAACCCTTTACCTGAGATTCAACAGGGTTAGCCCCAGCGAAAGGGGATGCTCCATGTTTCCTGCCTCACTCTATGAAAGAGTGGAGCTGGGCAGGGAAGATGTCCGTCCCCCACCCCCCAAAAAAGGGGAAGTTCCAGGTTCCCTGCCCCACCCAGAAGGAGGGAGGAAGGAAGCAGGATGGAAGGAGACCTGAGGAAGCCACATGGAGCAGGGAGCATGTGATGAAGAATCTATGCTTGTTTCTTGGCCCTGGACTGGTTAAAACAGATGTGGGTGAGAGACCCATGGGAGGTTGACTATGGCAGTGTTTATATTGATTTTGATTTTGCTCTTTTCCTCCCAGAATTGTCTGGCCATTTCTGTCCTTTTTCTATGGGTCCCGGCCAGAAGATGCTTTAGCAAGGCAGGCTTTCAGGCCTTGCTTTGGGCCAGTCCCTTTTGGGTTGACTTTTACCCACAAGGGGATGGGTAATTTCAGGTGTTTGATTTAGAAAGTATGCTTTGTCTTCTGTATTGTATACTCACTATATTAAAGTTCCTTTTCGTTAAAGTCTTATTTTTTCCTTGATGTGGTGGATGGCAGAACCTATTTAGAGCAGGCAGGTTTGGGGGTTCGGTGGTGCCCCTCTACCTGCCCTCTAACAAAGTGAAGCTAGAACAGGCTGGGAGGAGAGGAAAAGTGGAGATGAGGACACCGAAGAAGAGTGGAAAACAAAGATGAGATTCAGGGAGCAGATGACATGTGAAGAAGCCACTGAACTTGCTTCTCAGCTTTGGACTTGGGGTACATGAAAGGAAACCCTTGAAAAAGCCATGGGTGAGAGACCATGTGTGGGGAGGCTGGCAATGGCAGTCTTTATCTTGACTTGTGTTTTGATTTTGTTCTTTTCCATTCAGACTTACCTGGCCCCTTCTGCCCTTTCCTAGGGTTCCAACCAGGAGGTAACAGACTTGCCACAGGGCTTCAGCTGCTCTGCTTACAAGGGGAGGAGTAGCTTTGGGTGTTTCATGGAGAAATTATTTTAACCATATTTTTCTTTTCTCTCTATTGGAAGTTGGAGTTTAATGTTAAAATAATGTTTGTCATTAAATAATGTTTAATAATAATAATGTTAAAATAATGTTAAAAGCCCCCCCCCACCCCCTTCCCCAGCTGGAAGACTTGGATAAAGGGAATTGATAAGGTTGCTATGGGAACCAGGCCTTAAAGCTGGTGACCTCTATCCTGAATGCAGAAGTACAGCCAGGACACATTCTGTGTCAAAGGCCAATGCCCAAGATCAGATGTCCCAGCACTAACTGGATTAAACTGATTCCCCAGTCATGGAAAGCCCACAAAAACAGGTTATAAGAGGGAGCCTTGAGCCCCTCCCCTGCGGCCAACGGGTTAAAGCACATCACTAAGAAGCTCTCCGCAGCCATTGCTGTATAAGTTGGATCCCTGGCCAAGGAGGTGACCCACATAACACAGCAGACCTCTCCTGTCCCACCTGCTACTCCCTACAGCAGTGTATTTCACTCGATCTTCTTGTTCTGTTCCCCACACTGTCTCTGGTGAATCCCTGCACCTCTGGTCTGTACCCCAGTTCTTGTATGCATAAATAAATAAATCTTTCAAATAAAATTAAAAAGAAAAAAGAAGTAAGCCACAAATCCAAATCCTTCTCTAAGGGGGAAAGGAGGTCCTCAGTGAACACCCTAGATACTGGAACTGTAACAGGGTGGTCCCCAGGAAAAGGGGAAGTTCCAGGTTCCCTGCCCCACCCAGAAGGAGGGTGGAACTGAGCAGAGAAACAAAAGAGAAGGAATCTGAGAAAGAAGGAAGCAGGATGGAGAGCCAGAAGCAGAGCTGAGGAAGCCACATGGAGCAAAGGGAGACATGTGAAGAAACTGTTTATTTTTTGGCCCTGGGCTGGTTGAAAGTGATGTGGGTAAGAGACCTGTGGGAGGTTGACTATGGCAGTGTTTATACTTATTTTGATTTTGCTCTTTTCCTCCCAGAATTGTCTGGCCATATGTGTCCTGGCCAGAAGGTGTTTTAGTCTTGTGGCAGGCTTTCAGGCCTTGCTTTGGACCAATCTCTTGAGTGGACTTTTGCCCATGAGGGGATGGGTAACTTCAGACGTTTGATTTAGAAATTAGATCCTTTGACTTCCATTTTGTATCCTCACTATATTAAGGTTCCTTCTCTTTAAAGTCTTAAATGTTTTGTCTTGATGCGGCGGATGGCAGAACCTATTTAGAGCAGGTAGGTTTGGGGGCTCAGGAGTGGACCTTTCTCCCTGCCCTGTATCAGAACTACAAATCCCATCAACACCAAAGAGAAGCACACTGGGACCTGAGGGTGGAGTTAACCAGCCAGGTGGGGATATAAAACAAGACGTGGGCTTCGGGGGTCTCTTGGCCTGGTGGCTCATGTATTGTCTCTTGGCTCTTCACCAGCTTTCAGCTTTCAGTATGCTATTGAGGTTCCAGGTCAACAGAATTGGTTGGACACTTTAACTAACGTATCTCTCTCTTTCCCTGAGTTATTCATTTTCCCTTTCCCCTTGTAAATAAACCCATTATTAATCTTTTTTGTGTGTGCCTGCAGTTGAATCTTAAGCTCAAGGGTGAGGACCCACAGTCATGCCACCATTGGGTTGCCTTGTAACACTTCTTCATGCCTGGACTTCCTATACTGCCTGACGCTTCTCTTAGCACTGTATTTCAATGAATCCCCTTTTCTGTTCTCTACTGTCTTTGATGAATTCTTGCACCCCCGTGCCTCCAGCCTCATCCTGATCTTCTCCCCACTAATTGTCTTAAAGCTATTTTCCGTTGAAGGTCTTATGCACTAAGAGTATGTTGGATGGCAGACCCCATTTCCAGCAGACAGGCTTGAGGGTCCTGGGGTACCCAACACCATGCTTGCTAGTAATATGTTAACCAAATATTTTCTCCATTTAACGGGTTGCTCTAAAGAGAACTCAATGCTGAAGAGTAACTTCTTTTCTTTAGAAGCAGTCCAGGTAGTAGATTATATGGGTATAACCTTAAAAGCAATAAATAAATAAATAAATAAAATATGTATGTATATAGTTAAAATCTGTGCACTTAATGTATAAATTTTACTTCAAAGAGCAAAATAAGAGAAACATTGAGTGTAGAGGGCCACAAGAATGACATAATAATGTCAGAATGTTGGTGTAGAATCCTAGAATAAGTCCAGTTGATTAAAGTTTGACAACAATTGCTTGACACTGATCATTTACATTATCAATGATCTTCAATTGGTATCCCAAGGAAACGTCACTGACTAACGTTGATGAAAAGAAAAAGAAATAAGGAAGCAAGAACAGGAAAGAGAAAAAAAATAGCAAAATTCACTTATCAGTTCTTAGAAGAAGGTAAATCTGGATAAAGGTAAATCTGGATAAATATCTTCTGTGGGCCCAGGTTAGCCAAAACAATAAAAACTGCTTGGGGATACATACTACCTTGAATTTAGCAAGGAACACATGCTTTAGGCGAAGGAGCCCACCCTTGGTCTAGGAGTTGAAAAATAAAAAAACTAGGTCAAATAGGGGTTGCAGAAAAATCTTAACCCTTTGTCTCAAAGATTCTCAAAATATGTTGTCAACACCACCCAACAATCTGTTAGGAATGCAAATTCTTGGCCTTCACACTTAATTCAGGAATAACCAGTTCATGTTTAACAAACCTGCCAGTTGACTCTGGTTTGTGTTACTGTAAGAACTATTAACTTGACACTGATCATTCACATTATCAGTGATCTTTAATTATCAGTAATTGGTTCCGTTTGCTTGAATATTTCCATAAAAAAAATTTAGAAGAGAAAATAATTTCATATAATACTTGTAAGCTAAGAAAATGAACCTATGGAAAAACAAGATCTGTATATTTGAGAAACAGATTAGTACTTATAAAATTGGGGAAAATTTTCAAACCTTGGTATACTGAAACTTATAAAAATAACTAATTTATATATTTATATAATTTCTATAGTGATGGCACATGGGTGATTTAGTGATGGGAAACACAAGGGGATTGCAACTGAGATGGGAAAATGCACAAAAATATGTAAAAATAAACTAATATAGTAATAAAAAATAATTTAACTTGTTTGACTCATTGGAAAGTTTTGTCAATAGCTATGAAAGTTTCTAGACATTTTTTTCTCATTTCATTTTTGTTAGGGACTATTAATGGTTTTTTGACCAACATGTTTCATGGTCCACACTTTTAAATAAATTATTCCAAAATTATGTTCTCAAGGAATTCTGCTACTTTATAAACTCCTAATAAAAACACAAATGAACATAGTGAACATATGGACATAATTGCATATAAACACCTTTTAAAGTAACTAACGCATTGAATCATTTAAAACTTCCTGAAAAACTGTCAGTAAGCTCCATTATTCCCTGCAATTCTTACAGTTCTGAAAGCTGAATCAGACAGTTAAATAATTTGGCCCAGTTCAGTCCTTTAACAAGTGCTGGAAATGAGGATTCTAAATAGCTAAACTGGCTCTAGATCACACTCTTAACCACCTGCATTATTATCATTTTACTTCCTAGGCAGAGGTGTTCTTCCTAACTCAGAGTGTGTCTATGTTTCTAACTTTTTTTAAAAAGTGAATGAATAAAATTCTTTTCCCTCTCCTTTGGGAATGGGGTGACAGCTTGAAAACAAGCAGATAAACTATAGTTAAACGTATTCTATTTCCAAGAGATCTCCTTGCTCCTAGGTAAAGAACTCACCTTGACTAGAGAGTGGGGTACACCGATTTTAGGGACAAAAGGTCAGTGCTTAAGGGAAATTGTGATTCTTAATAGTAAGGTGAATACAACTTAGTTCTCATGCTTAGCCTCACCAACTCATACCTATATTTTTAAGGATTTTCTTTGCATAACATGGAAAAGGTTGATTTATTGGATTTTACAGGACCTAAAGGATACAGTTTGATTAAAAAAAAAAAGATACAGTAAAAGATTTATTCTTCCTTCAGCAAATCCAATGCAACTTTGGCATGGGCTAGCAACCTCACTATAGCCAGAGACAGTTGACTGCACCATCCTTTCAAATATTGGAGTCCTGAACCCAGCACTCGTTGTGGCCAGAACTTCAAATGGAGATGATGCTATGGAGGTCAGACACAGAATGGGGAAAGTGGGCATGACTCATGGGTGCCACAAAGTCAGTGAGAATGTAGGCGACACCTTCAAGACTGCTGGAAAGGATTTTGAAGAAAGGCTCATAAAAGGTTGGGTGGTCTACCGGAGTCTGTGTCAGCCAATGTAATTCATTTGATATGAAATGACTACCAAAGTGATATAGTCTGAAAAATATCAGTTCTACTCCCATACATTTTTTAAACCTTTGAAGTTTTTTATTAATCCTTGAACTAGTAACAAATATTAAGGGAACACTCTGCAAAGTTTCTTTATTTTGAAATGATAAATCTATTGCAGGACAAGGAGAAAGGCCCTCCAGAACCCCCAAACCTGCCTGCTCTAAACAGATTCTGCCATCTGCAAGACAAAACATACTCTAGTGCACAAGACCATTAATGGAAAGGAACTTTAATACAATTAGGGTACAATACAGAAAAGACAAAGAATATAGTTTCCAAATCAAGCACCCAAATTACCCAATACCTCATGGGTAAAAGTCCACCCAAACAGAGTTGGCCTAAAGCGGGACCACTGAGGCCCTGAATCCCACAGGTCTCAAGCACTTTCTGATGGGTACCCATAGAAAAGGGTCAGAAACTGCCAGAAAAGTCTGGAAGGAGAAGAGCAAAATCAAGATCAAGGCCACCTTTGTTAATCTCCCCAGGGGTCTTTCTCCCGTATCTGTTTGAATCAGTCCAGGACCAAAAAGCAAGTGTAGCTTCTTCACAAATCCCTCTGCTCCCACGTGCCTCCTGCAGGTCTCCTGGCCTCCATCCTTCTCTCCAGCTTTTCCTCCTGACTTAGCTCTACCTGCCGTTAAGTGGGGTAGAGAACCTGGAACCTCACCTTTTCCTGGGAACCACACTGTTAGAGATTCAGTGTTTAAAAAGTATATAGTTTAGGCCCTCCCTGGTAGTGCGGTGGGCTAAAGTGCAGCACTGTAAGCTAGCCGCAGCCATTTCAGTGAGAGTTCAATCCCCAGCCCCAGAGGTGACCCACATGGCATGGCAGACCTTTCCTGACCTGCCTCCTGCTCCCCTCAGCAGAGTTCTTTGTCAATATGCCTGTTCATCTCCCCACTCTATCTCTGATGATTCCTCATCACTCCTACACCTCTGGCCTATATCCCAGTTCTGTATGCATACAAGAAAGTATATAGTTTAAATTTAGAGGTCCTATGTATCCCTCACCCAGTTTCTCCTAATGGCAACATCTTACTAACTATAGCATGATATTAAAACTAGGAAATTAACATTGGTACATCCACAATACATTCAGATTTTGTCAATTTCACATGTACTTGCGTCCATAGTTTCTATACAATTTCATAATGTATGATTTGTGTAACTGTTACAGGGCAACCCTGATGGGTTGCCTGCCTGTGGGTCCTCACTTGCATGCTTAAAAAGAACTTAAAATAAGACTCAACTACAGGCACACACAAAAAAGGTTAATAAAGTGTTTACTTATAAAAGGGGAAATAAAGAGTAACTCAGGGAGAAAGAGGAGTTAAATTGGTGAATGTGACCTAACAGTTCCACTGAGCTGGAAACCCACTAGCATGCTGAAATGCAGGGAAAAACTAAGAGACCTCCAAGGCCCACATGTCTGATTATATAGCATACCTAGCTGCTTAACTCCACCCTTAGTTTCCAGCAATCCTCTCTTTGGTGATGATATTATGGGACTTGTAATCCTTGGTGTCTTGAAACTCTTTGGTCTGAGGTGGGGGTAGTGTCCATAAAACCTGTTTGTAGAGTTTGTTCAGGATACCCTTTCCCCCCAAACATTACTAGCTCCACAGTCAAGGTGCAGAACTGGTCAAGTTGCAAGAACTGCAGTCAAGGTGTTGCATGACCACAAATACCCCTCATCCTATTCAGTGTGGTCATACCCTTCCCATCACGCTGCTAACCCATACTGATCATTTCTTGTTCTCCATTTCAATAATTTTGTCATTTTGAGAATGGAATCACAAACTTTTTTTTTATGCCATATAATTAAAAAAATATATATTTATTTTATTTATACACACAGAACTGGGGCACAGGCCAGAGGCAGAGGAGGGTGAGAGGACTCACCAGAGACAGAGTGGGGAGCAGAACAGGCCGACTGAGGAAGTACTGCTGATGGGAGCAGCAGGTGTGTCAGGAGAGGTCTGCCCTGCCATGTGGGTCACCTCCAGGGTGGGGGTCGAACTCATGCTGAAGTGGCTTTAGCTTCTTAGTGCTGTGCTTTAACCCGATGCACCACCAGGGAGGGCCCCATTCCATATAATTTTAAGTGCTTCAATTTGGGGAATACATGTTAATGATTATGATTTTATATTTGCCATGGGATAAAATATCAAACTACTGTCCCAGATTTCACCTATGGCTGATCTTCTGACCTAGTTGACATCTTTGTATTATTTTACCATTCAAAAAAAGTGTATTTTACTTATTGAGGAAAAGTCGGTTTACATCATTATATTGGTTTTTAGGGGCTACAAGTTTAAACCTCAATAATTTTATGTTTGCATACCACGCCCACTACCATTACTTTAGATCTTAAGAATGGTTAAATGTTAACTACCACAGATTGCTGGAATGCCTTAAGGCAAGTGTTCAAAGGTTACATTTTGTCCTAACATCATGCTGGGGGGTGTGGGGAAGAGTTTCTTATCAGATGGTGCTACAGGGTTATTTCTTAAATTTAGAAGAAAAACATTAGGTGTAGAAGGTAAAATGTTCAAAAAGTTATAAACTAGATTTTTATAATTGTCTTACTTTTCAAAGCATGGAGCAAGGAGCAATAAAGAGTGTGTTACTCAGCCCACTATCAAGGAGCCAGAAAACAACATAGAACTTTCATGTAGAACCAGGTCATATGTGGAATATCAGATCATTCCAGAAGTCCAGAAACTTGTAACATTACAAAAGGACAGTTTTCTGTATCTTATGGACTATGGAAATCACTAGAATTCATTCTAAAAGTGGTTCTAGAAGACTAAATTCATACTACTCTATTGTTTTTGAATCAGAAGTACAAACCTATGGGAGCTCACTGCATATATTTTTTAAAAAATTATGACCAAGAAGCTAAGGAAAAGGAAAGGCTCTACCTTGTTTTTAGTTTTGAGCTATCATTGTTGTGAAACTCGACCTTATATTGCATTATAATGTTTTAGCTATATGTTACTAAAACCAACAAGTGTATATATTACATTAAATTTACCACTAAAAGTGAAGTGCTGTTGTTCACCATATGTCAATAATTGTCTCCTTTTACCCAGTTTACCCACCCCTTACCCCCTTACCTCCCCTTTCTACTGGTGACAAGTAGTTGGTCTTAAAGTCTAAGCTTATTTTTTTTTTTTTTAAAGATTTATTTATTTGTACATACAGAACTGGGGTACAGGCCAGAGGCTCAGGGGTGGCGAGAGGCTTCACCAGAGACAGAGTGGGGAGCAGAACAGGTAGATCAACGAAGTACACTGCTGAGGGGAGCAGCGGGCGGGCCAGGAGAGGTCTGCCACGCCATGTGGTCTCCTCCCGGGGAGGCTGGAATTGAACTCATGCGGAAGTGGCTTTTTAGCTTCTCAGTGCAGTGCTTTAACCCGCTGCGCCACCAGGGAGGGCCAGCTTATTTTTTTTTTAAGGTTTATTTATTTATGCATACAGAACTAGGGTACAGGGGCAGTGAGAGGATTCACCAGAGACAGAGTGGGGAGCAGAACAGGCAGACTGACTGAAATACACTGCTGAGGGGAGCAGCGGGAGGGTCAGGAGAGGTCTGCCATGCCATATGGGTCACCTCCCTGGCTGGGGATGAAACTCAAGTTGAAGCGTCTGTGGCTAGCTTCCTAGTGCTGTGCTTTAACCTGTAGCACCACCAGGGCGGGCCCTCTAAGTTTATTTTTTAAAGATTGATTTATTTATGCATACAAGAGCTGGGGTATGGGTCAGAGATGCAGGGGGTGAGAGGATTTACCAGAGACAGAGTGGGGAGCAGAACAGGCATAGCTGCTGAAATACACTGCTGAGGGAGCAGTAGGAGAGACAGGAGAGATCTGTCATGATAGTGCTAAGCAGATCACCTCCCTAGGTGGGTGCTGCAGCAGCTGAGGATAATTTTATAGTGCTGAGTCTTAACCCCTTGTGCCACCAGGGAGGCCCTTAAATCTAAGTTTATTTTTGCTATATTGAGCCAGTTCATTTCCTTTCTCTCTAAATATTAGACAAGACTGGGCGCATTCAGGGTGGTATGGCTGAGACCTCTCTTTATATTAGTGAAATTACAGTGTGTTTGCCTTTCCCCATCTGAGTTATTTTACTATTAATACCCTGTAGGTCCATTCATGTTGTTGCAAATGGTAGGCATTATCAAATTGTTAGATACCTTAAGGCACAGGATTATGAGAAACATCTATCAGGAATCTGTATAGATATATTTAATAGTGGCTGTACCAAAAAGCATAGCTTTTGGAGATTGTTTTGACAATAATTATCAAATTTGAAAATGCTCATATACTCTGTTCTGCAATTGTACCTCTAGTAATCTATTTTTTTTTTTTAAGATTTATTTGTACATACAGAACTGGGGTACAGGAGCGGTGAGAGGCTTCACCAGAGACAGAGTGGGGAGCAGAACAGGCAGATCTACAAAGTACACTCCAGAGGGGAGCAGCGGGGCAGCGGGTGGGTCAGGAGAGGTCTGCCACACCATGTGGTCACCTCCGGGGCAGGCGGGAATCGAACTCATGAGGAAGTGGCTTTGGCTTCTTAGTGCAGTGCTTTAACCCGCTGCGCCACCAGGGAGGGCCGTAATCTATTTTTTAAATGTAATCATGAGTGCAAAGATGTTCATACACATGTCCTTAAACTATTAGTATTTTGAATATGTAAAAACAATGTAAACTTCCACTGTTTTGTAAATGGTTAAATAAAGTTACATGATCATTAAATATATGTAACATTAAATAGAATTAACTAGATAATGAAAAACAATTATCCAGTTTTTGTTTTAAAGATTTATTTATTTTATGCATACAAGAACTAGGGTACAGACCAGAGGTGTGAGGGATGAGAGAGGATTTACTAGAGACTGACTGGAGAGCAGAACAGGGGGATTGAGGAAATATACTGCTGAGGGGAGCAGCGGTAGGTCAGGAGAGGTCTGCCACACCACGTGGGTCACTACATCACCAGCAAAGGCCTTTATCCAGGTTTTTAATTGTAAAAGTAAATAAAAATGGTGACACTTTAGAAGGCTGTAAGCAAAACTGTTACACTGGATATCCTGGGAGGGAACAGTGCAAATAAGAAGTGATTCTTTGCTATGTTGTATTGTTTGAAAGTTCCAAAATAAACATATTTTTATGTCATTAATTTAGCTAAAAAAATTAAGAAAATTTCATCAACAGAATACATCTCCCAAGACTGCATCAGCTATTTACTTTACTGACATTTTAAATGTCCATCTAGTCAGACAGGGTGGCAGTGTTTGCAGCAGCAACTTAGTATTTGAGTTTAATATACACACACAAAATATATCTGACCATTTAGAAAGAGGGCTTGAGGTTAGCTACAGTAATTTAAGAAGGGTCTCACCAATTAAGCAATATAAAATATTTCAATAATAAACTGATCCAAGAATCCGTTCAACCATGATGACTGGAACCTGAATTTTCTTGGGTAGTCTTGCTGTGCCTGGCAAAGCAGATTTAACAACTTGACTGAATGATGTATGAGTCAATAGTTTCCATCTTTTTAGTACCACCTACTTACTTAAAAACAGGAAATTAGCAAAGATAAGATGATTGGATTTTTGTTACTTCCTTTTCAAAGGATACAGTGGGAGGGAGCAGACCCTCTCTTTCTACACAGGTTAAGAATTTGGTCCAGGACGTGAAATGGTTCACATTTTGATCTATTACAGTCAGAAAGAACTATAAAGTATACTCAATATAAAGAGAAAAAATAAAGCAAGCCGCCACTAGTTTGCATATACAAGAGTGTAAATATTTGCTGTCATATATGTAACCATTTGCATATACGTTGCATATACACTCAGACTAGGGAAAGGCATCTACTGGCAAGAAGTTGGCGTTAATGGCAAACGTTTCCTGGTCGTCAAATTGTGGACAAACGTTTGCACTTTAATGTCTCAATTTTCACTCAAGAAACGCGAAACTGTCCCTCACTGGTGTGTTGTCTGTTTACAATGAGGAATGTGGAAACTTTTTGTAAAATGATGGCATACAGTGGCCATTCCATCCAGTGTAATTAACGTTTGATATAAATTCAATCCCGGGCTGTCCGGTCGAAGAGCAGCACCCAGAGTCCAAAGCTGTAAAAGAACTCAAATGTTCTCAAGTTCGGGGCCGTCTTTCCATTCATCTTCATCCCAACTGCACCTAACGGGACCGTGCGGGTCTCGGACGTCGATCCCCAGCTCCGGCGGGCGAAGGGCGGGTCCCGCGCGACTGGGGCTCACGCTCCCGGGTCAGGAGCCCTGACCAGAGCCCGCGCGCCGGGTCTCGGACGTCGAGCTGGGAAAGCCTCGCCCACCCGGGGCGACGCCACCGCCTTCCGCGGGCCCTCGAGGTTCACTCCTACTTACTCTCCGCAGCCGGTCCCCACCGCCTTTCCCGCCGGCAGAGGGAGGCGTCCAGCCCCGGCACCCCGGGCGCAGGAGCCGGAAGGCCGGCAGACCCGCTGGAGAGCGGGTGGGGCGGAGAAGCAGGAAGCACAAGGCGCGCGCTCCCGCGAGCGCAGCTGGGCGGCGGGGCGGGGTCTCCGGGCGGCGGCAGGAAGAGGGCGCCCGGGAGCCGAGCCGGAGGGCGGCTGAGGGCGGGGCCGCGGGAGGGCGTGGACTCGGAGGGGCTGAGGCGAGGCGGGGACGCGCTTGCGGGGTGGGGAAGGCGGGGGCGCGGCGGTGGCGGGAGCGTCCCTGGTCTCCGCCCCTGTTTCCCACTCTCCTTCCACCTCCGACTGGGGCTCCGGAGAGGCGCCGCTCCCCGGAGCCGCCCTGCTGCCGCCGCTTCCTCTCTCCGCTCGCCGTGAGCCCGTCAGTCCCCGCTCGGTGCGCTGCTCCGTCTGGGCCATGGATGGGTAAGTGCGGGGCGGCCGCGCGGGGCGGCGCTGGCCCCTCTTCCCGTGGCTTCTCGGCCGGACGCGTCGAGGCCGGGGAGCCGGGCGCGGCGCGGGCGGCCGGAGGAGCGGTCCCGACCGAGTCCGACGGCGGGGCTTCCGGGCACCTCCTCGGGGAGCCCTAAACTGCGGAGGGGCGGACCCCATCGCAGCCTCGCCCCCCTCCTCCATGGGCGCCCGGGTCCTGTGCACCCCTTCACTCCCGCTCGCTCGCCTACCGGGGAGCGGAGGAGAGCCCGGGCAGCCGCGGGTGCCGGGGTCCGCCCTCAGCCCGAGAGTCGGGGGAGCCCGGCCTCCCGACACTTCCTTTCAGAAAATGGTGCGCGGCGCTGGGGGAGGCGGAGGCGACGCTCGGGGCGGGCGTCCTCCCGCTTGGGGAGTTGCTGTTTACCGGTGAGGTGGGGCGAGCGCCGGAGCTTCCCCTGGCGGGGAGACCAGTGGCCGAGGGGAGGCGGCCCGCGACGGCTCGCGTCGGGACTCGTCTGGGCGACGATCTGCCCCCGGAGCCTGCGCCCCACGCGCGCTCTCGGCCGGCGGGGACCGGCCCCGGGCTCGTGCTGTGGGCGGCGGTGTCGCGCTCCGGATACCAGACGTCCGGACCGGCGACTGGGACCTTCTCTCTCGTACGCCCCCAAAAGAAACTTAGGGAATTCGCTACCTTGTACGGGAACTACGGTAGAAGTGCAGTTTTCGCGGAGCTTTCAAACACTGTAGGTGTTAATGAAGTCAGAGACCAAAATGAAAAGACTTAGCATCAGTCTTCTCTGGGAACCCAGGTATACGGGGGTGGGACTTCTTCGTGATCAGAGGAACCACTCGATTAGAATCTGGGTGATTGAATTGAAGATCGTAGTATATGTACATTAGGGGTTTCGAAGATCTCCAGCTATACTATTAGAGCCTGCAAATCCACTTATCAGTGCCCATTATGCGTTTGAGGTTTTGTTTGGCCTTTTACTGGCTTTTGATGACAGGATTTCTATAAGCCCTTTAATTGTAGAATGAGTGAAACTTACTTGAACTGTAAAAGCTGTGTACATGTTGCCACTTAGTTGATGATTGTTGTGCCATGTAGAGACGATGGAGTCTTCCAGCAAGTTTTGTCTTTATTAGATAACATTTATCCTAGTTTCACAGTACTAGCGCTGATTGAGATACTGGATTAACTCATTTGAGTGCAGATTACACACTGCAGCAGACACTAGACAAAGTGCAATTTTAGGTTTTATTTATGGTTGTGATGGTCTGTGAAGTATCGCTTTTACTTAATTGGAGCTATTTTTATTTTTTAATTGAAGCTTCTCTGAGCATTGTTGAAAACTCATTTCGCATTACTTTATTCAATTTCGCACTTCATGTGTGCAAAATATTGCTATTTTAATTACTTGTGTAATTATGCCAGTATTTCAGTTCAGGAATACTGAAATGAGTGTTTCATTCTGAGCAGTAAATTGTCCTTCCACGGGTTGCTTGAGATGTGGAAACAGTGTAGCTTTTTATATTGGAAAATGTATAGTGATAATAAAAAGAAATTTGGTTATGGGTCTTGGCTGTTAAACTCTTGAATAATTATGAAATGCAAGCTTACTCTTTGAGATAGTGTCTAAGAAATTAGTTCTTAGCCCAATATATGATTTTTGAGCCAAAGAATTTCTTTATGGTTTACATATGTTGGGAGAAAAGACAGGTCATTGGCAGGTAAGTTCACCTGGGAGTTGAAGTAGGAGCATGATTTGACCAGTACCACAGTATAAACACAACCTTGTTTTTTATGCACAAAACATTACCTATTTAAATTTCAGACAAAAGAATTTCATGTTTCAAAAGTCTGTAAGGAAAAATGAGCCTATACAGTTAATACTTTAAACAATTAAAATTGCATCCTTGAACAGTACAGTCATAAATTTACTTTCATTAATGATGGCATAGGTTATTAACGATACGCAGTTTTGCCTTTCATTTAGGAGTACTGAGATGAAGACAGTATTTGAAGACAGTAATTGAAGACAGTTTCCTTGGGGTTCCGGGAGAGAGATTTTTGTTTTTGTTCAGCAGATCTTTGGGCTTTTACATTTTGGTCTTAAGGAATAAGATTTTGAACGAAGAAATTTTGCTTTTAGGAGGCTATTTAAATCTCTACATTTCCCATAGCCAGAAAAAGTTATTTTTTCATTATTTTGGCTAGTTAACAAACCAACAAGCTACCAGTCAACCTATCTGTCTTAATTCCCCTCAAATTCCAACTGTCTTGTATGCATGTAGATGTTCATTTCCTCCTGAGATAATTTACACTGAACCAGTTTTGATGTGGTAGACTTTTTTAATAAAGTAAATCTTTGAAAATTATCATATCCACAGTCTGATGCTTGTTTTTATTTTTAGTGCTGAGGTGCTATCTTAGCTATGTTTTATGGCAGATAAAAATTTGTAGATACCTTCTATTTCTAGAAAATCTGCGCATTGGTTTTATTTCATTTAAAACTTCACACTAATGATTTAAAGGAATAAACTATGGTGATTTTAAGTTTTGTCTTAATAAATGGGAAGAAAATGGATAAACATTTTATTGAAGTCCACCTATACTTTTCTAAATACTCAAAGAGAATTTAATTTGTTTCTTACATTGCCATGAAAGCTTTGCTTTTACACTTTGCTGTTGCCTGACTGTCCCATCACTTTTTTCTTTGTATTAACGTTTCGCAACTCATCACATTCTTATTTTTATTATTTGTTAATATAATGCCTTTCCTTTTTCTTTAATCTTATCTGTCTTTTAAAAAACTTGTTCTCTAACTTTGTTTTCCATTTTCTCTTTTTACTTTTTCCATACAGTGTTGTTACAGATCTTATAGCAGTCGGTTTAAAGGTAGGAATCTTTTACTATCCTTTCATAAGCATTTTTAAATCCTAGTTTTCACATTTTTTTTTCCCACTAGTGATACCATCTCACCTTTTCATAAAATTATTTCTTTTACTGTATGGTAATCTATCTTTAATTTTTATTTAACTCCAAATAAGTAGACCTATAGCTGTTTTTGTATTTTAAATCTTTATATAGTGGGACTACAGTATCATCTTGTGTATCTAAAATGAATAGAAAGTTTAGCCTAAAGTTTCACTTGAACTCTCAGGTTTTTGTTTGTTCTGTTTTAGCTCTTAAGTAAACCCAGATCTGATTTATTTTCCTATGGTGCCCTTTTCCTATATCTTCTCCTGGATATGCTTTTGAGTAGTAAAATAATAATAGCAACAGAAGTTTCTTTGTTTATACTGTATACTAGCTGTTTTATTACATGTGTTTTCACTTATTGTAATAGCCTTTCAAGGTAGGTGTTAATAATCCCATTTTAGAGATTAAAAAAGTAACGTTCAGAAAGTTTGTGTTTGTAGCACGGTGCACCAGAGTTCAAACCTTTGTTGTCTTGCAGATTCAAAAGCCTGGCTTCCCCCATCTCCCCACCTGCTAGTACCGAGCTGACAGTGTAATGAGTGTTCTGTTTAAAAGTGAACAGCCAGAGAGCTGGATAATTCCTATTTTACAGTAATTATTCTTCTGAATTCTCGGTCATTTCAGTTTTTATCAAAGTCTCATTGCATCCTAAAAGAAAAATCAAAAGTAAACAGCTCCTTAAAATGAGACTTTAAAGATATAAATGGGTGTTTTAATATTTTTTTAATCAATTTGGTGTCTGATATAGTTGAGTTGAGAGCCTAGTTCTAGAAGCAAATTAGAATTCTTATTATTGTAGAGAACAGAAATAATTCATGTTTATATTACATGTATTTTATGTAAACTTGTTTTACCACTTCGCATGTTGTATCACTAACAGTTTTAGGAGTTAGGAATTGTATTTTTGGAGTTGATGGTGGTGCTCATAAGCTTAAAATACATTAAAAATAGGCATCTTTAAAAGTAAATATCCTTTGAGACTAACAATAAGTTATATAGGATTAACATAATTGGGAACTTTTTAAGTAGGGTGAAATCAGCTACTGTGTGGAAGGTATATATCTGGATGATAAATGAAAGAAAAAATTAAATGTTAGGCTCAGGAACTGTATTGAATGCATGCATTTTTTGGGGGGGGTTATTTGGTGGGTTAGAAATGAAGCTTATTGGACGTAATAGTACACACTCAGGTGTAAGTGTGGGCAGATTCAGAGGAAAATTGTCTATGATTCAGTTTTTTTCACAGCAAGCAAGCGCTTTGAAAACAAAGATCCTGAAGAAAAAAATAATCTCATTTCTCTGAGGAAAAAATAAGCTGATTAGTTCATTTGCCGGGCAGTCTGTATTTTTATAGGCTTAATTACTGGAAATGTCTGTAAAATTATTTACTCCATAGAGAAGTTTCTCATAGGATTGTTCTACTTCTTTCTTGGGCCCTCTCCAAGAAAGTTTAGCTACCAGGTAGTAGCCAATATGACTCATTTCTCTAGATTGTATGAAACAAAATTAGTAAGTTTAAGTACTTCTACAATACCAGTTACTTATTTCCTCTACTTGTTGACTGAATATGATGGCATAAAGAACAGCTCTAATCAGTGGCAAAGAATGGATTTCAGGTTCTGCTCTCCTGAGTTACTATCCTGGATTCAGAAAAACCTTATGGGTTTCATTTTAAAGATTTAAAAATATGTTAAATATGAAGTTCATGTTTTAGGCAGAGAAAGCAATTGTTTTTAGGGATTAAGTGATTTCATTAAAGAATGTGTCCTGAGGACTGAGACTTTTTTAAGGACAGTCTTATATCTTCAAATCAGTCTGCTCTATCTTGTTTGAGATATGTATCCCATGTTGTACACTCTGGATGTTCTATGCAGGCTATCTAGTTTTGAACTTTACCTAAATCAAGAAAATTAATGAAACTAGCTTTTAATACATCTCATAAAATATATGTTCTATTTCCTTATTTTTTTTTTTGTATTTTGAGATTTTTTTTTTTTAAAAATTTCTTTATTTGTGCATACAGAACTGGGGTGCAGGCCAGAGGCTCAGGGGCGGTGAGAGGCTTCACCAGAGACAGAGTGGGGAACAGAACAGGCAGATGGATGAAGTACACTGCTGAGGGGAGCAGCGGGCGGGTCAGGAGAGGTCTGCCGCGCCATGTGGTCACCTCCGGGGCAGGCGGGAATCGAACTCATGCAGAAGCGGCTTTAGATTCTCAGTGCTGTGCTTTAACCCGCTGCGCCACCAGGGAGGGCCTATTTTGAGATGTTTTTTGATTAAATCTTGAATTAACTATCCTTAGTTTTGAATTCTTACAGGTGAAGAACTAAGTGATTATGAGTAATACAGGATTATGTTTCCAAGAACTTTATCACACCAAATAAGATAAATCAAGGTGTGGGTATTGTAGGTAACAACTATGTGCTTGTATACCTATATGACTTTAATTTTCTAGCTTATAACTTTAATTATTACTGGCAAGTTTATTGTATTTATTTATGTATAAATATTTATGTTTGCATACCTACAGAACTGGGGGTACAGACTAGAGGTGCAGGGGCAGTGAGAGGATTTAAAAGAGACACAGTGGGGAGCAGAATAGCAGATTGAGGAAGTACACTGCTGAGGGGAGCAATGGGCAAGACAGAAGTCTTGTGCCATGTGGGTCACCTCCCTGGCCAGGGACCAAACTTGTGCTGCTGTGGCTACAGAGAGTTTCATAGTGCTGCACTTTAACCCATTGCGCCACCAGGGAGGGCCTGTAATTGGTTTCTAATAATTGTCATGCTTGTCACTTATAGGAAAATACATTACAGTGTATTTAAATTAATTTTGAAGATCAACTTTCAACTTTTTGACCCAGGGTTAGCAAGCTACAGTCTATGGAACAAATCCAGTTTGCTGTCTGGTTTTTGTAAATAGTTTTATTGGAACACAGCCATGGTCCTTCATTTCCATATTTTCTGGATACAGTGAAAGAGTTGAGTGGTTGTAGCAAAGATCATGTGACCAGAGTATAAAATACTGTCTTTCTGGTACTTTGCAGAAAGTTTGCCTACTGCTGTGCTTGAATTTTGGGTGAAATAGAAAGCCTTGTGGCATTTTACCCCTTTCAACCTGAACCGTAATTTGCATACAGGATATGTACAGGTCTTAGGGGTAAGATGCAAATGGTTTTGACAAATGTATGTTGCTTCAGGCAACACACCTCAGTGATAAAGGAGCCCTCCCTGGTGATACAAAAGGTGAAAGCCTTGCACTGTTTCCCCAGCCCCAGAGGTGAGCCACAAGGTGCAGCAGACCTCTCCTGACCCACCCAGTGCTCCCCTCAGCTGTATACAGCCTCTGTCTGCCTTTATGTTCCCCACTCTGTGTCAGTTGAAACCTCTCACTGCCCCTGCCCCTCTGGCCTGTACCCCAGTTCTGTATGCATAAATAAATAAATCTTCACAAAAGCAAAGAGGGAATCGGAGTCCTTGAGCAGGCTTGTAGGTTGCAGGATCCTGGTTGATACAGGATGCTGCACAAGAGCAATATCTTGACCTTTTTATTGGCAGAGAAGGGTGGGTCAGAATTGACACTGGATTTTAGGCTTTTGGGAGGGTCAGTATGCACCCAACTCCCACCAGTGGCTCTAATCTTACTAACCTTATTAACAAGGTGTTCCCAATGATCCAGTCCCTGGGGCACATGCACATCTGTAGTGCCCCAGGGCAATCAAGCATCTAGTTCTTGTCTAACTGGAAAGGAGCCTTGTACACCACACCCACAAATGTATGCACCTGTTATGCACCTGTATTTCTTACTTACCAGTCAGGACAACAGAGCATGAGTCTAGAAAGTTCCCTGCTACTTTTTTCCAGACTCAAGTTAGGCAACTGTTGTGATTTGTTTCTTCACAGGTTAATTGTACTTGTTTCTGAACTTAATATATATACACATACAGTATAAGCTCTTTGCTGCCTGGCTTTTACTAAGCAAGAGGATTTTTTTTTTTTTAAAGATTTATTTATTTTTGCATACAGAACTGGGGTACAGGACAGAGGCTCAGGGGCGGTGAGAGGCTTCACCATAGACAGAGCGGGGAACAGAACAGGCAGATCGACGAAGTACACTGCTGAGGGGGAGCAGCAGGCGGGTCAGGAGAGGTCTGCCACGCCATGTGGTCACCTCCGGGGCAGGCGGGAATCGAACTCATGCGGAAGCAGCTTTAGATTCTCAGTGCTGTGCTTTAATCCGCTGCGCCACCAGGGAGGGCCCGCAAGAGGATTTTTTTTTATTATGTTTTTTTAATTTTTTTACATCATTCTTTATTTTGTACATTTTTTCATCTCAGTTGTAATCCTCATGGGCTTTCCACCACCAGTTTACCCAGTTCAGAGCAATCTTCTCACCTCAGTTCAGATCCCATTCCCCCTTCCACCCCAGTAAAATGTTTATAGTTGTACGTTATTTTAATTTTTACTCTATTTACATTTGTTTGTCTCTTTTATTTTTTCTCTCTGACCCCTTATGCTCCTGCTATGAGTGAAACCATCCGGTATTTTTCTTTTTAAAGATTAACTTATGTATACAGAAGAACTGGGGTACAGGCGGGTGAGAGAATTCACCAGTGACATTGGGGAGCAGAACAAGCAGAAAAACAAAGCACACTGCTGAGGGAAGCAGCAGGGGAGTCAGGAGAGGTCTGCTGTACCACGTGGGTCACCTCAGAGGCTGGGAGTCCAACTCACACTGAAGCAGCTGTGGCCAGCTTGCAGTGCTGCGTCCTAACCCTTTGTGCCACCAGGGAGGGCCACAAGAGGTTTTTTTTTTTTAAAAGATTTATTTATTCATGCTTACAGAACTGGGGTACAGGCCAGAGGTGCAGGCGTGGTTAGAGGATTCACCAGAGACAGAGTGGGGAGCAGAACAGGCAGATTAACAAAGTACATACACTGTTGAGGGGAGCACTGGGTGGGTCAGGAGAGATCTGCCACTCCATGTGGGTCAGCTTCCTGGCCAGAGATGGAACTCATACTGCAATGGCTTTGGAGAGCTTCATAATGCAGTGCTTTGACCTGTTGCGTCACCAGGGAGAGCCCACAAGAGGATTCTCCTCCCACCCCCCATAATATAATGGTTTATTTTTCCATCATTTTGTGCCTTTTTCCCTCTCAGTTGTAATCCCTGTGGGCTTCCCACCACCAGTTCACCATGTGCCGTCACCATAGTCCAATTCACTCCATTTTTTATCAAATTCCCCACTCCACCCCCGTAGAATGTCTCGATATATAGTTGTTCATTATTATTTTCTCCCCTGGTCCTTTATACTCCTGCTAGGGGTGAAACCATCTGGTTTTTTTCCCATTTCTTTCTGGCTTATTTCACTAAGCATGATCTCTTCTAGCTCTATCCATGTTGCTGCAAAAGGCATGAGTTTATCTTTTTGATTGCTAGTAATATCCCATTATGTATATGTACAGCATCTTTTTAATCCAGTCATCTACTTTTGGGCATTTGTGCTGATTCCATGTCTTTCCTATTGTAAATAAAGCAGCAGTAAACATGGGGGTGCAGGTGTCTTTTTGAATCAGTGTTTTTGTGTCGTTTGGAGTGGGTCATACCTAGTATTGCTGGGTCATATGGAAACTCCATTTTTTAGCAGTTTGAGGAACCTCCAAACAGTTTTCCATAGTGGTTGTACTAGTTTGCATTCCCACCAGCAGTGCGGGAGAGTTCCTTTTTCTCC
>NW_004567107.1:15961237-15966254 GCF_000260355.1 Condylura cristata
GAACATTTTTTCATATGCTTGTCGGCCATCTGCATTTCCTCTTTGGAGAAGTTGTCTTTTTAGCTCCTCTCCCATTTTTTGATGGGTTTGTTTATTTTTATTGAGTTTCATTAGTTTTTTGTATATCTTCCACAAATGGATTTTTTGATTTTTTAATTGACATGTGCTGTATGTATCAGTAGTTTGTCCTTTTCTGAAGGTATTCCATTTTGTGAACACACCATAATTTTTTAAAATCCATTCTCACATTAATGGACATTGGGTTCTTTCCATAGTTGGGTTTTTAGTAAAGCCACTAAATGTTTGTGTGTGTTTTGGGGGTAGATGTATCTTTTTGTCTTTCATCCTACATCAGACCAAGAAGTAGCATTAGGTATGTATATGTTTAACCTTTGTAAGAAACCATTAGACTTTTTGCAAAAAATGTTGTACTGTTTTACACTGCTTTGCATTAAGGTTTGCTTGCCTATGTGCTTGTGGCACTTTGTGTTGCCAGTTTTTACTTTTAACCATTCTATTGGGGTCACTGGAATGGCTTGTATCATAGTTTTAATTTTCATTGGGCTGATAGCTAGTGGTGGTGCATCCCCTTTCATGTGCCGATTAGCTATTCATACATCTTTTTTGTTGTGCCTGGATTTTTTTTTTCCTTTTTTTCTTTTACAGCGCTTTTGTTGTAGATAATATGAGGCTAGTTATCGTTTTTTTTATCTACTCTGACAAAAATGCTCTATTAATTGGTATATGTAAACCTTACTTAAAACTGATAAATTTAGCTGGATTAATGTTCACCTTGTTTATAACTGTTTCCTATGCATTAACTTGTTTTCTTTTTTGTTTATTACCTTCTGATTTTAATTGAGAAGTTTATAGGATTCCATTTATTCCCTTTCTTACTGTGTTAATTCTCCCCTTAAATTTTTTTTTTAGTAGTTGCAATGTACAGTTACAACTCATTTAAATATACCTTTGGATAACAATACACTATATCATATGTAGCATGGTTTTGAGAGGCCATGTATATAAAGCTTTTATTATATCATAGAATTGTATCTTGGTTGTTGTTAATATCTTAATGTGCCTTTTTCGTAGATATGTTTCTATAGGAAAAACATAGTGTGGATAGGAACTGATACTGTCTACCAAGTGAGGCCTCCATGGGGGTTAGGGTAGAGGGGTGGATGTTTTCTCTGCTGAAATAGGGACACCACTTTATTCTGTTCTGAGAACCAAGTTACTAGGTAAAGATAGCTTAAGAAGAGGAAGTAGTAGTGTTACAGGGCACCCCAATGTGAATTGGGTTGCCTGTTTGTGGGTCTTCACCCTTGCGCTTACGGTTCAGTCGTATTATGGACACACTCAAAAGGTTAAATAATGGATTTATTTATAAGGAGAAAGGTAAAGGAATAACCCAGGGAAAGAAGGAGAGAAACACAGGTTAACTAGGATGTCCTACCAGTTCTGCTGACTTGGACTCCACCGGCACGCTGAAAACCGGTTGAGCGCCAAAATGATCAGCTGCGAATCACTAGATGCCCCAGTGCCCACATGTCCGGTTGTATCCCAACCTGGCTGCTCAGCTCCGCCCTCACGTCCGGAGTGCTTCTTGGTACTGATGGGATTTGGAGTTCCAGCATCTGGAGTATAGGGGCGGAGTCCTTGAAACCTGTACCTATTACAGTAGCTCATCATAAATATTGGGAGATAGGGATCATCCTAGACATCTACTTATTTCCACACCAGTAGAAAAATTGCTGGGTATTAGGATAATACACATGTTCATTGTTAGAACATAATTCCATACTACTGTAGATCAGTGTATGATAGTTACTAATATTACAAATTCTTACCATTCCTTTTTTTTTCACCTAAAATATTGTAACCATTTAATGTTCGAAATTTTAACACTGGTTAGCTGCCATCTCAAGTGTATGATTTGTTCTGTTTTCATTTTATTTAGAGTAAGGTAAATCCCAAAAAACTAGAAGGAAGGGAATAAGTAATTTAGATGAAATGCCCAGATTCCTTGAAAAAGCTATTAGACGGCCAAAAGTGACAAGAATTGGAAAGTATTGCTTCCCATTTCTATTACATATTTTTTTGTGTGCTTGCTTTGACTCCATTCCCCATTTTAATTGCAGTGACTTTGGCTTACAATATTGTCTAAGAGTTAAGGGGCTGGGATCATGCCTCCTCAGTTGTAGATCACCACATGTTCACCACCAAAGCGCACATAATTAATCCTGTGTGCTTTCCAGAGACCTCCAGGCCCCTTGTTTTCTTTCTTCCCAATCCTACCCTTTTCCTTCCTTTAGAAAAATAGACTGTAGAAGATTGGTATGATTTCTTCCTTAAATGTTTGATAGAATTAATCAGTATTGCTGTTTGTAGGTGCATTTTTGTGTGTGTGTTCAAAGACTTTTAATTATGAATTCAGTTTTAAACAACAAATAGTGCTATTCACATTTTTAAGTTTATTCAACTACATCCTATAAATTTTGTTATGCCGGGTTTTTGTGGAATTTTCCCCCCATTCTGTTCAAAAATATTTTTTAATCTTTTCTTTTGACCCGTGGTTGTTTATTAGTATGTGGCTTGATTTCTTAATATTTTGGGTTGTTCAGTTATCTTTTGTTATTTTTAAGGGAACATTACTTTGTATCATCTTACTTCTTTTGCCCTTCCTGAGATTTATTTTAATGTCAGGTATTTATGATCTTTTTTAATGACTAATCTTTGTATGTTTTATTTTTTTAAAGATTTATTTATACATAAAATAACTGACCCCCAGTTTAGATGAAATAACTGACCCCCAGTGGGGTTGGCGTGGTGGAAGGATTCACCATAGACAGAGTGGGGAGCATAACAGGCAGATGTACTGAAATAAACTGCTGAGGGGAGCATCGGCAAGACACCAGAGGTCTGCCATAAAACATGGGCCACCATGGAGGATCAGAACTACTGCTGTAGTGGCTGGGGAGAACTTCATAATGCTGTGCTTAACTCCCTGTGCAACCAGGGAGGGACCAACTATAAATAAGATTTAATTGAAACATGACCATACTCATTTTGACAGATTGTATGGTTCACAAAACCTAAAATACCTAATGTTTGACCCTTTACAGATAGTTCACAACTTGTTTTTCCTGAGTATGTATTCTTAGCTGGATGTCTGGTTCTGCAGTCAGCATATATGCTTGCCCTAGTTATTGATTGTATTGTTCTTATTCTGGTAATGTCTTTTATGTTTGATCTATTGTTTTCTGAGAGGGGCATGTTAAAAATTGAACTGTTGATTTATCTTTTTTCCTATCATTGTGATTATGATGATCTAGAAGTGTAATCTGAATTACTAGTCTTTTTCTAGTGCTCAACTTTTTTATTGACAATGCAAATATCACTGAGATATCCAGTGACTTTTTTTTTTAAATCTCTTTCATTATCTCTCGGATTGTTTTCTTAATTTATTTGAAAACTTTCCCACCATTAGGCTATAACCAGTATCTTTGTAAGGCACATTTGATTAGGCTTTTTACCACTGAGAATATTTTTAGATGAAAATAACAACCTAAAAAGATTTGTTCCTGCTATCCCCTTACTGAGACTTTTATCTTCAATAGCAGTTTGTATTCACTCCTCTACTTCATCCTCTACCCCTCCCCTCCATGTATCAGTTTGTGTTAGCCTTCTACTTCTCAGGATTTTTATTTTAACCTTTTTTTCCTTTCTGAAATTCACATATTCCTCTAGCTTCTACAGTCTCTTCATGGTGATATTGGAGATTGCATCTAATAATTTCATGTTACTTTCCAGGCTCCACACCAACCTATTCATTACCTTGAACACTGAGTACAAAATGCCATCACCTGTTGTGTTATTATGAAACTATAAAATTCCATGGATGAAGAAATTACTCTGAAAGCTTCCAGGGAAGGAAAAAAAAAACAATTCAACTTCAAAGAAATGAACGTCAGTCTGGCATCTAAACAGTTCACCTGTGTGGTAGATAAAAATGAGATAGTGCTTACAATTTTCTTTGGAAAAAATTTTAGACCCACAGGTCTTTACTAAGTAAAACCACTTTTTGAGGCTGTAGTTATGAGGCTAGAATTCAGATGTGCATGGACCTAGAAAATATCTCTGTTTACCATACTGAGGTAGTTATTTAAGGATGTACCCCAGAAAAAATAGAGTAATTTAAGGGCTCTGATGACAGTAGTTCAAAAAAAGGTTGAATCAGTCTCAAAGAAGAGTGAAAAGAAAACTCAGGTTAACAACTGTTTGAAAGGCTGTTTAGAGAGCAGTTCTAGGTTTATAGAATGCAGTAAAGAACTCATTTGGTCTTGGTTTTTTTTTTAAAGATTTATTTATTTCTGCATATAGAACTGGGGTACAGGCCAGAGATGCAAGGGCAGTGAGAGGATTCACCAGAGACAGAATGGGAGCAGAACAGGCCTACTGATGAAGTACACTGCTGAGGGGAGCAGCGGGAGGGTGAGGAGAGGTCTGCTATGCCATGTGGGTCACCTCCGTGTGGGGATACAACTCATGCTGAAGTGGATTTAGCTTCTTAGTGCTGTGCTTTTAACCCACTGCACCACCAGAGAAGGCAATGATCTTGATTCTTTCAGTAGTATTTCACAGTATGGTCATAAGACTGTGACATAAGACAATGCAGTGAAAAGAGAAGTGTGCCAGAATTAGGTTTCTTTGAGCACTATTTGCATAGTCATAAAAATATAAAAGCTGTTTATTGATTTTCAACTTGGAGTCAACCTTTGGACATTTCATGAATGGCCAAAGCTCAGACTGCTGTTGTTGCAGGGCAGAATGTTAACAACCATAACAAAAAAAAGTGAAACTAGCAGAGGGAAGGAGGAAAGAGAACAGATTACTACCATTGATAGCTTTCAAAATGGAGAAACAAACGGTAATGTCAAATTGACAGACTATTTGAACAATAAAGATGTGTGACCCACGTGGCACAGCAGATCTCTCCTGTCATGCCTGCCCACTG
>NW_004567107.1:15966450-16026881 GCF_000260355.1 Condylura cristata
CCCCAGTTCTTGTATACATAAATAAATAAATCTTTTTTTGAAAAAAGAAAATATTGGGTCCTCCCTGGTGGCGCAACAGGTTAAAGCATAGCACTATGAACTTATTGGCAGCCGCTTCAGCACCTCTTCCCTCCCTGGCCAGGGAGGTGACCCACATGGTGCAGCAGACCTCTCCTGACTTGTCCATTGTGTCCTTTAGCAGTGTTTTTTCAGTAGCTCCACCTGTTCTACTCTGCACTCTGTCTCTGGTGAATCCTTTCACTGCCCCTGCACCTCTAGCCTTTACCCTAGTTTCTGTATGCATAAATAAAAAAATTAACCTTAAAAAAAAAGTCATTTGTATGTAAAATGCCAGATTTTCTGAGGAAAAATTTATCATTACAAAAATGTGTTGTTACTTTATTGCTCATATAATCTATATATGAGATTATGTATACACATTTTATTCGATAAATTGTTTTATTGATGTTCTATCATGCAACAGGGGGTTTCACACTGTACCATTATTTCTTTGGATTTGAAGACTTACCCCCAATCCTAACTACTTTTAAATACTTACTGTTCTAAAATCTCTGAAGTGGTAATCTCCTGAAGAAAAATGTTACAAAGGAATTATTTGGTAACTTTTTTGTGGGAAAGAGATTAACTTTTTATGGAAATGTTTGGTTGAAAATGTTGATGCACAATTGTTTGTGGGAATATGAGCTTTAAGACATTTGTAATGGTAGGGCTATCGGTTGTACCCTTGGGGGTTTTGCATTTTGCATTTTTTTAGTGAGGCAACATTGATTTCTAACACTTTATATAATTTGGAGATACGGCATCACCCGCGGGTCAGATGTTACCATACCCTGTAGTCCATTGTGCTCCCTCGCCTTTCCCTCTTAAAGCTTTAGATTTCTAGGGTTTATTAATGTTGGCTTCATTGAATCCTCTTTTGTTTCTTTACATTCCAGATATAAGTGACAGGGCTGTGAAAGGGCTAATGTTAGCAAAGTTAAGTTTTAAAAGAAAATTACTCTGTACTTACACAGAATTAATCTGAAACCTCCACTGAATATTCAATTTATTTCCTTATCGTTAGAGTTACTGATATTTTTGTTTTTATTTTATTATGTTTTAAAGACTTACGTATTTTTTGCATACATGACTCGGGTACAAGCGAGAGATGCAGGGGCAGTGAGAGGCTTCACCAGAGACAGATCGGGGAGCAGAACAGGCAGATATCAACAAAATAAACTGCTGAGGGGAGCAGCGAGCGGGTGGGTCAGGTGATCCATATGGATCACCTCCTGACTTGAGATCAAACTCACACTGAAGTGGCTGCCGCTAGCTTGCAGTGCTGTGTTCTAACCCATTGCGCCACCAGGGAGGGCTGATATTTTTGTTTTCAAGCAAAAAAAAAAAGTATGAATATAGATAGCATTAAAAACATTACAGTAGGCTCTGTGGCGTGAAATAAAAAGGCAGTGATAAGGAGACTAATAATCAAAAAGCTTATAGTACAGTGAGTTTCTAATTACATGATTTTTATTTCTCTTTTTGGAAAAACAAAGGAACAGAGGAAGAATAACATGCACTTTCTGCTCTGGAAGTGTTCACAAAGGGCCACGAGACCATCTGCTAGAAATTTTGTAGTGGTTGTTACCTTGGTACTATGTAAGGACTTGAACATTAATTTCAATATTTAAACAGATTTTTTTTCAGTAGCCCTTTTTTTCTGTGGTCATAATATCTTTATACACTAAAATAAAAGTTATCTTCGAATATCCTATTATTATGTGAAGTCTAGTTATTAAAGATTTTCAGACTCTACCTTATGTGTTATTTTTGCGACTGTCATTTGTGAGGACTTCCTTTATCATATTAATAATTCACTTTAATGCCCAATGAGATTATTTTTCATCAAATTTAATAATGACATACTTTACTTGTGCTGTTTAATTACAGTATGCTTTACTTTGTTGGACCTGTATATTTAATTATTCTTCAGAAGAAGAGCTTCAGTAATTGATACTTGAGGCAGTGTAGCTGGCTGGTGTATTGACCTAGCCAGAGAGCTAACAAGTCCACAGAACAACTACCACACTTAAGTAAATTTACTGTGTGTTTCTAAAGAAACTGTTAATCCAGTGTTGCCCACCCCCAGTGATATCATAATTTGGCCCTACTATATCAGGGTAATTTGTTTACCTGTAGGACAGTCCTTTCTCCCTAAATAAGCTCTCCTTCATCTTTTTTTTTTTTTTAAGGCTTGTATTTATGCATAAAGTGGTGATTAGACCAGAGGTGCAGGGGCAGTGAGAGTATTCATTCTGTCTCTGGCAGAGGGGAATAGGCAGATTGACAAAGTACACTGCTGAGGAGATCAGTGAGCAAGATAGGAGAGGTCTGCCACACTATGCCCTGTGGGTCACCTTCCTGGCCTGGGCTCAAACTTGTGTGGAAGCGGCTGCAGCAAGCTTCCGCTGATTGTGCTGCCACGGAAGGCCCTTCTTCATCTTCTATAAATCTTATTCTCCTTTTCTTCCATCTCTTAAACCATAGTTTCTTATAGCAGTCAGACTTTAGAAAAGAGAGTTGATTTTACTAAGGTTTGTTATTTCTCTTGAATACAGTAGAAAATTGTTTTTGATGCCCTTAGGATATAAATATTAAGTGTAATTTTGGGAAATATTTTTTGTTTTGTACTGAAATCTGTAATTACAGTTAGTGATGTGCTGTCAGAAGAATTTATGTGTAGCAAAGTCTTTTTTTTTTTTTAAGGGAAAGTTTAAAGATTTACAGAACTATTTTCTTTATCCTTTACAAAGTTTAACAAAGTAGTATTACCCTTGGATTTGAGTTTTGTACTATAATAAGGCCTTTGTTTTCTGTTATTTGGAAATGAATTCTTGGGTAGAAAAACATGGCCACTAGGTGATAAAGAGAATTTTTTGTGATTACATTTTCAGACATAAATTCCTTGTGCTCTTTTTGTCTTTTGTTTGTCATTGCCTCAGCATACTAAGGACACAAAGTTAACAGCTTTTTAAATATCACGATTTTTTGATAAATTTTTTACTCTTATGTGCTGAATGATAAACCTGCTCATTCTGACTTACAAAAGTATCTAGATATGAAATAATACTCAAAATGTTTTTAGTTCTATCAAAATAAAGCAGTAAAAATACTCATTTTAACATTTTACTTGATATTGAAGTGTTTGCTTTCTTTTTTTGTTTAGGGCTATTTTAGACATTTTTAAAAAAACTTTCTTATTACCATTAAAAGATTTAATGGAATTATGAGACTTAATGGTTTTATTTTGAATGCTGTGCTCACCATTTTCTTAACAGAATATTTTGTGTGGATGCGTTTAATGGGACAGTTAGGATATTGCATCCATTCATTAAGGATGTCTTGTAAATTTAATTTTCCTTCTCTTTACTTGATTATTGATCACATTTTTAGATCGGATCTGACTTTTTTACATTTATTTATTCATATGGAACTGGGGTACAGGCCAGAGATGCAGAGGGTGAGAGGACTCACCAGAGTCAGGAGGGGGCCAGAACAGGCAGATCACAAAGTACACTGCTGAGGGGAGCAGCAGGTGGGTCAGGAGAGGTCTGCCACGCCATGTGTATCTCCTCGGGGCAGGCGGGAATCGAACTCATGCTTAAGTGGGTTAAGTTTCTTAGTGCAGTGCTTTAACCCGCTGCGCCACCAGGGAGGGCGCAGATCTGACTTTTACAGCTGGAAACTCAAATGGTAGTTTGGAAGTAAGGACAACATTTTAAAAAATCTGTTAAATGAATTGTTCTAGTATATCTGCTCTTGAGTCGACTTAACCTTGAGTACAGTTAGCCAATTCTGTAGTTGGGAGGTATAATCCCTCTGTCAAGTTCTTGAGAGTTTGAGAATGTGTATGATTTTTTTTGGTAGAGATTTGGTAGAATTCATTAGTAAAGGCATTTTATTCTGGACTTTAGTTTTGGTGGAAGGTTTTTGTTTTTCAGTTTTCAAATCAAGCCCCCTGAGTTACCTAGAATACAGGTTTGGCCCAAACACTTGTCACAAGTTGAAGGCACCATCTGGTGGGGACGCAGAACAGGGGCATAAGGGGCCTGGTAATGCTGGGATGCAAGTTGCACAGTCAGAAATCAAGCTGCCTTTGTTGGTCCTCTGGTCTCACCCACAACTATTTCCAGTGTCTTCTTCCTTGTCCCCCAAGTCCCTGATACCAGTCCAAGACTGAGAAGCCAGCTCAGCTTCTTCACATATACTCTGCTCCACTTACCTCCTTGTTCTCTTTCCTATTCTTTCCTCCTTAGTGCCCCTCCAACTACTTCCAGCTCAGGTCAACCCCTTCCTAGGATGGGGCTGGGAACCAGGCTCCTCCCTTTCCCTAGGGACCACAATGTTAAAGTTTCAGAGAGAAAGGGAAAAGCTAGCAGATTCTGGATTTAGTATGTCATGTCTGCTCATATTCCATAGGCCAAAGCATATCATACAACTGTGTTCCTTGTACGTGGAGAAGGGGGTGTCCCACAGGAGGCATTATGACAAGAACTCCAGAACAGTAATATAATTTACCAGCTTATTTTTGTAGGTGCATCTTTAGGATTCTTGACTTTTAAAAATTTGCTCCTACTTTGTTTCCTTTCTAATTTCTAGGTATATTTATTGGTTATATATTGCAGATACTTTCTATTTTATGATTTGCCTTTTTAATCTAATGATTTTTTTGGTAAATTTAATTTTAGTGGTGTCAGGTATGTCAATTTTTCTTTTTTAGTTGCATTTTTAAAAATTTCTTGTTAAAGGTATCTTTTCCTGCTTGCAAAATCTGAAGATTTTCTTTCTGTTACCTTTTAGAGTCTTTATCATTTTGCCTGTTACAGTTCAGTATTCAGACTACTTAAAATTAATATTCAGCTGACATTTTAACACTCGTAGAGTCTAGAGAACTAAAGTGATTTCTAAGTGACTGCTATGGTCAGATTAACTCTTTACATATATGTGAGTTTTAGAAACATCAATATGAAACTCACATATATGTAGTACTACTAGTAATACACATACACCGAATTCTCCAATATAAAAATGTGTTGTGTACATTTAGAAATTGAATACAGTTAAAACTGCAAAAATTTCTCCCTTTTCATTTTTGTAGCTAGTCAACAAACTAGTCTGTCTTTAGCTACTGATACCTGTATTTCAGGAATACCTATGTTTTATTTTTTTAAAGATTTATTTTTACTTTTTATGCATACATAACTTGGATACAGGCCAGAGGTGCAGGGAGTGAGAAGATTCACCAAAGACTGAGTAGGGAACAGAAGGGCCAAATGTACTGAAATACACTGCCAAGGACAACAGTAGGCAGGTCAGGAGAGTGCCACACCATACGGGTCATTTCCCTGCCTGGGGATGGAACTCATGCTGCAGTGGCTTCGGATAGCTTCATCCTGCTGCACTTTAACCTGATACACCACCAGGGAGGGCCCAGTGTAAACTTTTTAATACTTTTAGTGGAATTTAAAATTAAAATGAAAATCTAGTCTGACTTGTCTTTTCCAATTGCTATTTTAACTTTGGAATTGATCAGAACTCTTACCTGAAGTAGAGTGAATAACTTAAACAGTAGTTGTTTTACATATAGTACATATTAGAGATCACTTTGAAGATAAATGTACAAAAAATCACTGGTTATGAAGAACTTGGTCAGTGTAGAAATAAATTGCATCTTTTTGTTCGACTTAAAAAAAATACACGTTGAGAAGCACGGTGCATTTTTATTCCACAAATTATGTGAGGGTAACTACTAAAAAAATAATGTCAGGATAGAACTCCTAAATACAGTTTCTGACATTTGAACTGTAACATCTCTGAAGACTGTAGTTAAGCAGAGAACATTATGGGATTATGTATGCCCCAGTTATGAAGGACAGTCCCATTTTTTAATAGCTAGTAGTCTTTGGGTTCAGTAATTTTTTGCTTCCAACCTTTAGATTTTGTGATTCTGAAGCACTTCCCTCCTTAAATACCTTGATATTCAGATAAATTAATATTACTAGTGTTCAGTATTTTTAGCAGTAAGTATAGACCATTATCCAAGGCTTGTTTTATTAATAGAATACTGCTTTTGCTTTTCAGCGGGGATCTGATGAGCTTCTTTCTTCTGGCATCATTAACGGACCTTTTACCATGAACAGTTCTACTTCTGCAGGTGTGTATGGTAAGTGTTCATTTTTCTCAAAGTCTGAATTGTTTGCTCTGCATAGGTTTCAATTTTTTAACATTGCTCTTAGTTATTTACTCACAAGGATGTCTTGAAGTGCCACTATTTATGACAGAAACAAATTTACTTCAGGAAAGTTCTTGTAGATGAAATTACTAACTATAGCTCTCATAAGTTTTAAAGATCAGTAAGAATTGAATAATTCCTTTCTCATTGATGTTCTTTGTGTTACATATCTGGGATAAAATTATCATTAAGTTGTGATGCAGCACTGGATAAAAGAGCTAGATTTAACATCTTGTTTTGATGGATTTTTAAGAATAGAATCACTAAAACTATAAAATAACATTTTCTAAAGTTGAAGCATAATTCACGTCCTATTAGGTATCACAAATTTAGAAAACAAATGTCTTTGAAATTTAAAATGAACTGGAGGAGTGCAGAACAGTTAAAAGCATCGATTGCTATATAGGCTACCCTGTATACTATAGGATATAAAATAGTAATGGATGGTAATTTGTACTATGTAGTAGTAGTGATGGGAAGAATTAGAGAACTTACAAAAGATGAGAAGTTGATTAATTGAACATAAGACTAAGGGATTCCATGATAATTTCCAAGTTTTAGACATGTATAATTGTATAGATAAAGATTGGTGCCATTCAGTTATAAAAGAAAACATAAGAACAGGGTTGAAAAACATAGCAGGCCCTCCCTGGTGGCACAACTAGTTAGGATGCAGGCTGGCTGCATCCTCTTTAGTGCAGGTTCGATCCCCTGCCCCAGAGGTGATCTACATGGTGGAGCAGACCACTCCTGTCTTGCCCACTGCTCCCCTCAGCAGTGTACTTTGTCAGTCTGCCTGTTCTGCTCCCCAATGTCTCTGGTGAATCCTCTCACTGCCTCTGCACCTCTGGCCTGTAACCCAATTCTGTATTCATAAATAAAATTTTTTTAAAAAAGAAAAACAGGCCCTCTCTGGTGGTGCAGCAGATTAGAACATAGCACTGCAAGGAGCCACAGCCACTTCAGTGCAAATTTGAGTCCCCTGCCCTGGAGCTGACCCACATGGCACGGCAGACTTCTCATTGCCCACACACCTCTGGCCTGTACCCCAGTTCTATATGCATAAATGAATAAATCTTAAAAAAAAGAAAACAGGTCAGATTTTTTTTTCATGAGGTCAGATTTTTTCATGCTACATGTTTGGGTAAATGAACAGCCTTTATATGATGATAATGTGTGGCGATGGCTACTTTACTTTGGAGGACTATATGGAAAGATTTTTTATATATGTATATATATTAATAGTTTGTTTTTAGATAATTGTGTGCCTTTTCCATCTTAGTTGTAATCCCTATGGGCTTCCCACCACCAAATCACCTGTGTGCCATCACCATATCCAGTACACTTCCTCACCCATTTTTGATCCTATTCCCTACTCCACCCCTGTAAAATGTCTCTGGAATATAGTTACTATTTTTTTCTCTCCTGGTCCTTTATACTCCTGCTAGGAGTGAAACCATCCAGTGTTTTTCCTTTTCTTTCTGGCTTATTTCACTAAGTGTGATCCCTTCCAGCCCCATATGTTGCTGCAAAAGGCATGAATGTGTTTATCTTTTTTGATTGCTAGGTAATATTCCATTGTGTATATGTTCCGCATCTTTTTAATCCAGTCATCTACTTTTGGGCATTTGTGTTGACTCCATGTTTTTCCAACTGTAAATAAAGCAGTGGTAAACATGAGGGTGTGGGTGTCTTTTGAATCAGTGTTTTTGTGTCTTTTGGGTAGATACCTAGGAGTGGGATTGCTGGGTCATGGGGAAGCTCCATTTTTTAGCAGTTTGAGAAACCTCCAAAGAGTTTTCCATAGTGGCTGTACTAGTTTGCATTCCCACCAGCAGTGTAGGAGAGTTCCTATTTCTCCACATCCTCGCCAACATTTGTTGTTGCTAGTTGTTTTTAAGATGTGCCATTCTCACTGGGGTAAGGTAGTATCTCATTGTTTTTAATTTGCATCTCCCTTATTACAAGTGATATTGAACATTTTTTCATATGCTTGTTGGCCATCTGCGTATCGTTTTTGGAGAAGTGTCTTTTTAGCTCTTCTCCCCATTTTTTGGATTGGGTTATTTTGTTGCGTTTCATCAGTTCTTTGTATATCTTTGTTATCAATCCTTTATCACTAGTTTTGTGTGAGAAACTTTTTTCCCGATCAGTGGGATGTCAGTTTTTTGTAATGTATCTTTTGCTGTACAGAAGCTCTTTAACTTGATATGTTCCACTTGTTTATCCTTTCTTTCCATTGCCTTGGGTACTGTATCTTCAAAGATGTTACTGAGATGTATGTTGTGTAGTGTTTTGCCCATCTTTGCTTCCAGGTACGGAAATATTTTTTTTTCAGGAAAGGATGAAGCAGCAGGGAATTTGTTCAAGTGGAATTGTGAACAAAGAAATGGGACAAACTTTGAGCTAACAACAAAAATACCTGAGAACTTGTTAAAACACAGTTGCTGAATTCATTTCCAGTATTTATAATTTAATAGCTATGGGGCAGTTCTTGAGAATTTGCATTGCCACAAACTCCCAGGTAGTCATGATGCTACCATTTGAGGAGCCATTTTAAAAACTCTGACTAGAGCAAAGACTAGAATCTGAAATTGCTAAACCTGATTATCCTCCCAAGCTGGTAGTAAAAATGACTGTCCTTCTTAGAGTTGTAATACATCTGGGGTGATTCTTCTTATCAAGCTATTGCTAACCACTGTAATGGGAGCTGAGCTAACATGGCATAGCAGACCTCCTGTTCACCCACTGTTCCCCTCAACAGTGTATTTCAGTTGCTCTGCCTGTGTGGCTCCTTACTCTGTCTGGTGAATCCTCACCCCCTGCACCTCTGGTTGACACCCCAGTTCTTAAATGCATAAATAAATCTTAAAGAAAATACAAGAAATTCAGAATCAGAAAGGATTTCCATTGCATGTTTTGAGATATTCTGATGAAAAATTAGAAACTACTAATTTCTCACTAGTCATAGGTTCTATTTGCATGTTTTCTTTTTCTTCCCTTGTAGAACAATGTGGTATGGGATGACTCTACTGGGTTTTATTATTCCATTACTTAGTCTCTTTTCTGAATCTAAGTGTTGTCTCCTCCTAGTGTATAAAAGTTCTCAATTATAAGTTCAGCTTAAGAAAAATAATACTGTGATTCTTTCCTTGAGTTGTTACTCAGTTATGTAACTATATCGATAAGAAGTCAAGATTTTTTCAGGTTGTGTGCAATCTTTTTTTTAAAAAAAGATTTATTCATTTATTCATACAACAAATGGGGTACAGGCTAGAGGTGCAGGAGGTGAGAGGATTCACTAGGGACAGGGTGGGGAATAACAGGCAGATTGACTAAAACATACTGCTGAGGGGAGCAGCATGCAAGACAGGAGAGGTCTAGCTGTGCCACGTGAGTAGCTCACTGGCTGGGGATTGAACGCATGCTGGAGTGGCTGCAGATTGCTTCATAGTGCTGTACCCCTTGTGCCACTGGGGAGGCCTTTTTTGTTTACATAAGTGATTAATAAAGGGGTTTTAATATTTTTCTAAGTCAATAACGCTTTACCTTAACCCAAAGCCCCAATAAAGAAAATCATATAAAACAGTTTACACACTACTCTGATGATCAGTATTTAAAGTCTAAGGCACTCGAGGGAATTCTCTTTTTGGCTTGCAAAAGCCATGAGAGAACATATTGTAAAGAAACTACTGATCCCTAAAATGTCGTGGTCTCATACCCCATGGGGGCTTAGTGAACTGACTTATATTAATACGGCATATGCAGGCCAGATTATAGGACAAGCCCATTCCAATTCTTTATACATTCATAAGTACAACTTGTTTCCACCAATGGATAAAGTTTATGGATAGCTACTGAAATCGGACAAATAATATGCTAGATATGCTAATGCAGTGATGTGGTTAAGCTCCCCCTACCAGTTTGATTTGGTACAACCAATGAATGACATTGGGTGATGGTGGGGGGGTGGTAATCGCAACATTTTAACAGGTAAGAAAAGCTAGGATAAACTGAGTTTAGGTAAATAGCCAGATTACCAAAACAAATTCTTCAGATAGACTGGCATAGAATTCATGTGCCCAGCAGGAATGAATAAATCTTGGGACACATTTTCATCAGAGTCACCGCTGAGAGTTTAACTGGGAAAAGACATTGCTACATGACATTTCATTCTTCATAGTCACCACTCCGATTGCAGTATCTGCAGAGATGGAAGTAGAAAGAGTTATACTGAAAATTAGCTCCCAGGAAAATTATTAACCTTTATGTAAGTCAATTTCATTTCTACTCTCAGATACAGATTTTCAGCTTCACTATAACATTGATTAGGATCATTTCTGTTGTTGCTTGTTTGAGAAAGAAAATCCATTGGTACTTTGGACGTTTAGAACTTAAGCTGACACTAGAACTAAAGAAAACACATGGCTAAGTTTTACTTTAATCAAAAATTCACAACTTGAGATTTCATTAGCTTAGCTTAGAAAACTGAAAAGATATGAAATTTTTTTAAGCCATCAGCAAAACGTGTGCCACAGATTTTTAATGTTCATAAATGTCCTTTATTTGCAAAATTGTTACTCTTAAAACATTTTTTTCCAACATGTTTGAAATTCTCCTATTTTAAGGGGGAAAAATCAACCCTATTTAAAAATATACTACTAAATTTGATCATGCAATTAAATCAGTGCTACCAAACTAAAAAAAAATTTATATGTGTTTGTCATTAAGATAATGACAGTGCATGATCTATACATGCTCATGCCACTTTCTCAGTCATTGTCAGAGCCATTTGGGGGTAAGAAAACCAATGCATCATTGAAAATATGCCCAAATGCCCTAAGACGATATACCCCATACATCATCACATGCATCTGGTTAGGAGTCAGTCCATTAAAAGTAACAGCCATATCTGAACAACAGCCTTCTACCACATCGGTGTGACTAATCATTGCCTCTTCAATAAAAAGCCCAATAGTTTGTGTATTAAATACATCTTTTCCTTGAGAATCTTCAGCATTTTCTGGAAATATTCCAGCATATTTCAGGCATACTGCCAACTGCTTATCTTCGGATAGCTTCCAAATTAACCCTTCCTGTTCAGGACACTTTTCTGGGACACTGAGAAGTTTTTTAAGTCTTTTCATTGATTCTATACTTAACACAATTCCTCCTTCCACATTCACATATTCAAGGTCACCAGATTTTACTGTGTGGCCTAGGTAGAAAGGTTGTAATGGATCCTTTTTTAACAAAAAGTACTTTAAGTTTTCAATAATAGCAAATGTAGTAGGACGAGCCAGGAAGAACCAGTTGTATTGGTCTTTATATTTATCGAAGACATATTTAAAAGTTTTTCTCATCATTAACCACATGTCACTCGTTTCCATGATAACTGACTCAAACACTTTAGCATTTTCAGAACTGAAGAACTCTGCTTTATCACAGTGCTTGATCCAGGTTTCCTTCACTGCAGCCCAGTGTCCCACATCTTTGAGTGTTACCTGGATCATACAGTACACACTTAAGCTCTTACTGAGCTCCATGAGTTCATCCTTTAACGTGGTTAAGTTATGAGCTCGTAGGTAACGTAGATGCTTGTGGTTTTGCATTCTATTTCTAGGACCAATTCCATAGTGTCCTATCATAGTGATCACGGCGCAGAAAATGCTTCCAAGCATCACACCTTTCAAAAACGAACTGCCCTCAGAAAGCATTTTTCTGTAGGTACAACGGCTCAGGGGCAGGCAGGCGCAAGCGCACTTGCGCTAGCTGCTGCTATTGACGTAGTGGGCCCTTGGGTTGGCTGTTCTAGACGCTGGCGGAGTCGTCTTGTTGGTTTCACTGACGGTGGGGAGAACCAGGAAGTGGGGGCTGTCTCCAAGAGGCTGCGCTCAGTTTTCCTGTCACAGCTAGTTTAATCTGCAACGCTGTGGTTTCTGTTCATTCCTTTTCCTAATTAATTACCCCTTTTAATGAGACCATACCCTTTATTTCAAGAAGTTTTAGTACTTTTTATGATAAATATTTGGTCCTATAGCAAAACACCAATAAATTGAATATGTTCTTTTGCTTTGCAACATGGTTTTTTTCTTAATGACATTTTGAAATTTTTATCAAGTCAAACTTTAACTTAATTTTTAAATAGAACTCTTATGTTAATAATATTGAGTTTTTTGCAAATACTACTAGGATTAAGCAAGATAGAAGATGAAAGTTTAGTTCTGTCACATTGTAATGCTTTGAGGTTCATAGTGTTAGCTCCTTAGAGAGTCGAATTCATACCACAGTGGCTAGCAGTAAGTAGCTTGAGAGGGCTGAAAATTTAACCCTCTGCACCACCGTCAGGACGGCCCCATATTTGTTCGGAATGGAGTCTTTTCCAACAGGCATGTAATCAGCTAAAACATGATAATTTTGTGCAGAATATAGTAAATGTCAGCAAACAGATTGAATTCCCTAGTGTTCTTAATTCCACAGTTGCTGTAGTTTATCTGCCCAGTTAATTCTCATATTTGGCTTTTGATAGCAAGAAATGAATTCAAATTCCCATGCGTACAACTGTATGAACTGTATACTAATCTTCAACTGTGATAGATCTTAAGTTTATTAAAAAGTGAACTAATACTTTTTGAGAAATCATATTTTTATGATCAACCCACAGCGCCACAGGGAGGGGGCCCCTCTTTGCTTTAATACCTCTACCAACTTGTATTTCAGTGCTGTGCAAAATTTTCATGAAATCTTGATGAACACTGTAGCTTTTGTCATTTAAACTTTGTCCTTTATGATTTAATGTAAAATCTGTATGCTTTTACTATCACCTTATTGAATTAACCAGGACAAGACCTGTCTCACAGTGTATATAGCAAAAATATAAGGCAGTTTTAAGGAAAATAGGTAAAGTAGGACTGTAATGTGAAGTAAAAGTGAAGAAATGAAGTTAATTCAAGCAAACTTGGCAAAAGTGTTGGGTTGAAGAGATGCAGATCTGAGTTTAAGAAGGCTTAGGTAGAGGGTAGAGGTATTAATAAGACAGAAGAGGGGCAGGCCCTCCCTGGTGGTACAGTGGATTAAAGCACAGCACTAAGAAGCTGTGAAGCCCCTGCAACACATTCGACGAACCCCTCCCCCCCAAGGGGTGACCCCAAGTCGTGGCATACGTCTCCTGGGCAACCTGCTGCTCCCCACAGGAGGGGAGAGAAAGAAACTGCATGAGAAAAGTGTTCCAGAAATTTGCTTTTTGATTGATTTCTGACAGTTAAAACAAATGTACAGGATGAAGCTATGAGGTAAAGCAGCAAAGAAAAACGAATCTAAAGAGCTATAAACTGAACTTTTCAGAATTCACACAGGACTGAGAGTCATTTAATTGGTATCCAACTAGAATAGCCAGTTCTCATTGAAAATCTGGAGACTATTTATGGACATGTGACAGAAACTCTGCCTTACCAGGAGGAGGGCTGAACCAGCTCTAGCATAACTTTCACACTAAAGCCACCCAAAAAGCCTTAAAACGAGCTCCAAAAACCTGATCTGAAGGTAATTTAACCTTTTTCAGAAATAAAATTACTTGTAATCCTCACTATGTCAGATATTTAGTCAAACATTGCTAAACATGTAAAAGAATCATAAAATTGTCATTGGTATCCAGGAAGACAAATCAGAGTACAGAAACAGATCTATGAAATAATAAAGTTGGTATTAGTAGTTTCAGATTTTAAAATGTTTATTCAGAGATTGAAAGGAAAATGTCTGCATAACAGAGAAAAATGGAACTCTATAGTTAAAAATAATAATACCTGGAAAATAGACTTGGTGTAGCCTTAACTTATCCATTTCTCAAAAGAAATGGATCTGTGAATTTGAATATAGCAATGAAAAGTAAAGCACAAACCTGAAAAAAGTAAAAACAAACCTGAAAAAGAAATGATAGCACCTTAGTAACCTATAGTACAAATCAGGTATCTTTAGTTAAATATATAATTGAAGTCTTAGAAGAAAAGATGGTAGTGGGTATGCAGAAATAGTCACTGTATCTGAAGAAATAATAACAGTATATTCCAAATATGGCACATATTTGTAAGCCTGCATAGCCAAGAAGAGCAGTGAACCAGAAGCAAGACAATACCAGCCCTCACAATCAGATTGCAAATAACCAAGGATGCAGACAAAATTAGTAAATGTAGCCAGGGGGAAAACATCACATGTTTTTCCCAGGAGCAAAAATTAAGAATAGCTAGAGGGGTTTCTCTCTGGTGGTGCAGCAGGTTAAAACGCAGCACTATGTAGGTCTCTGAAGCATTTGTAGCACGTGTTCTATCCCCTGCCAGGGACCTGACTCATACGGTGCAGCAGATCTCTCCTGTCTCACCCACTGCTCCCCTCAGCAGTAGATTTCAGTTGATTTGCCTGTTGTTCTGCTCCCCACTCTGTCTCTGGTGAATGTTCTCTCCCCCCACATCTCTGACCTCTACCTCAGTTCTGTAAGCAAAAATAAGTAAATAAATCTTGGTCTGGAAAGCTGTACACCAAAAGCCAATAATAGAGAAACAACTTTAAAGTACCAAAAATAAGCATGACCAATTGGAATTTAAATTCAAAATGAAGTTAAAAGAAAGCATTCTATATAGCATTCTAGAGCCCAGAACATTCATTAGAAATAGACTTGCATTTTATGAAGTGATAAAAATTTTGAGAACAGTGTCATCTTCACCAAGTGACAAATATGTGGCTCTATCACAGTTACTGCATTTTGGGGGCTAATTTAAAAAAACAAATGATGGAGGATTCTTGGAAATTGGGCAGAATAGGAGTAGGAATCTTTGTCCTCACCAGGACAAAAATTGCACTGGCAATCTGTCTGCACCTATTTTGGATCTCTGGAATCTTTTAAATGACTACACGTTCCAGGTGAAGACTTGAAAGGTAAATTGTGTCCATTTCAGTTCTTAGCAAGGTAGCAAATACCTAACTCCCATCTTCAGTCACATGCAGGCAACGTGTACATATTCCAGGAGCAGCTCACAGTTTTGGGCGAGACAGGGTAGACATAAAGGATCTTGTACTCCCAACTTTTGGTCATCTGTGCTCCAACTGCTAACTGCTACTTTCTGTAGACAAAGCGGCATTGTCCTTGCATCTCCTATTGTTTCAAGCAATAGAAACTAGGGCCCTTCCTTGGTGCCCAACCTGTTAGTAAGCAACACTGCAACCTGCCTGCAGCCGCTTCAGTGCAAGTTCAATCCCCAGGTCTGGAGGTAACCCACATGGTGCAGCAGACCTCTCCTGTCTTGTCCGCTGTTCCTCTCAACAATATATACTTCGTCAGTCTACCTGTTCTGTTCCCCACTCTGTCTCTGGTGAATCCTCTCACCACCTCTGTACCTCTGGCCTGTACCCCAGTTCTGTATGCATAAATAAATACATCTTAACAACAACAACAAAAAGAAATTAGACAATATCCCCTTATCCTTATCTTCAGAGTGACTTTATAGACACTGGTCCTACTCCCCCCCCCCTTTAAATTTTATATTTTTTTACCATTTGGGATCACTAGAGACTAGGGTATTTTAAAAACACTATATACCCTGGGAAAAATCTCAAAAACAAAAAACTAAGGTTGTCTTATATTTACTACTTAAGCTGATAGTTGTACAGAGATAGCCTGCAACAACTATAAACAAACCACTAAAAACATTAGCAGCAATACAGCTCTGGGAAAAAAACCTTATTTCTAGAGTTATTATATCTCCAGTTTGGATGTAAAAATGAATTTAAATATCCTTTAGGGCCTCCCTGGTGACTATGGTGAAGTTTCAATGTAACCACCTCTTTGGCCTGAGTTTGATCTCCAGTCAAGGAGCTGACTCACATGGCACAGCAGACCTCTTCTGTCTTTCCTGCTGCTCCACTCAGCAATGTATTTCAGTAGACCTGCCTGTTCTGCTCTCCACTCTGTCTCTTGCCTGTCTGGCCTATACCCCAATTTTTCTATGTAAAAATTAAAAAGTACTCAAGCTAAATGAACTCCAAATAAAATGAAACCCACAATGAGTTAGATAAAATCAAAAGACAAAAAGTCAGAGAATCTTGAAGGCAAGGGAGAGTGGACTCATGTTGTACAAAGGAACTCAGTAAGAGTATGAGTTTGTCATCAGGAACTTGGGAGGCCGAAAGATGGTGGGCCCACTGTATTCAGTGGGCTAAAGGAATAAAGCTGATGATCAAGATTTCTTTCTTTAAGTAAGTATCCTTCAAAAGTAAGAGAAGTTAAGACATTCCAGATAAATAGAAGTTGAGGGAATTTGTTACTGTTAGCCTTGCCCTGCAGGAAATACTCAGTTTAGAAAGGATAAAATGAAACGTACTAGATAGTAAATCAGGTTCATATGAAGAAATAAAGATTTAGTGAAAGTAAACACATGGACAATTACATAAAAGCCAGTAGTATTCTAACAATGATTTGTAACTCCACTTTTTCCTGTGTAATTTAAGAGACTTAATATGTACAATAAGTCATTAATCTAAAAGTTGCTACTTATGTGACTTTGGTTGTTCGTGGGTTTTTTTTTTGTCTGTCTGTTTTTTGTTTTTTGAGGTAACATTGTCTTACTGCCATATGATCCAGAGGTATAGGATTACATCTCTTTGTATGTATATTACCATACCTAATGTGGATTGGTTATAACTGCACATTTTGTTTTCTATACAATTTAGGAGACTAATGATTAATTAATTAATCATTAGTAATTAAAAGAATAATTAATCATTAGTAATTAAAAGAATTATTAATTTGTATTTGGGGCATACAGTAAATTAAGATGTAATTTTGTTAATATCAACAATACCAGCTGTAGGAATGGGGACAAGTATAAAGGAGCAAGGTTTTTGTATGTTCTTAGAATTAAACTGGCATAAATTCAGATTACAGTGTTATTAACTTCAGGATGTTCAGAATAATTTCTCATGATAGCCACAAAGAAAATAGCTATAGAGGGCCCTCCCTGGTGGCCACATGGGTTAAAGCACAGCAGCTGTGAAGCTCTCCAAAGCTGCTCCAACAGGAGTTCGATCCCTGGCTAGGGAGGGAGGTGACCCACAAAGCGTGGCAGAGCTCTCTTGACCTGCCCTCTGCTTGCCTTAACAGTATGTTTTAGTAGATCTGCCTGTTCTGCTCCCACTTTGTATCTGGTGAATCCTCTCACCTCCTGCACTCTGGCTGGTACCCCAGTTATTGTATGCATAAATAAATAAATCTTTAAAAAAATAGCTATAGAATATGTGAAAAAAATAATGAGAAAGAAATAGTTAAAAACAGAGACAGTAGAATGGTGTTAGCGCCTGGGAAGAGAGAGGTGCTTGTGAGTTACTAATGAGTCAAATCTCAGTTTTATAAGATGAGAAGTTTCGGAAATAGATGTGGTGATAAGTGTGCAACATTTTTAATGTACTTAGTACCATGCTTGGGACATTAAAAAAATTAAGGCAGGGCCCTCCCTGGTGGCGCAGCGGGTTAAAGCACTGCACTGAGAATCTGAAGCCACTTCCGCATGAGTTCGATTCCCGCCTGCCCCGGAGGAGTCCACATGGCGAGGCAGACCTCTCCTGACCCGCCCACTGCTCCCCTTAGCAGTGTACTTCATAGATCTGCCTGTTCTGCTCCCCATGCTGTCTCTGGTGAAGCCTCTCACCGCCCCTGGGCCGTTGGTCTGTACCCCAGTTCTGTATGCACAAATAAATAAATCTTTAAAAAAAAATTAAAAAAAAAATTAAGGCAATAAATGTTGTATATATTTTACCATAATAAAAATTATTTTTAAATGTATATAGTGTGCTCTTTTTGGAAAATTGTTCATTTATTAATTATACAAGGTAGAAAAAAGATAATTGTTTGTTGTTAATGTAATGGGGAGGGTGATAGCATATAAAATACTTTTTCTGAAACCATAGAGAAGGTGAGACTACTACACTTAATGGTGTAGACAGTATCTTCTCTCCAAAATTGGTATCAAGGCAGGGAGTGTTCATTCTTGTTAATTTCTGCTCAGGTTTGTAGCAATTGCTAGTCCCAGCGTTTGAGTAAAGCTAGAAAGAAAAAACACACTGTTGGAAAGTAAGATACAAAGAAATAAAATATATGACAGAAAATGAAGACTTTAGCAATATTGCAGAATATAAGTTCAGCATGCCAATCAATTTATCCTACTTTATAATATCAGTGATTGAGGTATTTTTAAAGTGTTGCTTGCAACTCCATTACAAATTACGAAGTATATTGGGGTAACTATGTTAAAATCTGTGTGACCATTATGCTGAAAACTAGGTAACATTGCTGAGCACTACTAAAGAAGAAAATGAATTGCATGTATATAGTTCGGAATATTCAACATTATTAAGACCTGAATTCTCATGCAAATAAGATCCTGACTTTAAGAATAATTATTAAACTACAGTAATCAAAGCAGTGTGGTGTAGCAAATAATAGAAGTACAGTTTACTTGAGGGGCTGGTTGTTTTAGAGGAGAGAGTGACTACAAAAGGTGCTTGGGAATGATTTCATGATAAAAATTTGGAAACTTATTTGTATGTATAGAGACTAATTCTAAAAGTTACACATTCAGTGTTCCTTGGTTCCTGTTACTTTTATTAATCACTATGTGCTAGGCATTTCACCTAGCCTGTAATTATATTTTCTTAAGTTTCAAAAGGATTCTGCTATTAGAATAATTTTGCAACACAAAAATCTCAGGTTCAGTTATATCAGAAAACTTTCCCAGAAGAGAAGACTGCTACCCTATGTTGTTAGATTAATGTGATGTCAGATTGGTTTGAAATGGAGGGTAGAGAGAGTAGAGGAAGGAAGAATAGGAACAAGATAACAGTTGAAGTTGGTGTCACTGAAGTGAAGAGGAAAATAAATTATTTTGGAGGGGAAACAATACTTCATGCTGATTGACAAAATAGGAGACGGAATCTTTTAATTCCCATATTAATTCACAATAAATACTTGATTGTCTATTTCCCACGATCTGGAGACATTTGCTGTCTGCTCCTTCTAAGAACTGATAATCTTTGGCTTCTTAAATGATCCTGTCTTTATTCATGAACATAGAGAATTTGGGAGCAAGTGCTGGTTTGAGTAATAAGTTAATCTAGTCAACTGTTACCAAGTTGAGTTTTTTGCCACAGATATGGATACAGGATGTTGCGTGTAGTTTTTATTTGGTCCTTATGAAATTTGTTTATTTCAGTTCCAGCCATCTCATTATAAAGTTCTATTAATGTTTTTAGAGAAATGGTAGTAATTGATATTTGGAGAGATTTAATTTTCTTCTTAACAGTGTTAAGAATGCTATTTAATATTTAAAGAATTGTGAAACTTTTGACTTTCAAAGAATTTGCTTTCAGGATGGTAGTGTTTCTGGGAGAGACATTTTGAATCTTAAAGGTATTAATTAGAATATTCATCATAGGCTTGTCAATTCTAGTCTTTGTATTTAGGTAATGGAACTTAATGAAGATACAGTTTACACTGAGATAATGGATTTCTTTCTACAGTGGTTCTCAAACTTAAAGTCACATCAGAGTCATCTGCAGGGCTTGTTTTAAAACATAAGTTGCTGAGTCCCACCCTTGCTTCTGATTCAGTACGTCTGGGTTAGGACTGCAAAATTGCACTGCCAACAAGGTGATACTTATGTTAAGAACTACTGTTACATAATAAGGTATATGATTATCCTGGGAAACCATAATTTAATTTCTAAAAAATTCTTAAAGTAGTAAGTGGGGCCTCCCTGGTAGTACATAGGGTTAAAACCCAGCACTATGAAGCTACTCGCAGCCACTGCAGCATGATTCATTCCCCGGCTCAGGGAGATGACCCACGTGGCACAGTAGATGTCTCTGTCTCGCCTGCTGTTCCCCTCATCAGTGTATCTCAGTAGATCTGCCTGGTATGCTCCCTGCCTTGTCTGGTGAATCCCTTCACCCCCCACCCAGCACCTTTGGCCTAAACTCGTTTTTAGATGCATAAATAAATAAAATAAATTAAAAAGTAGTCAGCAATAGATGGAACACCCAAGAAATATACTTAATTTTCAGAGACACACAGTTCAAAGCCAAATTTGATATATCCAGGATTTGATGTCTAATATATACATATCTATACATATACATATATACATATATACATATATATATATAGCTGTGTGTGTGTGTGTATATATATATATATATATAGCTGTTTCTAAAAGTTACTGTTCCTTTAATTGTTCAGGATAGAGCAAATTAGAAGGACATCCTTGAGAACACAAACTTAAAAACTTAAAAACTATTTATTTTTAAAAACTTCATAACTATTTTCTACTTGGAACAAAAAGCAGACTACTTGGAAGTATATAATACCTCTAGATGCAAATTCTCTTATTTCAGTACTTTTCCCTTTAAGGAAAAAAGCAGACTTAAATGTAAAAGAATTTAATGCCTGCAGTGAAAAAACAAAAACAGATTAATAGAAAGGTAGCGCCCTCCCTGGTGGCACAGTGGATTAAAGCACAACACTAAAAAGCTAAAACCACTTCAGCGTTGGTTCAAACCTCACCTTCCCCGGGTGGTGACCCACATGGGGCTGCAGACCTCTCCTGACCCGCCAGCTGCTCCCCTCAGAAGTATACTTTGGCGATCTGCCTGTTCTGCTCCCCACTCTGTCTCTGGTGAATCCTCTTACTGCCCCTGCACTTCTGGCCTGTACCCCAGTTCTATACACGCAAATAAATAAGTCTTTAAAAAAAAAAAGAAAAAGGTAAATGGTCATGATTTCTACTGTTTTTCTGCCTCTCTGTTTACTACTAGCCTCAGAATTCCCTGAATTTTAAAACTGAAACTTTTGGAGGATGAAATGTGAAGAGATGGCTAATCATTGCAAACCCAAATTAGTTTTAGTAATTTTTAAAATTTTTGTTTTTTAGCTAATGGGAATGACAACAAGAAATTTAAAGGAGATAGACCTCCCTGTTCACCTTCTCGTGTTCTCCATCTTCGCAAAATTCCAAATGATGTCACCGAAGCAGAGGTCATATCATTAGGTCTACCATTTGGCAAAGTAACTAATCTTTTGATGTTGAAAGGAAAAAGCCAGGTATGTAATATTTAAAGATTGACCCACAGTGATTATCTCTGGGTGTTAAAGACAATTTTTATTTTCTTCAACTTTCCTATCTCATCTAAATTCCATAGTCACTTTAAATGTTTTGTATGACAGGAAGTAACAAATGAAAAATATTAACACCAGGAACAGGATTGTCTTATTCACTTACTTGTCTTTTTCCTTCTTATCAGAAAACACATTTTATGATATTATTTATGTTTTATGAAAATATCCTGTGACTATCAAAAGACCCTGACAGGATATAAATTATATCTCATTTGTCAAATCAAGGAATTTAAGTTTTCCAAAATCTAGATAGACATGTTTGATATTTTTAGTTTAGGGATTAATATGTAGATTCTTTAATAATTTTAAAGAAACTCTGAAAGTTTCTTGTTTTTTAAAGTTAATAGACCTTTCTCAAGGACAGATAAGGAAATTAAGCTTTTATACAATGATAAAAGTATTAAGCTGATTTCATTAAGTTTGTCTTTTCTGTTAACTAGGCCCCACTGGGATGAATATTTTAGGTTTTTTTCTGGTAATTAACATCCCTGTTTAATTGATAGGAGGTTGTTAAGACCTAGAGAAGTTCAATAACATGTTCTAATACTCAACCATGTTTGTGTTTACATTCCTCTTACATCGTTGGGAGATAATGCCCTTACACCTTCATTTTAACATATTGGCATCTATCGAGATGTTAAGAGTCAACATGGCCATGTCTAATCGTCAACATCATCACAGTTTAGGCAGTGTGTTCTACATATTAGGTCACATGGCTGTGAAAGGCAGCAGGTAGCTTTCCTTGCCTCTTGTTTGGTATGAGTTTATATTTATCTGTTGTGCTAAATAGTTGTTATGTAAATTGTTTGTGTTTTGATCATAACGTTCTTAGTAATATTCTATTCATAATTTTAAGAGTTTCTGATGTAACTAGAACTACTTGTGGGAGTTAATCTTTCCTAGGTACTTGGAGGTGAAGTGTTGAGGTAGAGTGGGGTTATTTTCACCAGACTTTCTCTGCTAATAGAATACAGTTTAAAATTCTTTGTTGAAAAGATAAGTAAAAACCAGAGAATTAGGAAGTATTACTATAGCTGTTTTCATCATTTTTTATCCTCTTAAATTAGAGAAATGTGTTAATGATATACCGGAATAGTGACTTTAAAGTACATAATGGATATTTATACTTTTTAGATAGTATAAGTCAAAGTGTTTTTATTTCTTGAAGATAGGGGAATCTTATTTGTTTATTGTGAATTGGGTAATTTTGTGATATTTAATCCTTGTCATTTGACTAGTATCACTGTTTCATAGAATATTGAATAGTATTCAATATGAAGTTAAGAATATTGACTAGCACTTCAGTTGTTCAGTTGAAGCATTTAATTTATTTAATTGTGACGATTGATATATTAAGAATCATTTACACTTGTCAAGTTAATATTCCTTTACTGGACTATTTGCTAAATGGAAAGATTTGAGGTAAGGCAAGTATAAATTAAGAAATAGCTTGACTTGTAGGTATTTAGCATTTCCTGTGTTCAGTAAGTTTTGTTAATGCATATATAATAAGCAAATTGAAATATTTTATACACGATTTGAATCGGCTACTATATGCACATTAATAAAATGCTTTACTATGTTTTCAAAAATAATTAACTAGAAATTTGTATTGATAAGGATCAAATACTCTTCCTATACTTTAAATATAACATGTACTTACAGGTAGTTCTGAGTGCTTAGAATGGTTAGCAAATGTCTGTATATTATCTTCCTAACTAACCATTAAGTTAGGATGCTAAACCTGCCAACCTAAAGTTCAGTAAATATCAGAGACATGACAGCCAGAGAGACTGCGTATTAAGATGTAACTGCCAAGGTGTTTGTTCCATCTCAGCAATTCGGTTGTTATTTGTTAAACATCCAGTACTGCTCATTCAGTGATTACAGATATTAAAATAATCATTGAGGAGCTCTCAATATTGGTTTATATTCTCAGTATTGGTTTATATTCTACAATATTCTTACTATTGTAGAAAGTTCTGTAACTTGAATTACCCTAAATGCTTTCATTGTATTCATAAATAACTGAAAGGTAAGGAAAGCAAATTATTATGTTCCATTTGTTGAAAATTTCTTATGAAGGTGTTATTATTAAATCTTAGACCCTTGAAGTGTCTATTTACAGTAGTGATGCACACATTCTTTTTTGCCTTGATAGTTACTTCTAACTTTTATAAGAAACAGGAATAAGAGGAAAAGCAAAACCACATAAGTCACTTAATCAAGGGAAAGTTTGCTATTCCCCAATCCTTTATTGAGCCCAACTTTTCAAATGTGTTTCCAATTAACGTAAGAGATACAATTTAAATACAGCAAGTTTGTTGTACCCTTGGGGCCAGTGTTACTTCTATAGGGAAACCATGAGTTTAGAGCCAGGCAGAGTGACAAAATAGTTCTTACCTGTTTTTTCAAAAACATGAGTTTTCGCTTTAACTTCTCCTGTTTCTATCGCAGGCTTTCTTAGAAATGGCTTCTGAGGAAGCTGCTGTTACTATGGTGAATTATTACACTCCTGTTACTCCTCATCTTCGAAGCCAGCCTGTTTTTATTCAGTATTCCAATCACAGAGAACTTAAGACTGACAATCTACCTAATCAAGCTGTAAGTATTAAAGGCACTTAAAAAAAAAGTCACAAGAAAACATAATATAATAATTTAAAACTAGCTTTGTATTTTTCAAATGGAAAAAGTCACATTTACCTTATTCTTAGGGTACTTTATTAGTGGATATTTTATTTGTAAAGTCTTTCCTGAAGGTTTAGGGATGAGAAAGTAGTGACACTGAGAAATAAGTTCATGAGAAAAAAGAAGAAAATATTGTTTTTATCTCTTAAAGTCTCAGGTCTAAGAGGAACTTTAAAGCCAATCCTTTCTTTCACAGCTATATAAGAAACATTTAGAAATCAGTCCCTTTTTATAGAATATATAACAAAGGTTTTAAGTTGAGTGAAGCCTCCATTGTGATAAGTAAATGAACTTAAGATGTCAATAAGAATTTGTATAGATGTGCTCACTAAATGATATTTGACTCTTCAAGATGATTGTGGAATTTTAGATCATCATTTCTTACCTCACCTTCTAATTTTTAGTTTTGTATAGTTCATATTGAGTCTTTTGTGTCTCTGCAGGTTGATTTGTAAGTGGTTAAGATAATTTTACAGCTACTTAAGGGTAGAAAAAAATGTATCCACAGAACTCATATGTTTTAAGAAGAGGCTTTTTTATTCTGTTCAGAGCATGTTTGGACCCCATGTGCTTTCTCTAGTCAAAAGAACTTCTTTAGCTCTTTGATTCTGTATTGAAAGTCATTATAATAAGAGCTGCTGAATTTAAATTACAGTTTTCCACATTTTAAAAACAGTGACGTTTCCTGCATATAATCCTCAAATTAATTCTAAAGAGATATTAATGGCTTAGAGTGAGCTATATAAACTTAGAGTAAATGATATGTCAGATATGTTTAAATGGTGTAGACCTTTTAAAGTGAAAAATTGGCTTCAGAATTTATAAATAGGTTACATGCTCATGGTAAAACATTCAGGCAGTCCAGAAAAGTAAAGTTGTCATCATCATCATCATAATCCAATTACCCAGAGATAACTAATAAGTAATTTTTAACTGATATTTTGATGTGTGGCCTTTTCCTTTATCAGTTATATTATCATCTATGTATATGTCAGCACAATTGCAACACTGTCTTACTAATTTATTTTTCAACAGTAAAATTTCTGAGAATAAGCATATACATATTTTTTACTTTATAAATTAGGGTGCCATGGTAGTGGTATCACAAGCTGTTTCCTCATTTTTTTTTTTTTTTAAAGATTTATTTATTTGTGCATACAGAACTGGGGTACAGGCCAGAGGCTCAGGGGCGGCGAGAGGCTTCACCAGAGACAGAGTGGGGAGCAGAACAGGCAGATCGACGAAGGACACTGCTGAGGGGAGCAGCGGGAGGGTCAGGAGAGGTCTGCCACGCCATGTGGTCACCTCCGGGGCAGGCGGGAATCGAACTCATGCAGAAGCGGCTTTAGATTCTCAGTGCAGTGCTTTAACCCGCTGCGCCACCAGGGAGGGCCTGTTTCCTCATTTTTAATTGATAATATGTAAAGGACTTAGTGATATCTGTAAATAATATTTAAGAATACAGTCAGTGGCGTAAGTATGGTGTACAACCCATCCATTCTCTCTGTCACTAGATAATGTTTTACTAGACCCCATACCTATTAAACACTCACTCCCCATTCCACCACTACCCGCAGCCCCTGGCACCCACTATTCTCTTTTCTGTCTCTCTTGAGTTTTCTGCCAGTACAATTTTTCAAAGTTTTTATATCATCATCTCTTAGACTGTGTTATTGTTTCCAGCTTTGATACCATGCTCAGAAAGATATAGTTATACCAAGATTAAAAATATTTTTTGATCTAAGTTTTCTTCTCCTACTTTTGTCTTTTGACTGTTTTTATTTGAATATTTAAATCTTTGTTTCATTGGGATTATTTTGGGGGTAGGAAGGTGACGGTGGGGTTTTGTTCTTTAATATCCAGTGACCAGTTTCCCCTTCGTTATTTTTTTTTAAATATTTTTATCCATTCATGAGAAACAAAGTTTATTCTTTGTCCTAGTCTTGATGTCCATGCACATGCCATGCCTACTTACAACATACACATGTATACACTTGTTATAATTGCCACCATGTTTTTTGTGTGGCCCAAATTTGCCTTCCTGTGTGTGCTGCTCAGTATAATCTGTACTGTCCTTCAGATTTCTTTTTAATCCAATCCTGTTTCAGTGTGCCCTATGGATCAATGCATTCTTGACAAGACTTCATTCTTTGCTTTTCTTCCAGAAATCACTAATTAATATATCTTATTTCTCCATATATATTAGAATTATCTGGGTAACTCTTATCCCCCCAAAATAGTTGGAATTGGCTTGTTTTATTGATTCATTTGAAGGTAAGATTCATATTACTTTCTGATAAACGTGAGAGGAAATGACATTTTGTTTCTTGTCTCAGTAGATTTTTAAAATTTTGTAAGTTGGATAGTTTAGGTATTAGTGTGATTCCTAGATATGTTAGTATAAGTCTTGAAAAAGAATAAACAATTTAACAAAGTTATTCTAAAGGGAAACAGTGAGCAATCCAGTTGCTTGGCAACCACAACCAGCCCAAATGACCTAGTTTATTCTTAGATAGCCTTGACTCCTTTCTGGTGTCCCCTTCACTTTACTTTTGTGAATTTTTTTGTATTGATGTTTGATAAACTATTTTTTTTCTATTAAAAGCCATATACTAAAGTTAAATTAAAAATTGAAAGTACCTGTATGCATATATATAAAAATACGGTATCTTTATTCTGAGAACCCACCAAAAGTTTTCAAGTTAGTATTGAATTCTTTCTTGTTCTCTGAAGAACAAATTATCCCCAAATGCACACATTAATTCTTTCCCAGCTTAAGGACAAGCTTTCCCAGTGGGTCAGGTGACTACAAAGTGTTGTTATCACTTAATTTAAACTAATGTTTTAGCTACAAAATTCAGATGTTTTGAGGTATAGCATTCAAGAAATAGTTTGTGTTAATCATAGTCATTATCTTAGTTTTTCTTAACTGTGTTTATAAATAAGTTTATAAATCTGCAAAAAGATATATCCATGGGAGAATTTTCCCAAAAACATTGTGCTAAAAATAATCAAACTGAACTGTTAATGCCTGTGAATTTTATCTATATCCACTTCCATTTGACTTTGATTTCCAATCAAGTGTGTGTCTCCCTCCCCTATCACAATAAAATGCTTGTTGGTTTCCTGATAATACTACCTGTTGCTACATCCTTCATTAATAATTACTGTAACCATCCAGAGAGTTTGTTGCTGTGAAACATTTATAAGTGGTGTGTCCCATACTAGGAATTCTGCTCTCTCAGAATTTGTTGAATCAGATTTACAGGTTATATTTTCTGTGTGTCTGAAATACATCTTCACATGCTATGACATCCTTGCTTGTTTGTTTGATTTTTCTATTATCCTCTGTGAACTATACCTCTATTTGTATTTTCGTGTTGAAATATATTTGCTTAATTAAAATTGAAGCTATAGACTTACTTATAAATATTTTTTAGCTGTTATTTTCTCAATTTAATTTTCTAAAGTACTTTTTGCATGCCCTTTTTATTTTTATACTCAGTGTTCTGTGAGGTACTAAAGCAGAGTATTCTGACAACTCTAGAATAATTACATCACGACACACCATGGCTTCCCATATTTCTTCACTGTGGTTTTCCTTCTGCCATCAAGGGGAGGGTTGGGGGAGAGGAACAACTGGAGCAGTAGCAATAATAGCACTAGAAGCAGCATGCATTCATTTAGAATTGCTTAATTTAAAAAAATTGATGGAATGATAGGAGGGTGAAGTAAAGTCAGTGAGGTTAAGTTCATTTTTGACTGTATAGGCTTAGTTTTGATAAGATTTACTCATTCTAAGAGGGGAAGGAACCATTATTCTACTTAAAGTCTCACTATGAGCTATCTTTTTCTTGACATTTCTAAGCTTGATTAAATATAAAAGTCAAGAAATTCATGTCCTCAGTTGAACTGGTTATATTTCAAGTTCTTGATAACCACACATTGCTAGTGGCTACTATATTGTGCAGAGCAGATAGTTGAATGATCCCATCATTACAGAACATTATGTGGGCTAGCACTGTATCTCCATGTCTCTGCTTACCTTCTTGTGGGGGTAGGGGTAGGAAGGGGAATAAGGATATAGTTATGTATAATATCTTCTGCTAATTCTGACCCCTTGTCAGTTCTTGGTCTTTGTTCACTGTGTCACCTCCCCACCTTATCCTCACCTTGTTATAGGCTCTAAGTGGAAATCTGATTCAATTCTCATACCTTCTAAAGCAGTAGAAACCCTTATTTCAGATAAAATTGTACCAGCAAGATCAATGTGAAATGAATGGGATAACGGCCATTTTTGAAGTGGGATTGGGTATTGGGACTGAGTATTCCATACTTGGTTTTATAAGGGCATAGTTTCAAAAACAAATGTTAGAAAATATTCAAATAATTATTCATATTAATATTGTCCTCAAAATACAATAATTTTTTGGAAAATGAATAGTTGGCAGTTATATATTACCTAATGCATAAATATCAGTGTAAGTTCTATAAATGCTGTTATAATGTTGAGGACAGGGATAAAAATAGTTGTAGTAAATATAAAAGTGGAAATTTTTCAGTGTTAAGCATACAGAAAATAAAAAACTGCCTATTTGGCCCTCCCTGCTGGCACATTGTATTAGGACACAGCACTGCAAGCTGGCTACAGCCACTTCAGTGCGAGTTCGATCCCTGTCCCTGGAGGTGATCCATATGGCATAGAAAACCCCCCTGCTGCTCCCCTCATCGGTGTACTTCTTTGATCTGCATACTCTTTTCCCTGCTTTGTGGTGAATCCTCTCACTACCTGCACCTGTGGCCTGTACCCCAGTTCTGTATGCATAAATAAATAAATCTTTTTTTTTAACTGCTTGTTTTTAGAAGTTATTTTATTTAATAGTCATTAAAGTTATTTGTTCTAGCAAAATGTTGGAAAACTACTCAAAGTACATCAGTGGAATGATATGATACAGTAAAAATTTAACTCATGAAAACTGATCTTTAAAATAACAAGTGAATGAAAATTGCTACATTAAAGTGGTGGGAGTTTTCATTTTATGACACAGATATTTTACTGATAACCAGTATTAAAAGTAGTAAACAAAAGATTGATGAAAACTTTCATTTAACTTCATTTATTACTAGCCTCCGTTTGCCCTCCTTTTTTTCATTTTTTAAGATCCTTTAAATTTTGAGACAGTCAGAAAATTAAAAGAGTTGTAGATATAATATAGAGAGCTTTTGATTTTTTTCAAGACATTTGGGAATAAAGTGCTAAACAGGCCTGTCTTCATTGTTCAATATGTTTAGTGTGCATTTCCTACAAACAAGGGCATTCTTCTACACAATCAGAATGCAGTAGTCAAAATCAGGAAATTCACATTGATGTATTATTTCCCTCTATCCTTTAGTTCACATTCAAACATTGCCAATTATCCTCATGATGTTTATTACAGCAAAACAAACTTTCAGAATCACGTTTGATTTAGAATTCCTATCTTCTTAGTTTCCTTTAATCTGAAACAGTTCCTCAGTTTGTCTTTGACTTTTATGACATTGAAACTTTTGAAAATTATCAGCACCTTATCTTCTAGGATGTTTCTCAATTGAGTTTGTGTGATGTTTTTTACGATAAGATTCTTTGATGTATCACAAAAATAATGTTCCCTTTTATTTGTTACAACATATAAGATGGCACATGCTTTTATGATTTTGATGTTAATTTATGCCCTTTGGGTAAAGAAAAATATTTTGGGATATATTGTTTTAAGGTATTTTAAGCTTACTGTTCCTTATAAGTTCTCAGTTTATTTCAGTATGGACTTGGTTTCCTGTTTTTGTTATTGATGGATTAATTATTGATCTTTGCTTTGATTTTCAAATTGTACTACATTTGGCAATTTGGAAACCCTTTAACATGTTCCCCTCATTCTTTGCATTTTGGTTAAAAAAAAAAAACGAACAACTACTTGTTTGAAAACAAAAATACACAAGTACTATCCTTTCCTGGTGCTTCCTCTGGAATTGGACATTTTTAGCACGCCTGTGTTTCTTTCCTTGGAACCTGATTTTTAGAAATGTCTGTGTACCGCCCCTTGGGCTCAACACTCCATGTCAGCCTTCTCATCCACCGAATGTCTTCCTTAGCCCAATCAAGCCCTCCTCATCCTCCTCTTTACCTTGCTCTTGACCACATTAACCCCCGGGCCATGTGGACCCCCATTCCTGACTCTGCACTCCGACACTCCTGGCCAGGCTGTTCGATTCTCACTGGCAGGTAGCCTTACTCATCATGATTTTCTGGTATCACCCAGGCTTTGGTGCTCTCTGTCAGGATGCCTTCCTAATCCAGCTGAATCCCTACAACTCTTTTCCTCCTCCATATTGTACCAGAAGACTTTAGAAATAAAATTGCTTGTGAAGGGGGTGTGAGGGGAAGAGGTTTTGATTGATTTTAAGTTACCTTTAACATTATTTTAATAATTTTCCTCCATTGTCATTTAAAAAGTAGGCATAAAAATAAAAGTTTCCCTCTGCATTTGCCATGTATTTTTTTTGCCCATCAAATAAATTTGACTGATTTGTCTGTCATTGTGGTAAGACGTTGGGTCTTTTGACTCTTGAGTGATCACAAATGGAATAGATACACATCCAGAATGAGTAGATAATGATGTTTTTATTTAGCTGTTACTTCATATCAGCTAATTTTTAGGGTTCATATAATGCTGCTATGTAATCAGAAGTTCTCATTTTTTATTATGTAGAGAGTCCAAGCTGCATTGCAGGCTGTCAGTGCTGTCCAGTCTGGAAGTCTGGCCCTTCCTGGAGCTTCTACCAATGAAGGCACAATCTTACCTGGGCAGAGCCCTGTGCTGCGAATAATTATCGAAAACCTCTTTTACCCTGTTACTCTGGAAGTTCTTCATCAGGTAAGGAGGAGCACATTTATGGAAGCACTGTCTCCTTTAGCTTGTTGTTTTGGTTGATAAAAAGAAAAGAACAGAATACTGTTTTATACTAGAAATAAATAATCAGATTTTTTTTTTGGTGATTATTTCCTTTTTCTTCAAATACTTGAATTTTTTAAAGTATATAAGAAGTGTGTATTCAGTGATTTTGGGGTGGAATGTTCTGTAGAGGTTGGCTAGGCATGTTTAGTCTAACTCCTAATTTAAGGCTTTGTTTTCTGATTCCAATCTTTCTGTTGGTATAAGTGGGGTATGAAAGTCTCTCAGTATTGTATTGTTACCAGTATATCTGTTAAGTTCTGTTACTATCTTTTATATTCCAGTGCTCCATCATTCTATGTATAAATGAGTGGTATTTCTTATTCTTGTATCATATTAATTTCTAGGTAACAGTAGTGTTCTCCATCCATTATTACCTTTACTAATTGGCATTGTATTGGATTTTTTTTTTAACGTTTTCCCCCCCTTCCTTTGTTTCTCATTTGATTGTATCACTGTCTTCTAGCTTTTAACTCTAAAACTATGCTTCTCTTTTTTGGTAAGGTCAGTTTCTTGTAAATAATAAATGGTTAGATTTTGTTTTGAAAACCTTTCAGTCACTCAATCTTTTGACTGGCAAATGGAGGCCCTTTCTGTTTGAGGTGTTTATTGAGACCTGTGAGCTCATTATCATCTTATTATTTGTTTGGCTGGTTGATTTATCGTTTGTTTGTTGAGGGCTTCCTATTTTTTAATACTAGTTCTGTTGTCTTGGGTATTAAGTTCTTTTAATGTTGTTTGAGGGGTCTACTGAGGTTAGTATATGATGGACTTTTGTGTGACCTATTTGACAGTCTGATTTCTTCTAATGAACCATGGTTCGATCAGTCAATGTATAGTCTTCAGCAGATTGAGATGAATCACATAGCTAGGCAGGTATTATTGAGGGTGTGCTTCAGGTTGTTTATGTTAAGTGAAATAAAGAATCTAAACATTAACAAAGTTGAAGGGGAAAGGAAATTAGGTAGTATTTACATCATAATTTAGTAATGATTGCTTTTATCTTCCAAACAATAGCAAATTACATATTTGTTACTTTATTTTATATTGGGTATGTTTATTATTTACAAAACTATATTTACCATAATTCTCCAACCAATTCTCAGAGTATATGGTAATCCTGACCATGAACCTTTGTGGTGCTATGACAGAACAAGTATGGTAAGAGTGTTAGTAACCTGGAATCAGTAAGAAAACCTTATCCATACTCTGTGTACTCCTCTTCTCAAAAGATACCTCAGAGAGGCTTCCTTAACTTTTCTTTACCTTTTAGCTTGCACTTGGTTTTCTCTCACTCCTTCCTTTCGTGACTAGATATTGCTGTTTACTTGTGTGTTTGCCATCTGTTTTTCTTCATAAGTGCAGACTCTTGTCTCTGAATATTTGAATCATTAGCAGCTTCTCTTTCAATATCTTCTAGTTTTTCTATTAAAATTTCAAGTATATGCTGATTCTAAGGGACTGTTCAACTTCTGCTCCTATGCCTTGTAAAGCCATTATATTTCTGACATAGCATAGAATAGGTTAAATATTTGAGTGCCTGTTGTGTGTCAAGCACTGTGTTAAACCAGGCATGAATATTTAAAGATAAACACCTTTTTTCCCCCAAAGGTTAACTTTAAATATTAATTTAAATGATTTTGGTACTGACAGCTTTATTTATTTATTTGTAAGCGACTTATTTATTTATACACACAAGAACTTAGGGTACAGACCAGAGGTACAGGGGGTGAGAGGATTCACCAAAGACAGTGGGGAGCAGAACAGGCAGATCTACCAAAATTCACTGCTGAGGGGAGCAGTGGGCAAGACAGGAGAGAGATCTGCTGTGTTGTGTGGGTCAGCTCTCTGGCCAGGGACCAAACTTGTGCTGCAGAGACTACTGATAGCTTCATAGTGGTGCACTTTAATCCACTGCACCACCAGGGAGGTTCCAGTACTGAAAGTTTTAATAGAGGAAATTATTTCCATTTAAAAATGGGATTCATGAATCAGTTTTTATTCATAAAAGTTGGTTAGTCTAAATTTTTTCTTGCATTTAACATAATGTGAACTTTTTTCCAGATATTTTCTAAATTTGGCACAGTCTTGAAGATTATCACCTTTACAAAGAATAATCAGTTTCAAGCCTTGCTTCAGTATGCTGACCCATTGAATGCACAGTATGCCAAAATGGTAATTATGTTCTTTACTTCATTTTTCAATTCTTAATCAGTCACTTTAGTGACAACTGAAGGAAGTGATCATAGATGTTTTTCATTAATCCAATTTACAATGTATTTTAAAAGCTTTTTGGTAAAAATACATAAATGACATTTACAGCTTTTAAATGTACCAATTCATGTGCTATCATTTCTCAGACTTCTGGGACTCATTTCCTCTTCATATTTGTCTATAGTTGAGCACAATGCTTTTGATATAACCTGACTAATAAAGTAGAATTATCTTTGTGCTTGTGTCTTCATTTACTTCTGTCATATTAGCAAAAGATTGAACACTACTTTTGTAGCCATATTCACTGTTGAATTCTGCTGAGCTCTGAATTGAAGACATATCTTTAAAAATATGCTGCTGTCAATTCATGTTGTCTTTTTTTAATCCATGCACAACTCAGGTTGCTTATACTTGACTTCTCTTTTATTACTCTCCAGCCCTAATTGTGGTTCTGTTATATGTCATTCATCTGGACTATTTCCAGTGATTTTTGAAAGATAGGAACTAAGGCTTATCGTATGTTGGTGTGACACAGTAGTACCTGGCTCTCAATTAGGAGTGTGGCCTTTCTTGTCGCTGTACCCTCTGCCAGCATGTATTACTTGAAGACTTACATGTCAGTTGCTGTCATAAGTCAGGGTGTCTTGTACATCAAGTCAGGGTTTTATACATTTGTGCTTTGTTTTATTTTAGTATTTTAGTTTCTGGTAACTCTTCATAAGTTTGAATATCTATGGAAGTCATAAGTGACCACAGATACCCTTTGGCAAATTGTTATTTGGATAGAGGGAATTAATCTTTTGCCTTATATTTGAACTGACTCCAGATTTCTCTCAACCTACTATTCAAAGTATTATAAGGTTACAAGAGAAGAGCAATAGATGGTAAATATTATTTCATATATTGTAGATCTGACAAGTACCATATATAAGGATTTTATTGCATCCTAACCTGTATATGTTAAACTAAAAGGAATTAGGATGAAATTTGCAGTTGTTATATCTTTGAGGATTTGCTGTGGGCAAATTATAATTGATAGTATAATAATATCATTATTTTCTAAGCTTTTACATAATCTCCTCTTTCATGTGATCTTACCATGGACAAGATAAGGGATTATTCTTATTTTACAGATGAAAATATTGAGAGTTAGCGAATTTCTTTTTCTCAGACTCAATCAGCTGAAATACAGGTCTTTCTCTTCTAGTCCATTGCTCTCTGCTTTACAGCTGATTGCTACTCTGTGTCAAAGTGGAGGCTGCTTAAATTATCAGTGTTGTTGTCTTCAAAACATCAGTCCCTTTCTTACATGCTTTAGGCTCTGGATGGCCAGAATATCTATAATGCATGCTGCACTCTGCGCATTGACTTCTCCAAGCTCACCAGCCTTAATGTGAAATATAATAATGACAAAAGCAGAGACTTCACTCGCTTAGACCTTCCTACTGGTGATGGCCAGCCATCCCTTGAACCCCCTATGGCTGCTGCTTTTGGTGAGTAGTTCTGTTTTGAATCACAAAGCACGTTTTTGAAGTTTTAAGTTTTATTTATAAATTCATGTATGTCAGGATTTCTAAAAGAAAGCAAGAATCATGGAACAAAATACGCCCATTAATTAAATCTTAATAGCTTTTATTAGTTGGCAAAACGTGTATAGCTGAAATTGACTTCAAGTTTCATTTTCTAATGTTAATATTAGTCATTCTTTATAAGGTCTACATTCCCTCTCTTCAAGTAGACAGATTCACGTTAACACTAATTTAAGTATGTTGGTTTATTTATAGACAGCAAAATAAGAGCTCCTAAGAAATACTTCTTCCTATTTAAGTAGCTACATTTTAAAACACTACCTGGGTGAATGTTCTTTATTCAAGGATTTTTTTTTTCCAAGATTTTAAAGTATTTTTTAGACTTCAGAATTTCCATCTTTAAGTTTGTGTGAGGTTGCATTTTTTTCGTTAATGAACTACAGCTTTCTAAATTGTTTTTGCAAATACTGCTTTGAAGACTTCCTTTTATTTAAAGTCTTCACATATTTATATCAATACTTTAAAAGTGAATCTTTCTTTAAAGGTAGAAGTAGTCGATGGCCTAATTGGATACATCATTAGGTCAATGTTAGACTACTACATGGTTTTCCAGTTTTCAAAAGTGTGTTTGATTATTTAGATATTATTAAATTTTATTACCCTTTGTGATTGATTTTCCTTTCCAAAATGACATATGAATTATGGCTACTTTAGACTTTCAAGTGAGGAAAAAGAACGCTTTGCAAAATTGTTGTCCAGAATTATCTATAAAATAGGTTGTAACTTTATTTCAAAGTAAAAGGCTTTATGTTGTTTATAACTAAAACATCAAGTGAATTCTTCAGTGCATTTTTTTTTAAACTGCTGAAATTTCAATTTTTTTTTCAGATCAAGTTGTTACATTTTTTACTAGCTCCTAATTATTATCATTTGATTTGTTGGAGCCAAAGGTATTTGCAATTACCATCTCAATAACAAATGGTAAAAATGGGCTATCATTCAAGTATGCCAAAACTTGGCTATCAAATACAGAATTGTATACTCATTCCAATAGTTGAATTTATTCTGTTGGTATAATTAGTGTTCTTCATTGTGCAAAAATTTTCTTAAAAGATGAGTAAGAGGACCCTCCCTGGTGGCGCAGCTGTTAAAGCACAGCACTATGAAGCCATTGACAAGTTCGACCCCTGTCCAGGGATGTGTGGCATATCTTTTGTCTCACTTTTCTGCTCTCCACTCTTGTCTCTGGTGACTCCTTACCTCCTATATTTCTGACCTGTATCCCAGTTCTGTATGCATAAAGAAAAAAATCTTTTTAAAAAAAGAGTAAAAATTGGTTTCTAATGTAAAATATTAGAATATTAACAACTTTTTTCATTGCGAAGTATTGTTTATTCTCTAAGATAGGTGATTCACCAGAGAACAATACTTAATGTATTTTGTGAGTTAATTGTCTTTATTAATACTTAATAGTTCACTTCGCTTCTAAAACCACACTCTCCTGACATATTCTGCCTTACTGGCTCTTTTTCTTTTAAAGGTTATTCTTTAAAATTCCTAGGGTTAAGCCTTAAGTACTGTACCCCTGTTCTTAGTGCTTCTTACACCTATACAAAAGTTTACAAAGCATGTAAAATGCCCATGTTTATTACTATCCAGAATCTTCTTTACCGTACCTGCTATAAAACTGCAATTGGGGCCCTCCCTGGTGGTGCAACGGGTTAGGACGCAGCACTGCAAGCGAGCTTAGCCAGACGAGTTTAATCCCCTACCCTGGAGGTGGTCCATATGGTGTGGCAGAAATTTCCTGACCCGCTGGCTGCTCCCCTCAGCAGTGCACTTAGTCAGTGTGCCTGTCCTGTCCCCCTTCTGTCTCTGGTGAAGCCTCTCACAACCTCCTGCACCTCTGGTTTGTACCCCAGTTCTGTGTGCATAAAAAAATAAATCTATAAAAACAAACTGCTATTGGCCATTTCTCCAATGACCTGGTTCCTTTTAGTGGAATGGAATTTAGAAATCAGTAAGTAGGCATTTGATGTACTCATTGCTAATAGTGAGTCCCTGCTTCTCAGCACTTTAAGTGGACGTGACTAGGATATTTGTGTGTATGTGTGTGTGCTTCATAGATCTGTTTTCTTTGTATGTTAAAAAAAAATCATGAGATTTAATTGCTAAACACCAATTCTAATCCAGCATCCATTTCTCATTCATTATCCATTATCTCTTTCATTATCCTCTCCTTATTTACTCATCCGAGAGTACACAGATTATAGTTCCAGAATTGCTAATACATACCATTAACTTAAAATTAATATTCACTTAGGTCATTTTCTGGTCATTGTTCCATTGGTCTATTTCTCTTTTGTCATTAGTGCAAACCTCAATATCTGATAGAGTAATAAGCCTTTACCTTATTCTTCTACAGTATATAGGCAATTCCTGCCATTTGTAATGACAGCTTTTAGGATCAGCTCATCAACCACCCTGCCTCCCCTCTTAGCCTGAAAAAACATTTCTGGGTTTTGATCAGATTACAAATTGACTTTATCACCTTTTAAAGTTAATGTTGTTTGAACATTGTACATCTCTCCACTCATTTCTGTTGCTTAGTATCTTTCAGTGAAGTTTGGTGACTTTTTCCTATCAAGGTTTGCATGTGCTTTGTTGGATTTATTCCTAAGAACCAGTCTTTATAGGTTTTGATCCTGGAGCTATTATTTATGATCTCTATTGCCTTTGGCAGATTGCTTAATTGCTCTGCTCTTTTTTTTCCTTCATATGTAAAATGAGTTTAATAATACTGGTAGGAGGTTTGAGCAGTATTATTCTTTAACATTAGATAAAGAATTTAGGGTGCTGCTTGGAATAAATGTAATATAACTTTCAGCAATTGTCAGTTTTGTTTTTAACTATGGCTAATGTAGAAATATATTATTGCTTCTTGATTTTGTATCCAGCAGCCTTGATAAAACTGCTTTATTTCATTAATTTTTCCCTAAATCTCAATATTTTCTTCTTTTTTTAGTAAAGTGGACCAAATTTCTAAATTTATGCAAGTAGAATAATCAAAGGAATTCCGATTAATTTTCCTGACTGTAAGATTTCATATAAAGCTACAATAATCAAACCAGTTTGGTAATACCACTAAAGAAATATAGATCAGAATAGAATCTAGAAAAATAGACCATAAGGAACTGGTCGGTTGACTTTCAACAAAATAGTCAATGTCAAATTTGATAGTGGAAGGAATTAGCTTTTAACTGGTATTTTTTATACATTTTGGAAAAAAGAAGCAACCTGAACCTCATACCACACTACATATTGAAATAGGTCCTCAATCTTAAAATACTGTTTAAAAAAAAACCCAAAAGGCAAACTTCATAAACTTGAAGAAAAATATTTGTCATACATATATCAGACAAATCAGTTATAATTATATGAAGAGCTTTATAGTTCACTATTAAAGAAATTGATAAAAATGGGCAAAATATTTGAAGTAGAAATTTCCAGATGATGAATGTGAATGGCAGAGTACATAAAAAAAATACCCAATATCTTTAATCATTGGGAAGAAGAAAATTAAAGTCAATATAAGGTTAGTAGGACAAGGAATAAGGAAAACAGAATTATACTGAACGAAAAATAAAATCTAGTCGAGACATTATGATGAAATGAGACAAAAAAGGAACCACCTACCATGTAAATCTGTTTATGTATAAGTCTATAAGATAAAAAGATCTGTCATGACATAAAGCAGGAGACAGGGTTTACAGAGAAGAATTACAAAGGAACACAGGTTATTTTTTAGAGTTAATGGAAATATTTACCTTGATTTAGATGACCTCACATTTTAAATAGACATTAAATCTTTACATAGTACCTTTTTACATATGCATGTTTTATTGTATATGAATTAAAATTTAAAAAGTCATAGTTCAATCTAATGTTAATGGTTTTCCATGGGCTCCCATTTCTTTCAAAGTAAGATTGCAAGATTTGATATCATCTGGTCCAGGATTACTGTTTTTTCATATAATCTCCTTTGACACTTTCCCTTTCTTTCTACTGTCCACCAAATAGACATTGCTGTTGTTTCTTAAACATGTTACAGATGTTTCCTCTGCCTGGAGTGTTTTTCTTCCAGATGTCTCAGGCATATTTTGCTTGTGCTAGATTCTTTTCGTTGATTTACCCTGACCATCCCCTTTTATACCACTCCTGATTTTTCAAAAGTTCTTAAAAGGTATTTTTCACCTTGTATATTAATCATATAAACTTTCCCTTAAAGTTTGTATAACAATCTTTTCAAAAAGATACCTAAGCAATTATGTAACAGGTTATATTACTAAAATGTTACTGTATTTATTTGGGTAATACAGCTATATGGACATTTTATAAGACTATAAAAATTTGTATACGTGTTTTATTACTATTTACTTGGGAATAGTTTTTTAGGTTTGGCCTTGGTAACTGTTAGACAGTTCTAATAATTATCTCAAACATTTTCCTTATTTCTCCAAAATCTGTTAGTGTTCTGACTTACACTCCTTACCCCCCACCCTTATTTGAGTGACAGAAACTGAAGAATATGAGAGCTAATGTTAATACTAATGCCTCTTGAAGCTTCTGTGTAGAAGTGGTATATGTTATTTCTGTCTGTATTCTTGATCAAACACAGTCCACTGCAAATCACAGGCCTCATCAGTTTTATGGAAGTGGCAAAGCATTTGATCTATATCTCTGTATGTTTAAATAATTACAATGGCTTGGTAAATTGTCATAATTATAACTATATTAAAGTCTTTTTTTAAGTCATTTTTTATGCCTTAAAGTTCATTTCTATTGTATAAATGAACTGTTTAAGTTGTGAGCTTAAGCAAACCTGAATGTAAGTTTAGCAAGAATGGAGAGTCTTGACTGGATGGTTCAGTGCTTCCTCAGCACTAGAAGAATGTTTGATGTGCTTTCAATAAGTGAGTTAAGTAGGCTAAACTTTCCCTTATTTCATTAGTTATTCTCGTTTTTGTAGCTACATTATTGTCAGTTGTTTCTGCAAGCACTTTCTGCAGTCTCCTACTGATTTATTTTCTTGAATTATTATAATAAACCACAGCTACATAGTTGAAAAGTTCTGTTACATGATCCCTTTAGTGAAGAATAAATGTTCATCAAAAAATAAACTTTTGCGAACTTTCTAACTCCTGGAAAATGTACTTCTTCCTATGAATATGCTTATTCAGAATACACCTCTCTTTGCTTTTGCTTTTCTATCTTTCACTGAGTATTCCTTACCTTCATTTTCATTCCTTTTGACCTCTGTCAAAGGTTGTCCCTCCCTCACTTTGAACCTCCGTTGCTCTGAATTCTGAGGGACTACAGATATCATTTTACTACATATAACTGTTATTGCTTCCCGTTTCCAAATTTTTTTCTTTTCAGAATATTCCTTAGTTTTTGTACCACTTAGGTGTACTCTAGTACTCCCAGATTATATTTTCAGCTTTCTGTTTTTTTCCTCTTTTTAGTGGCACTCATACGAATTCCCATATGGATCCACATTTATTTCCATACAGTTTACCAGTAGTTGTCTTATAATGGTGATTATCATTTTGTTTCCTCCTTTCGGCTAGTGGACATTTCTCTTCAAATGAATTACCATTACCTCAACCTCGACATGTCCAAAACCAAATTGTTTTTCTGATAATACCCAACACCCCTGTGGAAATGATACACTTTTGTTGATGGTGCAGTCATCAGGCTTCCTTAAGAGAAGGGGAAGAAGCATCTGTGTAGTCTCTACTACAGAAAAAGTCCTGTGTTTTCTAATATATATAATACCTAGCTCAGGTTTTACCTCTTGAGAAACCTCCAACCAGTCACAGTGAAGTCTTTTATGATCCCTTCTTCTTAGAAGTGCAGCGCAATAATATTTAAACCACTCGGTCCTCAGCATATAAATTTCCTGTAATTCATACTTTATAAGCCTTAAGGGTTTTTATCTCATTTCTTTATATCAACCTAGTATCTCATAGTCACAATAAAATTTAGTGAGTACCTGACATTAACATAAAAACACAGCTGTTTAGACAACAATCTCAACCTAGTACAAAAATAAGTAACAGCTTAGCTGCGTTACTGTCCCTTGAACCCAACTGGAAGGGTTAGCCTCTACAAGTAGCAGGGGCTATTTCCTTAACATTCAGGGTCACCTGTTGAACAAATTGTTACTCCACAACAGAATATCATTAATATACTCTCATAGAGCCATTTTATATTGCTTGAATGACCATATTTATAGAAGGTAGTATATTTATTTTAGCTTCTTTTCCCCATTAGGTGCGCCAGGTATAATTTCCTCACCATATACTGGGGCTGCTGGATTTGCCCCAGCCATTGGATTTCCTCAAGCTACAGGTGACTCTTTTAAAGTTGAATTTGAAATGATTTCTAATGCTGTTTTCTTTGTAAAAATTTACCAAGATGAAAAATATTAACACATTTGAAGATTTTACAATAAAAGCATTATGTGTATCAACCATTGGATGATACACAGATCCCTTATATTTACAACAAATTCTCACTGATTGCATTTCAACCCCAATAATTTGACTATATGTTCTGCATCATTTATGCCTCACCTAGGCTGACTATATTAAGTAACCTTAGATTTGTTTATTTCAGTATAAGTGGCATCTTGAACAAATCTGTACTCAGTGTCCTTGGTAGCATTCAGTACATAGTGTTAAGTCAGTTTTTTTTTTAATTGATTTTCCTATCATTCTTGTCACTCATGGGTTTAGCAGATTTAGTATAGAGGTCAGTAATGCAGACTATTTAAGGAATATTTTTCTCCATAGCTAAAAGATATTTAAGAGCTAGCACTTAATTAATAACTTTGATGATAGCTCTCTTTTCTAAATAGTAAGCAAAATTAATTTGATCATAAGTTAAGAAAATGGGGAAAAAATTGCTTGATGGTTTTACTTCATCACTGGAGTTGGTGATTAAGAGAGTAACCCTAAATTAAGCTGAGTTTGTGTGTTTTTTTAATATAATAGTTTATTTTTACATCATTTTGTACTTTTTTTTTTCCATCTCAATTTTAATCCCCGTGGGTTTCCCATCTGAGTCTGTGTTTTATTTGCAACAGGTTCATGATTGTAACTATATTTTAATTGCAATATATCGGTATTTTAGTAGAAATCTCCTATCTTGTCCTTCTAATTCTGGGAATTTTAATTACTCTGATGGAAAAGGTGGCATTTTTACTAAAAAGAGAACACTGACGTTTAAGTTTTGGTGTTTTGAAAACATTTTAACATGTGAATGTTGTACGTGTTCTATTATAATAGACAAAGAAAGCATTACACATAATTTTTACTTATTTGTAGGCTCCCCCATGCTTAATTGATACATACTTGGAAATTTTATTATTATATGGTATTGATATAAATATATGTAATACTATAGTAGATATTAAGAGAAAAATATACATGAGAGTTCCTGAGTTGACTTTTCAAGTCATCTGGGGAATATGTATATACACAAACACATAGACCAGTTTACACCCTGTAGTGTAGCTTGGTGTACTCCTGTGGTTGTAGCGTAGGCCCACCAGTTATCCAAAAATAGTCGGTTTTATATATATATTTTTTGATGTTTGGAAAATACATGATTTCTCCCCTCAGATGTAGTCATCATAGAACTCCCATCACCATAAACACGCAGAGCTGAAGTTGTAGGGTTGATTGGAGGAGGGGCTTGGAAACAGGTTATGTGAAGGACTGTTTAACAGAGATTTCATGGGAAAGTTTCCATCCTGATAATGTGGCCTTGTGTGGTTTTAGAACTCAGCAGTGAACACAAAGTTCACTGGATGTAAACTATAGTTTAATTACGTGATTTGTGGTGAGGTGACCATACTCTTACCTGTTACAAGGAATGTTGAATGTAAAGAGTAAATTAAAGAGCTGGTTCATTTTACACAAAGCTGAGGCCATTAAGCATGGGAACTTCCAAGATCCTTTGTTGTTTTAAGTGTTTAGTGTCAGATTTTTGTGTTCTGAACTTGGAGTAAGTCTAGAATCTGTAGGAGAAAAGAGAGAATTTGAAAATTCTTTCAACAACAAAAGAAATACCGAATTTTATAAATCTTACCATTGTGGTAATAATGTTTATGTAGCATTTTACAAAGTTACCCATTGCTTTCCCCAAACAGATGGCTGTACCCCACTACCACCTAGCATGTGTATTTGTGACTTCTACTAAGACTTTTTTGTAATACTTTTTTTTATGGTAGAAGTTGCTGTGAAAAGTACATCTACTTTATAAAAGCATGCTAGAACTTATGTTTTTCAAGAAACAGGGGTTGCTTGTAGTTGATAACTCTCCAAAAAGCCTTGTGATTTCTATGATAGGTGGGTTGTTCTGCACAGTACTGTTCAGTAATATTGAATAAGATTATGTGAAAGAAAGACTTGACCCCAGGCATAACTGGCCCTTGACATTCTAATGAGAGCTCCAACATGCTTTCTTCCCTATTTTGTCTTCGTTTATCTACTAAAGTTACATGTTGTGTTATAATTCTCCAGATGACTGGAATATGAAATGCTTTTGATGTTTTTAAAAGGTCTGTCAGTCCCAGCTGTTCCTGGAGGTATTGGTCCTCTCACACTCACCTCTTCTGCAGTCACTGGAAGGATGGCCATTCCTGGGACTGGTGGTATACCTGGAAATTCTGTCCTACTTGTCACCAATCTCAATCCTGACGTGAGTTGGAATGTATTATATGTAAATAGTCTTTCAGGAATAGGCGTAATAGCTTATTCCTGAAAGGTTGTCTTCATATGAAAATTTAAATTTGTTTTTAGGGACTTTTGTTTATCAAATTTATCAATGGTATATGCAGTAGGCCCACTGTGCCCAGTTTCCTCATCAACAATCAAGCAACTGTAGTTGGAAAATATGTGCTATATAGTTAAGCTGTAGGCTTTTCCCCCTGTCATTACTCTCACAATAATGTAGTGTAACACTATTAAATAGTACTTACATGTATTATGTATGTATCATAAGTAATCTAGAGATTATGTAAAGTGTACAGGAGCATGTTTATAGGTTATATGCAAGTGGTAGTCCCTTTATATAAGGGACTTGAGTTCTCTTGGATTTTGGTATCTGCAGAGATTTTGGAACCAATTACCTGAGGACACGAAGGGGATGATATACAGGTTGAAGTATATAAAATCCTTGCTTTAAACAAAGTCAGCTGCCATCATTACATAATAACTTAGTTTAAATTTTTATTCAAGTTAGCCAAAGGAGACCTCACTGGTGGTTCAGGGGTTAGCCTCAGCCCTATGAGGCTATCTGCAGCCACTGCAGCATGAGTTTCAGCCCTAGCCAGGGAACTGACCCACATGACGCAATAGACCTCTTCTGTTGTGTTGGCTGTCCCCCTCAGCAGTATATTTCAGTAGATCCACCTGTTTTGCTCCCCACTCTGTCTCTGGCGATCTCTCTCTCTTATATACACACACTACCTCCCTCCCTCCCCACACCTCTGGCCTATACCCTAGTTCTTATATGCATCAATACATAAAATAAATCTTTAAATATAAGTCAGCCCAATACTTATATTTTGTGTTTTGTTTTTCAAACAGCTTATCACACCACATGGACTTTTTATCCTATTTGGTAAGTTTCCTCACCCCTCCCCCTCCTCACCCCTCCCCCATGTGGAATGTGAGTATATTTCATCATTCAGTAATATTTATTATCTCTGTGTGCCAAGTAATTGGCTTGATTCTTAGGAGAAAATGGCAAATAAGACTTAGTAAGTATTACAATTAAAATGAAATTTTTAAAATAGAGCTTATGGGAATATGTGGCTGAGAGAGCTAATCTAGCTGAGGAAATCATAGATGATGTACCAGTGGAAATGGTTGTGAGGCTGACTTAAATAAAAGTTAACTAGGCAGAAAGGGGAGCCAAATGACCTGTACCACGTATTATCAGAGAGAGAAGGGGGAGCTGCTGGAACATGGAAGTAAAGGGAACCCAATGGAAATCACATGAATGGAAAGACATGCTGAAAGTGATCGGAAGGATTAGAAGCATAATCATGAAGACCTTTGTAAGCTACACTAAATTTTTCTTTTTAACCTAAGAATAATGTGAAGGGCCCTCCCTGGTGGCGCAGCGGTTAAAGCACAGCACTGAGAAGCTAAAGCCACTTCCGCATGAGTTCTATCCCCGCCTGCCCAAAAAGCAACCACATGGTGCGGCAGACCTCTCCTGCCCGCTGCTCCCCTCAGCAGTATATTTCAGTAGACCTGCCTGTTCTGCTCCCCACTCTGTCTCTGGTGAAGCCTCTCACCGCCCCTGCGCCTCTGGCCTGGACCCCAGTTCTGTATGCAGAAATAAATAAATCTTAAAAAAAAGTAATGTGAAAAGTTGCATAGTTTGAGGAGGAGAGGGCCATAATGAGATCCGCATTGTTGGAAGTCTACCAAGTAGTATTTCTATCTCAGTTAAAAAAAGAATTGCCATGTACTCCTAATTTATATGTGACTAATTCATAAAGTTCATCCATCTTTTACTATATTCATTATGTATGGTGTGTATAAGTAAGTATAAGAACAGTGAAAGAAGAATAGTAATATTTTAAGGATCTTAAAATTAATGGTGTCACTTTTAATAAAAATATATAAACACTTAGTGAGAAATGTTTTAATATGCTTTTTTATTTTTAAAGGTGTTTTTCATTTTGGTATTCAGGTTCCAATACTAATTTTACTTTAGTTTGGCACTTAATCTGACTGGCTGGCATAACTGAAAAAGATAACTCATAAAGATACGATATAAATGGAGGTATTTTATTGTTATTGTACCTAATTAATTTATGCTTATTTTTCAGTCTAACCCACTAGTTTTTGTCTTACATTTTTTGTGTAACTCTACCTTAAAAAATTTTCCTTTTTTCTTAAGTTATATCACTTGATCTTAAAAACTATTGGGTTAAAATATTTTAGCAAATGGGGTTAAAATTTACAGATATTCTTCATTTGGAAGAATTTTTATAGGAAATTATTGAAAAATGTATATCACAATTTTTTCCAACAATTTTTGAGGTATAATTTACAGTTACACAATTCTCTTGCCTTTGGTAGTCAATTCAATGAATTTTAGGACATTTATAGGCTTCAGTGGCCATTACCACAGTCCATTTTTAGAATATTTCCATTACCCTACAGAGATCTTTTGTTTTGTTTTTACTGTGAAAGGTTTTGTTCATGACACATGTAATTTTCAGCAACAAAATCTTGCATAGCTAAAGCACTTCTTTCTAAAAGCAATTCCTCACTTATTTAAGGAACTGTCACTTTAAGCTTGTTGAACAAATTTTATTTTATTTGCAAGAAATATCTATGTCAATCCCTTGTCATTTGTGGGGGAAAGAACAGCAAATTTGAGATACTAATCTTTTGGTTTTTAAATTTTAAAAGTACCATAGACCTGAGTTCAGTTGTTCTTACCTGTTTGGTCACTAGATCCACCAACACTTCTTTGTGTTCAGGAAGATTTTTGTAGTCATTCTCTTGGCAGTTTATAGAATATGGAAATATTGCTACTGTTTAGAGGTCTTATTTTTGTAATGTTGGTAATAACATGTTGCACATAAATTGCAATATATTTTAATAGTATGAATAAAAAAGAATGAGAATGCCCTTTTCTATTATCCTTAACAATTTTATATATATACTAAAAATTATTGGTTAATAGGAACAAATTAGTATAAATAAAAAATTGACTATTTTCTACTCCACCCTTAATGAATTATTTTGCTTGTCCTTTGAGGTAAGGGAACCATTTTGCAGACTACGATTATAGAAAAGTGGAATTAAAAAGATCAATTAGGGGCCCTCCCTGGTGGCTCCACAGGTTAAGCTCAGCACTGCAAGCTAATTGCAGGCACTTCAGTGCAAGTTTGATTGCCCACCTGGGAGGTGACCCACATGGTGAGGCAGACCTCTCCTGTCTCTCCTGCTATTCCCTTGAGCAGTGTACTTCATTGATCTTCCTGTTTCGCTACCCATTCTGTGTCTGGCGAATCCTTTCACTGCCCCTTTACCTCTGGCCTGCACCCCAGTTCTGTATGCTTAAAGAAAAAAAAAAGATAAAATTAAGAGCTTGTTATGGTAGTCCAGTGTGAAATGGTGATGGTAGTTTTGATGGAGGTATGACGACGGGGATGACTGAACAAATCTGAGAGAGATTTAGGCCATAGACGCAACGATGGCTGTGATTATATAATGGGCTAGGGAAAAGGAGAAGTCAATAGATGACTCCAAAGCGTCTTACTAGAGTAGGTGCATGGATGATGGTGCTGTTTACCAAAGGAGTTAGCCACACTGAGAGTAGAGAAAGGAAAGAGAAAATGAATTGGTTAGGGGCATTAAATTAAGTATTTTTAGCGCATCAAATACAAAAGATGAGTAAGTTAATAGATTTGGAATATAGAAAAAAAATTTCAGTTTGGGAGCATATTTATGAAATCACACAGGGAGAATATATAGCATGAGGGGAGAAAGACTTCTTTAGTAAAATAACCAATTGTTACAAAATTAGCTTTAAATGTGTTTTGTCTTTTTAATTAGGAGTATATGGTGATGTGCATCGAGTGAAGATTATGTTTAATAAGAAAGAAAATGCCTTGGTTCAGATGGCAGATGCAAATCAAGCTCAACTAGGTACTAATGATTAACAATGATAATAACTTGCCCTCTGGTTTATTAATTTTCCTATAAAATAATCAGACTTACAGCTAACATAAATATAACTACTGAACATATATTTCATGCTAATGTCTTCATTATTTGGATCTGCTTATATTTTAAGATTAAAAAATATCTGTTACTTTTCAATGATTCATTTATCTATATGAACTTTGTTGGTTTCCCCATTAAGTATAATTGATAAACATGATTTGTTTTATTCTATTTATTTTAGTTAATTTGCTTTCCTTCCATGTTGTTTTCCAGAATTATTTTATAGCTTAAAAGTTTATACAAACTTCATACTAATGGTGCAAGATAATGTCTTTCTGTGGCCTCTTGGTCATTATTATAGTAACTGTTAAAAACATTAGTGCTCAGATTTTTTTTTTATATAAGAAATACTATGTTTGAGATTACACTAATAAATAACCATTCCTGAACATTCTTAAGTTCCAGGCATTTGAACTTTCTGAAAATATAGCTGATTTTTGCTTAACTGCTTTTCTTTCATTAAAGTAAAATAAAGTCATTTAAAGCTGTTTCATATGTTTACTTCAAAATTATTGAATTAAAAATAATTTTAACCTTTAAATTGACGTTTATGTTAATAAAGTTATAGTTTTATATGGATAAATTTTAAGAGTTAATTTTTTAAATAATAGCTTATCTTTACATCATTTTGTGCTTTTTTCCATGTAAGCCCTAATCCCCATGGGCTTCCCATCACCAAATTATCCGTGTGCCATCACCATGGTCCTGTGCATTTATCCCATGTCCCCATTTTTTCCCCCATTCCCCACTCTTCCCCCATAAAATGTCTCTGGTATATAGTTCATTATTATTTTCTCACCTGGTTAAAAGAATTAATTTTAATTTGGACAAATATTGTACAGATGCTAATAACCAAATTCCCTTTCTTTCTGTGCGCAACAGCAATGAATCATCTTAGTGGTCAGAGACTTTATGGAAAAGTGCTTCGGGCTACACTGTCCAAACATCAGGCAGTTCAGCTTCCTCGAGAGGGACAAGAAGACCAAGGTCTGACTAAGGATTTTAGCAATAGTCCTTTGCATCGCTTTAAAAAACCTGGCTCAAAGAACTTCCAGAATATTTTTCCACCATCAGCTACTCTGCATCTTTCCAACATCCCGTATGTACCTAATTTCTTATTAACTCATTGGTGCTGTCTACCGTATATAGTTTGGGAAAGATTGAAATTCTAATTGTGTCCTGGTCACTAGTTTCTTGTCAGGTGATTTGTTTTATGTCTCTAATTATACATCCAAAAATGAAAGAGAGCACTGTTTTGAAATTTTCCAAATAATTAGTGAATAGATTCCTTTTAATTATGAAAGTACGTAAAGATGTTGATATAGAAATACTCCATTGAAGGCCTCCCTGGTTGTGCAAGGGATTAAGTCTCAGCACTATAAAACTATCCACAACCACCACAGCACAAGTTCAATCCCTGGCCAGGGAGCTGACCCACAGGGCACAGCAGACCTCTCCTGTCTCACTCACTGCTCCCCTCAGCAGTGTATTTGTGGACCTTCTTGTTCTGCACCCCAGTCTGTCGCTGGTGAATCTTCTCACCCCCATCACCCCCAAACATGTAACTGTTGCCTATATTTCTGCTATGCATAAATGAATAAAATAAATTAAAAATTATATATATATTCTATTTACACACTTGTTCAATGGAATCAAAGGCTCTTAAATTATCAGCATTAAAAAAGTCAAATTTTGTATCTAAGAATTTGATAACAATAATCTTTCTTTTATCTGCAAACAGTATATGTATATTAATTACTTAAAGGTAAAAATTACTTCCTTGTAACTGATTACATTAAATTGTAGTATAACAGTCTAGGGCCTGACCAATTATAGTCCATGCCCAATCCATGTGGTTTTTTGTATGACCCATGAGCTGAGATTGATTTTTACATTTTCAAATGTTGGGGGAAATAAAAGAAACCTATTTTGTGACTTGAAATAATTATCGCCTTCCATATTTTATGTGGCTGTTTTGAACTATTACAGTAAAGTTAAGTAGTTTCTATGACTGTAGAATACCATATTGATATTTACTGTATGGCCCTTAAAAAACATCAAAAACACCTGGCAATCTCTATTACTAAAATCATTAACCTTAAGAGATGGCAACTTTTTAATTTAAAACATGAAAGTGGATAAGGTAAAAGCTATAGATGTGGGCCCTCCTTGGTGGCGCAGCGCGTTAAAGCACAGCACTAAGAAGCTAAAGTCACTTCAGCATGAGTTCGATTCCCGCCTGCCCCGGAGGCGACCACATGGCGTGGCAGACCTCTCCTGACCCGCCCGCTGCTCCCCTCAGCAGTGTATTTCGTCGATCTGCCTGTTCTGCTCCCCGCTCTGTCTCTGGTGACTCCTCTCACCCTCCGCATTTCTGGCCTGTACCCCAGTTCTGTACGAATAAAAAAAAAAAACTATAGATGTGGTATGTGTATGGTATGTGTATATATGTGTGTGAAAATTCAAGGAACTTAAATTAGGGAATCTTAATGAAAATTGAAAGAACGGAGAATGGTAAAGTTCTGGATCATAATTGTGGTTAAGAATGAAAGCTGGAAAACAAAGAACTTGAATAGTCAGATGCCTAGCTCATCTCCAGTGAGGCTACATGACGAAACCTTAAATCTTAAGATTTCTTAACAGTGGCTCAAACCTCATGACAACTAGGAAACATTCTTAAGAAAGGTATCTAGGCAATGTGGCTCTGGAAATTTGTAGCGCATAACTCTCAAGTCAAGTAAAGAGGACTGTATATGATATGAGGCAGGCTCCTGTTGGTGTTACCTTTTTAAATACAATACATTTACAGGAACTGGCCTCAATTTGGAACCTACATGGGACATGTAGGTAGAAGAGAGAAAGAACAATATTTTTTGAACCATCGACCAAGTTCTGGGCACTATGCTGGTATTTTATGTGTTACCGCATACCTCATTTAATCACTATATTAACTTTTTTTTTAAGATTTATTTATTTATCCCTACAGAACTGGGGGTATGGTGGGTGAGAGGATTCACCAGAACATAATGGGGGAACAGAACAGACAGATCTACTGAAATAAACTGCTGAGGGGAGCAGTGGGCGGGGCAGGAGAGGCCTGCCATGCCATGTGGTCACCTCCCTGGTCAGGGATCGAACTCATGCTGCCGTGGCTTCTGAGAGCTTCATAGTGTTGCAACACCAGGAAAAGTCTATAACTTTTTTTTTGAATTGTGATAAAATATGCATAACATTTCTGAGTGTGCATGCACTGTACATTAAGTGTACATTCATGTTAAATACATACTGTGCAGCCATCCTTCTCTCCATCTGTAGATCTTTGTCATCATCCCAGACTGAACCTCTATACCTACTAAATGATAATCACTCTCCTATATCCTTTTGTGCCTGGTAACCACTATTCTGTATCTTTATCAACTTAACCCTAATGAGAGGTTCTGGTTGACTAATTTGTTCAAAGTGATAGATCAAATGGATGAGAAATAAAAGTCAACTCAGATCTGCCTCTCTACAGGGCCAGTTGTTGTTCTGCCTCACTGTCCTTGCTTGCAGTCATGAGATAAGGGAAAGTCTCCTTTGGGTCAGTTGACTTTCAGGTGAGAGGTAACCATATTAATTATCTACTGCTGTATAACAGGTCACTAACTCAAACTTAACTTACCTATCAACCTTATTCTGGTCAGGAATCCAGGAGGAACTTACCCAGGTGTTTCTGACTGAGAATCTCTTGTGAGATTAGGTCTACTCTGTAGCTAAGGCTCCACTTCCAGAGTGGCTTACTCCACTGATCAGTTGTTGGTGGGAGCTCTCAGTTTCTTTGGCACAGTGACTTCTCCTTATAGCTACTTGAGTGTTCTCATGAAGCTGCAGCTGGTTTCTTCCAAAAGAGGTCACAGTTGACATCGTGATAACTTTTGGCCTCAGAAGTCATCACCTGTCATTTCTATAATAAATAACCTTAGGGTTACAGAGAAAACATTCCTGTTAAATATAGGCGGGTAGTGCCAAAGGGCCTGTATAATAGGAGACATGAGTAATTGGCAGCCTTACCTAGTTGTCACATTGGTAATTTATCATTACTTTGAAAGCAGTCGAAAATGTACAGCTGTGGACTAAGCAGACAGTTGAGAGCTAGGAAAATAGCATTAGAGGTACTAGACTTAATTACGTAGGCCAGTGGTATGGAAAATAATCCCTTTAAAAGAAAGGGATATTGAAAGAATATTCTTGCTCCTTATGTCTCTCCACATCCTAATGCAAAGATTTGATTGTTGAAGGTTGTGTTTGTATCAGCCTTAAACATCTTTCAGGATACTTCTAAATCATGTCTTCATTTCATGATGTGATTATTCTTTTTGAAATGTGAGATACTCTGGAGATTTAATAGTTGTAAGAGTTAATCTTTGCCTCATTTGAGAATGAAGGCTAAGATAATTAACACTCTCTCTGATGTTCCCATAGCCCTTCTGTTACAGTGGATCATCTCAAGAACCTTTTCACAGAAGCTGGATGTTCAGTAAAGGCTTTTAAATTCTTTCAGTAAGTTCTTGCTTTCAAAATTTGCAGAAACAAATTTGTTAATATAATATCCAAAATTATATACAAAATATATAAAATATAATATATATAATAACCAAAATTTTTATGGTAATTCAGTGAAGTCTTTTGGGGAATGGACTTTGTAGGCAAGATTACGTCTATATACATTTTAATGTTTTTTTGAATATCATTTTCAGAAAAGATCGCAAAATGGCACTTATTCAGTTGGCATCAGTGGAAGAAGCGATTCAGGCACTCATTGAACTTCATAACCATGACCTGGGAGAAAATCATCACCTCAGAGTTTCCTTCTCAAAATCTACCATCTGACTTTGCTGTGAAATTTTTCTTCTAAGACTGGGCCATGATTTAAGAAAGCCTTCAGACGTAAACTGAAGCAACTCAAGACCAATTCTGCCTCTTACAAAAACAGCTCTTTCTGAGTTTTTGATATTCAAGTATATCTAAAAAAAAAAAAAAAATCAAAGGATGTTCTCCACCCCCATCAATACGTGATTGAAGGTTTTCCCTTTGTACCATAATTTCTATGAAAATAATCTTAGGCAAAATTTTTTTCAGTAATTCATTTCCCTATCTTAAATGTATTTCAGGAGGGCATACTATTTTTAGTTTGGGTCCAAATCATTCTTATATGACATTTCTAAATGCCTTTGTACTTAGAAGAATTTAAACATAGATTTTTAAAATTACTTAGAACCAAGTTTTTAACTTTTATGATTCAGAAGTTTGACCCTATGACAAATTATGTTCACTTATAACTTACATCAGTTATTTGATTTGGCATGTATTGATAGCTACTATACATAAGCAAATTGAGTTTTATCAGAAGCAGATTTATGTACTTGCATGTCTTCTTTTTATCATTATAAGACACTCCTTTGAATGACACTTATTTTTAACTTTTGAAAACTATTTAGAGAAATAATGCAGTATTTCAGATGTCCCCAGGGAAATTAGTGGGCTCCAACTAGGATTTACTTAGGTGTCAGAGTAATAATTATATTTAAAAAATCATGTTCAAAATGACACTTGCTGAATAATGCATTGATCTTGGAAATTTTAAAATGAAAATTAATCGTGTTCATAAACTTTTTTATAATTGTTTTTCAGAAAAAAGTTTACAGTCTCAAGGGAAATATTCAGGTCTATCATATGGTTTGACAGATTTTTTAAAAGTTATTTTGGTAAGGTCTTCTTTTAGAAAAAATTAATCTCAAGGGTTTTTTGTACCACTATAATCTCTTAATACTTACTCAGAATTACTGTGTATTACTTAATTTCTTATTATGTGCCTTATTATGTGCTTATGATACAATAGGTTAGATTTTTATCTACGTATCTAGAAAGCTATATTGTGGATTTGGTAAGCTTTTATTTTTTGCTTTCCCTGGCTTGATAAGGATAAAATACTTTCATTACAATTTTAAGTGAATTTCAATGAGTAATACTTTCTATTCAAATTTTTGGTGCTTCAGTACAGTGATGGGGTGGGGAAGGGGAAGTGGTTTGGGGAATACTCAGCGCACACCTGTAGGCCTCTTCACACTATGACCGTAGTGGTCATTGCCATTTATAGCATACCTATTTGGGGCTATAAAATGCAATCTCAGTTTCTGGATCTTGTCTAATCCTTATGGCTCATTAGAATTTGTCTCAGGATTACTTGATTTTTCCTTAGTCCTCAAGTGGGAACATTTTTCTTTGTTATTGTCTCTTCATTAATGAGTACCCATATATGTGGAGTGAGAGACATTGTGTTTTTCCTCAAAGTCTCTCCCAATCTCTTTTTGGTTGAATGTAAAGCATACACATTTTAATGTTGCTTCAATGATTGTGTAATGTAAAAGTGGTTTTGTTTGTTTGTTTTTAAGGAGAAACTTGGTTTGTGTTAATTCTGTCAATGTTGGATCAGATTTTTTTTTTAAAGCAGAATTTGTCAGAATCATTTTATTCACTCATACTTTTCAGAATCATAGAGTGGCTCATCTCACCATTTAGGGGATTATCTCAATCTCTTTGCTATAGTCCAGCCATTAATCTGAAAATAGGAAGATAGTTTACAAAGAAATTTGAGAAAAAAACTACTGAATAGCAGTTAGTTGGTAGAATAGGCAGGCAGATACTAAATTGAGGTCTGAATGGATCAGTTTTTAATGTTGGCTGAATTAACAAAGTGTCATTTATCTAGTTTTTTTTTTTTAACTTATGAAATACATTTTCACCAAAATGTAGAATAATGAATATGGGAAGGAGGGAGAGCAATCTTTGCAAAATTTGTTTATTTTTCCCTTCTGTATAAGTACTATTATAATTTTCAATGACATGTTAAATTGGATTGTTCAATTTACTTTGAGTTAGAAATTCTGTGTGATCACTCAATATAAGTGTAGCAGAAGGGAGATCATAATGGTGTTGAACATACCTTGGAAGTTAGGAAATAATAGCCTTTAAATCTAAGAACATTTTGAATCCTTTTCAGGGATTTACTTGAGTGCGTGTGTGTGTGTGTGTGTGTGTGTGTATAGATAAGTGTGTGTGTGTGTATATATACATACACTCTTCTAATGTTGTACATACATATGCACATTTAATTTATTGACAAAGAAAAGTAATCAAATTAAGACTTGGAAAAGTTAGCTATCCTTGTTTAAAATTGTATGTTTGAAGCCATCCGTTTGTGTCTAAAATTAGTCGTAGCACATGGATGTTATCCATGTTGGCTGCTTGCTGTTGAACTATAGAGGTCTGCAATGTTTGTGTTGTCATAGCTCCTGTAAAAACAGTTTTTGACTCTCAGATTAGTAGAAAAACTAGACCTTTGTGGCTTTGTTTGGCGTGCATTTATTCATTATCTTAAAATTTTTGTTTCATTTTTGCTCAACTGTTGTTTTTAAGTTTATTCATTTTCTCTTAAGGAGTTTTGTCATCACTTTTGGAGGTATCTTGACTTTTATACAGTGTATATAGTCAGGACATTAAAAATAACAGTACACATTTGACAGTAGCAATTTCTGACAAAAAGTTTTACTTTGGGATTTAAATAACTTGCATGGCAATAAAACGCATTTTTTGGTGAGATAACAAATAAAAAAATGAACCAGTTATCTTGATAGCTTACTGGAGAGTATCAGAATTACTTCCTAAGAATGCCGTAAATTCTTTGATATTAAATATGTAACATTTATAGTAATGATTCTGATTTTTGTTGCTGTAAGTTGCAAATCTCACAATTCTTAGAGACAGCTTCCACCTGTCTGATTCCTTATAGGAGCAGTACTTTTGGCTCCACCTAGGTCTGTGATCATCGATTCTGCTTCGCCTGCTTAGCTTTACCCTCACAAATGTCTGCTCTAATCTCATAAGAACGTTTCATGTAATCTTATAAAAGCTTCCATGTCTTATGCAGCAAGATTTATACCTTGAGCATATTATCATGCAGTTTTTCTTCTAAATATATGCTAAATATTTTTGAACAATAGATGACAAACTCAGAATAGATATTGCCTTCCCATGATTCACTTTTAAGCTTTAAGTTTGCCAAATGATAAGCCTATCTGTTAAAAAGCCTAGTGTGTACTGCTATTTTTAAAATCCAGAAAAAAGCATGTCTATGTGTAAAAGCATTTTTCTTAGCCTTCCCTTTGTCCTCATCTATTATTAGCAAAAATCAAACTGCCAGACTTTAACATTCTACTGTTGTGCTAAAAAGAAATGTAGTTTAAATTGCACAAAACTTCTTTAAAGAATTATCAACTCAGCTGTCTTTTAAAAGAACTCGGTTGTTACATGCAAAACTATTTGCAGTCTTTTCGCAGAGCAAATTCTAACGTGTTATGAATGGTTTAAGAAGTAGAAAATTGCTAGCATACTAGTGGGGTCAGGGGGGAGGGTTTATAACAAGGGAAACAAAACAGGACCAAAGTTTATGTGCCTTCTTTAGTAGTCTTAATTTTTTTCCTATTTGAGACTAAGGTAGTGTCAGTATTCTGGTTTTCAGGAAGTATGTACTATAGTTTTAAAAGAATGTTATCCCATACACCATGCAAGCAAAGAACTGTAACTGTATAAGCAGAATCAGTTACACTTTTGCCTTTTTCCCATAATATTCATTGTATAGCATGTACATACAAGTCTAAGAACAGAGCTGCTCTAAATCTTTGTTGTAGTCATCTTAGTTTTTGTAACCTGAGGCATATGTTCCAGAGCACAGGGATATTTGTCTGGTCCAGTGACCTTGGTGATCGTAGTCAGATTGAAAAATGCTGTGGCACATTTTTATCAGCACTGTAAACAGGTTGTTTTGTATGTGTGTTGTTTTCAGTTCTTTCACCTAAGTAGTAGTAGTGATAACAAATATTTAAGTAGTTATTTTTGATGCCATGAAACAATTACACGCTGTCCTTTTTTTTATGTTAGCATTATTTACCAGATCTTTTAAAAATTCATCCCACAATCCAGAAAGTACTAATGTTAAAGATTGCTGACTAAGGAAAGTTTTCATCACTATGTCACCTCATTGCTCTGACCAAAGACTTACTGTTCTGGTTTTAACTCCTCTCTGGTAAGCATTTTTCCCAAACTCCTTTCTGAAAGAAGACCCAGTGCAAAGAGGCCTTTACTTACTATGTCCTGTTGATGAGTAGACTACTTAGAAAAAATTGGGGATTTAATGTGAACAGAATGGATTAAAATAACAAGGGTTTGATGGGCATTTCCAGTACTGTATTTAAGGGGGAAAAAATAGCACAGCTAGGAGCCTCTACATTGTCTCATGTTTAATATGGCCTGTTCATAAAGTTACCCTTTTCATTTTATGAGAATGGTCATCTAGCAAAAGAAAATGCTGTAAATATTTGTAACAACATTTTTTAAACCAGGCCAAAAGAAAAAAAAAAAAGGTTTTTGGGAACAAGTTAACATATAAAGTGGTTTTATATAACATCAATTGTCTTATATATTTTGATAAGCAGCAGTACCAGCTTTCATTTGTAACAGTTTGTGGCATTGGAAGAAAAGGATTCTGTAATTGTTGATGTGATTTATGTTATAAATGCAAAGAGAAGATAAATATTAAAAAACATATTTTCTAAATGCGCAGTGCATGGTTAATTCAAGCTTCTGTACACTACAGTATATTCCATTTCGTTCAGTTTGTATAAACTATTACTTGGTATCTCTGATCTCATTTTTCTAACAAGTATAACATTGTAGCATGCCTTTTAATAAATGTCATAACATCTGTACCCTCTTAAAATTTTTCTGTGTTTTTGTCTGTACTTTGGGTTTCTCCTTTGTCTTTTCTGTAATTCTAATGGTGTCATCTTTTCTCTTTTCCATAGCCATCCATCTAAACTTGTCATTGTTCTAAAAGCAAGCACATACCCACGTCACTTCAAAAACAAAACGCAAGGTCAGCTAACCACCTCTTTCAATTGAGGAATTATTCTCATTTTGAGGGATGACTGGTTTGCTAACCCTCAAGAACAAAGTCTTCTGTGGTGCTCCCTCTTCAGTACAGAAACCTGGCAGCACACTTGGGAGGCCTTTCTTGCTTTCTCTATGTATCATCTTTCCTCCTCTCTGTCTCTCACTCTCACAGACACAATGTTGGGCAGTGCTAAATCAGTACATTTTCTCTAGTTTAATTCCATTTTTGGCTTCTCTATGAAATTAGTATACATAAATTTTAAGGTAAGGAGGTCTGATCTTTAATTGAGTTTGTGTTTTTTGTAATTACAGGGTTACTCAGATATCAGTTACATGTATTGCTTTTTCTTAGATATTTTATTTCTAGTTCTTTATAGAGTTATTACATTGTGGGAACCTAAACACTGATTTTAATCTTATTCTAGATTCTTTTAGAAGTGGGCTTTTAATGAAATAGAAAATTAGATTAACTGATACTACTGGCTTCACCTTTAAAATACATAAATGTAATTAGATCATTTTAAGAATGAAGCATTTTTATCAGAAGATAAACATATACCCAAATTAGGTTTGTTACAAGCTTGTTAGTGTAGTGCATATTTATATCACAGAAGGTTTACAGCCATCACTAGGAGTCCTGTAGTTTTGAACATAAATTGAAAGAAATGACCTCCTTCAGTCGCCACCTTTAAAATTGAAGTGTGACTTGCCTAAAGCCACATGCCAGTTAACTACAGCCTGGACTAGAACCTGGTCTCTGTGGTGGCAATTGTACCCACGTGTATTTTTTTGGTCCTGCCAAATAAGTAGTGGTGGTATTGCTGCTAAAAGATAAAATGCCATCCTGCTTGTAAAAAATTTATAACTAGGTAATTGCAAGTTGTGAATTTTAAAAATCTTTAAAATGTACTTACTCTTTGTATTCATTTGCTGAGGTTGATCTGAGTACCACAGACTAGCTTAAAAACAAATTTATTTTCTTAATTTTCCCAAGTCTAGAAGACCCAAGATGTCTGTAGTGTTGATTACTTCAGAAACCTCTTCCCTTGCCCTATAGATAGCCACCTTTGTAAGGTCTTGCCTCTCTGTGGCGATGTGTCCTAATATCTAGGAATACTAGTCATATTGGAGCAGGACCCACCTGTCTTACTTCACTTTAATTTCCTCTATAAAGGCCCTGTCTCCTAACACAATTGTATTCTGGGATCCTGGGGATCTTCAACAGAAGACAAGTGAGCTACACGATTCACCCCATAACACTTAAATATAAACTGGTCATGTCACCAAGTTATGATTGTTCCATTGACTGAGCTAGTAGCTGGGAAAGATACAAAGATGTGACTTACCTTTTAGAACTGTGTAAACTTGTAGAAATGTCTCCCTAAATCCAGAAATTGAATTGTCTTGAACTCTTTGCCTTCCATGGGGAATCATAAAAGAAGGGTCAGGAGTTCTCTCTAGGCAACTAGTCACAATACACATGACTACAGCTAATTGAGAACACGTAGGAACACACGCTGCAGTAATGTGTCACTTGTGGAAATAAGCTTTTTGAGAGCAATGATTATTTCTAAGATGTAAGCCGTTACTTAACTAGTTTCAGAAATAATCAGGTGAAAGGACACTGCCAAGCAAACAGCCCAATTTCTGGTAGCCAGCATTTGGTGATAATTGAGTTGGGATGCTAGGTGAGGAATAGTTGGCAGTGTTAAATCCACTTTTATTATTTATGTGCTTATTCTTACATCAATCACTTTTATGTTGCCCTGTGTTTTTCTGTCACAGTTTATGCTGAGCTGATAGATATTTTTTTCCCACACAATGCAAGTTTGTATCTAATGTCACACATAGCAATGCATATGAAGCATGTACTGCTGCTGGCCATTCGGCCTTGAGCCCAAATTAGTAATGCCCTGCCCTTAAGAAACCTGTAGTCAAATGAGGAAACATGCATTAAATATTGTCATGCCATTCAGTGTACAGTTGTAAAAGACATGGACTTAACGAAAGAGGTATTTGAGAACATGGACTGTGATGCAGCCTTTTAAAATAGCAAAAGTGGGTTAACTATGGCTCACATCTAAACTGAAAATTTCTAGTAACAGTTTTGTTTAGGATTACTGCATTCTTAAATTTACATGTTGAATTCCCACCTCTGAGTATAAAAGTATAATCAGGAAATGTAAATGTTTCTGATGTCCCATAAAGACAAGTATATCTTGATTTCTATGCAGGGTAACAGTAAGAATGCCAGTGATTCTGTTGAAATAAGCTGTCCTCAGATTAATCTATGTCTTTGTTCTGTGCCTAAAGTTATAGAATCATCTGCCAAGTCCTTGATCATGCAGAACATAAAATTTTAAATTCTAAACTCTTATAAAGACTGTCTTTGGGGGATAAGTGAACTGGACTATGATGATGGCACACCGGTGATTTGTTGATGGGGAGCCCACAGGGATGACAAATGAAATGGAGAAAGGCACAAAATGATGTAAAAATAAACTTGTTAAAGACTGTCTTAGGAAAAAGGCATACAAGGAATCCAAACAGGGATATTTGCAGACGATATGTTAATTTATATGGAAAACCCTAAAAGCTCCACAGAGGAACTAATCAAAACCACCCACCAGTTTAGCAAGGTAGCAGGATATAAAATCAACACACAAAAGTCAGAGGCTTTCCTATACACAA
>NW_004567107.1:16028641-16030019 GCF_000260355.1 Condylura cristata
GGGATTACAATTGAGATGGAAAAAAAAATGTACAAGATGATGTAAAAATAAACATAAAATTAAAAAAAAAAAGACTGTCTTTAACCAAATGAAAACTGCTGTTAATTGATATTAGACAAAATACACTTTAGAACTATAGGCACTATTAGAGGTAAAGAAATTCATAATGATATATAATGGGATACTTTATACAAATGGACACAGTATGGCTACATAAAGGCAACATGGAAGGATTTCACAGATGTAATAGTGAAGGAAGCCATACACAAAAGGATATGTAATGTCATTCTATTTGCATCAAGCTCAAAAATGGATAGTGGTTATGTTTGGGAAGAGGTAATTGAGTAAATGAGGAATGGTTTCTGGTATATGATTAATGTTTTATTAATGTTTATAGCAGTTATCTACAAGTATTTACTTTCTGATAATTCGCCAACCATGTGCACTTAAGTTTTGTGCATTTAACTGTATTATACTTCAATTAAAAGGATTTTGGAAAATGATTGTAACTGAGCAAGGAACTATAAACCTTCTCAAGTCAGCTGATTATCCCACCCTGTAAGACCTTGTAGAGGCCCTATCTTCACATACAGCCACATTCTGAAGTACTAGGAGCTGAAATTTCATATAAAGGAGGGGAACACCAGCCAGGAACATTTTTCCCACTGGAGCTTGTAATCCTGCTAAGAGTCTTCAGGACATAAAAAACTAGTCCCAAAAAACTCTTTTCTAATCTTACTAATAGGCCTCTATTATGTATGCATGCAGGAAAAAAACAACTGATACTCCAGAGGTTTGAAAAGCAAAATTTTAAATTGCTAAAAACAATTCTCATAAAAAACACAGTAGGGGGTCCTCTCTGGTGGCACAACAGGTTAATGCACAGCATAAGGAAGCAGCCACTGCAGCATGAGTTCCATCCCTGGTCAGGAGCTGACCCACATGGCACAGCAGACCTCTCCTGACCCAGATGCTGCCCTCCTCAGCAGTGTATTTCAGTAGATCTGCCTGTTCTGCTCCCCACTCTCTGAATTCTCTCAGTCCCCACACCACTGGCCTGTACCGATCTTAAAAAAAAAAAAGTAGGACTTAAAAACTTTTTTTAACTTATTAATGAAACAGCAAGATGATGGCTAGAGGAAAAAAGTTAAGAAATCTAGGTTTTGTATAATTCATGGGAAAAGGAATTCTTAAAGTGCTAATTTAGATATAAAACCTGTTAACAATCTGCAGACAATTAGGACATTTTGGAGTTCTTCACTGGATTTTTTTTTTTTTACAAAGTTTATTTTTACATCATTTTGCACATTTATTTTTTTACATCTCGATTGTAATCCCCACGGGTTTCCCATCACCAGATCACCCCTGTGCCACCACC
>NW_004567107.1:16030730-16047553 GCF_000260355.1 Condylura cristata
ACTTTATTTTTGTTGAGTTTCATCAGTTCTCCGTATATTTTTGTGATCAGTCCTTTATCGCTACTTTTGTGTGAGAAAATGTTTTCCCAATTAGCTTCACTGGATATTTTTTTAAAGATTTGTTTATGCATACAAGGACTGGAGGATATTTTTTTAAAGATTTGTTTATGCATACAAGGACTGGAGTATAAGCCAGAGGTGCAGGGATGAGAGGACTTAACCAAAGACAGCGGGGAGCAGTACAGTTGGATCTACTGAAATACTCTGCTGAGGGGTACAGCAGGTGGGACAGGAGAGGGCTGCCACGTCATGAGAGTCACCTCCCTGGCTGGGACCAAATTTGTGCTGCAGTGGCGGTGGACAGCTTCATAGTGCTATGCTTCAACCTGTTGTGCCACCAGAGAGGGCCCTGGATATTTAATAAATCACATCCTTAACAATTTTCCACAAATTAACCTGTAACACTACAGGACTGTTAGTCACCGAATAGTTTTATATTATTTCTTCATTGTAGCTGAATAAAATTACCACATAGAACCTAGTAACACATTGGCCTTCATCTTGAGTCTCTTTGAATAACTGTGCCAGCCCTGGACTTTAATTGTGAACATTGACTTCTGGCTTCACGTCCAAATCACTGCAAGCTGTAGAAAGGCTTCCTGGAGGAGGGGGGGAAGTGAGCTCAATGAATAGGATGAGTAGGAGGAGCCAGATTAATTGCAGCACCAGTTCAGTCTGTAGCATTGGAGTTCTGGATACTTCTCTATAAATAACCTTCATTACTTCATGCAAAGTACTTAGGAGATTGCCTGCACTTGAAAAATGTTACCAAAAATTAGTTTTTATTAACAGTCATCCAACAACCCAGTTTCTCAAATTCCATGCTTTTTTTTTTTTTTAAATTCTTTTATGCATAGAAGAACTGGAGTTTAGGCCAGAGGTGTGGGAGAGGGGTTGGGGATTCACTAGAGACAGTGTGGGGAGCAGAACAGGAAGATGTACTGAAATACACTGCTGAGGGAGGCAGCAGGCAAGACAGAAGTCTGCTGCGCCATGTGGGTCTGCTCCTTGGCCGGGGATTGAACTTGTATGTTAGTGGCTGCAAATAGCTTCATAGTGCTGTGCTTTAACCCATTGCACCACCAGGGAAGCCACTCAAGAGTTAATTTAATGGTTAATATTTAATGTTTTGAAAAAGTCAAAGATGTCCCAAACTAAAGATTAAGTAGCAGCTTTACACCATCACCTGAGAGATGATAAATGGTTTGGCCAGAAAACAATGGAAATAAGCATAAAGCTGGAGGAAGTTCCATGATCCACCAGTTTCTACCCTGGCATGAGACTGTCCATCAAAGATCTGGGGAGGAACTTGGAACTCATGACGTCAGTGGACATTCATGGATAAGGTGTCCAGGCATACCAGCCGCAAAGCCCGAGATCCAAAATTTCATCACACTTAATGTTACTAACCCTAAGGATCAGCTCTATTCTCCAACTCAGCAGGAATTTAAACGAATCAAGGAACTGTCAGCAGGGGAGAGCTTCAACGGGACAGCTTTCCTTATCCCTGGTAGAACTTCCTTCTTTGCACTATTTTTTCCACTTAGAGTAGTGGAAAAACTGCTCTTTAGCTTTCTCTGAAACGCATACAAACCTCAGGCGCCCTATTCTTAGTGTCACTGCGGCATTGACAATAATGCAGTCGCTAAAACAAAGCAAGGGCAACTTTTGAAACCAAATGTATTTTGGTATCTAAATGAATCTGTTTGCTAATCTTGCTAATATGGTACCAGTGTGAGCCCTGAGTACACGACCTTGCATTTTAGGCAGTAGGAAGGGACAGCGTTTCTAAGGTCAGGACTGATGCTGCTTTATAGAGCCAGATGTGCAGACAAATCTGCACGTGGATGGAAGTGATAGGACACACGACCTCGGACACAGCTTTATCCCTAAGGCTCGTCTAACTGCTTTTCTAGGCGACTGACTCAAAGTTGTGTCACTTAAACACTTCTGGAGGACTTTTCTGGCAAACGTTGAGTATCAGGAAGGAAAAGTTTCCTCTTAAGAGTTTCACAGAGGAAATTTGGGTCTATCCCTACACAAGAAAAACTTAGCCTGACTTTACCCTGCAGCTGGGCCAGGATGAGGTGGGGCTTTGTTTCCCTTGGAAAACAATCTTAAAACCCTTGTTCTTTAGAGCATCATGAAGATGAAAACATGAGAAGACAGTTTCATGTCAAGTTGAAGAATCTGGAAATGGATTTCTGTTATAAATGCTAATGAGAACAAACAAGGTTGCTAAATGAGCCTTTATATTTCAGATTCAATATCTTTCCGGGCTTTGATTCTATGTTCCATAACAAACCAATGCGATTAGGGCCCTTCCTGGTGACCCAGTGAGTTAAAGTGCAGCACTATGAAGCTCTCCGCAGCCAAGGAGGTGACCCACATGGAGCAGCAGACCTCTCCTGACTCACCTGCTGCTCCCCTCAGCAGTGTACTTCAGTCAATCTGCCTGTTTTGCTCCCCACTCTGTCTCTGGTGAATACTGTTACCACACACACCTCTGGCCTGTACCCCGGTTCTGTATGATAAGTAAATTAATCTTTAAAAAAAATTTAAGTGGATTGGATGTTAGTTTTTTTTTAAACATTCGAAAAAGTCAGCCTCATCCCAAAGTAAGATAAAAGTTTCTAAACTAGTGATGTGAATAGTTCTTTGGTCACCTATGAACTTCACTATGGAACCGAAGAAAATGGTGCAAATTTTGGCATTAGCATTCAGACAGTCACAAAAATAGACAAATCCAGTTGTCTTCTGTCATCAGCAAATTGTCTTGGTGGCCTGCAGGCCTCAGCTGCCTGCCTGGGGTTCCGAGCACTTCCTGCAGCCATACCCACTCTTTATCCCTTTTTCCTCTTCATGTGTTCAGGAATCACCCCTACCTAACTGGCCACCTCGCTCTGTCCTCCATCAGTGGCCTAGTGCCATGTTCATGCTCTCCTGCCTCTTCCAGCTCATTGACTCAACTGGTTTTCCTGTCAGTCTTGCAAGTGTGCTCAAGTTCCTTTGGTCTTAAAACAAGGAATAGAAGTCCTCAGTGCTCCTTTGCCTTCCCTCCTGATTCTAATCTTCCCCCTCTCAGTCAAACATTCATGTGGAATTGCCACTTCCTACCTTCATCGAAGCTCTCTCTCTCTCTCTCTCTCACTTTTGCCATATCATAAGAACTCAAAATCAGACTTGTTTTAAAATAAAAACCTACACCATCCCTAAAACGGAGAACACTGACTTAGTGTTCACAGCAGGAACGGAAGCACAGATGGTTTAAACATGCAATACAAACAACAGCATTTGGCTACTGAATGTATGCTGAGTCCCACCTCGGTTCTACAGCTGCTCCTGAATGCTTTCTCATTCCTTAGTCTCCATGTGCCTGTCAGCCTGGGATGTCACACTTGAATCTCTGTACTTTATAACTGGGAAAATAAATTTTAAAAATAAAATGTCATGGCTCTCCCTGGTGGCGCAGTGGGTTAAAGCACTGCACAAAGAAGCTTAAGCCACTTCCGCATGAGTTCAATTCCCGCCCGCCCCAGAGGAGATACACATGGCGTGGCAGACCTCTCCTGACCCGCCCGCTGCTCCCCTCAGCAGTGTACTTTGTTGATCTGCCTGTTCTGCACCCCACTCTGTCTCTGGTGAATCCTCTCACCCTCTACATCTCTGGACTGTACCCCAGTTCTGTACGAATAAATAAATAAATCTTTAAAAAATAAATAAATAAAATAAATAAATAAATAAAATGTCATTGGGCTCCCCCTGGTGTTGCAACAGGTTAGGACACAGCACTGCAAACCGACTGCAGCCACTTCAATGCAAGTTCAATCCCCGGCCCCAGAGGTGACCCACATGGTGCGGCAGACCTCTTCTGAGGCTGCTGCTCCCCTCAGCAGTGCACTTCGTAGATCTGCCTGTTCTGCTCCCGACTCTTTCTCTGGTAAAGCCTCTTACTGCCCCTGCATCTTTGGCTTGTACCCTAGTTCTGTATGAATAAATAAATCTTAAAAAAAAAAAAACCTGAAAAAGCTTAAAAAAATAAAATGTTATTTTTCTGGAGGAAGCATGGAGCAAAGACATGTGAGGAAGCTGCTGTCCTTGCTTCTTGGCCTTGGTCTTTCACCAAGGACTTAGGGTACATGGAAGGAGACACTTAGAAAAGATGTGGGTGCAAGATCCAAGGGGAGTCTGCCAATGGCAGCTTTGTCTTGACTTGGACTAAAATTTTCCTCTTTTCATCCCACACTTGCCTGGCCCATTCTGCCCCTTTCCTGTGGTTTCCACCAGAAGGTGCCTTAGACTTGTGGTAAAGCTTTCAGGCCTCAGTGTCCTTCTCTGAGCCAACCCTTTTTGGCCAGGCATTTATTAATGAGGAGTTGGGTAACTTTGGGTGTCTAACTGGAAACTGTTCTCTTCTTCCTATTGTACACTAATTGAAAGCCTTATGCATTACGAGTATGTTTATCTTTATGCAGCAGGTGGCAGAACCTATTTAGAGAGTGCAAAGTTTGGGGGTCCCAGGGTTCCATTCAGTCTGCCCACTATCAGATTTCACAACCATGAAAGGACTTAAGCCATCTCTGGGCTTCTCCACGGCACAGGCTTCTGTAAGTGCAAATGTGTTTGTGTTTTCTAGTGTTGGTGTTTTGGATATTTCTACATTGTCACTGACCCTCAGAAAAATGGACTTGGATCTTATTGCAAAAGTTCTTTTCTATTAAAGAAAATGTAAAATATTATTCTCTGTTCCTCCCTGTCCTCATTGTGAGACTCGGACATGTACCCTCCCCATAAGTTGGGAAACACTGACCTAGAGCTAGTAGACCTGTAGATACATAATCATCCCTTCTCCTCAGTAGATCATGAGTCCAGCCTTAACACGTCAGTGGCAATGCCGTTCCCAGGAAGTGTAAACGATTAGAATGCAAACACAACCTTGCAATTAGGGCTTCTGAATGCCAGTGACCTTTTCTTTCATGGTGGAAATGTCATTGTCATGTTTCTCTTTTAATTTGTGACTATGAATGTCATCACTTGCTCTTCTGCTTACCAGCCACTACATAAATGACACAGTCACATATAATTGAATTTCCCAAGATTGCAGACCTATTTAAAGGGAGGCATCCTTGATTTAAGGAGCAACAGATAAAACCTGGAGAAGTAAAGTCCCTGGTGAGACCACAGAGAGTCTGAAGACAGCTGGGCTCTGTACAGGGGGAATAACCCGCCATCATGCACTCAAGTGGGATGGGAGGCCCTGGGGTCTGAAACACAATGAAGGGGAAGGGGGGCAGTGAAGTCATGTCAGGGGTATCTAGATGTGCTTGTGGAACAGAAGTATAAAATTCACAGCTCCAACAATGAAGTAAAGTTCCTCTCCATGGGCCAGGAAACCGCCCTCCATGTTGTGGCCACGTCACCAGGATGCACAGCCTCCAGAGTCTCCTCGAAAAGGAAGGCACCCTCATTCCTACAAGCTCATTCTGCCCCTAGAGCGCTGGCCAGAATTATACAGCCCCAGCCTAACTGTCAGGGAGACTGGGGAAGTTGAGGGGGCAGATGCCTCTCTGGACAGATGATAAATTGAAATGGACCCGAAGAAGAGTCAGGGAGGGAGCAGAATATGCCATGGAAAGGAAATAGGGTGTGTGGGAGGTTTGGGGAGTAGCAATGAATGGCATGAGGCTAGAGTTCAGGGAGGTCTGGAGGGGAAAGTGAGGGGTGCTGTAAACTGCCAGCGCCGTGCCAGGCTGGGGAATTGGGATGCGATCGCATGGGTCAAAGGAGCATTAAACAAGAAGCTGTGGGACTTTTGTGCAGCTCTTTCCAGCCCCATTTCTGACAGGAAGTGCAGGAGACTTTCAGCAAGACCAGGTTTGAGGGGCCCCCCTGGTGGTGCAGAGATTAAAGAGAGTGCTAGCAAGACATCCTCCCTGCCTGCCCCCCCCCACCACAGTTTGAGTTTGTTGTCAGTTGGCTGGGAGCTGACCCACATGGCGCAACAGACCTCAAGCTTACCCGCTGCTCCCCTTAGCCATGTATCTCGGTAGATCTGCCTGTTCTGCTCCCCACTCTGTCTCTGGTGAACCCTCTCACCCACCCATCCCTGCACCTCTGGTCTATACCCTAGTTCTTCTATGCATAAATAAATAAATATTTAAGAAAAAAGACAAGATGATGTTGATCTTCAGCATCAGGTTCCTGGCTCTCTCGGAGAATCGGCAGAGCAGAAGAGCTGCAAACATGGATTCTGGGGTGGACAGCCCAAGCTTGATGCCAGTGCTATCATTAGTGATAGTGAGACTCTGGGAAGGTGATTTGCCTCTCTCACTTAACTTCCTATCTGTAAGCTGAGGTAATATTAAGAGTGGCTATTACAGGGTGGGGAGGAGGAAATGAGTGTCTGAGGTGCTCAGAAAGTACCTGACACAGAGAAGGTACAGTGTGACTTCTGCTGCACTGGCCATTTATCTTTGCCTCAGGTCCTCTTATCAGTACAACCCTGGAGAACAAATGTGCAGTGGATGGCAGAATAAACAGCTCCATACTCCTAATATGAACAGAATGTCAGCAGCTGAGGGACATGTCTACAAGACCTTTGTCTAGTCTTGACACTTCAGCACAGAAAAAACCCATCTGGGCATGATGAGGTGAGCTGGAATTATTGTTGTCGGAGAAAACACAAGCTACACAGGAACACTATTTTAGTAAAGGTTATCCCGATGTCATAATATAGAATAGCGTGTGCTGATACAGCTCGATTGCCTGGGATATACTTACACTGCCACACTCGATACGTGAAATTCAAATTTAACGGGGCCTCTTGTATTCTTATATTTGTTGGAGATGGCAGGAAGTCTGGAAACGTTTTGTTGACATTTTGGAACCGGTTGTCAGCCCCAGCCACAGAGAGGGACGAGCTGCAGCTGACATTTTGAGAGGCTCAGCTGCCAGGACACCAGCAGCTCTGGCGGGCCTGTGGGCTCTGCAGGCCAGGCGGAGCAAAGCGCAGGCCGAAAGTGGAGGAGATCCGCTGTTGGGGCAGCGCAGGGCGTGAGCAGAACTGTCTGGGCTGATAGTGCCTCAGCGGCCCTTGTCTGCGCCGCCCACACCTTGGCTGGAAGCTCTCTGCGACTTGAAGGGTCAAAGTTTGTTCCGCTTGGTCTGCGGCTGGAGGACCGTGGAATCCTTCTGGGCACTGTGCCTGTCCGAATGTCCTCACGGCCCCGCGCCTGAAGCAGGGTACAGGCAGAAGGGTGTCACGACTGCGCTGATCCTCGCCTCCTGCACAGACTCCCGGCACAGCTCGGGGCCCAGGGGCGCGGCTCCCCAGGACCTGCAGACTCGCTCCGCCTTCGTGCAGAGGACAAGCGAGTCTCCGGAAGAGCTGCCCCTTTATTTGTAGAGCCTGAAGCAAGAAGCAGTGGACCTCTTTGAAAAAAAGGTGACCTCTTTGAAAAAAAGGTGGAAAGTCAGAAAGTGCTGACTTTTATATGGCTGAAAGTTGGCAGGCTATTAAAGAGGACTGAATTTAATTATTATTGCTCCTGTCTGGGTGTTCTGCTGAGAAACTGATGATGTGATGAGTAATAAAATGAAAACATGTATCATTTATAAGATACATATATCTATAAACTGGGTTTTTAAAAAACATTTATTTCAGGAAAACCATGCTAAAGAGTTTCACATAATTTGTTTCCCATTGGCAATATTCACCTACAGCAGAGGTTGGCAAGCTTTTTCTATGAAGGGCCAAGTAGTATAAATTTTAGGTTTTTGGGGTCATATAATTTCTGCAAAAACTCAGTTCTGCTTCTCTAACATGAAATAATAAGACTTTCTTTACATAATAAAACCAGCTTAGTACTGCCGGATTGAAAACAAAATATAATTGTGTTCCCAGGGTACAAAATTTGAATATGTTTGATCAAAAGCCATTAATCAAAATAAAAGTTGTAAGTTATTTTATACATTTTCAGTAAGCTAGTTTCTAAATGTCCAAATCCTCTGTAAAGGGTAGCATACAAATGATGACTAATTCAACACTTTAAATCCCCATAATTTTTGAAAAAAAAAAAAACTTCAATGTCTTACAGACCTAATCTTTTAAAATATTTTCATATAAGTAAAACTATCCACGAATCTAGACTTTCCTATTGATTTAGTTACTGACAGAAGGAGCTGATCTCATAGGGCTCAGAACTAGAGCTAAATATTCACACATATGAATTGTTAATGTTACTAAATGTTACTCAGCTGACAAGAGCAACTGTAAAAACTGCAAATTTGTAAGAACTTCCTGGAGTCACAAGTTAGGCAGAACATAAAGAAAAACAGAAAATGAATGTGGCTGCTGAGAAATAATACATTAGGAAGAGTTTGTCACATTCTGAGTAGGGAGAGAAAGGTTTGAATAAATTAATGTCTTCTTTCTTTTCTGTTACTTTTAGTTCAAAATGGTCCAGTCACTTTGAAACATCTACCTCAGATATCAGCAGTTATACAAAGAGAACATTTGCCAGCATTCAGAAACTGTTACTTCTTATTGAAAGAAGGCTGGGCAAGAGAGGTGGAGAAACATCCCCTCTGTCTGGATGGGATGGCTCCAGAGATGGCTGTTTCAAATGAAGGTTGCTCATGCCCAGGCTCAGACAAGGCTCCTGAGGGAGGAAGCGCGCATGTGATTTTTAATAAATTAATATTTTTTTAGTTTTATTTTACTTTATGCATACAGAACTGGGGTACAGGCCAGAGGTGCAGGGACGGTGAGAGGATTCACCAGAGACAAAGTGGGGAGCAGAGGAGGCAGATCGACAAAGTACATGAAGTACACTGCTGAGGGGAGCAGTGGGCGGGTCAGGAGAGGTCTGCTGCGCCATGTGGGTCACTCTGGGGCCAGGGATGGAACTCACATTGAAGCAGCTATTGCCAGTTTGCAATACTGCACTTTAACTCATGAGAGGTCTGCCGTGCCATGTGGGTTACCTCGGGGGTGGGGATCGAACTCATGCTGAAGTGGCTTTAGCTTCTTAGTGCTGTGCTTTAACCTGCTGCGCCAGCAGGGAGGGCCAGGTCTGGTTTTTTGATGTCAGGATTCTAGGATTCATACATTCATCCTGCCCTCAATTTGTAAGCTCTTTGAATGAAGGAGAGTAGCTCTCTGATTGAGACAGAACTTGCAGTGCTGTGCTTTAACCCACCAGGGAGGGCCAATAAATTAATTTTTTGTGTTTATGCCACATCGTTCTTTTCTTCTTTGAAATTACTCTGTAGTAAAACCTCCCATGGGCTGAGGAAGCTGCAGGTGATGGTGGAGGGACAGGTCTCCTGGGGCTCTGGGACCCCATTGTGGCCAAGCTGGCCCAGGTGGTGGCATTCGTGTGCTGGAGGGCACCCACATTTCTGGCAATTTCTCGTTTTGTTTTGTTTTTAAGATTTATTTATTCATGCATACAGAACTGGAGTACAGGCCAGAGGTTTGAGGGTGGTAAGAGGTTTCACCAGAGACAGAGTGGGGAGCAGAACAGTCAGATTGACAAAACACACTGCTGAGGGAGCAGCAGACTAAACAGAAGAGGTCTGCTGTGCCATGTGGTCACCTTCCTGGCCGGGGATTGAACTTGTCTGAAGCAGCTGCACCCAGCTTCTTCGTAATGCTGCGCTTTAATCCTTTGCCTCACCAGGGAGGGCCTCTGTTTCTGGCAATTTCTAAAGAAACATGGTTCAACCCCATGAGGACCCTGAGCACATCAATGGGAAGGGTGACTCCCTTTTTTGAGATCCCACAAATCTTTCTTTAAATCAGACAAACACTTCTAGAAAACTTCTAACAGCAATGCTTCTATAAAATAGATACTGCTTCTTCCATCTTTGTAAAGATTCCAAATACAGTGTGTGGTTAAAGGAAGCCAGCGAATCTCCTTGTCTGGTACCTCCCCTTTTAGTCCACCCTAGAGACATCGTAGGGGCTAGCCAGAGACCATCTCAGGATCATGACTTCTGGGTGAGATAAAAAGTTGGTTTCCAGAAAGCCATTTATAGGACATTCTGGAGTCATGTTCTAAAAGACCACAGGGTAGCTGCAATGGATTATATCTAAGGACATAAAATATAATGAGTAGGCATTTAAGATTCTATACTTGAATTACATAAAATTCGAGTGTCTCATGGGCATTTACCAGATAAAATTCGAGTGTCTCATAGGCATCTTCCAGATATATGAGAAAAGATCCATTTGCAACACTGGTCAGACAATTTCAGAGTGTTGTAGTCAGTTTGGGGTATAAATAGCTCTTCAGGTAGATATTGTTTAAAGCAGTAACACGAGGAGTTACCCAGAGTGATGAAAGAATGCTCATGAGAGGGAGCTAAAAAAACATCTAGCTGCAATACCAGCAACTTCTATTTATCCTTCTGAGTAAACATCTTTCGGTATTTGCATCAAGAACCACTCCTCCCAAACTCAGTCTCTGGGGCTTGGGTGAAGATGACCCCAAACCCTGGGTGGCCCTGATCCTATTATCAGTTCAGTGTGGTTGGTTTAAGTATGGCCACCTGTCCCCAGGGATAACTAGTCCTAGGTGTTTGTGTCATTGTTGGGAAAGAGAAGCTTTCTCTGTCCAGGGGATTTGAAGCTCAAAGGTATATGAACCACTACATACCACTACAGCAATAGGTATATCTCACTGTGCGGGGAGTGTGTGTGTGTGGGGTTACCTGAGAGTGGGCCCAGCAGAACTGGGAGGACTCTAGAAGCTGGATTCCAGTGGCTTTGTTTGAATTTGGTCAAGTTAGGTCTATGAAAACCTCTGGGTGATGGGAGTCCATCAATCTAGTTACTTTTAACCTTTGGATCATTTAAGTCCCTTGAACCCGAAGCCTAAGTAGTACACAGCATGGCGAACCAGGAAAGAGGAATTCTGTTGGCAGTGGCTGAGTTGGCAAACCAGCCAATATGGAGAGAAAGAGTGAATGGGCAGGTGCAGGTGGCTTGATTTGTTGATGTGACAACCTGTGCTTTTTGTGAGCACCTAAGGTTTGTGACTTGTCAGTCCGATTTTATGGCAGGTACTCGCAAATTGTATTTAAGAAGTCACTGCCATGATGAGAAGGAATCACTTGATTTAAAAACGGCCAAAGAGCACTTAGGGTGTATTCCACAAACCTGCCAAAGAAAATCAAAGCATAGGAAAGCTTTTGAACTGGCTAATACATGCTTCCTTTGTCATTACACATTTTGGCACTGGTTCAAAGTTTCTCACTCATATTCATTTTCAAACAACCATGTGAGCAAGTCAGTACAGTGGGGGTGTGATGTGAGTCCTGGAGACTGCCAGTGTGGGCGACAGTCATGGGAGACACATCATTACCTAGGAACCACCAAGCCCTGAATGAGCAGGAAATGAGACACTTAAGTTGATGACTAGCTTGTCGTTTTGCTACACTGGCGTGCACTGAAGATACATAGATGAGCAGAATACTGACAACCGTTCTGACAGTCACAGACTCTATTCCTTCCTTTTTCTGTGAAAATGTGGAACACTTTCTAGATGTCGGGAGTTTTGCCACGGGTTGGGCTGACTGGTTAATGTGCATACTCCATGATCTTGTGCAACTTCGAGTCAGCAGGAAAGACAGACAAGTAAATGCTACATGTGATTTATTGGGAGAATTTGAAAGTAGAAATAAACACTAACTATTTATGTATTTCACAATATGCAAACGATACCTCAATTTAAACAAAAATAGAAGGAAAAGCAATCACATGAATGCAGTCCTGGGTATTATCAAAACAGAGGTGATTTGAGGAAGATAGAAAGCAGATGTGATCAGATTAATAAAAACATGACAGAACAAAGGCACCTCTAATCCCATGGAGACAGAAAGAGAGGCTCTCCAAAAACAGGACCTTTCTGATTAGAACTCCAGATAACCCCAAATTCAGGGACAGCAGGAGCTGTAAACATCTGTATCTATTTTCTCCTTTAGAAATGGATAGCTGTGAATTTTTTTCCCCAAATGAAATTGTAATTAAAGCTCCTGTTTACTAAATAAAATGAAAGTCATGATATAAGAGACTCCCAGGAATAGTGACCGCTCACGGGATCCTCTAACCCTCAAGACAATGGAGTTGGAATCACTGTAACCAATCTCCATTTACACCCAAGAAAGCTAAGGTTCTTCTCGGGGCTGAGGAACTCTATCTGTACTATTAATTCTAAATGCTAGAGACCCTGATGTAAAAATAAGAACAGACCATCAAAAGCATGAAAGAGTTGAAGAAAATCAGCAGAAGAATCATCAAACTCCACAAACAAATGAACAATCTCCTACCAAAACAATGAACAAGGAAAGAAAAGAACTTTAAAAATATAGTAGTTGGTCTACACAGAGGAGTTCAAGAAGTGTTGTTTCTACAGAAATAAAAATCATTCTATTAAAAACAAAGCAAAATTTGTGCCTCCCTGCAGCCTGGAGGTTAGTTAAGTCAGTGTTATCACCACTAAGGCCTGAGCTGGATCCCAGCCATGGAGCCGACCCACATGGCACAACAGACTCCTGTCTGCCCTCAGCAATGTTTTCCAGTTGAGCAGCCAGTTCTGCTCCCCACTGTTTCTGGTGAATCCCCCCTGCACCCTAGTTCTTGTACCCAAAACAAAACAAAACAAAACAAAACAAAAAAAGCAGAGTTCTTGGAAATTAAAAACATGATTGTTGAAATTAAAAATATTTCAACCACTAGACTGAAGTGCAGATAGTCTTGGATGAAGATCAAATGAGTGAAATGGAAGATTGAGTTAGGATGCTCCCATTTCAATGAATAAACACAGAGAAGATGAAGAGAACAAGATGAAGACGGAGTCATGGGAGCTAGAGGCCTACCACAAATTAGAGGGTTAATTGAGAGAATGAAATAATCAAAAGAAAATCTATGTTGAACAAAGACTTTAGCTTACACATTAAAAGGGTTTGATGCATGTTGGGCAATAATAATGAAAACCTACATCCTCATGCAATTTCTGAATTTTAAGGATAAAGAGAAAAAGCCCTAAAGCTTGGATGGGGATCATTGGAGATACATCACTTGGAAAAAATTGATAACCAAATTCTCATCTGGACACTAATTCTAGCAGACAAAATTCTGAGGGCAAATTATTATGAGCATAGAATCCCAGACCTCATGAACATATCATTTAATTATCTTGAATTCAGAATTCCATGCTCAGTTCATCTTTAATTCAATTATCAAAGCAAAATCAAGATCTATTTGGATGTGCAGTGGTGATTTAAGATTCCCATCCAGGAATATTTTCTGAAAGGAAAATGCCACGAGGTACCAGAAGAAAAGGAAGAATGAAGTGGAAGGGAAGAAAAGAAAAAGAGGAAGATATAGGACAGCAAAAACAGCAGTAGGTTAAAACACACACACACACACACACACATACACCCTGTAAAACCTGTAGCTAAGACCATTGCAAAATAACTGCACAAAGGATTTGTATTTTGAAGAGTGCACAGTTTGCCCAGGTCTGTAGTGAGGCCCCCACTGCTTTATCAGAGGAAGTCCAGCCTTCACAGCTGCTGTGAGCTTCCTCATCTATTGCGTCAGTCATTTCTGGATGTGCCCACTGCTCAGGGCTTTGGGAAGCTGCAAGGGTCCTCGGGCTGATCCTTGGTCCGGAAATGGGCTGTCAGAAGGCTTCCTCTCAGGGTGTGCAGAACAAACAGACAGACAGCTGAGGCTTTCTTAAGAGAGGCAGGTGACTGTGTGTGTGTGTGTGTGTGTGTGTGAGAGAGAGAGAGAGAGAGAGAGAGAAAGAGAGAGACAAAGACTGGGTGGCAGAGCCCTAATCTCACTTGATTTTGCCCCTCCAGCTTCTGTGGATGGGCTCTAGGGGTGAGTTTTATGTGTGTGCATTTGCTAGTGTAACAGGAGAAGGGTGCTGGAGGGTGCTGGAGGGTGCTGCTGTGAACATTGGGAGTGCCAGGGGACTTCTTGCAAAAATGAGAAATCTACTTTTGCTTGACTTGAAATTCAGCACACATTTCTGCAAAGCAGCAGGTCCCTCTCATCGCTCTTGACAAATCTTCTGGAGATGAAGATTCCATTCAGGGAGTCTTGGGACTTTCGGGCAATGGGACATCTTTCAAGGGGGCCTTGTGGTATTCTCAGAGGTGGATGCTTGTGGGGATGGAGTGGCCTGTTACAGAGGGATTCACTTTTATCTGTTTCAAACAGTTTTCAACCACTATAATCCAGAGACTTCAAACATTTAAATTACTCCTGTTATTGCAAACTTCCTCTTAAGCAATAAGTTCAATACCAGAGCATGTCAAGCTCATTACATTAAGAAACCCACCTATTAGCAACTTATTTTCAATTTGCCAGCCCATTAGTCTTATTCTTGGGCAGCCCCTGGAAAAGCAGGACATCATTTCTTGTGATCATCCCTGTTGATGAACAAGAGATTTTTCCAGAATTCCCACATATTTGGCATTCAGCCTTTCTGTTCCTTCTCTTGGCTTTATATCTAAATGGTAATCTACTTGCAAACCCCAAATTTTACAGTAGAAGCAGACAGTGAAGAGTAGCCTGGGGGAAAATATCGATCGACTAAACCACTGTTCACCTTAGTGGGTCTGTCCTTCCCTTCCCTGCACTCCTGGTTGTCCCACAGCCAACTCAGTGCACTCCTACCCACTGTGTCTCAGGGATGGGGGGTCTGGGAAAGGTTTAATTATGCATACAAGAACTGCGGTACCAGCCACAGGTGTGGGGGTGAGGGGATTCACCAGAGACAGAGTGGGGAGAAGAACAGGTGGATCTACTGACATACACTGCTGAGGGGAGCAGCATGTGAGACACCTTCCTGCACCATGTGTGTCACCTTTCTTGCTGGGGATCAAACTCGTGCTGCAGTGACCGGTTAACAGATTATAATGAACAAAATCTCATTATTGGGATGATTTTATTTTTACCTGGCAGAAGTCACTTATCTCTCTACTGGAAAAGTGAATTTCCATTGTTATAGACAATTTTTTTTTGCATTCTTATTAATTTCTACAAGTTAACATCTACTCATATGGAGTTGCAAAATAGCCTAGACAATCCACTAACCTGCATTCCAGAAAGTCCATCAAATGTGTACAACTTGGGCCTCCCTGGTGGTGCAGCAGAACTATCAAGCTATAGCCAGCCTCTGTTGCATGAGTCCATTCCTGGCCAGGGAGCTGACCCACATGGTGCAGCAGACCCCTCCTGTTTCATCCGCTGCCCCCCTCAGCAGTATATTTCAGTAGATCCACCTGTTCTTCTCCCCATTCTGTCTCTGGTGAATCTTCTCACCCCTTGCACCTCTGGCCTGTAGCCCAGCTCTTGTATGCATGGATAAATAAAATAAATCTTACAATAAAGGTATACAACTCTATATAAAATCAGATAATTTCCCGAAGGGATACTAGACAATACCCAGAACCCCACTGAAAAGATACTGGTATTCTCTTTTGTTCATTTCTAAGTTTTGGGCAATTTTCTCTGATATCATCAATTTAAAAATATGATTATATTTGCAGGGGAGGCAAGGCAGAGAAGAAGTACAATTGGCTAAAAATGTCTTGAATCGTATTTTTATTGAAACAATTACATTTTCAAAGTTCATGGGGAATTATTCTTAACAACAACAACAAAATCTAAATGGTAGACGAAGGACTGCAGTGCCTCACCGTCCAGCTCCTAAACTCCAAAGTAGGCTCTTCTATTTGCTGGGGGGGAAAATTAGCAAGAAATGCTGTGAAAGAGCCAAGTAAGTTTATTTTTAACTACTTCTCTTTAAGGCTGCATAAGTTTAGCCATTATATGGGTGTGTTCACAGATAGTTAGATCTAGAGCAAGCTCATGGGACCAGCGGAAGCAAGTGAGGATATGGGTGAATAGTGGGGGCCGCAGCTGAGAGCCCCACTGAGTTCACAATGGGACTGAAAGCCGTCTAACTGGAATTTATTTTCTCCTCCAGCTTGCTCCCTTTGGGTTTCTAGCTGAGTGACTCCCACCACCATCAACCCAGTTGATCACCCAGAAATTTAGGTGAGGTTTGCAATTTTCTTTCCCTCCACATTCTACCAGTCACAAAAGCCAGTGCCACTCTCATCTGCCACTCCATCCTCTGCCAATGGCCTGGTCGTGTCTTCTCTTGCCCAGATTCCTGCAGCAACTCAGGCTGATCTTCCCGCCTCCCATGCCCCAATCTCAATTCCACAAGGCAGACAGGGAGCCTTTCTGATGAGGTCACTGTCTGCTTAAACCCTGTTACAGCTTCTCAGCTGGTTTATGAGTTCTCATTTATCTCCTGCGCTTAATGTTTCTCTTCAGTCCTCTCTCCCACTTCAAGAAGGACCTCCTCCACATTTCTAGAGTACATTCGTGCCCTCCACATTTCTAGAGTACATTCGTGCCTCGGTCCCTTCGAAATCGCTCTCTATTCGAAATCGCCCTCCTCAAGAAATAGAGATCGGCTCTCCTCCTCAACTTTAGTTTTACTTCCTCCTCGAAGCCCTCCCTGAAGCCCCAGGCAGGGTGATCTAGAGGAACTACAGCCATTTCCTCCCCCCTTCTCCCCAGCTCTGCCTCCCTTTGAGTTCTGTCACCGGGTATAGACTGTCTTCCCTGGGTGGCCTGGGCCTGTTGGCTTCTTGCTCTCTCTCTCTGCCCTTGGAGAGCCACTTCACCCTCGTTCTTTTTTTTTTTTTTTTTAACTTTCTCAGAG
>NW_004567107.1:16048159-16053212 GCF_000260355.1 Condylura cristata
GGATTGCCGGGCGCGGACGGTGAGTGCGGGCGGGGAGCGCGCACCGGGCCCTCCGCGGGGCCCTCTCGACGCCGAGCGCGCTCGGACGCTTCCCTGCCCCTGGGCTGCACTGGCGGGAGCAAGGGCGTGGAGCTCAGGTGGTGCCCGCGCCGGCCGTTGGGGATCTGGGAGGCGGATCTCTGCCAAGCAGAGGGGGCTCCCTGGCCCTCGCCCCGGGGCCGTCGGGGGAGGCCTGGTTGGAGACGGCCAGGCTGGCGCCTCTGCTGCAAGACCGGCCGCGCGCTCTGCGTGAGACCCCAGGCGAGGGGGGTGGGGGAGCGTGTGGGGGCTGGGCTCGAGTTGCGGCCCGGGGGAACGAGCCGGCCTGGCCGGCGTGGAAGGGCGTGGAAGGGCGTGGAAGGGTGTGGAAGGGCGTGGAAGGGCGTTGAGGCTGCACAGGCCGGCTTCCGGTTCTGCTGTGGCTTTCTGTGTGACATTTTGACCCGAAGCAATTTTCTTTCATCCTCCACCTCACAGGTTGCCCAGGGAAACTTCTCAAGGGCCTGTTAAACGAATGAATCAATTAGTGAATGATTTATTTTTGTCAACTTCCTTAAAATTCTTTAGCACCACATTAGCATTCGGTTCTTCATCAAAGTGAAAAAAAGCAGACAGACTAGCGAATAATCCATTTACAAGCAGTGGGGATAGTTTTTTCTTCTTCTTTCTGAGGAAGCAGGATTGACAGTGGTAGGAGTTATAGGATCATTCAGAAAGGTGAGGTGAGAGCATTTACCCAGATAACTAATGGAAGGGAGAGGGCCTGCTATACAGGCTGGAGAGGGTGCGGGTGGTCCGAGGAGGACCAGAAGATGACTTCCAGGGAAGGAATCTGGCGGTGGCATGGGTGAGGTGACCCTTGAACTAGGCCATCGGGGATTGGTAGTATTTGGATATGAGAAGCTGAGGAAAGGCATTCCAGCTTGTAGTGGAGGGCCCAGCGAGCTCCACAAATATGCACAGAGGAATGAGTTCCAGATGGCGGGGAGGACATGAGGAAGTATGTGCAGTCACCAAAGCAAGAGGCCTGTAGTTAGGTGACTGACACATGGGAGATGGATGGGAAATGGAGTTGGATTTAATCAAAGCAGACTGTCTTGATCTGCTGACCAAGGCATTTAGAATTACCTGTCCCTGAGGCCCTGCGGGAAACTATTGCAGGTTTTTGTATAAAGAGTGATATAGGCCCTCCCAGGTGGCAAAACAGGTTAGGATGCAGCATTGCCAGCTAACCACAGCCGCTTCAGTGCAGCAGACCTCTCCTGTCTCGCAGCAGCTCCCCTCAGCAGTGTACTTCATGGGTCTGCCTGTTCGGCCCCCCACTCTGTCTCTGGTGAATCAATCCTCTCACCGCCCCTGCACTGCTGGCTGGCCTGTATCCCAGCTCTGCATGCATAAATAAACCTTTAAAAAAAAAAAGAGTAACATAATAGGGTCTTGCTGGTGACCTAGGGGTTAAGTTTCAGTGCTTATGACGTTGGGGCCTGAGTTTGGTTCTGGCCAGGGAGCTGACCCATATGGCACAGCAGACCTCACCAGTCTCACCCTCTGCTCCCCTCAGCTTCCTATTTCAGTAGGTCCACCTCTTCTGCTCCTCACTCTGTCTTACCACCCACACCTCTGACCTACACCCTTAAATAAAATCATTCCAAATATATATATATATATATTCTTTTAAAAAGAGCAACATAAAAGGCGGAGATACCAATATATTATAGCTTCCTTAATGAAATCAGTCACTGCACCCACAGTGGAAGGGGAACTTTCGTGTTAAGAGGTATGTTGGGGAGAATTCTCCTGTCCCCCCAATTTTCTCTGCCTTGGAGCTTTTATCTTCACTGGTGGTTATTTCTCTTGATGGTTCAACCTTCTGGAGCAACCATTTATGTACATGAGCACTGTGGAGGAACTTTCTAACTTCTTCTGCTAACTTGCTCTCCCACTACAGCATCTGCAAAAACTTGTAGAAGCTTAGAGCTGATTTTAGTACATTTGTGTTAAGACTCTCTAATCTAGGGTATGTCCTATGTGATCTCATCAAATTGCTGCAGTAAGAAGGTTGAATGACTACTGAAGGTCATCAGCCACTTGCAGCTACTTAAAGGAGTGGGGTGAACTCTGGGAACTGGAAATTGCGTTTCCTGATTGAGCCTCCTCTTCTTATATTGCTTTCTCCTTTTTTTTACAGCCTTGGAGAATCTGGTTTCATTAAGGGCAAGTTTCCTTTCAGTGGGTATGGTGGAGAATGCCTGGTAACTGGGGCCGTTGAGGAGGTTGAGATGGCTGGCCTAGATGTCCTGAGGATTGGACCTGGGGCGTAATGACAGCAGGAAGAACAGAATGTGGTTGACAAAGTGGAACTGGAACTGGAAGGATTAGTCCATAGATGTTGAGGTGCAGAGGAAGAGCAGTGGAAAGATCCCACATGGGGACCAGGGGGCTTGGATATACAGTAGGAGGGGAAAGGAGTTGGGAAAAAAGATGACTAGTGTTTAGGAGATCCTGAATTTGAGGCATATTAGGGCCGTTTAAGGGTTGAAACCAAGGCGTGTGGACAATAAGTGGGTGCATATGACATGGCACTGATCACTTGAAGACTTGCAGTTGATGAGATTAAGGGGACTAGTCACACATTTTGAGGAAAGAAGCAAGCAGAGGAGAAAGAGCAGCTGCCTCACAAGTCAGAGGAGACTGGGCTAGCTGAACAAGCCTCCAGGTCCCCACGGGAGAAGAAGCTGAGGGCATGAATGAGATTCAGAAAAAGGCTTTGGCTAGCAAAGCAGTGACAGGGAGAGCCCAGTGCAGGGTACGTCCTCTTTAAAGACCCACGGAGAGTGAAAGTAGCATTGAGTTGGACCCACCAGGTAAGCAGATTCTTTTGGGAGGAGTGGGGGAGGTAAAGCAGACTTAAGCTCATGTTAGACTGAGGAGCATTATTCAATAGAGAGGGACAAATTGAGCATGCAAGATATTTAAAGGAGCAGATCAGAGAAGCAAAGTTGGTTTACAGGTGGGGAAGGTGAGTCCCTGGAAGGGACCCACAATATATACTTAGCAAATACTGTTCATATTTCAAAACTAGTCTGGTTATTCTCCCTCCTGGGAATTCCCTTGGAACTTTCCAGTTCCATTTGCAGCTCCAGTGATCCAGTACCTGTATCTCTGCACCACAATTGTGTGGACACTGACACACTTATACAGATTTGTGTGGTGTACTTACTCTACACATATACCACATTGCATCTAATTGTTGGCCTGAGAGTGCATTGTGAGTAGGGAATGTGGCTTGTACTAGGAATCTTGTATAGAAATAAATGAAGACCACCTAAATGAGAATAAAGGCCATTTATTTATTCAGAGCTTGCTGTAGCAAGAGTCAGCCACCATCACTTACATTTGGCAGAGACTCAAAGACAGGCAGGCGAGCGCAAAAGCTTTACTGTGGAACAAAAGATGTTGGCACGGGAAGCTGGAGGCAACTTGCTAACAGCAGGCATCTGGTTTGATTGGTTAGAGGAACATACTAGGCTTTCTCTGATTGGTCCTAAATTGGAGGTGGAAGGGACAAAATTAGGGAAGCTGGCAGTTATTGATTAAATCCTTACCATTTGGGACTTATTGCTACAGAGATTGTGGTTTGACTTCCTGGACCAGTGGGTCAAAGTATGGGTCAGAGTTCTCTTTATATGTGATCTGGCCCCATCCCTTTGTCTGTTCAGGCTTTCACCAGTAACATAATGAATTACATTCAATTGGTATCAAATAGGTTTCAGAGCTAGAAGGAGAGGGTGTTGGTGGGTGGGGTGGCAGGCCCAAGGGGAATGGAGAGGTTAGGAATGGGTGAGGAGGGGTGGAACTGGTCATTCCTGTTTCTTAACCTTTTTCTGGCATTGCACTGGGTCCGGGAGTGGTTGGGGAACTTGTTGACTCAGGCCTGGCTGGGGTGGGGTAGCCGGAAGGAGGGTAGGCAGTTTGAGAATCTTGGGGCTGCAGTGGTGGAGAGGGTTGGGCAAGTTGTTTTTAGTGTGTAAAGTGCACCTGACCTCACTAATAATGCATTTCAAAGACTTGGTCTTCACTCCAGCACCATGAGTCATGTAGCATATTTGTTCTTTGGAATGCAGAAGAGGAGGAAAGAGGAAAAATGGAGAATTAATTGTTTTGGAATAAAGTTGCTCAAAGTAAAAGAGCAGGTTTAGAGTCGATCAGTATACTCTCCATGGCCTGTCTTTCCAGCTCCAGAAGGGCCCTGGCCCCTTCTCAGCCTTCTGGTCAAATCCCGTAATGGGCTCCTAATTTTCTATAGCTCCAAATAGCAAGTGGCCTGAGCTCTGCAGAGGAGACACGGGGAATGAATTGCATGGACTAAGAAAAGGTGAAGCCTGTGCTGGAGGTGTGAGACAGCCAGTGAGTAGGCCACTTGTCGGACAGGAACCTCGGGTGGGGCCTAATGGAAGCGCTGTGTGACTCAGAGCTCAAAGCCATCAACAGCAGGCCACTCTGTGTAGATGCATTCCTGGCCAGATTGAGGGTCCACTGCCATCTGGTCTGGGCCAGACGGAGAAGTGACCGACTGAGGGGGCTCAGGGCAAAATGAAAGTGGTGGGCCTCTAACCATTTATGAGAGAAGTTGGTGGCTCTTGAGAGGTTAGGGGTAAAGTATAGAGAACTCTCCGAGGGGCATTTTAAAGCAGAGGCTCTATTTTTGTTTTTATCTCTCAGGGATCTTGGGCAGAAGAGAAGGTTTTTCGGGCTCTTTCCATCTCTGGAATTAGGTACAGCCTTGTAAGCCTCTGCAAAGCTGGGGAATGCTTTGTCTGTCTCAATTTTGGGCTCCTTTGATTATTTCCTCAGGCCATGTGACCTGCTTCCATGTCTTGGAAGGTGTGAGAGACAGGATCCCAAGAAGGCAGTGCAGTGGGTTTGGTTGGGGATTAGATTAAGATTTAAAATCAAGATGTCCATTTGTGCTTTTAAACTACCCCCCTTGAGAGTGATGCAATCTCTTCATCCA
>NW_004567107.1:16053662-16094950 GCF_000260355.1 Condylura cristata
AAAAAAAAAAAAAAAGGGTGGGGAACTGAACTTCCAACCTCAGTGTCTGGGGTTACCTGGGAGGGTGGGAAGGGGGAATGGTTATGCAAATTAGAGTGTTTCCTAGACTATCAAACCTCCACATAGGTGGGCATCTGTCTGCTTTGGGTTTTGCATCACAGGGGTGCTCCTGCTCTCCCCATTAGTATAACTGGAACTGGCTAGCTGTCAGCGCCTTCATTTATTCATTAACAAAGAGCCATTGAGTGGTTGTTATCTGAATGCCTAACACATTGTCATTGTTTCATGTCTATTAACGCTCTCCTCTTTAATCCTCACAAAAACCATAAGAGGTAGGTTTATTATTATCCTTACAAGAAACTGAGGCACAAAGATAGTCAAGGATTACTCAGCTAACAAGAGGCAGAAAGAGAACTGTGGCCCAAATAATCTCCCTTTACCCTGCTCTCAACCACTGTGCCAGATGCCAGGGTCTGCATCTTGTGGGGCTCGTTTCTAATAACAACAATAGCTATGAAGAGACATCAATATCCATGTAAATTATCTCTTTGTACAATGCTCTAAAGCTCACACAGCATTTCCATTCTCATTTAATCCTCACAACATGTTCTCCATCCACCAGATTAAAACTGCACCGACAGCTTATTTTACCTGAGATCACACGATGAGGGAGCAAGAGCTAAGACCCCGAGCTCGGTTAACACCAAAACCAGCCACATTGGATGTGGTTTTCACTGGCTTAGTCACTGCAGGGTAGCAAACGGGAAGTAATTCTAGGGCGGAGCCCTAGCAGGGGGTACAGTCATAGAAAGGGAGTATCTGTGAGGTTTTTCCCCCTGGTTTTTTGGCCGTAAGTCTAGACCCCTGGATGGGGTAGGGGCTGTTCACCCCCTTCCTGGAGCTCTCGATTGCTACCTGGTAGCCACCTCTCTGCTCTAACGAGTGGTTTCCTGATGGCCCCTGTAAAGTTGTGACATCGAGGTGAAGCTACCCCCCTACTCCCCTCAGCTGACGCTACCCCCTCAGGCTACAGAGGGGCACAGCGGTCCTTTTAAGCTCTTCTGGAGTATTCCTATCTCTGTACCATTGGTCCTGAGCTATGCGCTGCATGAGTCCAGACTTCCAAAAGACTTCCCCAGCATTGCCTTTTCCTTCCCAGGGCTCAGAACCAAGCCACTGAGGCTGATCAGGACTTTGCTTGCTGCTCCTCCAGTGACCCAGGGAGCCTCTCAGAAAGGCATATTCTCAGGCTATACCCCGCACCTGCTGCATCAGAATTTCTATGGGCTTAACACACTGGCCACTTAGGGTGAGCTGCTATCTTAGTTTGCATGGAGTTGAGGGGTGTTCCCTGACACAGCACTTTTAAATTGGGACAGATCGGTCACACTATCTCCAGGTGATTAGTAAGTGAGTGAGGGACTGTTGAACAATGGTCACCACTGTGCGGTCAGAGCGACACATCCTCTGCCTTTCCTGACATTGGGATAAGGCTCCCTGCCTCCTGCTCTAGGAGGGTTTTTGCTCAGGAAGCTGCCCTACAGGGCCCTCAGATTAGCTAATCATGGCAGAATAATAAGCTCCAGTGAGGCCTGCTTTCTCTGAAAACCATGTTCTTTTCTGCATCGTCTGACAGGCCTTTGGTAGCCTGGGATATAGCTGCTCTTTTTCTGCCGGGATGAGGAGTAAACTTTTACTGCACCAAGTTCTACTACTGTGTCCTGTTCTTGGATTTATACTTATACCAATTAACCTTTTTTTAAAAATACTTCTTATTGAGTTAATACTGGTTTACATTGTTGTAAACCAATGAGGTGAGCGATTCCCCCCATACTAAATTATTCTTAAGAAGTCACTGAAGCAGTCATCCTAAGGACAATGTGTTAGAACCTTAGAAGGAAAAGACTTTAGTGATCATTTCACTCCTGCTTCTCACGATGTGCTCTGCCTGTTAGAGATGAGAACTAGAGGTTCCCAGACCTACCTGGTCAGGCCTGCAGTTTTATCAAGGGTCCCAGATAATTAAACATGAAAAATTTGAAAAGTTCAAAGCCCCCCCCTTTTTTTTTTAAGATTTATTTATTTATACATATAGAACTGGGGTACAGGCCAGAGGCACAACAGGGGTAGGGGTTGGTGAGAGGATTCACCAGAGACAGAACAGGCAGATTGACTGAAACATACTGCTGAGGGGAGCAGCAGGCAGGTCGGGAGAGGTCTGCCACACCATGTGGGTCACCCCCCTGGCTGGCCATCCAACTCATGCTGTGATAGCTTCATAGTACTGTGCTTTAACCCATTGTGCCACCAGGGAGGGCCCCCAAAAGCCCTTTTTTATGGGTGAAAAAACAGACTCAGATGAGTTAAGTAATTTGCAAAAGGTCACACAATGAGTTAGGTCAGGATGTAATTCTGACTCAAATCCAGTGGTTCTCCCTGTACCTGGCTGCCTTCCTATAAGGCCATATTTTATTTGTCTGGTTCTATTAATTGAATGAACTTTAATTTGTTAAAGAATTCTGACTTCTATTCTTCACTAGTTGAGACTGGATTATCTTTAATTTGTCTGAGTGGTTGGCATTATGCTTCTTAAGTTTTTGTGTTTGTTAGATTCTCGCAACAGTTCCATGAAGTAATGTTTTCCATCTGATAGAAGTCTCTGGAACAGAATGTATATCAATGCTACTGTCTTTATACAGAAAAAATATTCCATGTAGGAGAAGTTACCGTTTTATTGTTGATTTTATTAGTATGGTATTTAGAGTTATTGTTCATTCATACACACCTTGAGGAACATGTTTCTATTATAGAGTTAACACAGTTGAGTTTGTGGTCTTAGCCTGTGGTTCATCATCATCATCATCATCATCATCATTTCCTTTATTGGGGTAGCATTGGTTTACAACACTGTGTATGATGTGGGGGAACAGGCTTACATCCCCTCTCATGTGTGTCACCACCCCACACCCTACCATCTACGCCCCCAGAGTTGTGCTCAGTTATTTAAGGAATTATTTCCAGGATTTGGCTGCATGGCATTTTTATGAATTGACAGTGTCCTTAAAGGTGCTGTTTTAAAATGTTATTTGTAACAGTGGTTCAGTATATTTAACCCATACTGGTGGACATTTCAGCTTAGAACTCATTCTCATTTAGCTTTGCCTGTTGCCCCAATAATCAAGAGCTTTTCTGGCCCACTTTCTGGGCATTTTAGTACTCCTTAAACATTTTCAACCACTTTCTTGACCCTTCAACCCGGATCCTTCAGCTTGCTGTTGGAAGTTTTTGCTCAGTGACTCCAATTCCTGAGCCCCTCAGAGTTGGCTTTCAGGTCTTCTCTTTGCTCTGGCAGCTACCATGCGTCCTCTGAATATTGTTGATATCCTCACTTCTCCTAGGATTTGTATCTTTCTAGCCCTTAATGCTATTTTGGTGTGTGTGTGTGTCGGGGTGGGGAGCAGTTTCAGAGTGTGTATTAAACCTACAGTGTTTAACTGGAAGTCTTTCATTAAGTCTTTATGTATTTTTGTTACAAGCTCTTTCTTATTCTGAATGTGTGTTTTCCTGCTCTTTCCCCCTCACAACTGAGTTGTGTCTCCTTTGTTAGTCTTTATTTTTCACTGACTTTGGGGAAAGTTTTTTTACCCAATGAATTTGAATATATTTTATAATTCTTTGTATCTTTTTTTAGTCTAGTAATTCAAGAACACTATAAACCTCTATTGTATTTTCCCCTTTCCCCAAAATTTCTTGCATTAACATTTTACTCCCTCCTTTCTTTTAATGTTTAAAAACAGGTAAAACTCTTATTTTCTGACTGTATACTAACTAGTATTAAAATATTTCAATTTTGCTATCTTCTTTGTGGCAAGAATTATTTAAGGGATTCGGTTTCCAAGTTTCCAAGTAGGTTGTTGAGAGTTTGGGGGATGCTAAGTCATATGTTTTACTTTGTAGTTTTATTACAAGGTTGTCAGGCGAGATGACCTGTGTGCAGTTTCTACTTTTTTGAACTTTGTTGCTTTCTACTCTGGGATAAAATACATTTTGAAAAAATGCCATGGTTAATTTGGAATTATGTAGTGATAAAGTTGTTTTATCTCATTTCTTTGTTATCTTTTGCTTAAAAAATAAAGCAAGCGTGGTTAAGAACATTTAGAAACCTCTCTGTCTTAGTTGGTTGCCTGCCTGGAGCAGCCTGGGGGTTAAGGCTTTATTACCTGTGTAGTAATGGGGCCAAGCCGAAGATGAAATTCCATGCTGGCAAGGTTTTCCTTACTAGGTCACTCCTGAAATTACAGACACTGAGAATGAAACACAATAGCCACATAGCCGGGGGTAGAAATTCTTGTTTGATCTTGGGCCATTTATTACCATCTGGTAGCTTTGGATGTTTTTGGAGTTTTCGCCCCAGATATTTTGCTGTTTATCTAAGTAACTTCTATCTGATCATTCTGCTGGGAACTGACTGTTATCTCACTTACATTTTAAATACTTTCACTTTTTCCCTAAAAGGAAAATGGATAAGGTAATAGATGAATTCTTTTTCTCTCTGTTTGCCTTTGGAGTTGTACTGAATAAGATGGCAGGTTCCCTTTCCCAGTCACTTAAGAAAAAAATATTGACTGTTTAAACTGTGCCATAATGACATATGGACATGTAACAATCCCTGTTCTTGAGAAGCTCATTCATAGTTCAAGAGTGGAAGACAGAGCTGATTAGAGTATAATGACAAATTATCAGGATTAATATGTAATGTATAAGCATTAGGAGGTACAGAGGAAGGTGCATTTACATTTTCTCAAGAATGGAGGAGTAGGAAATACCTCAGAGGATTGTGACGTTCAAGCTGGTCTTCAAATAGGTGTGGTGCTAGCTAGGTAGAAAAAGAAGAACAGGCATTGTAACAGAAGGGAACAGGGGCTTGAAATTTGACAGTAGTCAGCTTCCTACCTAGAGAGTACCTTGTGTGGGACTGGGAACATTGAGACTGGAGGATTAACCTAGGGTCAGACTAGTACAAGCTATGAATGCCATAGGAAGGAGTTTGTACTTTACTTTGCTGGCAGTGACTGACCATTGCATGCTTTTGATGCTAGCTATTCAACTTTGGTATTCAAATTCTGACTTTCTACTGTAAATATCTACTACCTTGAATATGACCCATATAGAATAGGTGATTGAAATTTTCTTTTCCTAAAATGTGCAATTTATGATTCAGGTTCAGATGTCTGTGCCACATGCCATAAACATGCTACATGTAAGCAAGTAGAAGGAAAGAAGATGTGTATTTGCAACTATGGATTTGTGGGCAATGGCAGGACTCAGTGTATTGGTAAGTTTCGAATGGTGGGTTAAGTTGAAAACTTGAATCAAGTGAAGTTTCTCTAGAGTTTGAGAGTTGATATTCTTGGGAAGAAAAGATTGTTATTTTGTTCCATTGTTTTTCTTCTAAGAAGTCTTGTTGATTATAACTAGTCTTTGTCTTAGAGTTTGGATATAGCCATTCTCACGGGCTTACAAGGAAATATCCCACACATTAGGGACCATTGACCTTGAATCTAGATACTCTCTCACGCAGCAACATTTGAAATGTTTCAAATCTTGAGTTTAATTTTTATTAACTTGTTAAGAGATTAATTTATTGTAATATTAATTATTAAGCATTTATTGATTCAACATTCTTTTTTGATATAAAATTTAATGTTAGTAAAGTGACGAAAGACAAAATACAGTTTCTTATTGGACTTTTGATTATTGGTGAAATACTGTTGCTTTGTATCTTTTGTCTACCCAACATCCATCCTCCAAATTGTAACCTGTTGTGGTCTTGGGTCACTTGAAGGAACACAAAGACCTTTAGACTAGAAACATCTGAGGTTATTTTCTGCCTCCTGACATCCACCATGGTAAATCAGTAGAACAACTCTACAATAGTGAATGGTTCAGTGATAATCTCTAATCTCTAGTTTCTTCCCAGCAACTTTGTTTCATTCAGTAAAGATATTGATAGTTTTACCTTGGGGTTTTGGATTGAGGGTCTACATCTTTGTGATATCTTTGGGTTTCTTCTCCCTACAGAAACACAAATCTAGTCCTGAGTTTAAAAAGTCACTTCACCTTCCCAAGTACCAGCTTTCACAAGCACTCCCTCTTGTCAGGGCCTGTAGGCTTCAGTTGTGCAGCCTCTGACCTTCTCTCTTTGGGATTCTGCTCATGAGGAGTGTGGAAACCCCTCCCCACCTCCTTGCTAGCAGGGTTTTGGAAGTGAAGCTGGATTTGGGGAGCACGGACAAGCCCTCTCTAATCCTGCCCCTCATGAAATGCTGCTCCCTTAAAAGCTGGCCGTGCCCATGATTGTTCTGTGACTTTTGGACAGAAACTTCTCTTATCGGGAAGAGGGAAATTTATTTACTTACATGGTATTAACTTATAGACACTAGACACTGCATATCCAGGCGTGGGTCTGCTGAGACTGAGCCACAGATTACAGGTGAATTTCCACCTGTGCTGGAGGAGTGACAGAATGCCCTGAGCCAAGGAACGTAAGAATTCTAGAAATCCCTGTAAGTCTCACTGTACCTTCCATGGAAGTCTTCAGGGGAGACATGTCTTACAAACAATGGCAAAGGCAGGAATACCTCATTTGATGGGCAGCTGGGCTTGTGTCTGAAACCCCTTTTTCTGTGCACTGGACTGGACATTTGGCCTGGCTGTGCTGAGTTTCTGCTTTGTCTCCAACAGCACGTATGCAAACCTCACCACAGACAGTCTCAACCATGAATCATGCTCCTGGTGCAATTCAGTGTTTAAAGAGATAATACAAGAAACAAAGGGGGAAGCAACCTCAGGCTTTGAGGGACGGGATACTCTGAGTTAGCAGGAAATGAATGCAATTGGGAGAGGCAATTGAATTGCTTTGAGGTTTAATGAAACACTAAATAAAAAACAGAAAGACTGTTAATTCTTTTCCCCTACAGAACAAAACCAAACCCAAATCTAGCTGGATAGATTAAAAGGATGCTTAAGAAGTTGGTCAGTGGCCTTTCCTCTGAAGGTGGAGGCTAGGGCAGTCCGCAAAGTCGGGCCTGCAGGGCAAATGTGACTGCTGCTGTTTTTGTAGAGGCTTATTAGACCCCAACATCCCTGGCTTGTTTGCCTAATGTGTATGACTGCTTTCTGCTCCAGATGCAGGGGAAAGGGTGAGCAGTTGCAACAGAGGCCGGCGGGCTGATCAGTACAGAAAAACTTGCAAAGATATGAAAGATTTTATCTTCCTATCAGATAGAGAGCTCAAAATTGCCATGATAAAGAAATTCAAAGGAATGGAAGAAAATGCAGAAAAACAAGTCAGAGTGATACAAGGGAACCCAGAAAAGCTAATCAGAGTTACAACATTCAGAAAAACAAGGCTAATCAGAGTTGTAACATTCAGAAAAACACATAAACATCATGAGAAGTATAACTCATGAACAAAAAGAGAGAAATGGATGCATTAAGTAAGAAAATAAGGGAGCTGCAGGATGTAAAAAAATCAATAGAAGAGATATAAATTTCTACAAAAGCTATGGAAGCATATACTCGACCAAATGGAGGATCGAATCAGTGACCTTGAGCGTAATTACTCACAAAGGACTGGGTAGAAGAAAGGAAAATACACAGACAAAAAAAAAAAAAAAAAAAGAAACAGAAAAAGTTTGCTGCCCCCCCCCCAGGATGAGCGGACAGAGATGGGAGAATTACTTTCCTTTTACATTTTGTCAAATTGATAATGCAGATAGATACTCAGGGCAGGCCCCACAGAGTCCAGCTGGTCCTCACCGGGTGTCTGACATTACTTGCAGGGGTCACTGATGATTAGCAGGAGCTGATCCTGCCACCGTATTAGCCTGCTCCCGGATGAGGCTTAAGCACTAATTCCATTGTGTTTCCTGGTAACCCAGAAGTAACAAATTTTCCAGTTAATCACTGGATGTACCAGCGTCCTTCTCTGGCTTTCGTGGAAAAAAAAAGAGAGAGAATGGCTAAGCTCGAACAGTGAGATTCTGCTGAATTTGTTTCCCTAGGCCTCTGACAAGATCTTTCTAAGTGTGGAAACACTGAGAAAGAATCCCCTTCTCCCTCCCTGCAAATCAGATGGATGATGCACTTGAGCTGTTGGGCAGATGCCCCCTCAGGTACCCTTATAGCCCTGTGGCTGGAGCCTGAAGCAGAGTGAAAAGAGAAAGCTCGGAAAATAGATGGGGACGTTGCCCCGGGCCCTGGTGCCTGAGTCCACAGCACAGGAGGGCAGTGTGGGGCGCTGCCCATGGGGGCGATGGGTCGCCGTCTCTGTGCCACGTCTCCTTGTACCAACAGATAAGAATGAGTGCCAGCTCGGAGACTCCGTGGTCTGCGGGAACCACACCTCTTGCCACAACACGCTCGGAGGCTTTTATTGCGTCTGCCTAGAAGGCTATCGAGCCACAAACCACAACAAGACCTTCATTCCCAACGATGGCACCTTCTGTGCAGGTACTGGGGAGGTGGCTGCGGGGAGGGCAAGGTGGTGATGGCGGGAAGGACCTGGGGTCTGGAGAAGGAGCAGGCAGGCTGGCACAGCGTGAGATTTAATGGCTGTCCTGTCCCAGAAGGTTATCCATAAGGGGCTGATAATTCACTAATAATAGGGAAATGTGGTATTGTCCATTAGGAGAACGTATGATGGTATTTAGGGTCATAGTATTACTTTGAAAGCGGCATGCTGTCACATCGAGGGGGTTTATGAAGCATTTGGTGTTAGCTCTAAGGTACATTAGGTGGCAAAATGTGAATAATTGTTGAATCTTGGGGGGCTGACTCTATAGGAGTTTGCTGTAATGGTTTTGCTTTGTGTGTCTGGACATTTTGTTAATATATATTTTTAAGATTTATTAATGCATGCATACAGAAATAGGGTACAGCCAGAGGTGCAGGGGTGGCGAGAGGATTCACCAGAGACAGAGTGGGGAGCAGAACAGGAAGATCTACCAAAATACACTGCTAAGATTGATGAATTACACTGCTGAGGGCAGCAGCCGGCCAGCAGGAGAGGTCTGCCGCGCCATGTAGATCACCTTCAGGGCCGGGACTGAACTCGCACTGAAGCCGCCACGGGGTCGGCTTAGGCTTAGCTTCGCAGTGCAGCGCTCCAACCCGCTGTGCCACCACGGAGGGCCTGAACATTCAATAACAAAGCAAGGAAGGAATCCAGGCGGCGATGTGCCGTACAGGTTACTGTGACCCGGGCAGGGGGTTCTTGGGGTGACTCTGGCAGTCACCAACTCTGTGCAAGGATGGGGAGGGTGGGCATAGTGATAGCTGCAGGAGATGTGGGCTTGCCTCCCAGAGGAATAAACTACATGAAGGATGCAAACTTTAGGACCTTAATAGCTTCTTAGGTCAGATCTCTGGGCGTATGTTGGTTGAATACAAGGGGTGGGTAAAACCCTAACTTTCAGTGGATGCTCTGTCATCTGAACTCTGTTTATGGCATGTTGTGATAACACAGCTTTTTGGTTTTCTTTTTCTTTTAAAGGTTTAATTATTTATGCACACAAGACCTGGGGTATGGGTCAGAGGTACTGGGAGTGAGAGGATTCACCAGAGACAGAGTAGGGAGCAGAACAGGCCGACTGCCTAAAGTACATTGCTGAGGGGAGCAGCGGGAGAGACAGGAGAGGTCTGCTGCACTATGTGGGTCAGCTCCCTGGCCGGGATTCGAACTCCTGCTATAGTGGCTGTAGATTGCTTCATAGTGCCGAGACTTAACTCCTTGTACCACCAGGGAGGCCCCCAAAATTGTGTTTTCAAGGCCATAGGAATTTGTCAGGGGAAAGGAGTGCAACTATATCAGAGTTCTGAGGATGCATTTGACGTTTATAAAAAGAAGGGGAAGAAAAGAATGGGTTCATGGCCCAGTAGGTGCTACACCCTTTCTGGGCCTTTCTGTCCCCTCTCCTGGGAATCCTTTTCAACTCTGCTGGCAACAAGAACTTCATTTTTCATGAACTCATTTCCTGCAGTATCAGGGCCTATGTCATTTCTTCTAGAGAAATGTAACAGCTGAGAAATGGGGCAAGGACTAGAGGAAGGAAGAAGGACAGGAGTGGAGGCTTTGCCAGTCACCACCAATCACAGGGAGAGGGGTCAAGGCAGGGGAGGGAAGAGCCCAAGGGACTATGGTGATGGGTCACAGGTGCTGTGGTGGTGGTGGGAGAATTACGGAGAGTAACACCTGGGGAGAGAAGCCAGTTACTGTCTAAAAATGAACAATGATGTAAGAAAATAAATAAATGAATCTAATAATAACAATCATAAGAAAGAATCTGGTTTCTGGAACCAGATATATGGATTTCCAATTCTAGCTTTCTATTATTTCTCTGTGTGACTCCAGTCCAGTTACTTAACTGCTGTGTTTCAGTTTCTTTATCTGTAAAGGACAATAGTGGCATCTACTTCACAGGGCTATTGTGAGTATTAAGTATGATGAAAATAAGCAGTCATAAATAATGAAATATATCAGGACAGTGTCTGGCATATAGAAAAAGACACGAGAGGATTATGTTTATTAACAATCACTATAATGGGGTTTCCCTAGTGGCTCAAGGGGCTAAGGCACAGCACTGTGAGGTTATCCACAGCCACTACAGCATGAATTTGATCTCTGACTCCCAGCTGGGGAGCTGACTTACATGGCGCAGTAGACCTCATCTGTCTCACCTGCTGCTTCCCTCAGCAGTATATTTTGGTAGATCTTCCTGTCCTGTTCCCCACTCTGTCTCTGGTGAATCCTCTCACACCCTACACCTCTGGCCTGTACCCCAGTTCTTGTATACATAAATAAATAAATCTAAAAAAAAAAAGCAATTATTATAACAGATACTATTGTTAGGTGTTCAAATAACCTTACACAAAGCAAACTGATGAACGCTTGTAGCAACTCCAGGAGAGCTTGTCAATATCTAGAAACAACCAGCTTTTTCCCCACCATTGATGCTTAGTCACCTTTTGGCTCTAGGTACTTGTACTTCTTGTCTTTAGCCTACTGAGAAATCTGTTCACTCCCATTACTTTTTGTGATGTCATGGGGCAGAACAAACAGGGTAGAAAATTATTTGTGTAGGACCCTCCCTGGTGGTGCAATAGGTTAAAGTCCAGCACTATGAAGCAAGCAGCCACTGCAGCATGAGTTTGATCCCCAGCCAGGGAGCTGACCCACATGGCATAGCAGACCTCTCCTGACCCATCCTCTGCTCCCCTCAGCAGTGTATTTCAATGCATCTACCTGTTCTGCTCCCCACCTGTTCCGCTCCCTGCTTGCACCCCCCCTCCATATCTCTGGCCTGTACCCCGGTTCTGTATGTATAAATAAATGTCTTTAAAAAACAAAAAAGGAATATGATTTTTGTCAAAGGTATAAATACACATTTCACAAATTCCTCACTGGAATAAAAAAAATTTAATGGGCTTAAATGATGGCTCAAATCTAGGCACACATGTCACTTTTACCAGTGTTGAAATTACCTGTAAAGTTTATTCTAGGTTGAGAATGACTTATTTTACAGTATTTTAAAAGAATCTTCTTTTCTTAACAATTACTAAAAGCTCCATAATTATATTAGCACCATGATCATATATTATCAGCAGTTGCTAACTTTTATTGGTTTCATTTCTCACCAGTCTTTGTTGTATTTTATGTCTTCTCCTTTCTTGACCTTATTTATTCTGGTGCCATTTGCTGGTTTGAGTGTTTTCTCAAAATCTTTTTCTGAAAAGAAATGTCAGTGCTATAATTTCCTAAGGTCATTCATGTTCTCAAAGGTCACTTCTTTGCTCAAATGTAGCGTGATGTTTTTGTCCCTTTCCCTTAGAATTTGTAAATATTTCTTGACTTGCTACTTAGCCCTTAGTCTTTCAGACAAGAAATCCTAGGTCACCCTGGTTCTCTTTTCTGTATAGCTTTTCCTTTCTCTTGGGAAATTTATAGATTTTTCTCTTACTCAATGAAATTGAGAGTGACTTATTTTTCAACATTTATGACTGTTGCATTAAAAGTTTATTTGGATTTAAATACATAGAGGATTTTTTCCCCTTTGATTAATTCTTATATCTTTTTTGTAGTTACTCTTAAACAGATTCTGAATATTTTGTCTATCCTCACATCATTTCCTTTATTCTATCTCCCATAACTTGTTTTTTTGTGTGTTTTTGGAGAATTTCTCAACTTGGAATTTGAAAATTTATTTTTCAGCGATGTCCAGACTGTTATTCATCCTCTGCTGCCTTTATTTTTAGCATGCATATTTTGTTTTTAATTTCCAAGATCACATTGTTTTCTCTGAAGCACCCTCTTTTTTCATTTATGCAGTATTCTCTTTATCTTGCTTGGACTTAAGCAGCTCTTCACAAATAAAGAGTATCTTGGTCTATTACTGTCTAACTCTACTTCCCTCAGTCCCCCAAATTTAGTGACTTACAGTAACAACCAATTGTTTCCATGGGTTGAGGTGGCTCTGTCACTCTTGTGAACACATTCAACTGATGGTTGGGTTGGGAGGTAAAAAGAAGGGTTCTCTCATACATCTAGGGCTTTAATATTGGGTACCTTAGTTTTCCTTCATGTGGTCTCTCTCTTCCCATAGTGTCTTGTTTTTTAGGGTCATTCTGGAGCCTTTCTCCAAAGCCAGCAGCCTGGATTTCCTTACAGCGTGGTTTCTGGATTCCAAGCGAGGGGAAAAGGAGGTGGCCAGGCTTCTAGTGTAGGTCCAGAGCTGGTGTAGTGTTACTTTTGCCATATTCTATTGGCCAAAGCAAGCCTGAGGGCCAGCCAAGGGAGGGGGAATGGTTTAAGGGAAGAACTGTGGGCAGCTACCTCTGGAGACAATCTTTCAAAGTTTCCTCAAATTTGCTGTGCTAAAGGCACAGGATGATCAGAACTCATAGCTTGTGTGGCTTCCATCAGCAATTGGGTGAACTACTGGGTACCAGTGATGACTGAGTGATGTGATGAGGTATCTCTTGGTCTGAGACTAGTAGCCAAACAAACAAAAAAGAGAAAATAGTGCACCTTGGTAAAATCACTTTAAATAAATTTAGAAGATTCTGACAGTTTTTTCCTTCTTTTATGAAGTGATGGTATTAGTATTTTTTTGGGGAAAAAAACCTTTACTGGTAAAATAGATTATTGGCCAACTTCTGTCTGCTCTTCCAAAATGACTGGTCTTTGAAATCCTAGTCTGGGAACAACCAGGCTTTCTTCAGCCACCTTGCTCGCTGCCCTCTGCTACCACCGGTGGCTCTTAATATCCTGGGAAAAGTCCCATTTTACTCAAGGTACTTTGTGTCTCTAAGTGAAATTGGCATGTGTGGTTCTGATAGAATCCCTAAAGTTTTCCGTCTTGTTTTCCAAACCAGTCTGGAGGTAAGAACTGCCAACCTGTAGAGAGGTTTCTTTCCAGCCTTTAATTACTGTGGTTCCCCCCCCCCCCCCCCGCCCTTGCTAGGGCTGATAATCTTCAGTCAAGGGGCATGCCCTGTCCTTGAAGCTTATCTTAAGTCCCTCTAATCTTGTAATCTTGGCAGAATTAGTAAGGTCCTTCTGAGTTATTCCTTTACTACCCTCCACACTGTCCTGTACTCACATGCTGAAATGCATTTTTCCACTGCCGCCTAAATCATTTTGTATTTCGAGTATGACTTCAGATACCTTCCTATGAAGTTGAGGCCACCCCTATTTTATAAGAATTGAACTTTTTTTTTTTTTTAGAATTGAACTTTTAAAGGTTACTTTGGGGTACATTTTGCTGGGTGTCAGAGAGTTGGTGATGGTTGTTGATTTTTGTAAATTTCCAGAACATGCAGATCAGTATTTGTTGAGCTCCTGTTAGTGCTTATGATGTAAGGACTATATAAGACTCCCCAAGAGTAGAATAAAATTCATGATATAGCTGAAAACAGCCACATTTGTTTTGGAGGCAGCTTGAGAAGGTGAGAAATGGCTATCACAATGTTCCCTCCTTTTTTTTTCCCCCTCTCCCTTCTTGAATCCGGGTTGGGTCTCAAGACATAGATGAATGTGAGGTTTCCGGCCGGTGCAGGCGTGGAGGACGGTGTGTGAACACTCAGGGCAGCTTTGAGTGCTACTGTATGGCTGGATATTTGCCAGAGAACGGGCCTGAGCCTTTCCACCCCACCAGAGATGCCACGTCATGCACAGGTGGGTTTCTGAGTGCTACTGTATGGCTGGATATTTGCCAGAGAATGGTCCTGAGCCTTTCCACCAGGCCAGAGATGCCACATCATGCACAGGTGGGTTTCTGTCCCAGCATGCAGCTTCTGAAGGTGAGATTCCACCCCTCATGATTTTCTCCTGCTCTGTCTATGGGCCTGTGTTGGGGATGTGGGTGGAGAGGATCTGTTCTTTGCACGTTTGTACAAACTGTGAAGTAAGGCAAATAACATGACCAAGATAGAGGGGGGTGTAGTATTTAAAATGCTAAAATTAGTAGATGTTGGGCATTTGTGGCAGTTAATAGATATTTTGACTTTCATTAAGTATGCTAGATAGTAAGCACAGCTGATCTGGAAGAACCAGAGTCTCAGAGGTGACCCTGAAAAATCATAAAGGCATATATAGCTGAAGGTATTTGCCATGGAGATTTTTTTACTTCAGAGCCTAGGCTTCTCTTTGCTGTTGATTAGTGAGAGTTAATTGCCAAATTCTTTCAGCTTTGTGCATGTATAGATGCTATTACCTATGCAAGGTCAGAAGATTGAAGATAGTCATTGGAATCAGAAGGCAAATGGAAATGAAACGGCTTATTTAAAATATACCTTGGGGTGTGTGTTGGGTGGGAGAGGAAGGGGAGAGAGGTGGAGGGAGAGTATGAATTTTGAAAATTCACATGCACATATAATGAATTTGATATTACTTTATTTTCAGAAATAGACTGTGGCACCCCTCCGGAGGTCCCAAATGGTTATATCCTAGGAAATTATACCTCTAGGCTTGGCAGCCAGGTTCATTATGCTTGCAAAGAAGGATTCTTCAGTGGGCCAGACAACATAGTTTCAAGCTGCACAGCCCCAGGCACATGGGAGCCTCCCAAATTAAAATGCCAAGGTGAGTTTTCAAAAGGTTTAGGTTCCGAGCTCATACAAGTTCAAGATTGTTTTCATATTTCTCTTTTGGAAGGTAAGTGAATGAAATAAATCCAATAAATTCCTATTGTTTCTCATCATTTTCAGTTGATTCTCTTGTTATTTTCAGGGATAGTATTTTACCTGCAACTAACAATAGTTAAGTAACAGTAATTCATCTTTTATTTTTCTATGTCTAAAAAAGTAATGTTTTTCTCTTGATTGAGCGCCTGGTTAATATTTGCAGAACAAAAATTTTAATAGAAGTGTTGACTTTGAATATTCCTTTTTTATTTCTGACTTCCTTGAAATAGTTTTACTGTTCACCATTCATGATTTTTGATGCTTTGACAGAAGTATGTCTTCTTATATTCTTGCGGACACTTACAGAGTGTTATGAGCCAGGTGGTTTGTATGTACACATCGCCTCCTTCTACTCCTATCCTGACAATACCTCTTTGAGTGTGTGCTGCTATTGTCTTCTTTTACAGATGAGAAAATTGAGACACACAGTTTAAGGTCTTGTTCAAGGTTATTCTGTTACCTGGAAGGGTGAGGGGCATCCTAGGAACCTCAAACCCACCCTCTTAAAATAGGTCCTGTTAATCTCCACATCACGACAAAACGTACTTTCATGTATAAGACCTTTAATGGAAAGGAACTTTAATACAATTAGTGTGTAATGAGGACAAGAACAAGAAAAAAGTTTTTAAATCAAGCAGCACCCAGACTTTCTCACCTCTTGTGGGGAAATGCCCAGTCACACAGGGTTGGCTCAAAGTAGGACTGCAGAGGCCCAAGAGCTTGTCACAGCCTAAAGCACCTTCTGGGGAACCCACAAGGGCAGAAACAGCCAGACAAGTCTGGGAGGAAATGAGCAACATCAAAATCAAGATAAAAGCTGCCACTGTCAGCCTCCCCACGGGTCTCTCACCCACATCTGTTTGACATGTCTCCTTCTGTGTCCCCCAAGTCCAAGACTGAGAAGCAGATGTAGCTTCTTCACCTCTCTCTGCTCCTTGTCTTTTCCAGGTTTTCTTCTGGCCTCCACCTTCTCTCTTCTCCTATTTCCTCTCTGCTTCTTCTCCTTCCAGAAAATTAGCTGTCCTGTGGATTATTGGACTGAGAATGCAGAAAGTTAATTTGAAGGAGAGGGCTTGGTATGTACCCCCAAAGAACTGTTATTTAGCTCTCCATGTGAACCTCCCCGTCCTGGGGACCACCTTGTTACGTACAACTAGTGGTAGGAGTGGTGTGAGTTACAGCTCCAGAACTGAACTCTTAAGCTCTTAGTCCCGCTGACACGCTGCCTCTATTTTTATGCTGATACTGACTTTTGCTTTGTTTTCTACTTTTGCCTTTCTCTGTCTCTCTGTTACCACTTTACTAGTTTCTTCTATACAGAGTCTTAAGGAAACACCCATCTATTCTCATTTTTCTAAGTTGTTTTAAAAATCAGAAAAGAGTTGTTTTGATCACAAATCTTTTATACATCTATTGAGATGTTTATATATTTTGTCTCCTTTTAAACAGCCATAGGGCCATTTATAGTATTAGATTTCCTGACAATAATCAGTACTGATTGCTGAAATTACTCTGGGTCTTTGGTATTTTATTGTATTAATCTGGATTGTAACTGCTAAATTTTACCTTGAATTCTGGCCTTGATATTCATAAGTTTGCTCTGTTTTCATTTTCTGTGCCATTTAAGTTGGGTTTGGCATTAAAGCAAAAAGAACTGAAAGTACTTCCTTTTTCCTTTATTTTCTGGGATACTATAAATAGAATTTTTATTTTTATTTATTTAAAAAAAAAGATTTATTTATTTATGCATACAGAATTGGGGTACAAGCCAGAAGTGCAGGGACGGTGAGAGGATTCACCAGAGACAGAGTGGGGAGCAGAACAGGCAGATCGAAGAAGTACACTGCTGAGGGGAGAGGTCTGTCCCGTATGAATCACCTCCGGGGGGGGGATCAAACTTGCATTGAAGCAGCTGGGCTTGCAGTGCTGTGTCCTACCGTTTGGCCACCAGGGAGGGCCCTAAATAGCATTTTTAAAGAGTTGGGAGATTTCACTTGAAAAGCCATCGGGATGTGGTACTTTTGGAGAGCTGTTTTAAAAATTCCATACTTACTGTATGTTTAAGTTTCCTATCCTCTTTGGTAGTTTTTGTATTCCTAGAATCTGTTTCATCTAGATTTTAATATTTGTAGAGAGAAGTATAATGCACTCATGCTTTTAATTTTCCGTAGTTTTATTTGTTTATAGTAGACAAATAGTTGAATCAATTCCATGTCTTTCAGTAGGAGATTGATTGAATAAATTATAGCATAATTTGCAATTCAGGCTTTAAACACATTTTGATGATTATTATCTGGGGGCTAAGAAATTCAAAAAGTACATATGAAGTATATTTCTTTCTTTCTTTTTTTTTTTTCTAAAGACTTATTTACTTATACATACAGAACTGGGATACAGGTCAGAGGTATGAGGGGTGAGAGGATTCACCACAGACTGAGTAGTGAGCAGAACAGGCAGATGGACTGAAATACACTGCTGAGGGGAGTAGCGGGTGGGTCTGCTGCGCCATGTGGGTCACCCTCCCTTGCCAGTGATCAAGAAGCTATGATAGTTTCATAGCGCTGCGCTTTAACCTGTTATGCCACCAGGGAGGGCCCTGAAGTATATTTCCATGGACCAATAATGTAGAACTAAGATTAAAATGTACAATAATGCATACTAAAGAACTCCTATGGCTTTGTATAGGAAACCCATATAAAATCATTTGTGTTGCTTTTGAAATTAGTTGCCCTCTGGATTATTAGATTGTGGATGGAGAAAGTTAATTTAGAGGACAGTGCATGTGATGTCCCCCCAAAGAGCTGTTATTTAGCGCTCCACTTCTTGTTTCCTCCCCTAATAGCTGCTCCCTGGGCTCCACTGACACCCTCTTCCTCCTCCCCCACCTCACCACAGGTCCAGGGTTTCTTCGCTGTGCCCACGCCTCTTTCAGTACTCTCCTTCCCATTTATCTATCCTTCAGTGTTTTTTGGGGCTTCAGAATCTGGGCCATGCGCCAGCGGCACTGTATTTTTAGCTTGGAGTTCTAAAGCTGCAGGAATTGGGAATTCCACTAGAAATACTAGCAAACTGTGAACGTGGTGTGCTGAGGTGTGGGTCCTTGAGGAGGAAGCAGCTGTGTGTTACAGATGGCAGCTTTTGTGTCTGCTCATGAATTCCCCTGCAGAGAAGGGGAACTTGGTGGATCCTGGTTTTGCTTTCTCCCACTTACTGTCTCCTTTACCGGAGGTTCTGCTGCCTCAAGGGCCTTCCCCCTTCCTGAGCCAGCCTGAAGCAGGGGCTGGAAGTGGGGCCCAAAGAAGAGGGGGTGTCCCTTTCATTCTTCTTCAGACTTAGGTAGGATTTTGGGGACACTTATCCCTCATTTCATCAATTTTCTGGGGGGGTGGGGGCGGTATCACTCTCTAGTTTGCATCTCCTGTTACTTTGGTATTATTTTTTCATTTTTCAGAAAAGATGTCAGTTGTGACAATTTATTTTATTTTACTATTATTTTAAAAAGATTATTTATTTATGCACACAAGAGCTGGGATAAAGGCCAGAGGTGTGCGGGGGGTTAGAGGATTCACCAGTGACAGAGTGGGTAACAGAACAGGCAGATCTACTGAAATACACTGCCGAGGGGAGCAGTGGGTGAGACAGGAGTGGTCTGCTGGGCCATGTGGTCAGCTCCCTGGCCACAATTGAACTCAGGCCATAGGGGTGATAGTGCTAAGACTTAACGGCTAGGCGACCAGGTGTGGCTCCAGTTGGGACAGTTGAAATAACTTAGATTTTAAAAGTCCACCCAACGTTGGATCAAGTTGAGGGAGTCACTTGAACGAGGCCATCATCAACAAGAAATCCAGAGCCCGGGTCTGGTGTAGGACTGAGAGGCCCCTGTGACCCAGAAAGTCTGGGAGAGGAGCATACAGGTGCCACACTGACTCTGACCTAAGCTGAGGTCCTAAGTGTGATATGAGAAGAAAGGGTGAAGACTAAGGGTGAAGATGGGGAGGGAAACTTCCCTTTGAGGAGTGCTCGTGTGTCAGAGTCCACTGAGGAGTGATTTGCAGTGTAGACAGGCCGGGGGAGGGCTCTCAGAACAACTCTCCTCCAGGTATGCACCCGGGATCTTGTCTTCCTCTGGCTGGGAATTCTCCTGGGCACTGTGTCTGGTACTGAACTGTCCTTTTAAGAATCTACTTCTGGCCCTCCCTGATGGCGCAACGGGTTAGGATGCAGCACTGCAAGCTGGCCGCAGTTGCTTCAGTGCGAGTCCAATCCCCGGCCCTGGAGGTGGCCCACATGGTGCAGCAGACCTCTCCTGACTCCCCCGCTGCTCCCCTCAGCAGTGTCCTTGGTTGATCTGCTGTTCTTCTCTCCACTCTGTCTCTGGTGAAGCCTCTCACTGCCCTGCGCCTCTGATTTATACCCTGAATAAATAAATAAATCTTTAAAAAAATAATCCACTTTTAATGAAATAAGCCAGAAAGAAAACAAAAAATACCGAATGGTTTCACTCATAGCAGGAGTATAAATGGACCAGGCGAGAAAATAATAATAATAATAATAAACCGTTATATACCAGAGACAATTTATGGGGGTGGAGTGGGGAATGGGATCAAAAACGGGGGCGGGGGGGAGGGAGGGAAATGCACTGAATTTTGATGGTGGCACATGGGTGATTTGGTGATGGGAAGCCCAAGGGGATTACAATTGAGATGGAAAAATGCACAAAATGATGTAAAAATAAACTATTATATTATTAAAAAAATCCACTTCTATGCTTGTTGCCTCCAGTGCATTCTCCACATAGTAGCAAAAATGAACTTACTGAAATATAAATTGAATTATTTTCTTCCCTTGTTAAATCTCCTGAAAACATTGATGTGGCCACTCATTTAGAATAAAATCCAAACTTCTACCCATGCTTTTGGCTCTCTTGGCTTCCATATGAGTTACATCTCCTATTACCCTCTCCCAACCAACATGTCAAGCTATTGATAGCCTCAGGGCCTTTGCACATGCTTTTCCCTCTGCTTGAAACACTGTGCCTCCCTCACAGGCACTACAGAGCTTGCACTGCTTCCTTCCTGCCATGGCACCTGGCAGCGCCACCCACTGCCGATGTCTATCATCAGGACTGAGTGGCTACAGTAAATCACTGGCCTGGGAAAATGTGGTCATTCAACATTTGAAGTTTCTACTGAATGCATACACTTAGCAGCAGCTGACATGGGAAGTTGGTCATAGGTTGAACCATTTAGGTAGGGACTCCTGGCGTGTCAGTATGTTATTTGGTTATTTTCATGGCCTTTATTGGTGGCCTCTATAGGATTGTCAGTTTAGTAGCTGGTGATCATCTTCAGCATGTCTGGCAGACCTGAGCCTTGGAAGCTTCCTGAGTCTGCCTTAGATGGTGGCACCGACAGTGGCAGGCATGGGTGGGCTCCTGAGTGGCCCAGCCAGCTTGTCCAGAGGCTGAGCATGTAGGAATGCTCGTCTCCTCTTGTCTTACCCCTCAAGCTTCAGCACCTGTTCTGATTCCACACCTTCTTACTTTGCTTTCTGGACCTTCATGTTGGTTCTTGTGATATCTCTATGCTCTGGTAAACCAGGAACAAGACAGTGGCTGTCTCCAGTTTCCCCTCTCTCCACACCGATGGCTGTCCCAGGGTGGGTGGCCTTCACAGCCTGCTGATTGGAAAGAGTTTCTCCTTTGAGTTTGTAAATAAGGTTGGGCCCTATTTTTTTTTTCTTTTAAAGATTTATTTATTTATGCATACAGAACTGAGGTACAGGCCAGAGGTGCAGGGGTGGTGAGAGGATTCACCAGAGACAGAGTGGGGAGCAGAACAGGCAGAGTGATAAAGTACACTGCTGAGGGGAGCAGTGGGCGGGTCAGGAGAGGTCTACTGCACCATGTGGTCACCTCCGGGGCAGGTGGGGATTGAACTCATGCAGAAGTGGCTTTAGCTTCTTAGTGCTGTGCTTTTAACCCGCTGCGCTACCAAGGAGGGCCCAGGCCCTGTTTTGCTAGCAGCAGAACCTGATTCCCTGGGGATGGCCAGCACTTCAAGGTTTACAAAGTTTCCCATAAACATGGTCTCATTTGACCTGTGGAAATGCGTTCTGATGTGGCCACTAGGCTGCTGTTTTTCCCATCTCACAAATAAGCTGTTTCTGTACGAGCCCAACTAGTAATGGGTATCATATCCCAAAAAGAACCAGAAGGAGGAAGTGACTTACTGAATGTCACTAGCCTATGTATCAAGGTGAGAACCCAAAACACTTTTCTAAAAGGCAGATTCTATGTTGATGAGCTCTAGCGAGCTCTGGAGATGAGGATGAAAAACTGGAGAGTCCTAGAAGGAGACCTTGGGGCAAACATCCCTTCTGCACAGTGTGATCTAGAAATCTCTAGAGGGTATGGTGGCTGAGTCCATAGCAAAAGTGGGGTGCCATCTTTCCTTTGTAGAATTGGGGAGGATTTCAAAGATTTGGTCCAGAATTCAGGACACCAATGAATGCATTCAGGTGAGGGGTGGCAGCCAAGTGTTGTCTGTGGATTTTGAGCAATGATGAGGAGAGGATTCTGAGATCACATCTGGATTAGCAGGGCAGAACCCACCTGGCTCGGGAGTATGGCATGTCAGCACACTCATCTTGTGTTTATCGTCTGCATGCCAAGTGACAGGAGGCTTTGCGTAGTTGAAATAGATTTTCTGGCATTCACCATATACTTAGACAAAAAGGCTGTATTAAATTACTGCCTGCAAGAAATCTTCCATGTTACCCATTTGCTAAATGATGTTAAAACTTGTCATTTATATGTGGTTAGAGTTTTGAGTGTGCACGAGCATTAGAACAGAAACGTGCGAGTTTGGCTGAGCTGCTTCGTAGTGGTGTATCCTCCTCTAAAATTTGCTGCTCTCCAGTTTCCTCTGGTAGAGGGCATGAAATGGTTTTCCTCCTGTGAAGATGTAATGAGGTGCTGCTGTAGAGCTTTTCCACCTGACCTGCTACACAGTGGCTTCCGGAAGCGGTCGTTACCATAAGAGGATTTTAATCCAGTGGGGGAGTGGCAGTTAACCTTTCTAACAACAGTGTCAATCTTTGGGACACAACCTATCACTGGGGAGGTCTAAACTTGTTCCGTTCCCACTTTACCTTATTTATTGGCTTTTGATTCAAATATATATATATATATATATATATATATATATATTTACAACTAGAACATTAAAATGAAGAGTCTTAGTTTTGTTATTGTTTTATAAGACTCAGCAGCAGCTGAAGCATCACAAGCCATCTTCACCTTTACAAATAGAAGGTCCTTTGAGAGCTAGGCAGATAAACCTTTTTCTTCCTAGCATTCATGTGTTTACCTATCCTGTCGCCTCTCTGCAGTACCTGAAGTGTTCAGATTCTAGGTATTTCCATATTAGACACTATTTGCTGACAGTATGTATTATGTGAACTGGGAATGTTCTTTTTCCTTTAGATAAGCTGTCTCTGTGAATGTGATTAGAAGGGAATGTATTGTTAGTTGAGATCAAAGTTCATGGAAGAATTTAGAATACAAAATAACATCCAAAAAAGTAATTTTTTCTTTCTACTGCCTTAAGGGCAAGTGGACTGTTTGGTCCTAATGAGCTCATTAGCTCAGGTACAGCAGTTAATAAGCTACTCTTGACAGTGTGCTTCATGGCACGGTAAGCCCCCCCATTTCTCTTTGATGACTGCGCTAACATTTTCTACATTCAAGTTGCCACATATTGAGGGGTAAGATTCTAACCCCCAGCTTCGATGGTATGTGTCATTTAGTGCCCATGTGATCTTGGAATGAAAATCAGGGTCAAAGGACATTTGGCCAAATTCAGAACATGCCATAAAGTGCATGAGACTTCTCAGTAAGGTTGTACTTTTTAGCTCCATTCCTTAGGCCATGTTTATGACCTATAAATGTCACAAAGGTGAGTGTGATAATAACTTGAATGACTATAGGGGAGATGTTAAAAATATAGACTGTATAAACAGCCCATGAAAAACTGACCATTCAGCAGGAAAGAGAACATTTTCACATGTGAAACAAGTGAAGATAGTATAAGTGCTGAATTGTCTAATCATGAATTTCATGTAGATACCAGGGTTGATCGTTCTAGAATGTTCGGGCCCTTACCACCGGCCACAATACCCTGATTCTAGGTGATTCTGATGTGATGCAATGGTATACAGAAATGTATTTTTTTCTCAACATGTAAAACTTTATTAAAAATGACTTAATTAAATGATGCAAGGCCCATCACAGATGAAATACCTTCTAATACCTTCTCTCAGGTAACTTGCCTATACAGACAATAAAAAAAAAATTGAGAAAAAAATGACTTCATTTAAAGAAATCAGAGTTGGTTTAATTTTTTTTAAAGATTTATTTATTTATTCATACAGAACTGGTGTACAGACTAGAGATGCGGAGGGTGAGAGAATTCACCAGGGACATAGTGGGGAGCAGAACAGGCAGATGGACGAAGTGCACTGCTGAGGGGAGCAGCGGGTGGGTCAGGAGAGGTCTGTCACGCCATGTGGTCACCTCCAGGGCAGGCGGGAATCGAACTCATGCGGAAGTGGCTTTAGATTCTCAGTGCTGTGCTTTAACCCGCTGTGCCACCAGGGAGGGCTTTGGTTTAATTTTTTAAAGAAAACATGTAGGTAATTTTTTTTTGGTCATTCTGGAACTTTATTTTTTTAAATTTATTTTTAAAATATAATATAATAGTTTATTTTTACATCATTTTGTACATTTGTTTTTTTCATCTCAATTGTAATCCCCGTGGGTTTCCCATCACCAAGTCACCCGTGTGCCATCACCACAGTCCCGTGCATTTCCCTCCCCTGACCGTTTTTGATCCCATTCCCCACTCCAACCCCATAAAATGTCCCTGTTATATGGCTGTTCATTATTCTTATTATTTTCTCTCCTGGTCCATTATACTCCTGCTATGAGTGAAACCATCCGGTATTTTTCTTTTTCCTTCTGGCTTATCTCACTGAGCATGATCTTTTCCAGCTCCATCCAAGTTGCTGCAAAAGACATGTGCAGAAACATATTTTTATTGTCAAGTAAAGGTGAAAACTGACTTTAGTGAGTTTTTGTGCTTTTTTTCTACTCATTTGTCACAACTTTCCATCTTGTGTTTAACTTTTCCAGGAAGATTTTTTTGGGGGGTGTTGGGGGGGGGACAATGGGGAGATCAGTATCAGCATGCTGAATAGGTCTGTTATTCATTTCCTGGCAGTTAGCTGATTATCTGCCCCAATTTATAACATTATTAGTCATTTTTTCCCCTCTCTCAGCTTGGTATTATTGGTCTCTAAAGCAGTCACAGATGACACCTTATATCACTGTGTTATTTCTGTCATCAATCATATTATTGTGTTGATGTTAATAATAAACAGTAGCCAAGGTGGTTGCCATTGGTGACAGTCAATTGTTGAATAGATGCCATAAATTGCCTATATCTCTCCCCAAACAGATTTTCTTCAGGGATAATTTCTTGGGTAGAATGTTAAAGCTAGCAGTAAGGCTAAACATTTTTACCTTCAAGATGTGAAATAAGTTACAATATAGATGTAGTCCTTGAAGTCAGCAGGATGCTTTTCCCTCAAGGGAGACCTATTTTGAAGCTGATTATTTGAATAAAATCACAGATAATAGGGTAGTAAGGAAAAACACCCAGACATGTTCATAATTAGTTGGCCATATTCCTGGTGCAGACCCAAATGTGGTTTCTTAATGTAATTAACCAGAGAAACGTGTGCTTTAATGAACACCCCTAATACATATGCAATGCAAATTTGTGCTGCTTATTTTTGTTTTTCCTTTGGTTATAAACTGTTAAATGTCTTATTTCTTTGTGATAGATGTGGCGTTTTCATGTAGAACTGTACTTATTTCCTTTTCTTTTTTAAAAAAGATTTATTTATTTATTTATGCATATAGAACTGGGGTACAGGCCAGAGGCACAGGGCAGTGAGAAAATTCACCAGAGACAGAGTGCGGAGCAGAACAGGCTGATTGATGAAGAACACTGCAGGGGGAGCAGCAGGCAAGAAAGGAGAGTCACCTTAGGGGCCAGGGATCAAACTGACACTGAGGTGGCCAGGGCCAGCTTTGCAGTGCTGCGTTCCACCCCACTGTGCCACCAGGGAGGGCCAGACTGTATTTATTTCTATTGCAGCCTCCATTGGATTGACTTTTGAGTATTTCTTCCTAGGAATTACCTTCCCTTTTGGGTGTCGTTTGGTATGATACCAGTAGCTGCCATCTCTCTTAATCATGGTGAGAATATCTGAGACAGGACTATTCCAGGCGTGGCTCAGGGATTAGACATCAGTACCGCGAAGGCCTCAGTATGTTCCCATAGCTGCAGGGGGACATCTGTCCAGTCGCTCTCTTGTCTTGGCAAGATCTTGGAACAAAAAGAGAGTTGAAATAGAACCAGCCCTTCCAGACCGATTTTTTTCTAAAGATTTTATTTATTTATGCATATAAGAAACTGGGGTGCAGGCCTGAGGTGGGGGGTGAGAAGATTCACCAAAGACAGTGTGGGGAGCAGAACAGGGGGATTGGCTGAAATACACTGCTGAGGGGAGCAGTGAGCAGGACAGGAGAGGTGGGGATTGAACTTGTGCTGCAGTGGCTGCAGATAGCTTCATAGTGCTGTGCTTTAACCTGTTGTACCACCAGGGAGGGCCCCCTTCCAGACTGATTTAAATTTTTCTTCATGCAACCTCTCCTTCGGTTTTCGCTGACCTCTGAGGTCAGTCCAGCCAGAGCCTAGAGTAGACCTGCCTAGATTTAATGGACCTGGACCTTGTGATTACATAAACTTTGGATTGAATGCTGGTTCTTTCTCTTATTAGGAAATATGACTTAAGTTCTTAGAACTTCCATTTTCATATATACAAACTATATGAGAAAAGGTCACCTATTTTGTAGGGGTTTTATGTGAAGGATAAATAAGCTACTGTATATCTAATTGACTATTTTGTGTTTGGCAGGATTGTGAGGAATGCTATTATTATTAAAATTATTGCAGTTTGAATGACTTTCCCAGAACTCTCTGGCACAAGATTAATATTAATTTTGTGATCTTTTTCTCAGCTTTCTTCTACGTGATGTTTGGTAGGTGTGCATTACCTCTGTTGGATAAAAATATAGAAGTAACATATTCCTGTATTGTTATGTATACCTACAATTTACTAATATCTATTTCCTTCTTCAGAGTTTATCACATCAAAGCAATTATTGTATCTTGAACAATTATTGTATCTCACCACCACCCCCCACCTCTTGCCTGTACCCCAGTTCTTGTATGCATAAATAAATTAATCTTTAAAAAAATAAATTTGAACCCTCAGTGTCTTCATAGATGCTCCTTCTACTTTTCTGCTCCATGTTTTAGATGTCAACAATGACTGGGCAACCTTATGAAACATTAACCAGCTGTTCAGTTGGTTGCTCATGTACACACAAATATGCTCATGTCTTATAATATTTTGGGTTGGTATAGATGTCTAAAAGTTTGATGCTGGGAAAACACAATGAGGCCCAAGGCATCTTGTGTCTGATAAACATGTATGAACAGAGAACAAATCCCTATGAGAGGTAGATATGGATGGAGGAGGTTCATAAAATGATCACCTCATTCCAGTACCATAATTGCACAGGATTTGAACGTACTGACCAGAGGTTAGCTCTGTTTTTTTTTCAAATCTCAGAGTCAAACTACTGGCCAGGTGGATGGAACTCTTGTATTGAGGGGCTTGTGCTAATTCTAGTGACAGCAGATGAAATGGTCATGCCTCGGGAATTAACTCCGGGATCCTACAACTATGCATCCCTAAAGACTTGAAGAAAAGTGCAATTTCATCAACTCTACCAATTTCATGTCAGAAACTCATTTAAGAGAAAACACCTATTTAAAGGGCCCAGAATTGGTGAATGGGGAGGTGGGAACAGATTATACCATTTTTCCTATTTTGAATGGATTCCTGTTTTAGAAGCCTGAGTGTTAGAAGTGCTTAATTTTCTTGATTTTTTATAGATTGAGGAGAAAACTAGAAATCACAATGAATGCTAAGAGTTTTATGGGTTTTTTGTCTTTCTACATTTAGGCATAATTGGGGCTGTTTGGTTACATTTGGAATTACTATAAATGTCTTATTTTATTTAATTCATATATTTAGTATAATTTTGTATAGTCATATATTTTTATTTAGACTTATTTTGCTTTTAAAATATTATTTCCGGGCCCTCCCTGGTGGAACAATGGGTTAGGATGCAGCACTCCAAGCTTGCCGCAGCTGCTGCAGTGTGAGTTCGATCCCCGGCCCCAGAGGTGATCCACATGGCGCTGCAGACCTCTCCTGCCTCACTGGCTGCTTCCCTCAGCAGTGTACTTAATCGATCTGCCTGTCTGCTCCCCACTCTGTCTCTGGTGAATTCTCTCACTGCCCCTGCACCCCCTGGCCTGTACCCCAGTTTTGTATGCAATAATAAATAAATCTTTAAAAAAATATTATTTTCTTCTTATTTTATATCTATGAACTCTTTAGTACTGTATAAGAAATATAGTATTTTTTTTTTTTAAGATTTATTTATTTGTGCATACAGAACTGGGGCACAGGCCAGAGGCCCAGGGGCAGCAAGAGGCCTCACCAGAGACAGAGCAGGGCGCAGAACAGGCAGATCGACGAAGTACACTGCTGAGGGGAGCAGTGGGCAGGTCAGGAGAGGTCTGCCACGCCATGTGGTCACCTCGGGGGCAGGCGGGAATCGAACTCATGCGGAAGTGGCTTTAGTTTCTCAGTGCTGCGCTTTAACCCGCTGTGCTGCTGTGCCACCAGGGAGGGCCGATTACTGTTTTTTTTTTAAACATTATTCCGTTTTTAGTTCTAGAATCCTTTGCTAATACTTACGTCAAATGCTGCAGTCACATTTTTGTGACCACAGAGACTTACCTTTACATCTTGTTGACTTCGTCATTTGCTATTTCTTTTCAACATGTCCCCCTTTCTTTTCTGACGATATCTAATCTGAGTCATTTTTTGGTCTTTGCCCTGGAGTTATTTATTTCAGAAAAGATATATATATATATATATATATATATATATTTTAAAAAATTGAAAAATATCTGACAATGACTTCTTTCATTTGTGTGAAGTCGCATTTGCCTGGGCAGTCCTAATGATAATGTCAAAACCCTTTTCCTTCAAATGATTCCTCTGACTACCAGAAGACAATAGAATATTTTCAGAGTCACAGAGAAGAAATTTCATATCCATTTTATAATTACATGTTTTTCTCCTTCTCTATGCAACAAACTTTTCCTGTAAAAGTTACCTCAAAATTAAATGCTTCGACTTATCAATACTTTCCCCACTAATTTGCTATAAAAAGTTCAGAGTTTTTGTTTTTCATTTAGTATTCATTTGGCAACAAAATTCCCACAACTGTATTATATTATCATTTCCTCAGCAATAAGTGAACTAAAATTATGCAGGAAAGGTAGCCAGAAAAATCTTAATATTTAAAAGAAATCCAAGATGAACTATTTTATTGACTAAAATATCTTTATAATGTAAATCACCTCATAATTGGAATACTTCCTGTATGTGTATCTGTAAAATTATGAAAGTCAAGCCTCCCTCTTTTTTCTGTTTCCCGCCATCTTATATACCTGCAGTTGGATTATTTGATGGGGCTCATAATTTCTTTTTGCTCACATGAACAGACGCTACCATTTCTAAATGTTCATTTCTAAAATACTGATTTTAGGGGTAGAAGCTTGGGGTCATACTTAATGCTGTACTGCTTCCCACCGCAGAGATCAGCTGTGGTCGCCCTCCAGCGGTGCAGCACGCCATCCTCGTGGGGAACCCCAACTCCGTCCTGGGCAGCGAGGCTCACTATGTCTGCCAAGAGGGCTTCGAGAGCCCTGGAGGAAGGATCGCTTCTGTTTGCACAGAAAAAGGCACCTGGACAGACACCACTGTGGCTTGCACAGGTATGGATTCCATTCTGCTGGGCGCCCGCCCTGAATGCAAAGCCATCCGCACAAAGAACAGGAAGCCCTCCTGTCTCTCGGGCTCCGTACCTGCTCCTGGCTGTGTCACCTGTGCTGGTGGACACCTGGCTTTAGGTTTGTCAGCTAAACGCTGAAGATTTAGAGGGTGATTTTAAGATAGCTTAGAAAGAAGATTTTGTGCATTTGTCTTTTGAAACTCACCTTAAATTACAGCGATTCCTGTTTTCTCTACTTGGCTGGCTGAGAAATTTTTCTCCAGGAACTGTTTTCTCAGGGGGATATATTGAAAAGTCCCAACTTAGCACATGTTGACAACTTTTCAGGGCAAAGGCAGTATGATGAAAAGAGGGTTTTTTTTTAATGTTTATTTTTATTTTTAATGGTGGCAAAGTACACACAACATAAAATTCAACCATCCTAACCATTCCAAGTGTTAAAAGTACACTCACACTGTTGTGCAGCCAAACTCAAGAGCTTTTCATTTTACAAAGCTCTATCCATGTAACAACTCCCCACTCTCCCGCCACAACTATGCTACTTTCTGTTTCTATGCGTTGACTGATGTAGATGACTCTTCTAAGTGGAATTAATAGTGTTTGTCTTTCTGCCACTGGCTTATTTCACTTAATGTCCACCAGGTTCTTACATGTTGTTGCAGATGGTACGATTTTCTTTTTACAGGGTGAATAATATCCTACCAGCTATCAAAAAGACGACTTCTTTGCTTATCCAATCATCCACTGATGGATGCTTGGGTTACTTCTACTTTTGACGGCTGTGATGAATGCTGCTATGCACATCAGCACAGTTATCTTTGAGAACTTGATTTAATTTTTAAAAAATATTTATTTATTAATGCATACGAGAACTGGGGTACAGGCCAGAGGTGTGTGTGTGGGGGGGTGGTGGGGCTGGTGAGAGATTTTACCACAGAAAGAGTTGGGAGCAGAACAGGTGGACTGACTGAAATACACTGCTGCGGGGAGCAGCCCAGCAGGTCAGGAGAGGTCTGCCACGCCATGTGGGTCAGCTCCCTGGCCAGCTGGGGATAGAACTTGTGCAGCAATGGCTGCATATAGCTTTATAATATGCAAGTTAATGTCATACTGTGCGCCACCAGGGAGGTCTTGCTTTAAATTTTTATGGATATATACTCCCAAATAAACTTACCAGTAAAAAAGGAGTTCTGAGTTTGCATTCTAGTAGTCTTATATATTAGTGGTGTGTCATTAGGGAAAGCATTATTCTCTCTGAAGCCTCTATTTTCTTATATGTAAAAGGGGAAAAGTAAAGCCTGTTTTTCCTACTTCAAAGAGTTGTTGTGGAAATCATCTGGGGGAGCATTTTGGGAAGCTGAAAGCACCATGCACATGGCAGATCTTAACTGATCTTTGCTTGAAGGTCTTCTCCCACATCACAGTGGACATTTTCAGATGCTTCATTTTGCACCTCTCCTTCCAAGAAGCGATTTAGCATTTGTGATTGGTCAGTGATCGCCACGTGGTCTTCTGGGTATCTATTCTAGATGTTGACTTGCTTGGCTCTAAAGAGTGAAATCTCAAAGTAACCCTGGTCTGAGCCTCTGTTTGACCTGCAGAATTCGGGTAGAATATCTTGGGTCTTGCCAGTCAGCTTTCCATAGAAAAGTCTAGTCTGAGCAAGCAAGGTATGTGGATTAATGATGGTTATTTGCTCACAGAGTTGGGGTTCCTAGCCATGTTTGGGGAAGGAATTTGATGAAACCTATCATTTCATTGAATAAATATGTATTTAGTACTTACTGGGTATCTATGTGTAAGGTACTTTGCTAGATACTACCGTCTTGGAATTTACCGAATAGGGCAAATAGACCTTCCTTCAAAGAAATGTACATAACACATATCATATAATCTTTTACAAATTCAAGGACCTCCCAAATCCTTGCGTAGATGATGCCTGGAGCAGATGGAGTACTCAGTTGTCCTGCCAAGGCCCCGTCTGTGCCACACAGACACTACGTGCAGGAGGATGCAGGCTAGGGGCCATGGACAGGACCAGAGACAGGTAGACACGCGTGAGAATCCTGGGGTCTAGTTGAGCCTTCTTTCGGATCTGATTGACTTGCCCAACATATGCAGAAAAGCAAAGGCAAACTGGTAACTAACATCAAGGATTCCCAGGTCCCAGTCTTAGTCATTGGAGAAATTAAAAAGAAAGTAATACCATATTGTACACACTGATGGTCATTCCCACTTTTTATTGCATCCCAAACAGAAGCTCTCCAAGTTTCTTCGAAGAAGTGAGGCAGGTGTCTCTTAGGGTGTTGAATTTAACATTTGAGGCCGTGTGCCTGGCCTAGACCTGCCCTCTGAGGTCCTGGGTAAGAGCTGGGCTCAGCGTCTGAACCCTGAGCCATGAGCTGTGTGGCTCAAGCTGCTCTGGCTCAAGCATTCAGAATCCAGTGGGGGTATAAGGATTAGTCACTACATGAAAAACCAGTGGATCTGCATGGGGCAGAGTAAGCTATTAATTAGCTGATGCTTGTAGAGCACTTTGAAGAACAAACATGTTATGTAACTGCTAATTATAATTACCGTCCTCAGCCTGCCACCTTTCACAAAGTCTGGGGCTCCAGCTGCAGCTGTTCCATGGGCTGGTGCAAGCTTTGATTTAAGGGGAGAAAAGGCATTCTCCCTGAGAGCTGTGATCTTTCTGTGAGGAGGCCTCTATGCCCTCAATCAAGATTGGCAGCTAAATTCAATTTCCGCAGATAAAGGGGGTGATTTACATGCTGATTAATTCATGGTGCAGTGCACATGATCTCTGGGTGGGTGGGTAGGCGAGGCTTCTGGAAATGTAGTGATTACCATAGCTCTCTCATTTCCCCGTGTTAGATCCGTGTCTTCACACCTCCTTCCTCCCAGCCCTCTGTGTATTTTCTGTTTACCTTCCTCAGTGTTCACATTTGCCCTCTCATCTTCGACTTCCTGCTTACGCCGTGATGACTTCTCCCTCTCTTTACTCTGTCATCCCTCTTTGTACACTTGAATCTTCACTTCCACCGGGTGGAATAACTTATTTTTGCCTGGATTGTTTTAGTACCTAAAGACATTTTCTTTCTGGCCTCTCTCTTTGCATTAGTGGCACAGGTCTGTCTATGTTTTTCAGGGAGTGTGAACGCTGGCAAGGTGGTGGGACTTTTTTTTTAAAGGCCAGTTTGGACTGGAAACTTCAGACAGCTGAGCATTAGGCAACCACTTTAGTGTCTGGAAAAACCCAGGTGGAAGCTTGATGTTTAGTGAGTTGGTTTGCCTTAAGATCAAAGAGGCTGATTCATTCTTGATAAGCTGGTCCCTGGCTTTCGGTCTGCCCAGGTCATTTTGGCTTTTTATGTTTAGAATCTGAGTTAATAATTATAAGGTTGACACTGACTCCCTCTGTGCTCTCAGAAGGGTAACATCTCTGTTGAAACACAGACTGTTTATCTGCTGGGATCCTTTCGGATCCAGCCACCTAACCTGATACTCGCCTGTTGAGTTCAGTTGCTTCCAGGCCTCTTGTTAGCGACTTTCTTGTTGATCCTCCCTTTCAGCCCAGTGAGTGGTCACATGCAGCTGGGCACATTTCAGAGGGAGAAGAAAGGTCAGATGGAATAAATGGACACATTTATAGAAATAGCCACATGGCTGAGCTTTGCTTGATAATGTGTATGATGTTTGTGCCACTGTTTGGAGCATCAAGCATGGTAGTTGTCTTCAGAAAAACCCTGTGAAGTAGGTATTGCTATTTTCATTCCATAGATGAGGAATCACAGACTCATAGAAGTTAAGCAACTTTCACAGGGTCATCGAGTCACACATGGCAAAGGCAAGATTTGAATTCTGATCTGAAGGCCTGCAAGCCTACGGCCTCTCCCCACTGCAAGTGTTTCCCAAGCTTGAGATACTTGTTCACCACTCTGACCGTGTTTGCCATAGTGAAAGTATTTATTTCATGTTTCTGGAAACAGCTTATTTTGAAAACTTATATTTATAATTTATATTTTGCTGTCAAGTGAGAGTGATCAAGGATGTTTTGTAATGTACATGATACCTCGAATGTGTTGAACTAGGTCTATTTTTTCTAATATACACAAAAATCAATACAAAGTGAACACAGAAAAATGCATTCACGTGCCACTGTACATCATTCAAGAGCATGTAGTGCATCTTGGGCGAGCAGCGTCAGCCAGGCTGCTTCTCCCTGCTTCATGTGAGTCTCAATACAAAACCAAAGCAGAAGCAATAATTAATGCAGAACTGCAGCTACCCAGGAGAGGCAAGGACCGATGGATCGAAGGGGTATACGGACTAGGGTGGAGGACTTCGGGGCCTTGTATGGGTGTGGTGTGGGACATACACCTGACCTTGCACGTCTACACTAGACACAGCATATTAAAATGATATTAAAAACCCATTGAACCACTGTTACCTCAATTTCAAAAAAGAAAAAGGAGACCTAAGAAGTAAAGCAGCAGAACTCTTATGACCAACATGCATTTGCTCAGTCGTGTCCGGGAGTCCTCCCTCCTCGTGCACCGTGAGCATTGTCTGTCTGTTATCCTTGTGCGGGCTTGTCTTTGGAGGTAGCTTGAATCATGTTAAAAGATCAGTTTTATGACCTGTGAAATCAGATAGCTTTCAACCAGAATGACACTGATCTTTGACCACCTGACTGGGTCACCTGAATTTATCCTGTATGACCTTTTACTTTTTCCAAAAATGAAGAAAAGGATAGAAAAATGGAAACCCAGAGGGCATGCTAGACCAGTCCTGAGGCTCTGATGGAGTGGTTTGTTTCCTACCATCCTGGTCTCTCCTCAGCCTGCTGAGGGGGAACCCAACATCCAGCACCCCCACGTCTCAATAGCTCTTCCACTGAGGTCACGGATGACATCTCCAAACCTTGAGCATTGTTGATCATTTATCCATCCTTCCATCCGTCCATCCATTCAACCAAGTAACCAAATAGCAATTATTAAAAAAAAAAAATACACTGCCACAGTGGGGAATGGGATCAAAAACGGGGGTGGAGGGGTGGGGAGGGAAATGCACGGGATTATGGTGATGGCACACGGGTGACTTGGTGATGGGAAACCGCGGGGATTACAATTGAGATGGAAAAAAAAATGTACAAAATGATGGAAAAATAAACTTTTGTAAAATAAAAAAAAAAAAAATCCACCGCCAAGATACTGTTTTACTTTCCTGAGATAGAGATAAATCTGGTCTTTGTCATTATAGAGCTTACTTTCAGGAGAGCTAGATATTAAAAACTCATTGTAAAAGTATTGAGTTGTACACACATCATACAGAATCTAAAGCAAAGCAAAGGATTTTAAATATAGTGTGGTTTAATTAGACATGTGGGGGCCTCTTTTTCCTTTTTAAAAAGATTTATTTAGGCCCTCCCTGGTGGTGCAGCGTGTTAAAACACTGCACTGAGAAGCTAACGCCACTTCCACATGAGTTCGATTCCCGTCTGCCCCGGAGGTGACCACATGGTGTGGCAGACCTCTCCTGGCCCACCCGCTGCTCCCCTCAGCAGTGTACTTCGTAGATCTGCCTGTTCTGCTCCCCACTCTGTCTCTGGTGAAGCCTCTCGCCACCCCTGAGCCTCTGGCCTGTACCCCAGTTCTGTATGCACAAATAAAATCTTTTAAAAAAAAAAAGATTTATTTATTTATGCATACAGAACTAGGGTAAAGCCCAGAGGAGGAGGGGTGAGAGGATTCACCAGAGACAGAATACACAGCTGAGGGGAGCAGTGAGCAAGACAGGAGAGGTCTGCTGCGCATGTGGGTCAGCTCCCTGGCCGGGGATCGAGCTCATGCTACAGTGGCTGTGATAGCTTCATAGTGCTGGGCTTTAACCCGTTGCGCCACCAGGGAGGGCCCTTCTTTTCCTTTTTTAAAGAGGCATAAGTGTCCTACAACTAGATTAGCGAGGGGCCTGCTGCTCTAAAGTGTGACCTGAAATGAAACCTCAGATGGAATTATGACACTGTGGGCTCTCTGGTAAGGAAAGGAGAGTGCCTTGCTGTTCTGCTTCAGGCCCTTTTTGGATGGGGGCCAGGGAGGAGGCTGTGAGGGGTGAGTAGGAACTTTTAAGGAAACAGACCCTCCTTCAGCTCTTCTCTTTCCAGGCATCATTCTCTCAGTCTGCCTCCCACCTCTCCTCTGGGGTGCCCCCTCTCCTCTTGTGTCTCCTTGAGTCTCTGTCTTTCCCAGGGCTGTCACTGGGATGCTTTCTGTGTCCCACCTGCATCTTCACCTGTAGCCCTGGCTTCACCTGCCGTCCACATACTGATGACTTTGGCGTCTGTTTTTTCACCTGTCTATAGATGATCCAGGCTCTAGCTTGCTCTAAAGGCCACTCACAGTTCTCTTTCCTACCAGTCAGCTTCCTCCTGATCTCAGCAGGCAGTGAGAAGGCAGTCCACTCAGACGCTCACGCTCTAAACCTGGCAGCAGCCTGGTTGTTCCTTATCTCTCACCTCCTATTGCTTCTCCTTCAGAACTGTGTCAGGGTTTTAAAAACGGTGTCCCTGTTTCATCTTTTCACCTCTTTTCTGAAAACGGAGTAATGCTGAGGCTCCTGGCTTTGGGATTTAACCAAGCTGATTTTTTAAAAAATAATATGACAGTTTATTTTTACATCACTTTGTGCCTTTTTCCATCTCAGTTGTAATCCCCGTGGGCTTCCCATCACCAAATCACCCGTGTGCCATCACCATAGTCCAGTGCATTTCCCTGCCCTCCACATTTTTGATCCCATTCCCCACTCCACCCCCACAAAATGTCTCTGGTATATAGTTGTTCATCATCATTATTATTTTCTCACCTGGTCCGTTATACTACTGCTATGAGTGAAACTCTCCAGTATTTTTCCTTTTCTTTCTGGCTTATTTCACTAAGCATGATCTTTTCCAGCTCCATCCATGTTGCTGCAAAAGGCATGTGTTAGCTTTTTAATTGCTGAGTAATATTCCATTGTATATATGTACCACATCTTTTTAATCCAGTCATCTACTTTTGGGCATTTGGGTTGATTCCATGTCTTTCCTGTTGTAAATAAAGCAGCAATAAACACGGTGACCGAGCTGATTTTGAATCTGACTTGACTGATCTCTCGCAGAGTGGCCCTTGGCAGGTCACTTCACTTGTCGAGGTCTCCAGCCTGTAAAATGGACGGCGTGATGGCTAACTTGTGGGATTTTGAAACGTAAAAAAAACAACACATTAAAAGCAGTATACAGACTATCTAGTTCATAATAATAACTCAATAAGTAGTTCACTTACTACTGTTTTAATGATTATTTCTTGTGTCTGCTGTGAGGATGAGGTCCAGGCTATAAGGAAGGACCCATCAGAGCTGGACACACTGTAGTCAGATATGAGGTATGGAATCCCTGCCTGTCACACCTCCAGTGTCCCCCTCAAACTCCACCAGGTGTCATTCTAAAAACATGCTCCTCTCTTAGCTCTCTGTTGCTCTGGGAGACAGTCTGTGCTTAGTCTGGCAAGAGGGTTTCTCCCTGCCTGACCCTGAGGCCCCTATGCAGCCACACTAACCATCTCTCCTCTCCAGCGACCCTCTCCCATCACTCTAATGTGACCCCTTTCCATTGCCAGGCCCTCCACCTGCTGGCCGTCTGTGCCCATGTCTTTCCTGTCCGTCAACTTTCCTCCATCCGGTCACGTGTCCTATAAAACCAACTTCCCAGAGTCCTCTGGTGAGAGCTGGTGGCTTCTTTCTTGTAGCTGTGGCTCTGGAGTGTAACTTACCTGCTTTTGTTTGCTCTGAAGTACTTAGGGGTGGGCGTGTCAAAGCCCGGTAGGTGCCTGGCTGTGTTGACACTTGGCATTTGCCAGTCAGCAGGTAATGGTGAAGGGTGAGCAAAGAGCCCCAGAGTCAGCTCCAAAGAGAATGTTCAGAAATGTTTCCAGTTGTGGGTGCTGTTGGAAGAGGGCATGGCCTCCCAAGTCATCTCTTTTAAAAGGGCAGCATTACTGTGGACGTTTAGTATTTATAGACATGTTTATAAAGAAGGCTTGTCGGCTGATTTGTGGACACCTAGGAGGAACAGCAACCAAGGTTTGTTAACTGCTTCTTGAGATGCAGAACCTGATAGCCCTGTAATCGGATCTGGGTCCCCATCTGTGCAGAGAGCACAGCACTGCCTGAGACAGATGGCACTTTTGAGATGTCACTTGCAGTTGTCATAGTGAATGAGCAAAAAGGAAGGATAAGAAAGGAAACTTCGATGTCTGTGTCTCCTTTGTGATCTCTGTTGGGGTGACTAAGAGACCTTGAGTGAGAAGGAAATTGGCTTCTGGCAACCTCGAGAACAGGTGAGAGGCAGGCTGCTGCTTCTCTAGTGGTGGTCAGTGCCAGAGGCGGTGTGAGTAGCCAGAGGAGTCCAGACCCTAGGGCTTTGCAGGGCAGTGAAGAGAGGAGGGCCAGGATTATTTGGGGCTCAAGGACTCATGCCAGCCTCAACTTTATGAATAGATAGGTCTTTGCAGCTCTTGGGTACCCAAGTTTATGGGAGTGCTTCTTTGGCTTCATATGGTCTGTGCTCTGGGGTTGAATATTGATGTAGAGACCCCAGAATGCTTCAGACAGACCCTCTGGTGTTTCTTCAGAAGTTCACCTGTTTTCCTCTGTCCCCTTCTATTTATTCTCACTGCCTGATAGATGACCTGGGCTTGCCTAGAACCAGGTAACATGGGACATAGCCTGTCAGCTGTGTTGCTGCTGGAGTGCTGTAGTAAAGATGTAAATCCACCTATGGGCAAAGAGGCCAGTGAACAGGTCCTGTCCACTCAACAGGAGAAGTGAGCTACCTGCCCAGGCAGTGAAGGTATGGGCTCCCTTTCCACTTGGAGGTTGGAGAAGAGATTTGCTGGCAAGGATGGTCACAAGCTAGGTTGAGATGAAGAGCTTTCTTTTCCACTCCTCTTGATGGAGTCTTACTGGGTTTTCCAGAAACAGACCCAGAGGGAGAGGACTTTCATGCATTATAAAGGGGAAGGGTGTCCTAAGAAACAGACTTAAAGGCTAAGGTGAGTGGGTGTGTGTGTGTGTGTGTGTGTGTGGCTAGCGAGAGCCAACCGAAGGTTGCCTGGTTATGGTGTGTGCTAGGTGCCATGATCCTCTGTCTGCCACAGTCCCTGAAAGCTCTCCACAGCCTGCCCTTCAGGGTAAAGAAAGGGAGTGTCTGTGACCCTGAACTTCTAGGTGTGGGTGTCCTGGCCATGACGCTCCAGAATCAGAGAGAATACAGTCACGTTATCCAAGCCATGCAGGGCTGGGCATGGGCACCAGTGAGGGGCCGCTCCAAAACCTCTAGAAGGTGTGTCTGGTCCAGTGGGAAAGCCTGGCTTTGGACTCTAGGATATTCCTGTTTGGAGAAATGCAGGAATGAAGATTCCTTTCTTCAGGGAGGATGGTATGGTAGCTTCTTTCTGCTAGGAACTTTTATGCTCTTCTCTGTTATTTTAAGTTCAGTTTTGAATTGTTCCTTCCTTACTCAAAAGTACAGTGAACCACAGTAGTGGACTGTGGGTGCTTTGGTGGTGGGTGTGGTGCGGTGTGGTGAAGAGGTGTGATCCCACACCTCTTAGTCAGACACGGTGTTATAAACCAATCTTACCGCAATACGAAAAAAATAAAATTGACTTTTGTATACTGACCTAAATCCTGAAGCCTGGTTAAATTCCTTTCTTAGCTCCAGTAATTTTTTCATCCAATTCTTTGGATTTTACTAGAAAAAGATCATGCTTAGTGTAATTAGAGGTAGTTTCTCTATCTGTAGGGAGTTTGATTTTTTTTTTTCAAGATTTATTTATTTGTTCATACAGAACTGGGGTACAGGCCAGAGGCTCAGGGGTGACAAGAGGCTTCACCAGAGACAGAGTAGGGAGCAGAACAGGCAGATTTACGAAGTACACTGCTGAGGGGAGCAGCGGGCGGGTCAGGAGAGGTCTGCCATACCATGTGGTCACCTCTGGGGCAGGCGGGAATCGAACTCATGCGGAAGTGGCTTTAACTTCTCAGTGCTGTGCTTTAACCCGCTGCGCCACCAGGGAGGGCCCTGATTTTTTTTTAATTTAAAGATTTATTTATTTATGCACATAAGAACTGGGGCCAGAGGTGTGGGAGGGCGTGTGTGTGTGTGTGTGTGTGTGTGTGTGTGAGAGAGAGAGAGAGAGAGAGAGAGAAAGAGAGAGAGAGAGAGGATTCACCAGCGACAGAGTGGGGAGCAGAAGAGGCAGATGTACTGAATTCACTGCTGAGGGGAGCAGTGGGTGGGCCAGGAGAGGTCTATGCCATGTGGGTCATCTCCCTGGCTGGGGATTAAACTCCTGCTGCAGTGGCTGTGATAGCTTCATAGTGCTGTACTTTAACCCGTTGCACCACCAGAGAGGGCCCGGGAGTTTGATTTTAAGTGGTTGGAAAGTTATGTCCTTGCTCCTTTCCCATCTGAACAGCTTCTTGGGTTGTTTACTCGGTCCTGGCAACTGCTCCTTCCAGGAACGAAGACCATCATATGGCTTCCGGCATTACCAAATCTACTGTGGCAAATATTTGTGCAGGATACTTATTTATTATAATTATTTTTACATTTTAAAAGGGTGGGCTTATTAAGAAAGGGAGAAAGAAAAGGGCACCTGGTAGTCACAGCTGAGCAGAAGAGCAGCCTTTTACTGGGGCACTAATTGTCCTGATGCAGAATATGTAAAAGAAGTAGAACAATTCAAGGAAGTCTGTGGCCTCCTGATGACCAGCATTCAATGGCATCAGCTAAAGGAATCCGCAAGCATCCAGGAGACATGGTGGAGAATTTACTCACTTTGTCCCAAGCTGCACCCAAGGAACAGTAGTGATGTAGTGTTATGTTGTGGGTTTTTGCCTCTCGGGAACAGCAGTGACCTGAAATACGAGCGTGCATCAACTGGGCGGGGTGTGGAAACCTGGCGCATATCTCACCAGATTCAGGGCTCACCTTGGGCCTCTTGCCCTCACACTATAGTGGACTCCACTGGCATCCAGTGCCTCCCAGGCCATGCACAGCAGGGATGCTCATCCACACCCATGCAGGAGTGTTTGCTTTCCTCCAAGGCGGAAGATGGGCTCATTCACCATGACGATAAGTTGGGTGATTGGCCTGGGGACCTTGACGCGCCCGACCAGGTAGGTTTCTGTATCGGAGCATGCATGGTCATCAGCCGGGGGCTGACCCGGGCAGCCAAGGTTGTGCCCTCCAGCATGGTCACCATTAGGAATTTTCCAAAGTCCACTGAAGCATTTTGTGAGTGGATTCTTTCCTTTTCTGTTTCAGAAATCATTACGGAAATTAATAATGCATCCGTGTTTAATAATACCTGTGTGAGGTGGCAAATAAATGCAGGAAGAATGAATCCCAAGATTGTGTATGTGGTAAGTATAGTGGTCTGCTTTTCCTTGCTAGAGCAGAATTAGTAACTAATGGGAATAAGGGGGGCGGGGGTGGGGTGGGGACATTTTCCAGGAGAGCTTCTCAGTTTAATTGCTTTGTAGCCCCATCACCCTTTTAAAGAGTTTACAGAATTGTGAAGAGAATGGATTATTTTACTTTGCATTTTATGTTGTGTATCTTTGCCACTTGACAGGGTATATGTGTGGGGCTGTGTTTGGCATCATTGATTATTGCTTGTTTTGAAGCACTTGAATTTCCCTCCCCCAGAGCCAGCTTGGGAGCATCTGCTGACTCAGTGGCAGGATGCTGGGAGAGGCTCTCAGTTTGTGCCACTGATCTCTGGTCCTTTATGCGCAGCATAGCAGCCCAAGAGAGACTCCTCATTTTATTGATTACTGAGCTGATTGGGCTTCATCATCAAATACAAATACAAATAAGGTAGAGGCTTAACCCATTGATCTCCCTGGCTAAGCACGGTGGTGTGAAAGG
>NW_004567107.1:16095280-16120834 GCF_000260355.1 Condylura cristata
TGTCTTTTCCCCTCACACAGATTAACATAAAAGGACAAAGGTTGGACTCTGTGGAATCAGATCACACGGAGACTGTCACCTTCACCACAGACAGTGGGACCCCAGAAGTGTGCCTGGACCTCTATCCAGGCACCAACTACACTGTGAACATTTCCACCGCCCCTCCAAGACGCTCCACGCCAGCCACCATTGGGTTCTGGACAGCTGGTAGGTGGAGGTGAAGTCTCACTTCTCACCTAGGAAATGCCAAGTGCAGGATGGGAGAAAATGCTTCAGATCAGCTGACCAGGACAGCTCATAGTTGTGTTCTGAGATTTGTCACCAGGGAGATGTCATTGCTCCACAGGCAGGCGCCAAGCAGGTGTGGGAGGGATTCTTGCTCTGTTGGCGGCAGAGTGAATGGGCACAGAGGCACCATTTCTCAGCTGGGTCCTTTAAAAACCTTCTATTACCATCCGCTGCAGCCAGAGGACAAGATTATGTGGTGGTGAAGTCAGCCCTCAGTTATCCCAGACAGTAGAGGGTAGTCTTATGGTTTATCTCTGGTGGGAGACTACCTAATGCTTTATATCTAGGCTGGGAACTGACCCTATGACTGACGGGGGTGGGAATCAAGTGGAATGTGAGCGAGTGGATAGGAAGTTGGCCCCAGGTTGCAGGAGAGAAGATATTGGTTGAAAAGGAGAATGGACAAGAAAGGACATCAAGAAGTAGTAATGTATCTCATTGCACATGGATTTTTAAAATAAACTTGTGACGACTGCATTAAGTTTTTTCCCCCCAAAACTCTGGTTTTCAGGACTAATCAAATACCTTAGAAGCAAACCTTAGAAGCAGTTTACCTTGAGAAGCAATGGTGTCATTTATCACTTAGAGGGAACTGAAGTGTTCCCAACCAGCTGTTTGAAAATATACCTCAGCTGCTTCTAGAAGTTGGAAAGTGACATGGATTTGGTAGAAATAAGCAAAAAAGAATTCCAGTCCTAACAATATAGAGCCAACTACAAAATACACAAATCAGGTCCCTGATATTTGTTTATAAATAGGACAAAGTGATTTCTTTCTAAGTAACATATAGAGGAAACATTTAAAATAAAAATGCTGGGCCTCCCTGGTGGCGCAGTGGGTTAAAGCACAGCACTGTGAAGCTAGCTGCAGCCACTTCAATACCAGTTCACTCCCTGGCCAGGGAGGTGACCCACATGGCATGGCAGACCTCTCCTAATCCGCCCACTGCTCCCCTCAGCAGTGTACTTCATCTATTCTGCTCCCCACTCGGTCTCTGGTGAATCTGCTCACTGTCCCTACACCTCTGGCTTGTACCCCAGTTCTGTATGCATAAATAAATAAATCTTAAAAAAAAATAGAATGAAAACTAATTAGAGAAAGTTGGTACAAAATTAATAATAATAAACTGTTAGGGATTTATTAGGAATATGTCTTCTTTTTTGTCCTAGGTTTTCAGACTCACCTGCCACTGTTCATTCAGTATGGCAGTTTTCTCCTAATACCTGATTCCTTTATCTCTATTGGGAATCCCATGGTCTTTGGGGATCAGACAGACCTGACTTCACTTTTGAATTCAGCCTCGAAGTGTTGAGTGTGACCACGGCTGATTTTTTTTTTTTTTAATAATATGATAGTTTATTTTTACATCATTTTGTGCCTTTTTCCATCTCAGTTGTAATCCCGACGGGCTTCTCATCACCAAATCACCCGTGTGTCATCACCATAGTCCAATGCACATCCCTCCCCCTACTGTTCATGGCTGGGGGGAGGGAAGTTGTTCCCCAACTTCTTTCCTTTCTCTGAACTCTAGTGAGAATTGTGATTTCTGTAGTCATTCCAGATGGGATCAGAATGTGTTTCTATCTACTCACCATCCATTTAGTTTTGTCTCTGCTTTCTGCTCTTGTAAAGCTTTGTCATTCTGTTCCTCTAGATCCTGCATATTTTAGTATCTGATTCATTATCACAATTGTGTTATTTCTTTGAAAACAATTGGGAGGACCTCTCTGCTGGCCTAGGGCTTAAGTGTCAGCACTATCACCTTGATGGCCTGAATTTGATCCCCGGCCAGAGAGCTGACCCACATAGGCCCCCCCACCCCCACCTCCCTTACCTTACCCCTCTTATCTGGGTATTTCAATAGATAGGCCCCCACACTGCTCCCCACACTGTCTCTTGTAAATCATCTCACCCTCCCCTGCACCTCTGACCTATATCCTGGTTCTTTACCACATAAATAAATATATGAAGAAAAAAAAAACCGATTGGGAAGTTTTCAATATTTTTTGTTATGGGAAAGCTTATATCACTTTGAAATTATCTACTTCCTTTAAAGTTTTGACACATTTGCTCATGAGGTCATTTAATTTGCACCCCTTCTAGAAGATAATTCTTTGATATTGTCCTCAATGTCTTCTATAGGTTTTTTTTTTTTTTTTTGGTTAAGCCAGTATATGTTTGCTGTGTTTCCTTCTATCAGTTTTTATAATTTATATTTTCCTAAAAATGTCTCTTTGGTTGGGATTAAAAATACATTGAAATATTACATGGAATATTTATTTGTAGTTCCTCCTCGGTCATAGGTTATATAATCCCAGGTTATTTTGATTAATTTTGTTTTTCTCTTTCTTTATAAAAATTGAAACGAGAAATAACCTTGCTTGGGTTATTTCTGTTTTATTACTGTTCTTTTCTCCAAGGAATAAACTCTTGTGTTTTAAGGTTTTTTTCTTTGTCTCATTAATTTTTCCCCTTATTTTTATGATACCCACCTCCCAGATTCTCTTAATTATATTGTTCTATTATTAAATTCTTGAATGCACAATTCAACATCTTTCCATTCTTTCTTGTTTGATAGTAAAAGTCTTTATTGCTTCTCTCTCCCTTCCGGATGTAAGCTTTGGCACTATTCCTGTGCATTGATACATGGTCTCTTTGTCTTTATTTTCAAGGCATGATATAATTGCTATTCTGATTTTCCCTTTGATTGTTGAATTATTTGTGAGTGTGTTAATATATGTTCTCTTTATCCTTACTTTCAAAGCCCTATATAATTGCTATTTTGATTTTCCCCATTGATTGAAGGATTAATTATATGTTACATAAGTGGTAGGTTTTTTTTTTTATAGGATTTACACTTCATTGTTAATTTCTAGTCTTTTGCATTTTAGCATTCTTTTGGGAGATTTATTGACATTTTGTGAGAGCTTATTATTTGGCAAAAGCTTATTATTTGTTATCATAAGGTAGAGAGTATGTGCTAGGTAGGTAAAGATCTATATTATTCATCACTTCCTTTTTTTGTTGTTTGCTTAATTGTATTGCTGCTTTGTCTCAGTTCCTCTAAGAAATTTAATAGGTTTGTTTCACACTTTGATATATTTATCTTCGTGACTATTGTAGACTCTAACATTCATTAGTAACAATTGGTTTAAGTGTTTATTATATTTTGCTTGAATTATACTTTGATAGTATTCTTCATTTTCTTGATTTCTTTGTGCTTCTGTCTATACGTTATGCCTTTTGTCTGCTTTAGTTCTTAAAAAAAGTTGTCTAGATGACATTGCTTAGATGTGCTCTAGGAGACAGCAGATATGGAGAACTTCTCTGGGGAAATTTTTTTTGATTACATAAGTTAAGCAATTTACATTAGCATTGTTGTGATATGATTTTCCTGTCTTCTGTCATTATGTATTTTTTCTCTTTTTGAGATTTTTGCTAACCTATTCTTTCTGTCTTTTTATAACCCAGATTTTCCCTTTCTCTAAACCAGACAATCTACATTTTACTTTCATTCTATAATAACATACAAAAAACAACAAAAGATTTTATTCAAGTGTTTATTTCTCTAATTACCAGTGTTAAGATAGAAGAAATATTGTGTCTCCCTGCATAAAGATTAGTATTCTTTTTTCCCTTTCATTCCTCTCCACTCTCTGACCTTATGCTATTGGTATAATATGGTATGTTATTGCCAGCTTCTTATTTTTAATTACTTGTAACATGTATCGCAATTTTAAGAAATTCATGTTATATAGATTTACTAGTGATTTTTTAACAACTATTTAAGCAGGTATATATATATATATTTTTTAAAGATTTATTTATTTGTGCATACAGAACTGGGGTACAGGCCAGAGGCGCAGGGGCAGTGAGAGGCCTCACCAGAGACAGAGTGGGGAACAGAACAGGCAGATCTACGAAGTACACTGCTGAGGGGAGCAGCGGGCGGGTCAGGAGAGGTCTGCTGCGCCATGTGGTCACTTCCGGGGCAGGCGGAAATTGAACTCATGCGGAAGCAGCTTTAGCTTCTCAATGCTGTGCTTTAACCTGCTGCGCCACCAGGGAGGGCCCGTATATGTTTTATTAGTTTAGAACTTAATGCCAGCACTTTCATATCAAAGATTCTACATTCTTTTCTATTTCTTAAATGTAGCTCTTTGCACAATGATTTTTATCTTCTCCGTACTGATGAGACATGAGAATGTCTTTTGTTTTCTTCACAAGTGAATGAATATTTGATTGAAGATATTCTTGGAATTCTGGAGGCTTTTATGGCTGGCTTTGGGAATTTAAAATTTTGAAAGAGGAATTTGAAGAAGGTGTAATTTTGAAAAAATCCCCTGTAGGTAGTTTAACTTTTGAGCATCGGTATCACAGGAACTTAATGTAAAATTTAAGACTTAATCATTTATTTGTACACATGGCAAGCATTTATTGACTGAATGTGTTTGACATTGCTTCAGGCATTGAAAATTCTATGGCAAAGAAGTAAGGAAGCCTTTCTCTCATGAAGCTTCAGTCTTGGGCAGTGGGGAGATATAAATGTTAATGTTTTTCAGTTTTCTTGGTATCCTATGAGCTTTATTATCTTCAGCTTTTAGCTACCTACATGTTAGAAATATTTTCTTTCATTAAGTTTCTAGTAATTGTGGGCCCTCCCTGGTGGCTCAGTAGGTCAAATAGCACAGCACTATGAAGCTATCTGCAGCCACTACAGCACGAGTTTGATTCCTGGCCAGGGAGGTGACCCACGTGAAGCAGCAGACCTCCCGTGTCTTGCCCAATGCTCCCCTCAGCAGTATATTTCAGTAGACCTGATTGTTCTGCTCCCCACTCTGTCTCTGGTGAATCTTTTCCCCACACCTCTGGCCTGTACTCCAGTTCTTGTATGCATCAATAAATAAATCTTAAAAAGAAAAAGAAAAAGAAGATCCAAAACAAACTTTATATATATATATATATATATAAAACTCTAGTAATTGCCTTTTTTGACTCTTCACATTCACATTTTTGACTCTTCACTACATGAGATATCTCGACTTTCTGCATTGATCTGCCATTTTCTCTTCTTTGATGTCCTTGTCATTCTGCTCCTGTGAATGAGCAGTGAGTGTGTTCTCATCATGCAAGACCGTGTCTTGTCTTTACTGTTCTAACACACTGCTATTGTTGTTGTTGCACTGATACTTCCTTTTGGTTTTGGGCCTCCTCTGATTCCCCTTTTCTTTTTGACTCTTAACCAGCTTCCTGGTCACATCCTTTTTGCTGTCACATCCTTTTATTACCTCATCCTTTAGCCATTGGAATCCATTTATTTTTTTTTAACTGAAAGTACAAAACAGATGCTGCCTAATTTTACCTATACTCTGTACAGATTTTCTTAAAAAATATGCTCATTCTTTGTTTCCTAAGCACGATCTCCCTCTTTTTTGTAGAATCATGTCATAGGCTCCCCCCCCCCACTTTTGATTATTTATCCTTGGAAGATAAAAGTTTTATCTAGGTCTGATAGTTCCCTCCTAATAAAATGGATGGCATTCCCTTTGATCTTACTTTATTTTGGATAATATTAGTATGCTTATCTCAGATTTCATCTTGAAGGATTTATTGCCAGCTGTATGATCCAGCATTCTTCGGGGAGCAGCTGTGAGAAAACCCACTGCTCTGAGCTTTATTGCAGGCCACTTTGTCGTCTTGAGCCATGGGACTGTTGCTTGGGGCCAGCTCAACCTTTCTTGGCTTCACTAAGATGCTGCTGCCTGCAGAGGCGGCCAGAGCTGAGTCTTCCCTACTGCACAGCTGGTCTCCCGACCTCCTGTGTGTAAATCCTTCCTTGTTCCTATTCTCCAGCGTGCTCAGGGAAGACCAGTATTATTATTACTAGTACTCTTTACCCTGGCAGTCTATCAGAATGCCTCTTGAATTAAAAATAAATACAGACCCTCCCTGGTGGCACAGCGGGTTAGGATGCAGCAGTGCAAGCTGGCCACGGCCGCTTCAGTGCAGGTTTGATCCCCAGCCCCGGAGGTGACCCACACGGCACAGCAGACTTCTCCTGACCCACCTGCTGCTGCCTCAGGAAGGTACTTTGTTTATCTGCCTGTTCTGCTCCCACTTTCACTCTGGTGGATCCTCTCACCCCCTGTGCTTCTGGCCTGTACCCCAGTTCTATATGCATACATAAATAAATCTTTAAAAAAAATAAATACAGATTGTTGGTATTACTTCAGATTTGCTATGGTGATTCTGATGAGCAGGTAGGGTTTGGAACCACACGACTAAATGGTTCTATGTGAAACATTCATCAATTTTTGTCCAGTGATTTGACCTTGCTTCCAACCACCTCACCTCTGGACACCAGTCCTCCTCCATGTCCTTCCTCTGAGACTGAGGCCCAGCTCCTTTGCTTGAAAGGCATCTTGCAAGGTGTAATAGTTCTCAGTGTCTTCCTTTTGCCTGGTCTCATCCACTTCATCCTAATCAGAAATGTCTTCATGTTTCTGCAGCAGACCCTTTTTTCCAACCCAAATGCAAATTCTGACCTATTTTTTACTATTCTCAGCCACTTCTGTCAAGATCGGGGGTGGCAAGTGGGAGCTAGATGCCTTTATTCATGTTGCCATATTCCCCTGAATTAGACTCTACAGCAGTAAGTGGGAAAATCACTATTGAGATGGAACCGATGCAGACAGACTGCTTTATGTGCTGATTGTGTGCAGATGTATATCCTGTGGGCTATTTCTTACATACATATTTTTGGTGCTCCTAAAAATAATATACATACATGTGCCAGTTTTTTATTTCCATTGTCCTTATAAAATCCTTAAAATAAAATTTGTAAAGATAAAGGGGATAGGTCTTCAAATTCTCTCTCATAACTGTATTTTTACATTTTTCCTTTATAGTATAACCAAGGATATTTTCTCCCAGCTAATTGCCTTGTAGTGCATGTGTCAGTGATATTAAAAATGCTCTGGCCAGTTCTGACTTTTTATAGAAATTACAGTTTGAGTATAACCAAACTTTACCTCTTGGTAGTGGCTGCATTTATGCCACATTGGCAGAATAGAGCAGTTGCCATTCAAGGTCTATGGCCTTTGACTTTTACTTACTGTTTCCCTTATTCTCAGGCTTTCTGGATACTGATAAACTTACCTTCAGGATATTGGACTGTCCAACTCATAGGATTCACATTCTAAAAATATCACAGCTTTATTAGTTTACAGTGATCTGAAAATACAAATTATTTCATTTGATTCTCTCAGCAGTCTGTGATGTAAGGAAAGCAAACTGGAATACTTGGTTTCACGAATAAGGAGGCTGAAGTTCCGAGGGCCTAAGTGACTTAGCTGCCATGGTGCAGCTGGGAAGCTGTAGCGCCAGGACGCAGAGCAGATGCAGTTGCAGTGGTCTTTGGCCTTGGCTAAATGCCTTCCTGACTTCTCTGAAGATGCCTGAGTTGCGCTTGTCCTTAGCCTGAGATCCAGTTTGTGAAGGTGGTGCAACCTTTCCTATGTTCTCTCTTATTTTTGAGAAGATCATCTCTTAGAAGGTGGTGGCATTTTCAATATTTCCCTATTTAATGAAGCTTATTTGAAATTGAACAGGCGTTCTAGGAAAATTGGATCAGAGCAAATGTACAAAGTAAGAGAGAGGACCTCTTGTGTGATCTGCTCAAGAATTGTGTCCCTTAGAGATTTGGGTGCCCTCCACGTGAGGACCCAAGGTTTTTAAGAAATTCATTGCAAGGCTATTTGTCTTCTATCCCTGAAGTTTGGCTTGATTCAGGGGTAAGACTAGGTTATTTTAGATCACTTGGAGAAAGTTGGGACTCTGTGACTTTCAGGTAATGTTTCCTAAATATTGCTTCTTTCAACTCAGATTTGATACAGATTTGATGTCATTGAGCTTGAAGACTGTTCTCGCTCATCAGTAGCCAGTGAGCAGTTGTTCTGTGTTGCTGGGTGAATGACTAGAATTTATGCAAGAGTAAGAGGTTGCCTTCTCTGCTAGAAGGTGAACTAGAGGAAACTAAGCCAAGGGAATTGTTTGAATCTGCTCTGCATGGACAAATGGGTGATTTATGCCTCCCACCTCCCTTCCTCTCTCTATAATATAATCACTTTTAGTCTAAAATAGTTCATGGTGGTTGTAACCAGATACTAAATTTGTCTTAAGAAAAAGTTTAACAAAATAATAGTAAACTTCCTTACCTGATACATTTGCAAAATGTGCATCAAGGATAACTAAAGGATAATAAAGTGAGACCATTATATAGAAAGCAGTTATAAAAAATAGTAACTTTGCTTTTCAGAGTAGTTGACTTGTAGTCATTTTTTTGTTTTCTGACAATATTTACTTTGCAAAGCCAACTGTCTATCTAGGGTGCTCCTAATTAGAGGTTTGAAAAACTTATCATTTATGAATAAGAGAATGCTTGTTTTTCTGTTCTTTTTAGCAGAGGATGGCATGCATTTAGATATTTCTAAAATAGTGTTACTAAATTTAAAAATCAAAAAGAAGAGGGTAACACAACACTGTTTTTTCTGTCCCTTAGTAAAAAGCTAGAACCACTTAAAGTGGCCTAGGAATAAGGAGGGTTTTCTAACAGCATGCATATTTGAAATGTATGTTGACCTTATAAAACTCCCCCCATAACTCATTTCTGTTCATAAAATCAAAGTCCAAACAAAAGATAATAAAGACAACAAATAATTTAACATTGTTTCTATTCTTTTCCAAGGAAGTGGCTGATATTATAACAGTATTTTGAAGGAAGAATTATATCTGAAATATGCCTGCTTCTCTCTATAAACCATCAATGTGGGAAATGCATATTTATCATTGGTCAAACTAGAAATTGGCATGTATTTTGCATAGAATATCCATGCACTTACCAAAAATGTGGAGAGTAAGTGGGTGCTCATTTTTTAAAAAAAAGATTTATTTATTTATACATAGAGAACTGGGGTACAGGCTAGAGGTGCAGCGTGAGGGGGGTGAGAGGATTCACCAGAGACAGAAAGGGGAGCAGAAAAGGCACATCTACTGAAACACACTGCTGAGGGGAGCAGTGGGTGGGACAGGAGAGGTCTGCTGCACCATGTGGGTCAGCTCCCTGGCCGAGGATGGAACTCTTGCTGCAGTGGCTGTCTTAGCTTCATAGTGCTGTGCTTTAACCTGCTGTATCACCAGGGAGAGCTGAGCGAGTGTTCATTGCTTTTGTTCATCTAGGAATCTGGGGCCATACCCATGGGGTAAAGTTGAATACATTACAGCCCTCTATTAAATGAGTCCTAAATGACTGTGGGGCTTCCCCTCACTCTTTTGAGGACCATTATATTCTGATTATGTGTACAAAGAGTCTCCAAGGTTTCATCTCTTAGGCTGAAATCAGGAAAGATGAATTATTTGTTTGTCTAAAATATCCATTAATACCAAGAAAAAGTAACTCTAAGATACTCTTATTTCATTTCCTTATAACTTTTAATTTTGATATCATTTAAAACTTCTTTTCCTCTCCTCGCCCCTCCTTTTCCTCTCTGAAATAAATTTCCTTGGTCATAGTACTTTACTTCTTACATTGTATTGGGTTCCATTCACTCATATTTTATTTTACATTTCTTTTAATGTACATATCTATACAGGTTTCAGCATATCATATGTGAGTATAATCTATAGTTTTCTTCCCTTTGTTTATTGTCTTTATCAGGCGTAGGTGTTTATATTTTCCTTACTTAAAAAATTTGAAAATTTTCTTCAGTATTATGCCCCACATTATTTGAAAAGTATCTTTCACTGTTATACCTCCTGGATAGAACTCATATTCTAATAGAGTCTTCAATAACACAATAGTTTGTGAGTGCCTGCATATTTTTTTTTTAATTATTACAAAAGTTTATTTTTACATCATTTTGCACATTTTTTTCCCCATCTTGATTGTAATCCCCGCGGGTTTCCCATCACCAAATCACCCGTGTGCCACCACCATAGTCCCGTGCATCCCCCCACCCCCCCCCCCCGTTTTTGATCCCATTCCCCACTCCACCCCCACAACATGTCTCTGGTAAAGTGCCTGCATATTTAAAGTTGTTTTTCTATGGCTTTGATTTTGGAAAGCTAGCCTGACTAAATATAAAAATCTTGGTTCATATTGTTTGATTTGAATTTTCTTAAAATTTAGTTCTTTTGTTCTTTTAATGTAGCTCTTGAGATGTCTGCTGCAGCCTTACTATTTTGCCTTCGAATATTTTTTATTTCTATAAGTTAAGCCCCTGAAGATTTTTTCTTTATCTTTAAATTCTAGTAGTTTTACTTGGGTAAGTCTTAGGGATCATTGTTCTTTGTGAATCTTTCAGGTGTCTTGTAGACCCTTTCAACATTTAGAATAGGGTCTTCTTATTTTTGAAAAGTTATTTTGTAAGAGTTTGGAGCATTAATTCTGTGTTGATGTTTTTCTTCTTTAAAGACTTAATTATACATATATTGATTCTTTGCCTATACTTTATTTTTGATCCTTTCTGTTTCTTTAAAATCTCATCTAAATTTTTTTTTTCTGGTTGCTTTCTGTATTTTTTTTTTAAGATTTATTTATTTGTGCATACAGAACTGGGCTACAGGCCAGAGATGCCGGGGCACTGAGAGGATTCACCAGAGTCAGAGTGGGAGCAGAACAAGCCAACTGATGAAGTACACTGCTGAGGGGAGCAGGGATGGGCCAGGAGAGGTCTGCTGCACCCTGTGGGTCAAACTCATGCAGCAGTGGCTTTAGCTTCTTAGTGCTGTGCTTTAACCCGCTGTACCACCAGGGAGGGCCCAGATTTCCTGTACTTTTAAAGGACCTTTATTAAATTTTCATTCTGATCATCCCTGTTTGGTATCATAAAATTGAACTCCATTTCTGATAGGAGTTTGTCTTTTCCCTTTATTTTTTTCCTGAATTCAGTCACTTTTTATTTTCTCCGTGCTTTTTCTCTATTTCTTTTCTTAAGTTTTTAAATTTCTGAATCACAAGGTGTTTACTTTCGTGACATTTCTTTAAGAACATCTATTTCAGTTTATTGTGTTACAGTTTTTCCCCTTATTTTGTGTGTTTTTTTAAAAGTAGAGTTCTTTATGAACTTAAATGTTTTGATTATAATTTCCTTTTTTTAAAAAATTTATTACAAAGTTTATTTTTACATCATTTTGCACATTTTTTTTTTCCATCTCGATTGTAATCCCCGCGGGTTTCCCATCACCAAATCACCCCTGTGCCACCACCATAGTTATGATTTCCTTTTTTTTAATGAAAGCTGTTCCATCTATTGATTCCGTAGATAGAATTGGTATGTTGAGCCAGATTTCTAAGTTAAGAGTGCCCTCTTCTGTCATCACATGAAATGCAGTTTCTGTAAAGAATATTTTCCAGTACATGTGGGATGAATTGTGTAGTCTTCTCCTTGGGGGTTTTCTTTTGCATAGGATCTTACATTTCCCCCCTTGCTTCTTTCTATCACCACTTACTTTCAACAGGGTTCTTTTACCTCCCTTTTTATGGACCTCTTTCCCAGAGCAGTTTCTTTCTCATGCCACTACCTAAGTCTTGTAGTTTGTACTCTGATATACCAGGTTTTTTTGTTTTTTGTTTTTTTTTTCTTCCCTTGAGCATTTCAGAACTTCGGGAATGAATTTAGTTCACTCTAGGCCCCTTGTTTTCCTTTTCTCATTCAGTCTCTTAGTGCACTCTGTACAAGGACTTGCAGGAGAATGAGAGATAGGGTTGATGAAATTCAGTATTTATTTTTCTTTAAAAGGTCTTTTCATGATTTTGGTGTTTCTGTGTTCTAGTTCTGATGACAATATCAGTTTTATGTTGTTTCATTTTCTTTTCCTGTTGTTTTTGAAGACTGTTTTGGATAACACATGGGGAAAGTTGACTATAAGGGGGTCATTATTACCCTTGAACTAAATGGAACTCTAAGCTGTAATAAATTCTGAAATACTAACTTTTCTACCTCCATTATCTTTGCCATTTCTTCTACCTGGAATCCCTTCCCTGTTATCATCCATTCTTATGGTTCCTTCTTATATGATCAGTAAAAAGTAAGTTCTTTTTTTCTTTCTGAAGTCCCATATTCTATTTTGGGAGGAAGGATGGGTAATAGTTTGGCATAGGAGTTAGGCTACAAATTCAAATCTCAGATCTGCTACTTATTGTTGCTGTGCCTTTTGGCAAATTATTTAACCTCTCTGTGCCTAAGCTGCTTTAGCTATAAATTTGGGAGCAGTGTCCTAGGTTACTTGTGAGGATGAAATGGGTAAATGTACATAGAAAACCAGCGTAATACCTTAACATACAATAGTCAGAAACCATGTTTAATGTAGTGGCTGCATTCCACTGGGTTAATATGTTATCAGTTACTTAGCTTTCTCCTTATTGTCATCTGTTTACATTTAAACAATCAGAATGCTGTACCAACCATCATCTTGTAACACAAAGATGGAGTACAGAATTGAACAAGAGAAGTCTCTCATCTAAATGAGCAATCAGTTCAGTGGGGAGCTAGACAAGGATCAACAATAATACATGCATAAATAAAATTAAGGTATTTTCAGGATACTATCTTTGGGAGCACTAAGAAAGTAAAGATTGATTTTTTTTTTTAAGATTTATTTATTTGTTCATACAGAACTGGGGTACAGGCCAGAGGCTCAGGGGCAGTGAGAGGCCTCACCAGAGACAGAGTGGGGAGCAGAACAGGCAGATCTACGAAGTACACTGCTGAGGGGAGCAGCGGGTGGGCCAGGAGAGGTCTGCCGCACCATGTGGTCACCTCCGGGGCAGGCGGGAATTGAACTACCGCAAGTGGCTTTAGCTTCTCAATGCTGTGCTTTAACCCGCTGTGCCACACAGGAGGGCCAGTAATGATTGATTTTTTAAAAAAGATTTATTTATTTATGCATACAGAACTGGGGTACAGGCCAGAGGTACAGGGGCAGTGAGAGGATCCACCAGAGACAGAATGGGGAGCAGAATAGGCCTACTGACAAAGCACACTGCTGAGGGGAGCAGCGGGTAGGTCAGGAGAGGTCTGCCAAGCCATGTGGATCACCTCTGGGGCAGGGATCGAACTCATGCTGAAGTGGCTTTAGCTTCTCAGTGCTGTGCTTGAACCCACTGGGCCACCAGGGAGGGCCAGGTCTGGTTTTTTGATGTCAGGATTCTAGGATTTATATATTTATCCTGCCTGGGACTCAAGTTGTGAAGCCCCTTGAGTGAAGGAAGGGAATCTAGAATGAGAGTGGCTCTCTGATTGAGACAGACCTGAATTTAACCAGTGAGCTTTCCCTGTGAACGGAAGTTGCAGGCCTTCCAGATTGTTGTGTTGTGTGTATATATGTGTCTGTATACTTATCTAATAAATGGAATCATAATATATACACACTGTCCTTCATCTTGTTTTCTTATTTTGTTTTTGCCTTTATATGATCTGAGAACATTTTCTCATGCAATTTTATTCTTTTTAGGGGAGCATACTATTCCACTCTGAAGATAAAGTAATTTATAACTTATCCACTATGGAAAGTGGTATTTTTTCCCTCCAAGTTTTTGTTCTTACAGAGAATGTTATGGTTAATCTACAGTGTATATTATATTTTATTGATTCTCACAATCACCTCTTCCTCCCCCCCAACTTTTAATAATTTTGAATCTTACAGTTGTTAATAGTCAGGTGACTACATATTGTCATTGCCCATATATACATTACGTTGATTACAGCCACTAGTAGCGCCGCTGCCTCTATTTAATTGTGAACAGTTTGCATTTTGGGTTTAATTTCCTGTGAATCGTTTTTAAAGAAAAGTTTACCTTAGATTTGATGTTGAAGCAAAAAGTTATTGTATATGTAGAAAACATGAAAAGAAGTGCTAGGTATAAAAGCAAATATGTCAGAATGGGTGTTAGTGAGTTGCAAAAAAATCTAGGAGATAAGAGAGCAAGCTTTTAGGCCCTACTGCCTCACCCAACCTTGTATGGCCCAGCGAGTGATATTATATGGAAAAATAAAGATGGTACAATGGATACTTGTTTCCCAAAACCTTCACCAACACCAGATATAATGATTTTATGTGTGAGAGCCTACATTTTTAAAATTGTTTTAAAATAATTTCATATATTTTTTTCAGTTGATTCACACAGGCCTATTGTCAGTTGCTTCATTTGTACCCTGTCTGGTATTTAGTCCGCCCCTTCTCGCCTCTTTCTGCATTGTTTAGAATCTCTTAAGGCTAAAGGAATAGCGATAAGGCCATGCATCCTTGTATTATACCTAGTTTTCTAGAAATTTTTCATTGTTTTACTGCTCAGTATGTAGACTTCACACAAACACTTTTCAATGAAGGCATTTTTGGGGTCAAATGAAGTCCTAGTTTACTAGGATTTTTAAGTCAGGAAAGGTATATTAAATGTGCTAATAACTACTATGATCATGAAAGTAGCCATATAGTTTTTCTCTCATAACCTGCTCATGCTTTTTCCAGGAATGCTGATCGCTGCATTCTTGGAATAAATCTCCCTTGCCCGTATGTATTGTATGAATGCACTACTGGTTTCTACTTGCTATGGTTTTATTTGGGATTTCTGTGTTATATTAATAAGTGAATTGGTTTCATGTGCTTAGTGCTTGGTTGTGCCATCCTTGTCCACTTTGTGCTTATCTAGTCCTAGTGGATGAATTGGAAACTTTCTACCTTTTGGTATGGTCTGGGACTGTGCAAATAGAATTACTCGGCTTTTGAAAGTTTCATAAATGTGGGGTTCTTTAGACACCCTAACATTAACCTCTATAATCACCTCATATATCCAGTAGTGAGTTTGTATTACCCTGAATCACCTTTGCTTTCTTACCTGCTCTATCTTGCAACATATAAAGTATAGCTGTGACCTGTGGAACAGGTCTCTCTGTGCAGAGCTGCCCAGCTCACAGAGAGGGGTCATGTCTACCAGTCTGGTTTCTTTCAGAGGAACCTTTCAGGCCAGGACTCACACGGTGAAGGCTTGACTGTCATGACACATTCTTTCTTTGGTTGTTATACTACCTGTTTAGGCATAGGGACCAGTGTTGAGGGAAGTAACCTTAATAGAGTTTTGAATACATAGTCCATATTTTAATGCTTGTGGAGGAGGAGCCCGGGTATGAAACTACAGATCTGAACTGTCTTCTGGATTGATTACCATGAAGTTGAGTAGGGGCCATAGATGCTTCCTTAATCACAAGAGATGAGGAAGCCCAAACCAAGAGGGAGCCCTCCCTGCTTCTGATCATGAGAATTGGACTGTCTGAGAACTCCCTTTTCAGTTCCTCTTGGAACAATTACCAGTCCTCTGCTCTCATCTTAGCCTTTTACACTGTGTTTATTTGTATAAATGAGATTGTTCATGGCCAGGATAGTGAGTGACAGTTTTCACTGAGTGAAGCAAAGACATTTCAGTAAATAGATTTAAATGTTTTTTTAGAGGAATACTCTGGGTATTGTATATCAGTATAAAAGTGGAGTTTCTTGGATAGCTCTCAGTAATTTATAAATGAAAATATTGCTGAAATCGCCCTGTATAATTGCATATCCTTAGAAAATGTACAATTCAAAGGTAATATTTTTGTAGAGGCAGGAAGTTCATTTCTCATTCTTTTTCACCTGCAGTTAAACAGACCATTGATAACATTTCAATATTTAATGAAACCTGCTTGAAATGGAGAAGTATGAAGACAGCTGACACACAGGAGATGTACTTAGTAAGTCACTAAAAGTTATTCTATGTATAAGGTGTATCATGTGGGACGTTTACAAGATATCAGCAAACCTAAACATCTACGTAGTAGCTGCTGTCAATGGGAGATTTATAGTGACAGCTGCAATGGGAAAATGGGCACTTTTGCTGCATGTTTGAAGACAGGGTCCTTGGGGGTTGGTGGGAAAGCTAGGGGAGTTTCTGTGGGCCTGCCCTGGTGCAGAGCTGACATTCAGGGGTGCCTGTGCCCGTGTGTCTGGCTAGGCACTGAATGCGTTGTCTGCAGAGTCAAGGGGACCTTTGAAACGAGATGTGGTTTTAAAAGGGAGAGACCATGGAATGAGCTGCTCAGGGAGAGATTAAGTAAGAAGAAAGATGTATGCATTGGCCCAACTGCTGGGGGTGTTACAGAAAAGCATAGGGTATGTCAGGAGTGGGCAGGCAGAAGAGAAAAACCCTTCCTCAGTTTTAGCGATTAGTGGAGTATCTTAATTCACATTCTGCTTTGGAAGATGCTTAGATTTGCAGTTTTCTTTCTAGGAGAACTCTATGGCTCTGATCTTGCAGTCTTGCCAAAGGATTTCAGGTTTGGCCATGGCCCTGGTATGTGTGAGAATAGAAACGAGAAAGTTGCCAGCAAGAGGGCTTTGGCCTTGGTACATTCTTATTTAGGAATATATTTATTATACTGATTATAACCATATATTTATGGTATTACCACTCTAATATTTGCTCACTGTTGTGCTTCAGTTTTTTTTTTTTTAAAGATTTATTTATTTGTGCATACAGAACTGGGGTACAGGCCAGAGACTCAGGGGCGGCGAGAGGCTTCACCAGAGACAGAGTGGGGAACAGAACAGGCAGATCGATGAAGTACACTGCTGAGGGGAGCAGTGGGCGGGTCAGGAGAGGTCTGCCACGCCATGTGGTCACCTCCGGGGCAGGCGGGACTCGAACTCATGCGGAAGTGGCTTCAGATTCTCAGTGCTGTGCTTCAACCCGCTGCGCCACGAGGGAGGGCCAGTGCTTCAGTTTTTAAAGAAACTTTGTAGTTGAGAGCATGAGAGCACGTGAGGAAAGACAAGTCAAGTATTCAGACATTCAGAGCCTGTCAAGCCAGCAATTTACCTTTCCATGTTTCAGTTCCGCATTCAGGGCCAGAGATGGTATCAGAAGGAATTTGCCCAGGAAATGATCTTCAATGTCACCACCAGCAGCCAGACTCCCGAGGTGTGCTTGGACCTGCGTCCGGGAACCAACTACAGCATCAGCATCCAGGCTTTGTCTTCTGAATTTCCTGTGGTCATCTCGCTGACAACCCAGATAACAGGTACATGGTGAATGAAGTCACTGAGGATGCAGATCACGAGGCGCGCAAATACTTTCTATCATTAGATCGCGGACGTGAAGAGAAAGAGGAAGGGTGTGGACCTGGGAGCGGTGTAACTGAGGTTCGCAGCTGTCATCTTCATGTTTATTTCTTAAAAAGATACCCAAAACAAGCAATAACATTGATTAAACTGGGCCGTCTTCATAAGTGTTGAAGCCATTCCTTCTGGGTGTTTGAAGTATTTAAACATGTCGTACCAAGGAAGGATTTTTTTCTGTTACTCTTTTTTTCTCAATAATGTACTTAACTGTGATTCTGTTGCAGGTGACTTGTGGGGATAACTGTCAGTCCCACTCCACTGCCCTAGCCAATTAATTTTCCACTTACTTTCTCACCTTCGAATCTGTGATACCTCTTTTCAGGCTCTGAACTAGTACTCAGCATAATTTTGTCTTGCTGATTTCACTAAGAAATTAGAAGCAAGCAGATGAGGCCATGTCACGCCTAAATCTCCCACTGCTTCCTGCGCTTCCAGCCCCCACTACCAACAGGTGCGCTGGATGTCACCGGTTTAGCTTAATCCTCACATCCCCCAACAGAAAGGGTCGCAACACTAAGCATATCCTTTTAAAATAAAAGCAGAGTAAAATAGGCCCTTCCTGGTGGCGCAGCCGTTTAAAGCACAGCACTAGGAAGCTAAAGTCACTTCCTCAAGAGTTCCATCCCCTCCTGCTCCGGAGGTGACCACATGGCACAGCAGACCTCTCCTGACCCGCCTGCTGCTCCCCTCAGCAGTGTACTTCCTCAGTCTGCTTGTCTTGCTCCCCACTCTGTCTCTGGTGAAGCCTCTCACAGACCCTGCACCTCTGGCCTGTACCCCAGTACTGTATGAATAAATAAACAAATCTTTAAAAAAAAGCAGAATGAAATAAAAACACTTCCTTTGATGCTATATTCCCGCCAGCTATTCTGTTTGCGGGTTCTCCACACCCCTATCTCCTGTTCTCCCTCCACCTGGCTCCAGCGGGAGCCCTGTTTTACAGAAAGTATCTTCATCTTGCCAAAGCCGCTGGCCAGTGTTCTTTCCTGATTTCCTCTCCAGCATGTGACACTCCTTCTTGAAACAGGTCTCTTGCTGTCACGGGTGGTGTAAATACCACCCTCCATGCCTTAATCTTCGCGGTAACTTTACTGTAGTTCTGACTCATGAGTCACAGTGATCTTTTTAAAGAGCAGGCAGGAGCTTGTCATCCCAGCCCAAAACTCTTCAAAGAATTTGCACTCGTGTTGGAATGGAACAGGAGCTGAGCTCTGTACTGCGGAATGTTAGTCCGCCTCTCTGGCGCCATCTCGCCTGTTCATTCTCTCCCTTCCTCCCTTCCTCACTAAGCAGTAGCAGCCCCTGCTCCCCTCTCACCCCCCACCTTTTTGCTGTTTTCCAAGGGCAAACGGCCACACTTCCCCACTTGTTCTCTACTCGCATGCAAGCCGTTCATGGCTGTTTATCATTGTCATTTGTGTCTTTCTCCTAGGCTGTCTGTCACCTTCCAGAATCTTTGCCCATCCTTCCAAAACCAACCCCACCCCCACACTGACACCCTGCTTGAGTTTCTTCATAGAGCTTGGGTTTTGGAAGTATATTTTAAGAATTTACTTGTTACTAAGATACGAGTTTCTTAAAGATAGCTTTTCATCTGTGGGGTCTACACTGGACCCCCAGTAAGGAAAGACCATGCTAGCACAGGGCACAACAAAGAAATCTTGTAGTGACTGTCCAGGTGTGGTATCAAGCCAGCATAGAGCAGGTCCTCTATTCAGATAAAGAAGAGGCCAGGAGGCCTCAGTGGCTTCTTCAGGCTTCAATACTTTTTTTTTTTTTTAAAGATTTATTTGTTTATTCATATAGAACTGGGGTACAGGCCAGAGATGTGGAGGGTGAGAGGATTCAGTAGAGACAGAGTGGGGAGCAGAACAGGCAGATCAACGAAGTACACTGCTGAGGGGAGCAGCGGGTGGGTCAGGAGAGGTCTGCCACGCCATATGGGTCACCTCCCTGGCTGGGGATCGAACTCATGATACAGTAGTTGGCAGAAGACCTCAAGACATGAGGTGCTGCTTGCTGTTTTGGAGTGTTTTTTTTTGTTTAGATTTATTTTTATTTATTTATGTATAAAAGAACTGAGGTGCAGGCCAGAGACATGGGGGTGAGAGGATTCACCATAATAGGGAGCACAACAGGCAGATGGATTGAAATACACCGCTGAGGGGAGTAGTGGGCAGGTCAGGAGAGTCTGCCACTCCATGTGGGTCAGCTCCCTGGCCGGGGATCGAACTCATGCTGCAGTGGCTTCAGAGAACTTCATAATGATGTGCTTTAACCTGCTGCACCATCAGGGAGAGCCCTAACTGCTCTTTTAATTAATTAATTGATTTATTTTTTTCTATTTAATTTTTATTTTTCAATTTTTAATTTTTATTTTATTATTATTATTATTTTAAAGATTTATTTACTTTTGCATACAGAACTGGGGTACAGGCCAGAGGCTCAGGGGCGGCGAGAGGCTTTACCAGAGACAGAGTGGGGAGCAGAACAGGCAGATCGACGAAGCACACTGCTGAGGGGAGCAGCAGGCGGGCCAGGAGAGGTCTGCCGCACCATGTGGTCACCTCCGGGGCAGGCGGGAATTGAACTACCGCAAGTGGCTTTAGCTTCTCAGTGCTGTGCTTTAACCCGCTGCTCCACCAGGGAGGGCCCCTAACTGCTCTTTTTAAGTTAACTGTTTGGGGCAGTCCACAGGCAGGTGAGGATGGGATGTGGGGGGCAGGAGGCTGGAGGCCCCAGCTAATCTTTTACTTTCAGCTCTCACTTTTGTTTTTTTTGTGATTCTTGTAGCTGCCCCACCTTTTCTGTCTTCTGTCCCTGAGAGACATCGCCTTTATAGCCTTATCCTCCAGGCTCAGCTATGCCCACTTACGCATGCCCACACCATACTCCAGGGGTCCACAGCAGGTGTGTTCGTGACCTCACTCCCAAGCACTTCTGTATTCAAAGTGGTAAAAGCCTGAGCAATTCACTTACCCTACAACAGGTCAGCCCCCAAATGACTGGTGGATGCTTTTGGCAATGAGGAGATGCCTGCTTTGTTAAGACTCCAGACCAAAAAAACTCACCAAATTTGGGGGTGGCAGAACAGAAGTACTGTTTGAGTGGAGTATTCCTGCCTGTAGTGATTTACTCAAATGAAGTTATTCTATCTGCTGCTCTTTGCTTCTTGTTGTGTTTTGAGTGTCTTATATTTCAGTTTCAAATTAGAATTTCATATATTTTTGAGCTGGGGGAGTGAGCTCCATCTTGATGAGACTCTTCTACTTTGTTAAATGTAGTAGTCTAGTAGCTCAAGCGCACTGTGGCTGCATCCACCACCACTAGGGGTCACTGTTGAGCTGTCTAAATTCTTTCAGACCACTTCTTTTCAACTCTACCCTCTTTTAAAGAATTTACAATTTAAACTAATGTGTAAATTCAGGTTGTTAAGATCTTATGAAAAGATACAGCCCCAACCTCTTGTTTATAAAAAAAAGTGGGAAGGATTTTATGTGTTGATGTCAAGAGGAACTACTCCCCCCCCCCCCCCCATATATATCTTTGTTTCAAAATCATGAACTTTTAAGATTTACCAGAAATGTGGAGACAGGGATTTGGGCTTGAAAAATGCAGCAGCTGATTTCCCTGAAGGAAAGTGAGTGGAATTTCCCTTCTGAGTACTTGACACTAAGCTTAAGCTTCCTGATGGGAACAAGATGAAGATATCACTTTAAATATGTTGGTGATCTCAGAGGAGCGTGAAAGTTCCAGATTGAAGGACAGAGACAAGTGTCACAGAAAGAGGTGCTGGTGGGGGGTGGGGGGGAGCAAGGGAGAGGCAGCAGCTTGCTTACTGTGGCTGCTGCGCTGCCCCAGACAGCCATGGACCTGAGTTCTTCCTACAGCCTGGCCCTTTACCCTCTCCAGGTCAGGGTCAGAAACCACCTCTCCCCCTTGATGCTAAAGAGCCACAGGAGCTTTCCTTAGTCATGCTGTTTTCTAGCCAAGTCGAAAGGCTTGTAGGCATTTTTTTTTTATTTACTTATGCATACAGAGCTGGGGTGCAGCCTGGAGGTGTAGGGGTGGTGAGAGGATTCACCAGAGACAGAGTGGGGAGCAGAACAGGCAGATTGATGAAGTACACTTCTGAGAGGAGCAGCGAGTGAGGCAGGAAAGGTCTGCTGTGCCATGTGGGTCACCTCCCTGGCCAGGGGTTGAACTCATACTACAGTGGTTTGCCAGTAGTTTCACAGTGCTAAGATTTAATCCCTTGTGCCCCCAGGAAGGGCCCCCATCTTTACCTGTATTCATAATAAGACCTTCAGCAAAACACAGGTGTGTCCTAAGCACTACAGGGAGCTCTAGTCACCTGACTTCTGATGCCCCTGAAGACCACAGACCTCAGCCCCAACTCTGACACCTCCTGTCTCTCTACTGGGGGCCCCCAGGAAGGAACATGCAGCACCTCATCTCTTGAGGTCTTCTGCCATGAGCTTCTTTTACCTGGTGGGCCACCCACAAACCAACCAAGGACAACTTACTTTTTGTCCTCAGTGAGAACTCCATGACTTCAGGCTGGTTCCAGAGCACCCATGATGTGGGTGCTGCTCAGCTTCTTTCTATCCAGATTCTCTCACGGCCTTTGGTGGACCAGGTTGTTTGACATCTGGAGACCTAATGTTAGGCAGCAGGGCATGCACACCCTCCCATTCCTCCATGGCCACCTATTCCTCTCCACCCCAGAAACTTCCCAGCTGCATCCTTGCCTCCAGTCAAATCCCAAACCCCATGTGGAGATGGGTGTCTTTCTTCTCATTCCTCTCCCTAAAAACATTGCATCTTAGGCCTGGACCCCACTGAGGCAAACTAAAATAGCATAGAGAGAAACAGGCCAGATGCAGTCTCTGTATTAACTTTATTATTATTATTATTATTTTTATCACTTTTTTTCCTACAATATATGAATGGGGAAGTTTCTTTAAACCAGAAGCTTAAAGTTCAGGGTTTCTGTGGGAGGTAGGAGTGGGGGAGGAGCTTGGGGCGACTTGACAGTTTAACTCAGCACATCTTTATTGATTGGTTAAGTGCAACATGCTGATGAGGATATAAAGATGTATAGGAAATCCTTCCTTCTCCCGGAAGGCCAAGCCTCCTATACTGGTAGGGAGATGAAGGTTGTGTTGTCTGGAGACTTACAATGTAAGCCATCATTTTTTTCTATCGCTGCCAATTTTGATACCTCACGCCTGGTGTATGTTCGAATTTATGTGTGTTACTTTCTTGCATTTACTTGAAGTTGGAACTTTAGTTTTGGTGTGGGTGAAATTTTCTTTCTTTTTTTAAAGTTCATTTTGATGTTTTTTTGAGCAAGGAATTGCAACACTTTTGCAGCACACTATCTTTATCTCTTACGAAGTTTAATGGTTTGCCCAATAAACAATACTGATCTTTTGTCATCCATGTTACAGCCGCCCTCCCCAGGTTATCTACTCTTGAATTTTCTCTCCCACATGCTTTTTGACACTTAAACAGTTATGATTTTCATTTAATAAATACCATTAGTTCTTTTTATAGTTTCTGCCAAGAAAAACCTTTACCACCCTGAAGTCAAATCAGTTCATATTGGCTAGTATTTTCTAATGCTTCTTAATAATTACGCTTTTTGAATTTAAATTTAGACACATTTGGAGCTTGTTTTAGTGCATCACATAAGGCTTCATCCACATGGTAATTTTTTTCCTCCCAAATGATAATTTTTGTCTCCCATTCTACTCTTGAAAGTTGTTCATGTCACACACTATATTCTTGTTTATTTGTTTGGATCTCTCTTGACAGTCTAGTTTCTGCCATTGTTTTGCATTTTCTGTACTTGCGCCTTACTGTTCCAACTTGTGTAATTTTACAATATATTTTATATTTTGCAGGACAGGTTTTCCTACCTCACTTTCCCCTTCATCCTTCAAAGCTTTCTCATATGGTAGCCCCAGATATTTTTGCTCTTTGCTTCTAGTAGAGGATGGATATTGTTGGTGCCCAGGGATGATTAGGGAGGTCTCCCTTGTGGGCCTTTCCTAGCTCACATACACCAAACCGAGGGACTGATTCTCCAGCATGGTTCTTGCTGTGGTTTATATCAATCACAGTGCTAAAGGAAAGGCAAGAAGATCTGCCAAGGACAGCGCCTTGGGAAATATGCTAGAAGTTAAGGTTCTGGGAAATGTGGCTGGGAACCTGCCTAAAGAAGTTTAGGTGTTTACTTTAGAGAAAGTCGTCTGTTTGAAATATAAGGTGGAAAGACCTTAAACCAGCAGAGCCTAACACAGACCCAAAGTTACAAGTTGATGGTCATGGCACACTCAGAGCTGCGAGAATGATGCCAGACTAGAAAGCAGGCAGGAAATGGCCTTGGCCAGGTTGAGTGAGTGCTTTGTTCTGGTGTTGAGAAACTGGGTGTTTTTAAAAACTCAACCAAGAGATTGGAAGAGCTAGAATTATGAATCTTAGAGAAGAGCAAACGGGAATAATTTAAAAAAGTCTTCATGCAGGCGCTCACACAGAAAAGTGTAAACAGTTTATTTCCCTGTGGGTTGAAAACAGGAGATAAGTAATAAAACCCACTGACTTTATTGTAACAGCAAAATAACACAAATGAAAGGGCATTGCACTGATGCAATGAAGAGAAATTCCCACACTGGAAGGTGTGCCTTTCCCTGGGGTCCTGGGAGAGGCTTTTAGAACTGCATCCTCTCGCTCCCAGCAGCTGTGCAGGAAGCTGGCTGTGTTTTCTCTGCAGACTGTGATGCCTGACCTGGTTACCAAAACCAAGACCCAGATGCCTTCCCCTTCCTCACCTTCCATTACAGGCCAGCCCACCTCCTTCCTGCATGACTCTCCCCCGGCCCTTCTCATCCTCAGCCCTCAGGTGCTCCTTACTTAGATCGTGGATAACCTGTGCGTCTACTCTCTGCCAACCATTCTCCAAGCAGCCAATGTAAATTGTATTTCCTTTATTTATTTTTTTGAGGCTTGCTTTGCTTTCTAAGATTTATTTATTTATGCGTACAAGAGCTGGGGTCCAGGCCAGAGGTGCTGGGGATTCTTCAGAAACAGAGTGGGGAGCAGAACAGGCAGATGAACTGAAATACACTGCTGAGGGGAGCCGTGGGGAGACAGGAGAGGTCTGCTGTGCCATGTGGGTCAGCTCCCTGCTGTGTGGCTGCAGATTGCTTCATAGTACAGTGCTTTAATGTCTTGTGCCTCCATGAAGGGCCCGTAAATTGTATTTCTAAACTAAGGACCTCAGGTCTGACTGCCCCCCATGACTCTCACTCCATTGCCTACCTTTACCAGGATTCAGCCTACCTGTGGTCCTCCCTCTGTTCTTTCCCTTACTCTCTGTCCCCACATTTGTCTGTTAGTGCGCTTGATGGTCTCAGCCCCCCTGTGCATGGTCAGGGACTTTCTTTAAACTCCCACAGCAGGCTGTGTATAACTTTATTATCACATTAAGTGCCACCTGTTTACAAAACTGTCTCTGCCAGTTGGATGCAAGTCTTCCTGTTCTGCCTTTAGCAGAAGTTTATTTTATACATTAGGAGCAAGCAGTGGGATGACATCAGCACATGAACTGGGCTTAGAGATCACAATCATCTTTTTTTTTTTCTAAGAACAGTTTAGGGTTGTAGATACGATTATAATATTTATTATTCTTAAAATCAATCTATTAAATTTAGGATAGGTACATAAATTCATAAAATTTTAAGGCTAACATTGTTATACTTACTACAGTGTTGATTGGCTAACATAAAGTCCCTTTAAACCTTAGATACTACTTAATGATCTTCATTCTCATTGAGACATCTTAGAGGGTAAAGTCAAGTTGAGGGGTAGGGTGGAGACTGGGCTGGAGATGTGAAGGGGGATTAGGTGAGGTCGCGGGCCAAGGAGAAGTTGTGAAAGAGGGTAAAGTAAAAGTCGAAGACTAGGGTGGAGGAGTTTTCTGGGAGATAAATCACTAAGGGAGATAGTAAGATTCCTCATTTAAAGATTGAGCAATATAGTGAAATAAGCCAGAAA
>NW_004567107.1:16121369-16125878 GCF_000260355.1 Condylura cristata
CTTAGAATATTTTGATATTACAAAAAAGGGAGGTCATAACATAAGTTAGCGTGGAAATTCTGATTTTTCAGAGCCCTTCCATCTCTATCTGGAATATGTCAGTCAATAGAGATTGCATAGCTTGTGTCACCACTGCTCCCCGGCTGTGTTTTGCACAAGGCAGCTGGTGGGTTTACACCATGAATGCAACTGCCACTTCGATGCTGGAACACCGGTGTCAGCCAGTCAGAACAGTCTCTTCCCAGTGGAAATCCAGTTCGGAAATCCAGTTGCTGGGAGAGTAAAATGACAGAACGCTGTGATTATGAAGGATAGAGAAGTCTGACCTGCTGGTCTTCCCACCCAGTAGAAATCTACCCATGAAGTATTCTGCAAGGCCCACAGTGTCCACTCTTTGGCAATTCTAGGGTATCACTTCTCTTATTGATTAAAAAAAAAAAATCACTGTGATAATACACATATAATGTAAATTGTACCATTTTGACCATTTTCAGCATACAGTTCATCAGTGGGCAGTAATTCCCAGTATCTTACAACCATTACCACTGTCTATTCCCCAGATGTTTTCATCATTCCAGGCAGAAGCTCTGGGCTCGTAAGCTATCCATTGCTATTCCCTCTCCACCTTTTTAACCCTTGGTGGCCTTCAGTCTACTTCTGCCTCTTCCAAGTATTTTGTATAAGTGAAATCATGTGATTGTCCTTTTGTGTCTGGTTTATTTGACTTAGCATAATGTTTTCAAGATTCATCAATGTTGTGAATGTGTGAGAATATGCTCATACTTCTTACATTAAAATTCTTTTGTTACCTGCACGGGGATGCCTTCTTTCTTCTGTTTGTCTGATGATCACCCTTTCTTCTCTTCAATGCATTGCAGAGCCTCCTCTTCCAGAAATAGACTTTTCTACAATGCAGGGAGGGATTCTTCCACGCCTGAGACTGAAGAAAGCTAAGGAGGACAATGGACCCATCAGGTCAGTAGCCATCCATTTTCCAAGGTTGTCCAATGATCTCCATGGCAAGTGTTGGAAACATTGACTGAAGAGGAAGCTTCTCTTTTGGCATCTGCAATAGAGTGGTTGGAGCAGTGTGGTCAGAAGGCCTTTTTGGCTTTCTTGGGCACTTGCTGGGTCTTTAATTCTAAGCGGCACCCATCCAAATGAGTAATGAGATGTCTAAGGCACCAAGACCAGCATTTGGGCAGCTTAGCTCGAGAGGTTAGGTCACTGGAAGAGTACTGGTTGATTGTCTAGTAACACTGTCTTTCACATGCACATCTCCACGCACATCTGTTGGTGAGGGGCATCATTCACCAGGGGCAGAACATACTTTCCTCTATTTAAGTGTGGTCTTGGGGCATGTGTAGTGGTTTCTGAAGGAGTCATATGGAAAAGCCTTTTAATTCATCCTAGATGCTATTAAGAGGGAATTCACTAACCTCAGTGAAGGACTCTATTGTGTTCAATTAGGCATTTTATTTGCAAAAATTATAGTAAGACTGGGAAAGTGAAATGATGCCATTTTTAGAGCGGAAGATTGAGGTTCCTGTGGAAAGATGTTCACAGGAATAAGTCAAGGAGATGGCAGTAATATGGTCATCTTTGGCCTGACCTCCACTGCCTGGGTCTCTCCTTCCCCTTCCTTCTAAGTAAACTCAAGGTAAAAAATGAAGAGAGAGACAAGGATGGTGTGGGAAGAGCACAAGGAACTGTGTGATGATGCTTGGGTGAATTAGTGGTGGGAATTTCACAAGGAAATCATATACTCTACAAAAACAAAGGATGATGTAATAAATATATTTTTTAAAAATGAAGAGAGATATTACATAATTGTGAAAAAGCAAGTCTGGAAGTGTTATCTATTTGAAACTTATGCTTCTTAATGCATCTGAGGCTTTTCCTGCCTTTCTGTGAGATAGCGTTCAGTAAGTACTCAGAGGTCTTTCCAGGGATGGATATTGAATATGTTGTTCTGGTCCTTGATTCCTGGCAAGTTACTGGAAGACACTGTAGTTGGTGCTATAAGGAGAACAGAAGTTGTGATATTACTGCCCAAGAGAATTTATAAGAGCAAACGTGGTATTTAAGCCAGTTACATAAGGCAAAAGAAAAAGCCAAATGACTGCCTGGCCTTGTGGCTGTGTACTGGCCAGTGCCTCCAAAACAGGAAGTGGGTCTGTGAGTCATTCAAGGGAGGTGGTGGTGAGAAAGAGGGGAGCAGTCTTTCCACAAGGGTCATGTTTCATGCAGCCACAACTGCTTCCTTTTCGTCATCAGGACTAATTACCATAGCAAGTTGGGCGGCTCTCTGTCCTGACTACCTGGTTTGAGCTGGGGGGGTAGCAGTTTTGCCAGTGAGACAGGTCTGAATGCTTTGTGGGTTTTGGGGGGCAAAGTGGGTGGGGCCCCACTGAAGTGGGGGCTCTGGGACTGACTCCCTTCTTTCAACTGGTGATCTATGTGGATGATAAGCCCTCTTGCCAGGCTATGTCCACTTAGGGTCTCCTCTACCTGCCAGATCACAGAATCGCCTGTTGAACTTTACCAACAATCCAAAGTCTCATATTACGCTCTAGCAGGTTTCATTCTGTAGGTCTAACCTGGGTGTTGGGTGTTGGTCTGTTTAATTATCAAGGAAATTAAATGATCATGATAATTGGAAAATCTTGCTTCTTGCTTGGCCAATAATGCTCCTGAGGGCAAGGGTAGGAACCAGAGTGCAGGTGAGCCTTGAACTTGTACTTGAGCACCATGACCTTCGTGGAAGGACCAGGCTTTAAAGATGTGCTGGTGGACAACATGGGAGTGCCACCACACAGGGTCATTACTCAGCATTGATAACATTTACCTGAGGTCCCTAGGAAAGGGTGTTAAAAGTGCTTCCTGTGTGCACTGGAGGCTTGGTAAATGTTTACTGGTGACTGAGATGACAACTCAGTGCCTGTGGGCTTTGCTTTGTACCTTTTGTAGAAAGCCCTTGACTGAAAGTGAACCCAGAGGAGGCAAAAACCAGGACCTTGAGGACGCCCAAAAGGCTGGAAGCCAAGACTTTCTAAATCCAGCAACTTCTGTGGGGAAGGATACCCTTTTCTTGAGCAGTGGCTCATGGGTCCTTATTATTATTATTTTTTAATATATTCATTACATCACTCTTCATTTTTGTACAATGTATGATTTCCAGCTCCTGGGTTCTTTAGGAGGGGGGCTGGGCATGAGGAATGTGGTGCAGGAAGTGCATATATTTAGTGGTAAAATATAACTATGGGTTTTAGAAATGACTCTAATCATATTTGGATACGTGTTTCTCTTCTTTACCAAAATTTCAGCTAGAGAAACATGAATGAGAGTCAGTCGTAGCCAAGACTGTGTAAGGATTTGCAAGGATGCAAGAGCAAATCCCTGCTTCAAATCCCTGTTTTCAAGCCTGATAGCAAAAGCAGATGTTCACACACTTACTGTGAGAGGCAGGAGATCAATCCTGACTGCAGGACTCCAAAGGAGGGCAGTTCCGTCCCTGCAATTTTATTCTTCCAGTTCTTTTCACTGATAGATTTTCTATTTGGTAGATAAATAGCAGTAAACCCTGTGACAGCCGATGATGCGTGTGTTTATGTGTTTACCTTCGGGGAGCACTTTCATGTGGACATAAGACATTTGACTTGTCTGGCTCCTTCAGGATCTTGTCAGACTAATTGAGCTCATGGTGAGCTTTTCACTTTGCACTTCTTGCTTCTCATTTATTCCACATGAAATTTGTACCACTCCGGACCAGAGAGCATGTGGTCACATGAGTTCTGCTGAGATTGCCATGTAAGTGTCTGAAGCCTGTACATTAGCTCTTGTGGGCAGCTGGCCACCACCTGATTGCTAAACCCTTCCTGCGGCTGAGCTTTATTTGTCCATGTGTGGATCACCAACTAGGTCAACCTTAGGATACTCTACCTCAGGCAGGATATGTGCGAACCCTTTTCCCAGCTGGAAGGTTGGCCTTTTTCCACAGCTGGAGCTTGTTAGCCACCACCGACACTGCAGGTTAAAATGGATGTTGCTTACCCCCATGTTTATTGCTGCTTTATTTACAGCAGGAAAGACATGGAAGCAACCCAAATGCCCAAAACTAGATGACTGGATTAAAAAGATGTGGTACATGTATACAGTGGAATATTACTCAGCAATCAAAAAGATAATACTCATGCCTTTTGCAGCAACATGGAGGGAGCTGGAAGAGATCATGCTTAGTGAAATAAGCCAGAAAGAAAAAGAAAAATACCGGATGGTTTCACTCATAGCAGGAGCATAAAGGATGGGGGAGTGGAGGGGAATAATAATGAACTCCTATATACCAGAGACATTTTATGGAGGTAGAGTGGGGAATTGGATCAAAAATGGGGGTGGGTGGGGTAAAGTGCACTGGACTATAGTGATGGCACGTGGGTGAATTGGTGGTGGGAAGCCCAAAGGGATTACAACTGAGATGGAAAAGGCACAAAATGATGTAAAAATAAACTA
>NW_004567107.1:16125978-16136531 GCF_000260355.1 Condylura cristata
ATAGATATGTTCCATTATCAGTTATCTCACTTCTGGGTATTTATTCCCTGAAGAATATTAAAACACATGAGTGAATTGGTGGTGGGAAGCCCAAAGGGATTACAACTGAGATGGAAAAGGCACAAAATGATGTAAAAATAAACTATAATAATAATAATAATAATAAAAGGATGTTGTTAAGACTGATGATGCTGAATTCTTCAGACCCTAAATTCCATGCATGTGAGGAGGATTTTTTTCTTGTCCAGTGCGGTATCCCCTGCGTCTAGCAGGGTGTTTGTCTCATAGCAGATGTCTAATAAATATGAACGTGAAAAAAAAGGAGAAAAAACATTATGAAAGTGAGCGACTGAGTCTGATAGACATTTTCTTTGTTCTTCCAGTTCGTATCAGGTGTTGGTGCTGCCCCTGGCCCTCCAAAGCACATTTTCTTGTGAATCTGTAGAGGCTGCCTCATTTTTTAGCAACACCTCTGATGCTGATGGGTATGTGGCTGCAGAGCTACTGGGCAAACATGTTACAGACGATGCCTTGGAGATCTCTATTGGAGACAGGCTGTACTACGGGAAATATTATAATGCGCCCTTGAAAGCAAGCAGTGACTACTGCATTGTATTACGAATCACCAGTGAATGGAATAAGGTAGGTTTCTTTAATAATAATAATAAAAAAAGCCCTGGTAAACACCATATTTTCTTTTTCTCATAGAATTTAACATGTAATCATTAGATGCTCGAATATTTGTTTTCCAAGTGTTTGAGATGGACAGAGCATGTGATGGCATAAAAATACATTGCCTTTATAAAAGACAGGGAAGGCAAACCTTTATGGAATATGGGTGGTGGGCAGGCTGTGATGACATACATGTAGTGAGGTGGGGAGCTAACCCCTAGAACATAGTGTTATAAGCCAGGGCACCTGTAAAAAAGAAAGACATCATTGCCAAATCCAGTTTCCCAAAGTTCTTCTTTCTTTCTTTTTTGTTTCTATTAGGTTTGATCTACTGTTTTTTGTGTGGCATTAGGTAAAGGTCCCACTTCATTATTTTGTGTGTGAGTGTCTGATTTTATCAGCACTACTTGTTGAAATGATTTCCTTTCCCCACTAGTGATCTTGGTATCCTTGTCAAAAACCACTTGCATACATGCAATAACTTATCTCTATTTTATTCCATTAGTCTGTATGTCTGTCTTTATGCCAGTATCACTCTGTTTTCATTACTGGTGCTTTGTAGTAAAATGTGAAATCAGGAAGTGTGAATTTTCCTGTTCTCCCATTGTCCTCTCACTGTGCCCCTCCTTGTTGAGACAGAGATCTAGGAATCATTCTGTCTCCTCCCTTTTTCTTATCCTCATGTCCAGTCCATCATCAAACCGCGCTGGTCCTAGCGCTGTCTAAATCACCCTACCCGCTCCTGCGTCATCACTGTTTAGCTTTTTCATCTCTTGTCTGAAGATCAAGTTCCTAGCTCATCTCCCTGTCTCTGATTCTACTTATTTTCTTGACCCGTACTATTGCAAAAATGAGTTTCATCAAACACAAGTCTGATCAAGGCACTCAGTTTTCATGAGCTGACTTCTTCACCTCACCTCTTTTTTTTTTATTACAAAAGTTTATTTTACATCATTTTGTACATTTTTTTTCCCATCTCAATTGTAATCCCCACGGGTTTCCCATCACCAAGTCACCTGTGTGCCATCACCATAATCCTCACGTGTCATTCTTGCATATTATCTTCTACTAGATGCATTTGATGCACTTAGCATTGAGGTCATAATTTAACCTCATGGTCATTTAAGCCTTTCCCCAGATTTTTTTCTCAGCATAAATACATATTTTTGTCAATTGTTTAATAAAATAAAAAAGAAAAATGTTCAAGATTCTCACTTGAAGAGGAAACTCCTAAGGAAGTTGGAAAGATCTTTCTTTGACTCCTGATGTTCAGTTTCCTCTGGGGAATACTTTGCTGAGTTCCACCATAGACAGTCATCTCAGCAGCCCTCAGACAGATACGCATGACAGTGGGGTGCACGGAGAGAAGGCCCTTCATCCCAGCGAGCTTGTGGGTCTCTTCTACAGCAGATCAGCTAGTCTTTTTTTTTTTTTTTTTAAAGATTTACTTATTTATGCATACAAGATCTGGGCAGCAGGTCAAAGGGTAAGAGGGTGAGGACTGGGGGTAAGAGTATTGATCAGAGGCAGAGGGGAGGAGAACAGGCAGATGTACTGAAATACACTGCTGAGGGGAGCAGCAGGTGAAACAGGGGAGGCCTGCTGTGCCATGTGGGTCAGCTCCCTGGCCGGGGATTGAACTTGTGCTGCAGTGGCTGTGGTGGCTTCACAGTGCCGCACCACCAGGGAGGCCCCACAGATCAGCTTTCACTCATGCTCTTTTTACTTCCCTCCTTGTTCTTGGCTACATTTTGGGTAACTAAGTGGCAGGTAAATAGCTTCTAGAAAGACAAAGTACCTTTAAATACCAGGACTTCTCACAGCCTTGCCCAAACATGCACCACTATTTGTCAAGCTGGCAGGTGTGCTGGCCCTTTTCAGCATTGTTCTCTGGGCAACCACCACCAATTGCTGTGAACGAAACCTAATGGCCTTCCTGTTGCTTATTCACAGTGCATGTTTCCTGAGATCTCTTGGAGGGCCACAGCGGTGATCCCTAGGGTCACTCTGTCCCTCTACTCATGCCAGTCTCTTGATCATTGAGTGATCACAGGGCTATGTTGTAAGAAGATAGATGAGACTTCTTTTTATTATAATAGTTTATTTTTACCTTATCATTTTTTGTGCTTTTTTCCATATCAGTTGCAATCCCCGTGGGCTTCCGACCACCAATTCACCTGTGTGCCATCACCATAGTTCCGTGCACTGCCCCTTCCCCCCATTTTTGATCCCATTCCCCACTCCACCCCCATAAAATGTCTCTGGTATATAGTTCTTCATTATTATTATTTTTTTTTCCCCTGGTCCCTTAGCTCCTGCTATGAGTGAAACCATCCGGTATTTTTCTTTTTCTTTCGGGCTTATTTCACTAAGCATGATCCTTCCCAGCCCCATCCATGTTGCTGCAAAAGTTTATCTTTTTTGAGTTTTTTTGATTGCTGAGTAATATTCCATTGTATATATGTACCACATCTTTTTAATCCAGTCGTGATAGATGAGATTTTAAAGCCCTGGTAGTCTAAACCAAGAAAGAAACGGTGAAACTTGGGGGCTGCCATGTATTATTGAAATTGATATCACGTGCTTCCTAGTTAAGTATGTTGCTTGTTCCTTTATAGGTGAGAAGATGCTCCTGTGCGTTGTGGGCTCAGGTGAAAGGTAAAAACCATGTTCTACCTAAGAATGGTGTCCTTATTTCTCCTCGGTCCAAGTATATGTTAATGAAATTTCCTTTTAATTTGCGGTGACAGAAACCCATCTCACACTAGTTGAAGCAAAACCATAGCTGGAAAGGATAGGGGCAGGGAGCTTGTGCAATCAGAACAAAGCTGCATCCCTAGGACTGGAATCTGGATTTGACACCTTACGTGGGAATCTGCCTTTCTCTCCATCTCTTGTCTTCTCTATTTCTAAGTGTGCCTGGGTCTTATTTTCTTTCTTTCTTTTTTTTAAGATTTATTTATTTATACATTAGAATTGGGGTACAGGCCAGAGGTGCAGGGGTGGCAAGAGGATTCACTAGAGCCAGAGTGGGGAGCAGAAAAGGCAGATTGATGAAGCACACTGCTGAGGGGAGCAGGGGGCGAGACAGCAGAGGTCTGCTGTGCCATGTGGGTCAGCTCCAGGTCAGGAGATTGAACTCGCACTGAAGTGGCTGTGGTCAGCTTGCAGTGTTGCGCTTTAACCCACTGCACCACCAGGGAGGGCCCTGGGTCTTATTTTCTTATAGGTATGTGGTAGGGAGTGAGGGGCATCAGTCACTCCAGCTTAGCAATTTCAGCACAAACAGAAAGTTTTCCTATTCAGAGAGTGTCTTTTCTCCTGGTTTAAGTGACCATTGGCTGGATCACTGTTAAAAGGAGCCAGGATACTACTGACCAGGCTTGAGTTTTAGGTTTTCTCCTGTGGCTGGTTGGGGGCTGATCACTGTGTTGGACAATCTCTCCAGGGTTGTATGGAGGAGACATGGCTCTCATTAGGAAAAGGGACACCAGGAAACATGTTGGTGGACTAGAGCAAAGAGCTACCAGTTACTACCTTCTAGCACTGGGCTGCTTTAGAAGTTATTAAGAGCCTTCTTTCCCCACTCCACCCCATCCCCCACAATTAGGAGAGGGGAATTATTGTCTGTATAACCAAAACTAGAGCCCTAGTGAAAGAGAGCTTGCTGCATCAGCCCCAGGACCAGGATTCCTGAAGATGAAATCCAGATGTGCTTCATGGGATCCATTTAGCAATCTATGACTAACTGGCAACTTTAACCATTCTGAAGCCATCACATAGAGTCTGAAAGGGAAAAACTGATAACCACAATGAGCACTTTTACTTAGAGGGAGGGAAGATAAAATAATGTGCATTGGGGACTCAAAGACCACATCCTGCTGGAAAGAGAAGCAAGCAAGCATGACCTGGCCTGGCAACACAGTAGGTCACTTGATTAGTGAGTCCAGCTGCCTTGGGGTCTCCCTGATGGCTTGGGGACTCCCTGAAGTCTGTTTCCTCTAGAGCCTTCCCTAAGAAGTGCAGTGGGAGGAGCTCCGCTTATTGCTGTGCAGCCTACACCTTCTGCTCACACATGGGCAGTTATCCAGGCAGGGAATCCCCTTAGGGATTGAGCAATCACGAGGCCTTGTTTGCCAGGCATGGGATTTCTTGGCAGTGTAATTCTTTAAACCAGTAAATTGCCAGCCAGGGAATTTGAGTCCCAGGATTCCATTAGTTTGTAGCTAATTCCAGAAATCTTTCAAGTTTATGACCTTTGAATCTGGACATTTTCTTATGATTTATGAGTCCTAGTAATATCCTGAGGAATTCTGCTCTCAGTTCACAGTATTAGTTTAACCCCTAATATCCTGTCCCTATTCTTAGTGCAACATAAAACAGTCGGCTGAGGTGCTTGAGGAAGAGCCAACAAAACCTCACTTCCAGGAAGATTCCAAGGGCTGGCATTTCACAATGGAGGATTTGTTACCATGTTAGTAGAGGGTACTTAGCAGGAAATGTTTGGGAGAGTGAATTAAGGAAGTGAATTAAGCTTCCTTCATTTGTCTCTTTAAGCCCTAATTTCATTCCTTATATCAACTTCAACATGGGTAGGTGACTTAACTTTTCAACTGGGCAGTATTACCTTACTGTCAGCCATCTTAGATTATGGATCAGTAAGACCCATAAATTGCCAGGGAATAAGTTGCCTTTTCCTTCACTTTCAACTTTTTGAGATATACTTGACATGTAATATTGTTTAAGATAGATAGTGTGATGATTTGAGACACACACACGCACACACACACACATACTGCAAAATGATTACCAAAAGAAAGTTAGTTAATACCTGTTTCTCTTCACATAATCATCACATATATTTGCGTGTATGTGAAAATATTGAAGGTCTCTTTGTTTAGTGACTTTCAAGCATATAATCCAGTATTGTCAACTATGGACACTTTAGATGCCCAAAACCTTACTTATCTTATAACTGGAGTTTTGCACTCTCTGATCAACCTTTCCCCACCCCCAGCCACTGGCCACCACTATTCTACACTCCACTTCTGTGAGTTTGGGCTTTTTAAGATCCCACATATAAGATTACATAGAATTTACCTTCCTCTGCCTGACTTATGTTCTTTACCAAGAGAAGTGAAGGCCTCCCTTAACAAAGATGTGTGTGGTCATCTTCCATGGCAGATAGGCTAAGCTCCCTTTCTTGGAGTTGAACGAAGGCTATGAGGAAAACCACACATTCCATCACTCAGAGATTTCTCACTGATCCAGGCCCTAAAGCTGTAAGGGTGTGAATGGAATTCCCATAGGGAAGGTGCTCTTATCAAAAGAATCCAGGTGTGTGAGTGACTAGGAAAGACACAGAATGAAGAGCTTCTAGTGTCCACACCTTCCAGCTGCTGTTTGGTATAATTGGCAAATATGGAACAAGTGGCCAAAGGCCAGCTGTAGACATTTTACTTTGATGAAGTTAGCAGAAAGGATTTTGCTGTGGAAACATGTATCCCTGTGGCTTTTGGAAGTGCCCACTTAAGAATCAGCATTGGAAAAGAGTTCACACCTTTGAATTTAAACTACTGGAAAACTCTCGTTTTGTTGAAATGCGGAAGCTAGTTCTAACACACATTTGTCACTGTACAAAACTCTTGTGGTCTTACCTTTGCGTAAGTTTTGAAGACTGACATTTTAGAAAGTAATTTGGAGAGAACTAGTATCCAAGTGAGTCCTGAAATTGTTTCAGTTCACACATGCCAAGCAACATCCCCATTATTGAATTTGCTCAGCAACGAGCTATGCTATTTACCTTTTGCAAAGTCACTGTGAAAGAGCTTGGCGATGATTAAGAAACCAGTGGGTGGACTGATGGGAATTGCAGATGCCTGGACTTCCTTGCCATTAATCAGTTGAGTGTCTTTGAGATTATATTTAACCGGACTGGTTCTCAAATGCCTCTTTTTGAGACCTTTCAGATCTCTTCCAGCCACAAAGTACAGTGATGTCTTAAGTCACAAAACAAAGTCACTTGATATATGTGGTAATAAAATGCACCCAGGGAACATTCTTCAGTCCTAAGCATGAAACCTCCAAGTCACTAGGAACTGCCCCTCTTTCCCTTCAGCCCACATTTCCACCTCAGTGTGCCTTTCCAACTTAGGCTTCTGGTTCACCCCTGAGTACAGGCCTTAACTTGTAACATGGACAACTGGCAGAGCCAGCCTCCTTTCTCACCTCCCATCACAAGTGTTCAGGATTTCCCTCTTCAATCCAACCTATAGGGCACACCCTAATTCACATTTCTGCACTGCATACTAATTTTATTACTTCCTCTGAGAGTTCTTCCATCATTCTCCATTGCTTCTGAACCTGGGTTCAAGTGCCGCCACTTGACACCAGCTTACCCTTCTCGTTGCTTCTTTCACTGTCCTCTGTTCAACTGGATGTACTAGCTCTTCTCTGGGTGGGGCCCCTGCTCGCTCTTCAGGGTCCTTGCTCATAAATTGCTTGATCACTTCCTCCTGGATTGCCCTGGCTTACTGCTTACTTCAGTCACACCTGTTCTTCAAGATGAAAATGCAATTCTGTCTCTTCCCTAGTTTTCTTATTTCTCAGTGGGACAGGGCTCCCGCTGTCCCTCTCTTTAACCATCTGCCATGTTTCAGAGCAACCAGTGCACCTGTGTCTTCTTACCAGATTTCATGTTCTTGAGGGGGGTGTTTGAAGGCTGGAGCCATGCCTGGCATACACTAGGTACTTAATCAGAACTTATCAAACTGGTTTGAATGACTACCAGGGAACCAGAAGTACCGTTTGATAAAAAATGGGATACTGGAGGTGCAATACTTATCAAATTAAGCCACAGAAGATTTACACAAGATATGAACCCAATATGTATGTACACACTCTTGCACGCACATTTTAAACCTTCATAATTGTAGTAGACAGAATTGTGAGATGGCCTCACAAATTCCTGACTTCTGGTGTCCACCCACCTTGTCTTAGTTAATTTATTCAACGATGAGAAGATTGGAAGATGTAGTTAAAGTTGCAGACAATGAGATTATCCAGCTGAATCAGGCCTAATCGCATGAGCCCTTTCCATCTGGATCTAGAGGTCAGAGACGGGAAGTTGGAGATTTAAAGGGTGATGGATTTGACACAAGGGTGACTTTAAGGCTGGCTTGGATGTTCTAGAGACCACGTGGAAAGGAATGAAGGTGGCTTGTGGTTGCTGAGAGGACCATGGCTGAGAGCCAGCAATGTAATCTTACAACTGGGAGCACTGAATTTATCCCTTCACTGGAATCAGCTTGGAAGCAGTTTCTTCCCCGAGAGTCTCAGAGGGAATGCAGACCCCCTTGACTTCTTGTATGAACCTGAGCAAAGAAACTACTGACTCACAGAGCTCTGAGCTAATATATGACCTCTTGCAGTTAAGTCTGTGGGAATTTGTTGTGCTGTAATACAAAAGAAAATCAATAATGTCGCTGAATCATCAGTGACTTAGCTCTAGATCCATTTGCTTTGGTTAGCTCTTCCTCGGAAATTCAAGTGAGGAGACGTGAGAACAGCAATCAGTAATTTAACACACTAAAAATGAAAGTCACAGTGCTAATTATTTGTACCTTTTGGAGAATTGTTGCTTTCAGGAAACTATCCTGGTTGTGTAAACTTATGAGAAAAAGTCCACACTCATAAGAAGTCATGCCGTAACAGAATCTGGAAGTAGGATAGGGCCTCTCTAACTTTCTCTTCACACCTGTGATGGTTCTCTTGGTGAAAAGGTTAAAGATCAGCCCAGGGAACCCTATGACTTGAGCACTGCACCACAAACCACTGGTTACCTTCAAGCCTAATGACTCAATGAGGAACTGAGAACCTGGACTGAAAGACATGGTTCATTGAGAACCATAAGAAGGATATAACACATTAGTCACCACTTGGGTTTATAATAGAACATTCTACAAGTGATTCAGAAGAAAAGTAAGCATGATTCCGTGGGATGAGACTATGGAAGGGAAGGTAACAAGAGGATGGTAAAAATTCAGATTATCCAGTTGTGAATTTTTTCCTTAAGGGATAACATGGGAACACCTGGAAGCCTGTTTGGTTACACCAGAGGCTCTCTTGGTTGGATTGACTCAGAGTGTCAGATATACAAACTAAACTACAACAACAAAACATAATCAGAAAATGTTGTACCAGCATGAATGTGGCCTGGAACCAAAACCCAAGACCTGTTATGCAGAATAAACCAAGACAATTTTCCAGTACTAGTCTACAGTGCTTAGACTGAGAGATGTCCTGTTGGTGGGTGGTCAAGAGAAAATCTGGCTCCTCAACTCCTGTTCACTTCTGTTGGTTTGGGAGAAGATATTTGGAGGCATAGAAAGGGCTAACTGTTCTACAAAAGTTAAAGTCTCCTGATGAGGATGAAACACAATCTAGTAGGTTCAGACAATTTGCAGAAGAGATGGATAAACCACTGCAAGTAATCTTTGCAAAACCATGCGGAAAAGAATGGAGAGGAGCAATGAACATGGAACTTTCTCCAAAGAATATAGATTTTGTAAAGTGTACATGTTGATAACTTGAAGTCAAGCCCAGGTAAGAGCTTTCAGAGAGGAGTGTCTGGTAGAAGTGGTTCCAACAGGTTGGTGTGGGAGCTGTCAGCAGATTAGCTTAGGTTTCTCTCTTTTCTTCCTGAGTGTAGTCACTAACTAGGCAGGAAAATATGGCAGTCGTCCCATACTCTGACTTCAGCCTACTCTTAGCAGTGTCCTGTGGACAGTGTGGGATACACACATTATAGGTTTGAAGACAGACTGAATAGCCATGCAGAGTGGCGAATTAATTAGTGAGTCAAGGTCAAATCTATGAATAGTCAGGATGTGGGTCTCTGTCTGCAAGCATCTTTGGTTCATTGTTTCCATCAGTCAGTGACTAAACCTATATAGATGAAGAAATAACAGGAAAACATCGATGCCCAGAGATAGGCAGAATGCTGTGTGGTGGGTGAAATAAGCAGTCCACTGCCAACAACTTTTTCCTCTTACAAAGTTTCATATGACTTTGATATACCAAACAGCATATCAGTGTTTTAATTTACATTTCTAGTACTTATAAGAGTATTTGATCAAAGGTTTGTCAGTTATCTGCAATCATGTTTCATAGTGATTTTTAATTGAATTGGCTCATTTTGTTAATGAGGTATTTGTCCTTATTAATTTGTCCTTATCTCTAACAGTCAACCCCTTGATACTTACTTCAAATACTTTACCCAGTTTTCCATTTGCCTTTTAAGCTTATGGTGATTTTTTTGGTGGATGCTTTTTAATATGGTCACATTGCTCATTCTCATATTTTAAGATTTCTACATTAATAAATATGCCTAGAAAATTCTTACTTGCTTTACTAGTGGATATTTGTTTACATTTTTGTTTCTTTTTTTTATTATTTGTCTTTAGTGCATCTGAGTTTTATTTTGTTATATAGTGGAAGCTCTAGTGATCAAAATGACTATATCCTAAATAGTTAACCAATTTTCTCAACAATAGTTATGAATAATGTATCATTTCCTCAGTCATTTAAAGCAGTAACAAAACAATAATAGCAGTAGTAATCAACAATAACCAGTATTTGCTTATTGCTTCTTTATGCCAAGCACTGATCTAACAGGTTTAACTTCCATGTTTTTCACAGTAACTCTATAAAGCAGATACTATTTTTATAATCACATGTTATTATCATCATCCCTTAGTGGTGAAACTGAGGAACACAATAACTGATAATTTGTCCAAAGTCACACAGTTAAGGAATAGTGATGTTTAGAAATAGCCTTGAACAACCTGGCTTTAGTAGTCAACCTTTGAAATTATCTTATG
>NW_004567107.1:16137326-16138013 GCF_000260355.1 Condylura cristata
AAGTACACTGCTGAGGGGAGCAGCAGGAGAGACAGCAGAGGTCTGCTGCACCATGTGGGTCACCTCTAGGGCAGCGATCAGACTCGCACTGATGTGGCCACGGTTTGGCTTAGCTTCCCAGTGTAGCGCTCCAACCTCCTGCGCCACCAGGGAGGGCCCTGTCCTATTGTTGATGTTACATTATCTTAATATCTAGTGATTCATGTCACCTCCCTTTTTTTACTTTATTCATTTCTAATTTAACCACATGTCCTCTTCCACTTTATAATATGGTTTCTTCGGGTGTTACAGTCTTTTTCTTTTGAATACTAAATGCAGTCAACCCATATAAACCATATTTTTCTAGAAAACCTCATGATAACACTTTCTGAACTAATGCACTGGCAGGACTCCTTGGCAAAAGGCATTCCATGGTGGCTTTGCCGGTGCCAGCTCTCCATAACCTCTTGTAGAACACGATTGCTCTTACCCAGTTGTGGAGATCACGGCTGTGCCTCCATGCAACATTCGGCAGCCGTGCAAAGATTTTTAAAGCTGTGCTGTCTAATATGGTATCCATTAACCACATGGGGCACTTGAAATGAATATTGAATTTGTAAAGTGTACATGTTGATAACTTGAAGTCAAGCCCAGGTAAGAGCTTTCAGAGAGGAGTGTCTGGTAGAAGTGGTTCCAACAGGTTGGTGT
>NW_004567107.1:16138113-16147181 GCF_000260355.1 Condylura cristata
AGTTGTGGAGATCACGGCTGTGCCTCCATGCAACATTCGGCAGCCGTGCAAAGATTTTTAAAGCTGTGCTGTCTAATATGGTATCCATTAACCACATGGGGCACTTGAAATGAATATTTAAAACTAAGTGCTTGAAATAGTATGACTGAGAAACTGAATTTAAATTTGATTAAATTAATTTCGATTTAAGTAGCTCCATTGTGATTATCTTGGACAGTGTAGACTAGATGGAAAAGTGAAGTAGCGTGAACTGTTGTCAAAGGTGCCCCACTCATTGGCAAGGAAACAAGCCATGCATGTTTTGGGAGCCCCTTCAGGCCAGGAGCTGTTTTTCCTCTGTAACCCCTTCCCGTCACGTCACCGTAACAGACCTTTGCTTTGGCTGCTTCTAGCGCTTCCCAGGCAGTGCCAGATTGCCTAGGGCGCAGATTCAGTATATAACGGCTTATTGGTGGAAGAAGGGTACGGAGAAATGAAATACTTCTCTGTGCCAGTGACGGCAAAACAAATCACTGGGAAGGCTGTGGCCTTGGTTTAACTTCCTTACCCTTAGTCACGACCGGGTGTTATTTTGACGGTCTATACACTGTACACTGAACACACAGAATGAACCTGCCTCCTGCTCCCTCCCCAGCCCCCAGCAAGTCTCTTCAGTGCCTGGTGGCACCATTCACACAGACTCCTGTTGGTCCAAAGAGGAACCTGAACCACTTACAGCCTCAGGGTCCGTGAGCAGCAGCCTGTGTGGAAAAGGTCGCAACTTGTGTCCCTGGCTTTGCGGGGTTCTTCTGCAAACAGGGCTGGATTCAGATTTATACCGGCGAAGCATGGTGCTTTTGGCCTCGGCCAAAAGCAACGACTTGAGAGCCCGACAGTGTGATCTGAATCCAGGCTGTTACCAACATGTTAGCTGGGCGGCTGGAGCAAGCTGCTTCACCTGGAAACTAGGGATAACCGTAGTAGCCTTGATGATGCTGGGAACTATTATTCCAGCCCTGGGTAATTCGAACTTAGAACAGTTTCTGGCACATTGTAAGTGCTAAATAGGTATTTGGAAATTGAAACAAGATCTCTTACTTAGAACACAATGCTCTAAAACAGTCATTTGGTCCGAACGTGCAAATTAAATGTGCTTGTTCTTCAATTTATAACCAGGAATCTCCCTGGAGCTGATGTGTGTTGTGCCCTAAAGAGAGCATATGTCTTTCAAAGAACTTTTACATCAGGTGTCTTTTATCCTCACAGCAGCCTGCTGCGCAGAGCAAAGAGGTCCCATCCCTGTGGATGTGTAAGGAACATGACAGGTGACCCTTTGACAAAACATTTGACTAGTAGAGCTGTCGTTTTTAGAGCAAAGCCCAAATGATGTCAGAGTGACTCAACACAGAAGAGAATTGCCCTGAAATGTTCCACAGCTTGTTTTGCGAGGACCCAGGATGCCGTATTTGCTCAGCAGGAGCAGACTTTTGTCCCTTGTCCTTTGAGAGTGGTTGGCTTTTCCACTGTCCTTTCAGATAGACCTGGGCCTGGGCTTCCTAGGCCAGCATCCTCAGGGCCAACTCAGCAGGCATTTCGAAGTGTTTTGCTAAGTGAGACCAAGCTCTGGGTGAAAGGAGTGAGCCGAGTTGGCCATCCTCAGGGCCAGGGCCCAGGGCTGCGGCTTCACGGGTTCTTTTGTCTGGCAGGTTCCTCACTCACGCTGCAGCAGATGGCAGGCGTTGGGCTGGGCTCTGTGGTGGCTGTGATTATCCTGGCATTCCTCTCCTTCTTCGCTGTGTGGTATGTATGGTTGTCATTTTGGAGGAGAGAGTGGGAGAGTGGGAGGATGGAATTAGAGTCATGAGAAAGAGCTGGGACTGAGGAAGGTGCAAGGGGATGTGGGTAGAGGTTGGCCGGGACTCTGCACATCTCACCAGGTAAAAGGCTTGAGTGACCCTGCACCTCAGTGCAGAAAGGGGATTGCCCCCCAGGCCCAGAAAGACAGCAGGATGGCCACAGAGCCGACCTGGCCATGGGGGTGGCCCGTCCCCCAAGCTGGTTGGCACTGGGGAGCATGAGTTGCACGTGGGATGCCCCAGGGCAAAATCACACTGTGCCATGGCTTCTCTTTTCCTCCTCCATGTCTAGAATGCAGACACAGCTGTGTGGGAGGAGGTGCTGCTGCTGGGACACATCCTGCCACAGCTTCTCAGGTGCCTGCAGACTCCAAGCAGATGGCTCCCCTCAGGTGTGAATGTGGATCTACAACTTTCTCCTTTCCCAGCTTCCCCCCATCCCTGGACTCATGTCAGTGACTATCTCTGTGGAACCCCCTAAAAGCAGAAAACAGGAATCGCTGATATCTTCCCTGCTGCAGGAAAAGTTCTGCGTCTAGGAACTCAAGAGCCTTGACGGTCAGGCTGCAGACCAAGTGGGCTGGACCTGTGTCTTCCGCTGAGCGAACCTGGAAATAGCTCCTTTAGACGTGAACGCAAGGGTCGGTACCTGCCTTCATAGCATCTCTGATGATTCATTTAGAATCTACTCTGTTACAATAGGAAATGAGAAGGACTTCACTTTGGGCGAGAGTTTGACTTTATGAAGTAGGTGATTGAAAATGGTAAAGAGTGTTGGTCTAGGCAAACGTGTCAAATTCTTTAGAAGCAGCCCCTTTCCTACAACTACGTGACATCCCAGTGACGATGTGTATTAGCCTGTTAGCTGTGATATAGTTCTGATTGCTTAGTCACTAAAAACCCTTCTGTAGTTTGGACTGTTCTTCTATGTGACTGTCATGGCAGCCTTGGTTAACTTTATTTTATTACTGAGCCTTCTCCTGATAGTGCACCTGCCTCTCCGGAGGTTGGGAGCTGGTACAGTTTCTGCAGGGTGAGACCGTGTCAAGCTCATGTCCAGAGTCCAGGTGTGTTCACCTGGGAGGAGGGAGCAGAGTGATGTGAGCACTCCCTGCGTTGCACCCTCAGGAGCTGCGGGTGTCAGTCACTGTGTCACTAAGCACAACACATGCCATGGAAGTGGTCCTGGGCCAATGTCCATATGCTGGATTTCCAGATCGAGTGTATTAGATTTGACTTTTAAAGCCTGAAACAATATTCTCTCTCCTCTCTAATTGACAGTGCCACTGCAAAACTCAATAAAAGTGGAAAGGAGAAGAAAGATAGAGGCGTGTGACTTCTCTAGGTAACAGTGTTCTTCTCCCTTTCTCTCCCCCTTTTCTGAGCTGGAGAGTAGAGACATGGGGGAGGAGAGAGGGGCAGTACTGTGGCATGACCTCGGGGTGTAGCAGCTGTGCATGTGACCCTGGATTGTGCAGTGTCGCAGTCCTGAGGACACGGGACAGACCCTCCGTGGGGGGCCAGCGTGTCCTCTGTAGCTTGCTGGGCCTCAGTGCCGGTGGCCCTGGGCAGCCTGGGCTGGTGAGCAGCTAAGGAGACAATAGAGCAAAGAGCGGGTGGCAGTTCTCCAGGAAGCTACTTCTCCCTGGGGAGCCCCACCCCAGGTGTGTCCACTCACCTGGGGATAGTCAGAGGGTGGGAAGTGAGAACCCATGCCAGGTTCTCCATGCCAGCTGTCAGCCCCAGCCCCTGCTTGTGTTAAGCATTATTGGGAACAAATCTTTGAGGTACTATCTCAGGCTACAACTTAAGATCAACATTGAGAACCTTCCTGTGCTCAGGGGACTCACAGGAGACAGCTCTCAATAGACTGGTACAGTAGTTTTCTTTGTATGTGCTTTGATATAAACACTCTTGGACTAAATTTGGAATCATTCCAAATTACTGTGCTTAGTATAGGTAGGGTTTCCGATGAGTAGGAATTTTTCTCAAAACCCTCTCTATCCAAAGAGAGATTCTGTACCTCCCCTGTTGTTATCATATATATTTTTTGTGGGTTTATAAAAATATAGGACCTTCCCCCTGATTTCCAGCTCTAGAATTAACTGTAGCTCTAGAAGCTGTAGTTATCCACAAGGGAACTTAGCATAATTATCGTGGAATGGAAGAAATCCCACTTACTTACGGGATAAAATAACTGACTAAATATTAAGTAAACTGTTAAGTAAAATATACGTTAGGGTACAGTGCTGAAATGCAAAAACAGTTCATGAGAGAGTACTAAAATAGCAAAGGGTGGACTGTGTTACTCCTTCCAAGTGTTCTAAATCATAACTCAGGGTTGCTCAGTATTAATACTTAACAGAAGCAGGTTCTCAGTGTTTGCAAAAGAAAAAAAAAGAAAGAAAAAATTCTGCAGTTCTGTCCTAATAAATTTTTTCCTAAATCTGAAAGCAGCTTGAAGTTCTCGGAGTTCACTGGTAGCTTTACCACAATGCTGTTCTGTTTTAAATCCACCTGGACTCCTGGTTAAGGTGGGAGGGCAGCTCAGAGACACTGCTGAGGGGGTCTTTCCGGGAGAAGGCAGGCCTTTCTGTTGAAGAGTGATCAGGGGGCGCCCTGGGTTGGGGTATGAGCCCCACTGACCAAACAGACCAGAAGCAGGGCATGGCCCAAGGCTCTTCTCCCTATTCACTGTCTGGGACAGTGTGCAGATGTGAGCAGTAAGAGCTGACCTTGAGCTCACTTCTAGTCTAGGAATCAGAGTTGGGGGTTACCCAGCCATGGGCAGATTGTTTCTGGGTTGATTTGTTGTGTGCCCATAATGTTTGTTTTAGGTGTTCTGCCTAAAACAGAGGTTCTGTGTGGTAGGAAGGTTAGAGGTTACTGGTCCCAATTTCAGAATGGAGAAATAGGTACAGACAAGCATGTGTGTGTGTGTGTGTGTGTGTGTGTGTGTCTAACCAAGTGCCTTTAGGATTTTAAGCTCCCTTATATCCATCTTTTCACTGTAAGGCATACCCCGTCACTTCTAGAAGGAGCCACAAATAACCAAATAGATAGAGGTAACAGTTCACTGTCTGTAACTCAATACTTGACTCTGTTATCTTGAAATTCCACAGTAGGCTAGAAAAATTTAATATTTAAATTGTTTTTAAAGGAAATAATTTTCAGTGTTCCTTTTTGATTGTTATCTCACATTTTGATTTTCTAAATATTTTCCCATACTGTGGGTCTAAGAGAAAGCCAGAAGAACTAGTGTCAATTGAATAGAATTTCAAGGACCTTCTGTCTACTGCCCTGTAGTTGGAAGAGGATAGAGAGTGTGACTTTTAGCTACCGGATTTGTGAGCAAGTGATACAATGGAGTAAATTCCTTTCCAAACAGTATTATGTTCATAGTTTCAGGCAGAGGGACAAGCAAATCAGGTTGGTGATGTGTAAACATTTATGTGGGCCTGTGTTTGCATAGTTATACATTTGGGGCACAACTGAGGGTCCCCCAAATGGGATCAATGTAATTGTTTAGCATGCTCCTTTTATTAACCAACAGATCCTGGGTACACTTTTCATGATAATAATGACCACATTGAAAAGTTTGAGCCATAATTTATTTAACCAATCCCCTATTGTGCATTGTGCATTGAAAGTGTTTCCAGATGTTCTCTGTTCTCGTACAAGTCTGTATAATTGTATGCAATTATCACGTGGGCTAAATTCCTAGAAGTGAAATTGTTGGAATGAAAATGATACTCACTTTATGTTTACTACATATTGTTAGAGTTGCACAGTTGATGCCAGTTGACATTCTCACCAGCAGAAGCCTCAGCACCACAGGCGCTGTTGAAATCGTTCATCACAATCAATCTGCTATGTGAAGAATGGGGTTTCAGTGTTCTCTTTGCTTTCTCTGGCGATTTTGTAGGTTGATCAGTCATCTGTGATTCTGTCTTGGTGAATTGCCTTTTTCCCTTTGCACTTGGCCTGTTTTTAATGACTTGAAAGTTTTTTGTATCATAGTAATTTTCACTTTTAACTGTCCTAGAGTTTATAAACAAGTTTTCCAGTTTATATTTTCCCTAGACTTCGTTTGTGTTGTACATTGTCACACATGAACTTTAAATTTATACAGTCAAACTTTTCAGTCTTTCTTCTTATGTATTTTGCCTTTAATACCATGCTTAGAAGAACTTTTCTATCTCAAGGTAAAATACACAATTTAGCAATTTTTAAACGTTTACATTTCTAATTCACCTGAAATTTATTATTAGAAGTGAGGGGAGAGGGATCTGAGTGTTTTATTGTTCAGCGGCTTAGCTATGTCCTATTAAAATTCATTGATGTTCTGCTTTCCCCTAGTGATTTGAATCAGATACGAAAGTCCATATTTGAACCTCCTGTTTTGCTCTGCTGATCTATTTCTGTGCTGATACCACCTGCTATAACTTTAAAATAGGTTTTTTATACCAAGCAAATCAGTATCATTCTTTTTCTATTAAAGCTAACGATATGCTCAGCTTTTATTATATATTTATTCATATGTACATTTTTTTTTACATGAACTGAAGAATTATTTGGTCCAATCCTCTCTCCCCCCCAAATCCCCAATTTTTTGGGGGATGTTTAATAAAAAGTACTCTTATTACAGAACTTGATGTTATCACCATTTAATTTTTCAGTGTGTTCCTGTCTATTGTATTCTAGTTTTCAATGGCAAGGTAGTTCATGCTTAGTCTGCATCGTGTATGTCTTCATACTTTATATTCTGTTATCCCGAATATATCCCAGTTTCTGTCCCTGGAAGCACATCCCACAGCCTCTTATTATTGACATTCTTGGAGTTCTCCTGCTCTGGAAGTCTGCCTTTTTAAGAATAAGTCACATCAAGAATGCTTTTCCAGCACAGTTACTTTTCCTGGTAACTATTGGACCCACAGAAGTTCGGAGACCCTCACCACGGCCCACGGGGCTGGCTGGCCAGCAGGGAATGCTCCGGTCACAGACTTTAGATTTCATCCCACTCTCCAAAGGAGGGTCCTTCTGAAGCCCCTCTCCTTAGGCCTGTAATGAGGAAGACCCTCTTGCCTGTAGCTGTTGCGGAAGAACTTTTCTCTTTTGACCTTTTCAATTTAAATTACTTTACAACTTGGGTTTTGGTCTAAAGTTTACCAGATCATTTGGAATCTTCCTTGTAGAAGATGGGAGTACTTGCAAACTATTATTTTTGTCTTCAGTCTTTGTAGAACCTTGGTCAAAACAAATGAAATGAGCTCTGCGTGGGGTCAACGAATATGAAAATACAGTTCACAGGAAAAGAAATATAAATGGTTCCTAAACAAAATTTCAACCGTATTTTTTGGTCAACCTTATTTTTAAGAAAAATACAAACTAATGAGCTATCAAATTGAGGAAATCCAGAAACTGGACAGTGCTTTTTTTTTTTTTTCTGAGGCTGTTAGAAAGAATCCGGCGCACAAACCTGGCAAAATGGAGCAAGCTATGGAAATGAGTCCAGCAATGTTTTTACATTGTCTCGGTCCGGATGCCCTTGACCCTTAACCTGGCAGCCCCACTCCTGAGGCCTACCCCGGGGACTCACCTGCACATGTTCAAAATGACACAGGTACAAGATTATTCGTTGTGGCCTCGTTCATAATAGCAAGAGATTGGAAACAACCCACATGCCTCTTTGGAAGAAAGTGATTTAACCAACTGTTGTGGGTACACGGTGGGGTGCTGTGCAGTCTCCAAACGGTATTGCTTGATGCCTCCTGCTTTGCATAATTTCTTGCTTGGTCAACCACCATGCTGCGTTCTGGTAAACTGGAAGGAAAGCACATTGAACTGAGCAACAGGAAAAAGCAGTTATTTTGAGTGGATAGTTCACAAGTGAAGCAAGAGCCTGAGATTTGATTATGAAGAAGGGGATGCCCAGCTCTGGGGGCACTTCACCTGTTTCAGCTTAGAGTTTCAACTGAGAAGCTCCCAAATTTTCAGAGCTCAGTGAATTCCCATCTAATTATGGGGAGACTCCTTGATAACTACATTCTGAGGATTGCTGGTCATTTACATCTAGTTTTTTAAACATCTGTTTTTATAAGATTTGTAGTGAGTCTTAGTGAAATGAATGCTTTAAAAACAAATAACTATCCGTAACATAAAGGGGTAGATTTGTCACACAGTAAGAGAAAACTTAAGATAATGCTTCAAACTAGATATTTATGCCTCATACTCTTAAGACCAAAGTATGTACGTTTTTAAAATTATTCTCAGGAATCAGCTTGCCAGCTCATGGCAGCTTATTTTGCTAATTTCTTTTATTTTTTAACTATTAGATTCCAATGTCGTGGCCCCGTTGGGGAAGCTGCCAGGCCCCTCTTGGGCCCATCCTTAGGGACTATCTGTCATGTGGAGAGGTCCATTAGTGTCATTCCTCTCTGCTAAGTATAAAGCCTTGGTGATGATTTCAGATGATTGGGATGAGGGATATTAGGGAAATACGGAATAAACATGACTAACAAAGAGCAATGAATTTACTGTAAAATTTCTCGCACATCAGTAAGAAAACCCAAGTTTAGGGCCCTCCCTGGTACTGCAATGCGTTAGGATGCAGCTGCTTCAGCGTGAGTTTGATCTCCAGCCCTGGAGCTGACCCACATGGCGCGGCAGACCTCTCCTGACCCGCCCGCTCCTCCCCTCAGCAGTGTACTTCATCTGTCTACTGTTCTGCTCCCCACTCTGTCTCTGGTGAATCCTCTCACCATCCCTGCACCTCTGGCCTGTTCCCCAGTTCTGTATGGGGAATAAATAAGTAAATAAATAAATCTTTAAAAAATAATAAAAACAAAGTTTAAAAAATAAAGGAAAGAAAGAAAACCCAAGTTCCTCTGCATACACCAGTCTGCTGGTCTTTTTCTCTGGAAGTCATACCTTCGTGAATTTTTTTTTTCTTGCACTGGCAACAATGAAGCAAGAAATGAAGAGAATGAGAACACTGTGGGGAGAGTCAAGTGCACGCTGGACCAGGGGCCGGACCGGGGGCCAGCATTTTCACTGTCAGAGGGGGTGGCATGATTTTCATTGAAGCTTCTCAGCACGTGTTCCTTTCTGTTCTTCGACATTTCTTGCCTAATCCTCCTCTTCCCTAATTGATGGCTTCCAATTGATCATCGTTCTCTGAGTCATATTTCCTAAACCCAAAGGAGGACTTGATGTACATGAATTTCCCCTGTG
>NW_004567107.1:16148376-16150820 GCF_000260355.1 Condylura cristata
TTGATTACCTCTCAGTGTTCTCTGTCTCTCTCCATGGTGAAGATGTTACATGTGCATGTAAAATGTCATTAAAGCTACCAGGTGGACATTTCTTTTATCTACTTGAGTAGATGGCAGGTGACCTTAATATTGCAAAAATCGAATAGAATCTAAGAAAGATTTTACTTGTGGACTCAGGAAACCAGAAACATGTGCTCTGATGGCAGTCTTTAGAGGGGAATACTGAGAGTATTTGAAACAGTCACCACACTGGAGTTGGTGCTGAGCCAGGATCACAGGCAAGCTGTGATCACAGGCATGCTTGAGAACGTCTGCTGTCTGAGTGTTCAGGTTGTGACATGGTCCACAGTGGTCTAGATGCCCTCATGCATTATTATAGAACTTCTCCCTCGTCACCCATGAAGACCCTGACAAAGTCGGGGAGGGAAGGGGGTTTCTTAATACCATCGAAGACTGAGACAGGGGCCTCCCTGATGGCACAAGGGATTAAGTCTCAGCACTGTGAAACGATCTGCAGCTACTGAAGTACGAATTCGATTTTTGGCCAGGGAGGTGACCCACATGGCACAGCAGACCTCTCCTGTCTCTCCCGCTGCTTCCCTCAGCAGTGTATTTCAGTACATCTGCCTGTTCTGCTTCCCACTCTGGTCTCTAGTGAATCTTTTCGCACATATACCCCCATGCCTCTGACCTACACCCAGTTCTTGGATACATAAATAAAATGAATCTTAAAAAAAAAAGATTAAGAGAACCTGAGGGTGAAATCTGGGGGGAACTGGACTTCAACACAGTTTGGCTTTCTTCCACAAAGGCAATGCCCTTAAACAAAGGGAGGTGTGCTTCCCCATGAGCTGAGCCAGGAAATGCACAGAACTGGACAGCCGTGCCTCTCTGCACAGATTCCAGTCCTGGGGACTGGCAGAACATGCCTCTGCATGACCACCTTTGTTTGCATTCAGGAAGAATGTGAAGCTTAGAAACTGCAGCATTCTGGGAAGGTAACACTACTAGCATGCAAGTATGATTTCTCAATAAACTGCCCAAACTGTATGTGTATGCTTAGGACATTGAGAAGATCCTGGCTAAAGTGACAGGAACTGGGTTCCCTCGTAGCACAAGGGTTAAATCTCAGCACTATGAAGCTATAGCAGCCTCTGCAGCTGGAGTTCGATCCCCAGCCAGGGAGCTGACCCACATCACGAAGCAGACCTCTCTTGTCTTGCCCGCTGCTCCCCTCAGCAGTGTACTTCGTAGATTTGCCTGTTCTGCTCCCCACTCTGTCTCTGGGGAATCCTCTCACTCTCTGCACCTCTGGCTTGCACCCCAGCTATTTATGCTTAAATAAATAAATCTTAAAAAAAAATCTACAAGAACTGCTGTTGGTCTATGATCTCCCTTCCCTTCAGAAAATGGGAGAGCAGATCTGGAGAGACAAGAGATAAGTCCTATCAGTTGAAGATTTTACTTTTTCTTTAACTTCGCAAGAGAAATTGCTTCCTCTTAGTAACTATACACAGGTCTTTAATTGGGTAGCATTTTCCTGTCATTTGTATTGCACATGTTGTTCAATAGGGCTTAGAGAGCTTTTGTTCCTGTATATATTCATGGTTTTTGTTCAATGTGCATTTTCCAGATTATGGATTTTTTGTTTGTCATCACTGTTTTTATAGCGAATGCTCAAAAAGGCTTTCCACCCAAAAGTATAAAAGTATTTGTGCATGTAAATGGCTGACAGATTTAATTTAAAAAATTAAGAAAAAGAAAAAACATTTGTCTAATCTTTCATCTAGTTCTAATATAATTTTAGTTTTCACTTAAAAACATTATATTTGGAATTTATTTCGTGTAATGAATGAAACAAGAACCTACATTTTATTTAAACATTTCATGTCAACATATGTTTTTATTTCATATTATTCATCACAATATTTTATTTGATTATTCTCCTCCCAAATCCACTGATTTAATATGCCACCTTTTTTATAATGCAATTTGAGTACCTTTTTCAAATGCTCCTTCCTGTGAATATCAAATTGCAGTTTTGACCAGACATTTGGCAATTTCTGGAAAAGTGTATTTTTATACTAAAGTGGATATTTCTGTTCACTCATAGGTTATGCCTTTTCACATAGACACATATTATTTTCCATTTCTTGGTCATTTTCTGGATTTTCAAAAAATACAACTCAAATTTATTTGTATGCTGGATTACTATCAGATTATATTTTTAATATAACACTTGAATTTTAAATATTAATATTATATCACAAAAACTTTCTAAACTTGGCCCTCTCTGGTGGCGCAGCGGGTTAAAGCACTGCACAAAGAAGCTTAGGCCACTTCCGCATGAGTTCGATTCTCGCCTGCCCCCGGAGGGGACCACATGGCGTGGCAGACCTCTCCTGACCCGCCCGCTGCTCCCCTCAGCAGTGTACTTTGTCTAT
>NW_004567107.1:16151918-16153214 GCF_000260355.1 Condylura cristata
TAACGTGATGTTGGGCCTCTCCTAGCAACAGCATACTTACGGTCCTTTCTTTATTTTCAGTTCTTTTTCTTTTCTGTTTGTGTTGGCAATGACGCTTTGGAGGGTTGTTCTTTCTGCAGAAAGATGCCTCGGTTTAGGTGCTCAGGCTGTGATTGTGACCTTTTCCTTTTCCTTGCAATTCCTGACAGATTGTTTCACTACAGAACAGTCCATGAGCCTATAATTGAAAAGATCACTTAGGGAAGTAATGAGTGTAGAAAGCCTAGACAATCTTGAGAAAGAAAAGGGTTTTCCATTCCTGATATTAAGCTGTACTGTAGAGCTATATTAAATAATTTGGCTTTGGTACTGAAAGAGATCAATTAAACGAGAGACCAGCAACATATCCAGGCAAACATTCATGTCAGTGTTTCTATACAGAAATAAGTGATTATAGGGCATCCCTGGTAGCCCAAGGGGTTAAGTCTCAGCACGATGAATCTATTGGCAGCCACTGAAACACAAGTTTGAGCCCAGGTCAGGGAGGTGACCCACATGGTGCAGCAGACCTCTCCTGTCTCACCCACTGCTCCCCTCAGCAGTGTATTTCATCGATCTGCCTGTTCTGCTCTCCACTCTGTCTCTGGTGAATCCTCTCACCCTCCGCATCTTTGGCCTGTACCCCAGTTCTGTATGAATAAAAAAAAAAAAAAACTTTCTAAACTTACTTTTTAATATTCTCTGCTGAGCTTAGATTTCCTATTATCTAAAATAATGTTTTGTCTTCTGCATTACAATAAGCAGCTCATTTTGTTGTCTTAATTAGTTATAATGCCTACCGTTTCATAGAAACATTATGTTATAGAAGTTGTATGTGTTTAATCACAAAGCATGCTAAGGAGACCTGAATCCCATTTTACAAAGAGCATTTATCAGGAGTGGACATTCAACTTACCACCTAGAGATATCCACCACAGGATCATAAGCTTTTTACCCTTGCCCTTTAGTAAACCATTAATAGAGCTTCTGACTTTTAGATGTATCATTATTTAAATCTACTCCTAGATTGTACTGGCTAAAACTTAATTTAGAACCTTCAAGAAACCAGTTTTGATAGTCCTGGTTTTCTCTTGTGCATTGTCTAAGTAAAACAGCAGCTCATTGGTGTTTGTTATTGCAAGAATTCCTTCTTCCCCTGACCTAGAACATTTTAAATGCCATTGAATCATCAATCTCTTTCCATTTAGTTCCCCAGTTGTGTCAGTACAGGACTGATGGAGGTGCTCTGTGACTGCAAGGAGACTTTGCCTCCTTGCA
>NW_004567107.1:16154231-16171184 GCF_000260355.1 Condylura cristata
AAAAAAAAAGAACATATAAAGGTGTGTATAAAATATAAAGAGAGGCTGAGATATGGTAGATATATTGTGGAAGTAAAAAATACATAAAATCTGAATTTCACAAGAGAATGAAAAACAGGCAATATTTTAAAACCTTGAGCCTTTAGATGTTCATAAAGTCCTCAGTCTGTCTTTACCATCCTGTGCACAAGCAAGTAAAATGAACAGGGATAGAGACCCCTGTATTTAGAAAGTCATGATTTGGTGGAGATGCATGGCATAGAAAGATAGCCTGAACATGGTACTGAAGCAAATGTCCTAGAGCGTAGCAGCTGGTGGCACTGAAGATGGGAAATGCCAGCGTCCAGGAGGCTTGGACTGTGAAATTGGCAACAGCAGAGAGAGACTTGGAAGCCAGCATGAGGAGACACGCTGATGGGAGATGCTACGTTACCAGTGGAATATGGAAAATAAGACAGTTGTTTAGAGTCTGTTTACTTAGCCTATGCCTAGCTCTTCACTGGAGCTAGTGCATGAGGTTAATGATGAGAGAGGAGCACTCAAAAAAAAGGATGCCAGCTGAGGGATTAGCTGAGTTAAGATTCAAAATAGTGCGTCTTTGAATGAGATGGTGCATCCTTCACTAATGCCACACATTGAAACTATTTCTGTGTGGTCCTGATAGGTCAGAAAACGGCAGGCAGGAACATTTCTCTATGCCTCTTAATTTATAGGCAGAACATGGGTGTCTAAAGGGATGGCTGTCATCTGATGTGTGTTTACCCTGTGCTGGGCAGGAAGCTCAGCACTTCATGAGCAACCCATGTTGTGGGTTCCTAATTATCATCATCACCCCTGTTTTATATACAATAGCTTATTTTTACATCATTTTGTGTCTTTTTCCATCTCAGTTGTAATCCTCGTGGACATTCCTCCCCTGCCCCCATTTTTTATCTTATTCCCCGCTCCACCCCCATAAAATGTCTCTGGTATATAGTTGTTCATTGTTCATCCAGCCATCTAGTTTTGGGCATTTGGGTTGATTCCATGTCTTTCCTATTGTAAATAAAGCAGCAATAAACATGGGGGTGCAGGTGTCGTTTTGAATCATTGTTTTTTGATCACCCCTGTTTTTGTTTTTTTTTTTAAAGATTTACTTATTTATGCATACAGAATTGGGGTACTGGCCAGAGATATGGAGGGTGAGAGGATTCACCAGAGACAGAGTGGGGAGCAGAACAGGCAGCTCGATGAAGTACACTGCTGAGGGGAGCAGCGGGAAGGCCAGGAAAGGTCTGCCACGCCATGTGGATCTCCTCCGGGGCAGGCGGGGATCAAACTCATGCAGAAGTGGCCCACGCTTCTTAGTGCTGTGCTACCTGCTGCACCACCAGGGAGGGCCACTGCTGAGGGGAGCAGCGGGCGGGTCAGGAGAGGTCTGCTGCACCTTGTGAGTTCTCGTGCTGCAGTGGCTGTGGATATCCTCATAATCTGCCCCTGAGCCCCTTGCATCACCAGGAAGGGCCCCTTAGCTAGGATTCTAACCCAGGGCTTATACTAAATCTTGAAGTTGGAGACTTTTTGAGTATACAGAGTTACACAAGTGTGGAAATTTATTTCATCACTAGAAGATTCTTTGGAGGATCAACTCAACTTTCTGTTCTCTAGAGAAGAGACCACCAAGTGACCCCAGCCATGAAAATCAGACAATAGCAAATATTTATTTTACTTTCTGAAATATCAGCATGACCCTCTAGTATTTTATTTTACGAATTTCAGGATGGTTCATTTTAGATTTCCAGTTTTGCAAACTGTGATTTAGGGTAGCTAGGAGTATTCGTTCTAGGTGATTGTATGTTAAAACAATTTGTAGTACAGTTAATTTTTAAATGCCTCCTGGTAGTTGGTTCCACAGCATTCCAGTCACTGACAGAGTTGACAGATACATGAGCTTGCTTCCTAGGAAGCCGCTGAAAGGATGACTCTTCTTAGTAATTAAACTCTCTCACTCAGCTTCATATCAGAAGTTGCTTTTCTTTCCTTCCCTCCGGCACTGCTGGTCCTGGACAGGGTGCGCCAGCTTTTCCTTCATTCCCAGTGACATTTAGCCATTTTTCCCCCTTGTGCAGTGACCAAAGCACCCCATTATGCAAACACAGTTGTGCTTTTCTAATTTTTGCCCATGTTACAACCCTGCCCCACCCCTAGAAAATACCCCAACTCAAGGCATCAGTACGTTTCCTTGAAGGACTTTGAAGAAAAGCATCGTGCACGGTACACGTTCTGCGGGAGGAAGCCTGACGCCCTGTCTCCTTGCACTTGACGGTGCGGAGCCCGCCCCTCGCCTCCTGAAAGCAGCACGGCGTGTTGCCTGACTGCGGAGCCCCGGATCGGTGGGTCATTACCTGCGCTGCACTTGACATCACCGGGTCTCAGGACATGTGAGGCACTCATGACGAGCCTCGAGTGCCACCTGGCATGGGGCTATCTTTTTGTTTTTTAATCAGTGATATTAATATTCTTTTTTTCCCATTATATATATACATGTATATATATTATATATGTATATATATATATTCTACTCCCCAAAAGGAAGTATTATATATATTATAAAGGAACTATTACATATATTATAAAGGAACTATTATATATATTATAAAGGAACTATTATATATATTATAAAGGAACTATTATATATTATAAAGGAACTATTATATATATATATATATAATAGTTTATTTTTTTACATTTTTTTCCATCTCAGTTGTAATCCCCGTGGGCTTCCCATCACTGAATCACCCGTGTGCCATCGCCATAGTCCAGTGCACTTCCCTCTCTCCCCCCAACACCCTGTTTTTGATCCCATTCCCCACTCCACCCCCGGGAAATGTCTCTGGTATATAGTTATTCATTATTATTACTATTATTTTCTCCAACATGGGGCTGTCTTTAAAGGCTTCTTTCTCATCTAATCCTGATGAGCAACCTTGTTAGGAAACCGTGTTCCCAGCGGCACCAGGTTGGCATTTCCTTTTGGGGAGTAGAATAAGAGGGGGTTCAGGCATTGCCACTACCTTGGTTAAAAGGAGTGGTGTCCCTGGGATGCCTTGGAATCCAGTGCCTTCCATCAGTGTCTTCCTGGGTCTGTCCTCAGGATACCTGATGGAGAAAATTAGTTGCATCATTGTTTTTACCAATCAGGAGAATGTCATTGATTTCAGTATTTTTTCTTTCCAAGGAGAAAGGGAACAGAAATAAAGTGGGGCTCCCAGGCCCCTTGAACCAGGGGCAAAGAAGTCTGATGTCAGGTGTCCTTTAATACAGAACTCAATGTTGACTTGAGAAGACAGCAAATGTTAGTGGCAACCCGTGTTATGTAAGTCCTGGAACTAAGTAACACCCTTTCAGGGCAGTCACAGAACACTGATTAGCTCAGGTGAGTCACGGCCCCTCAGGTGGTCTCTTTATTTTTTTCCCTAATGATTTATTTATGCATACAAAAACTGGTAAAGGCCAGAGGTGCAGAGGCTGAGAGGATTCACCAGAGACAGAGTGGGGGTCAGAACAGGCCGACTAACTGAAATACATTGCTGAGGGGAGCAGCGGGTGGGTGAGGAGAGGTCTGCTGTGCCATGTGGGTCAGCCCCCTGGCTGGGGATTGAACCTGTGCTGCAGTGGCTGTGATAGTTTCATAAATCTGTGCTTTAAGCCATTGCACCACCAGGGAGGACCCTATCTCTTTAAGTTATAATCCTCTACTTATCTATGACAGAATTTGAGTAATGGGAATTTGCTTTCTCTATTGAACATGAGCGATTTAGAAAACATTTGTTCTCTCCTGTTCTTAACAGACTACTTAAAACACTAATTCCGAGTGCATCCTGTATTGAACGGTGGTCATAATTTTTATTTTTATTTATTTATTTAATAATAGTCATATTTTTTATACAGCACAAGTATTCTTTGTCATATGTGATAGAAAAATGGCAGGAAATCAGGCTATTTAGCCTGGTGCTATCTCATTCCAAGAAGAAGTTTGTCTACTCCCCTCGGCCTCTTCTCTGGTCTCATCACCATCAACTAGTCCAGGTAGGGTGGGGATTCCACCAACGTGGGGGTGGGGGCAACATAAGACTTAGGCACAGGAGCTCCAGAATTTTCTCGCAAGGTTGAACTCCCAGATTCATCACCTTCTAGTCTGGTGCCTTGGATGATTAACTTAACATATTTAACTTACTCGGCTCAAAAAACAAAACAAAACAAAACAACTTTGCAATAACAAAGTTCCAAAGGGTGGATCTGAGAATTCAGTTACATAAACCAGACTGCTGGTACATAGCAAATGTTCATTAATGTCAGCTAGTATCAATGATGCTAGTGTTTATATCCCCATCCCCACCACTGTCCATGAAAGGGGGGGCTGAGGAACTTTCAGGAATATTTCTACCAGAGTTCAACAAAGTGGCATAACAAAGGTTGTTTTCACCTCCCCTAGAACTTTCTGCTCACTGTTTTCCCTCAGTTGAGCACATGCTGATCCACATGGATCAGCACAGATCTAGTCATGAAGCGTAAGTGTATCAGTGCAGAGCAGAAGCTGGCAGCCCAGGTGGACTCATTCCTCCGATGTAAGGGAAAAGCAAGACCTCCCCGCCTTAGAAAGGGATCCCAAGCGAGACCTCTTCTTAAACTCTGTGTTGCTCTTCTTCCCTCTTCCTTCTATGGCAATTTCTGTCTTCTTCCCGGAGGGGACTTCTTTCTCTCTGCTATCCTCATAGTGCCTAGTTTTCTTGGAAAACTCAATCTTGTGCCAGAGAAGACAGAAGTTGTAGTCCCCAGATTTTCAAAATGCAGATTGAACCTCATCTGGATGCCACAGTAGGAACCTCTGCTTGCGCTTTGCCAGCTGATTAGGGAGGAAATGCGCTGGCCAGTCAATGGGGTGGATGGTAGTTCTCTGCTGGGCTAATTTCCCCTAAACAGAAGCTGAGGCCAACTGTTTCAGAAGTTCCCTAAACAGTGCAGATATTCTTTTTCTGTACACAAGAACTTGAACTTACTGCAAGCAAAAACAAGAAAGAGAACAAGCAGTCAGAAGCATGTAGGTGATGCCAGGCATTAGGGAAATTTTTTTTTTATTACAAAGTTTATTTATTTTTTATTTTTTTTATTACAAAGTTTATTTTTACATCATTTTGCACATTTTTTTTCCCATCTCGATTGTAATCCCCACAGGTTTCCCATCACCAAATCACCCCTGTGCCACCACCATAGTCCCGTGCATTTCCCTCCCTTCCCCCCCCCCCCGTCTTTGATCCCATTCCCCACTCCACCCCCACAAAATGTCTGTGGTATATGGTTGTTCATTATTTTTGTTATTTTCTCGCCTGGTCCATTATACTCCTGCTATGAGTGAAACCATCCGGTATTTTTCTTTCTCTTTCTGGCTCATCTCACTAAGCATGATCTTTTCCAGCTCCATCCAAGTTGCTGCAAAAGACATGTGTTTCTCTTTTTTGGTTGCTGAGTAATATTCCATTGTATATTTGTACCACATCTTTTTTATCTAGTCATCTACTTTTGGGCATTTGGGCTGCTTCCATGTTTTTCCAATTGTAAATAAAGCAGCAATAAACATGGGGGTACAAGTATCTTTTTCAATCAGTGTTTTTGTGTCTTTTGGGTAGATACCTAGCAGTGGGATTGCTGGGCCGTAGGGAAGCTCCATGTTTAGCAGTTTGAGGAGCCTCCAAACAGTTTTGCATAGTGGTTGTACTAGTTTGCATTCCCACCAGCCGTGCAGGAGAGTTCCTTTTTCTCCACATCCTCGCCAACATTTGTTGTTGCTAGTTGTTTGAAGATGTGCCATTCTCACTGGGGTGAGGTGGTATCTCATTGTGGTTTTAATTTGCATCTCTGGCATTAGGGAATTTTTTAATTAAAAATTACAGAAAAAATTACACACTGAGCTTAATGTATACTAGGATCTGTTTCTGGGTGAATTCTTTTCTGTGAAGCTCTCAAACCTTGTGAGTACCACTCATGTTTGATTCCCACAATTTCATGGTACAGTTCAATAAAGACCAGGGCTGGTTTTCCTTTTGGTGTGTTTATTTTTCAAGGTTATTTAACTCTATGTGTCCAATTGCAGGTTGATTCCTCCCACGCTCACCTAAATCCCCCTCATCATCATGAGCGACTGGAGAAACTTAATACTTAACTTCTCAATCTCCTTGAGGGGAAGAGGATAGAGTTGTAGTCCACTAGGCTGACATGGGGTCTACCTAGTGAGCATCTGGGGAAGGTTTTACTCTGCTGATAAAAAGTATGACTGGGGGTATTGACTCTTTTCTCCATCTTCCTGTTTTGAAAGCAGATGTGTGGCAGCCATCTTGAATTTAAGAACCACTGCGTCATGACAGTGGAGTCAGTTAAGTCAGAGGACTTTTTACAGCTCTGCAATGATAGGACTGTCTTATAAAATGTTCTTTTTTCTGGAGTTGGGCAAATACTGGTCAAATGGAATTATTCATCACAGATTCTTTCCTGCATGATGTGTATCAACATAAAAACAAACAAACAAAAAATCTCATCATCAATGGTTCATAGGTACACAGACAAGGAGTGAGAAATCAACCTGGATGTTGATTTCTGTTTTCCACGTGAGGTAATATCATTGAAGTCTGAGCAGAAGATGCCATCTGTGGACATGTTCCAAGGAATGGGCCCCTTTCCAGCATACATGGACCAGATTTTGTCATCACAGCTTGAGGGGAAAGAAAAGCATGATTGCAAATTGACTGGCAAGGAGGTAAGAGAGAAATTTTAGTTTGCCTCCCCAACTGAGAAAGGAAATAGGTTATGTGGGTTTAGGGGATGGGGTTGAGAACCAAGAAGTTACATTTTATTGACAAAGGAGCAGGCTAAGTGTAAAGAAAGTTGGACTTGGTGGAAATGCATGGGTTAGTAGCAGGTCAGTTCATTCATGAAGTACGAAGGGACTTTTCTTCAGATCACTGGACTTTTGCATCTATGTTGGCGAACCTCTGGCCTCGGGTATCACCCCTCGTCTGCTTTGTGTGTCTCAACTCCAGTTGACTTCATCTCAAGGTGATTTGATAAGGCTCCAGGCTCTACTGAGTCTGAAAAGCAAGTCTCAAAGAAAAGTTTAGACAATTATTTTCTTTTGTGCTTTAGGGTCTGACAGCGGTTTAACCATTTAGCCTCATCACAGACCCTGCAAGAGCAATCTCCCCGCACAGACTGTTGGCATTTTCTGGACTTTGGTGTCTACCCGAGCCCTATCCGCTGGGGATGACTATTCCCATCTCAAATTGCCTTGCGTAGGGAACATTCTCTTCCAGGAAACCTGGCCTTCCTACTGGGGAGCAGGTGGTTGCAAGAGCCATTTGAAGCCAATCCTCTTACCACAGACGTCGGAGATAGGGCAAGGCCCTAAAATAAATAACAGTCAGTGTGGAGAGTGTGCTTGGAGATCGAGAGGGGAAAACGTCGGCAGGCTTGGGAATTGGAGATTGTTTTATGCCTGACGTGGCATTTGACCTCCTTGGAGTTATGAGGAATGTTCTGTAACATCAAGCAATTCACCTAACGCAAAAGCAAAATGAGCTTTTATGGGGAAAGTGGAAATTGGCTGCTAGGTGTTGTTTATACCGCAAATACTCAAGTCCTCCAGGAGAGGGCAGCTGCTAGGGACCAAAACAAGCCAAGCCTGTGAGTCACGGCCTCCGGAGTGTGATCTGGGGGAGTCCAAGCCCTGTACTTCCGAGGACACCCGTGACGGGACCCCACTGAGTTGTGGAGGGACAACCTGACCTCTGAAGCTTGCAGTGTCAGGCCTGAATCTGGTCTTGGGCTAACTGCTCTGGTTCTGAGCAGAATAATTGCTTGAGAAATTCGTCTGTTTTCTTTAGTCAGCATTCTAGCAGGTAGTCAAGTCTTTGTGCCCCCTTGTCTTGGGCCTAAAGAAGATGTCTGCAGGCCACTTCCCAAATTTACTTACTTATGCATATAAGAACTAGGGTATAGGCCAGACGTGTGTGTGGGAGGGTGGTGGTGAGAGGATTCACCAGAGAGAGAGTGAGGAGCAGAGCAGGCAGATCCACTGAAAGAGCAGCAGGCAAGACAGGAGAGGTCTGCTGCACCATGTGGGTCAGCTCCCTGCCCTGGTATCCAACTCCTGCTGCAGTGGCTGGCAATAGCTTCATAGTGCTGACTTAATCCCTTGCACCACCAGGGAGGCCCTTAACAGGATTTTTTAAGAACAAAGTTGCTTTCAAACACCCTGAGTGGTTTTTCTTGGACAGTAGACCATTTCTTCCAAATTAAAAAGTTTTGATATGATTTCTCCATCCTTTAAAGCCTCATTGAATTCTACCATACACATGCATATGGTAATTTGTGTACCTTTCTTGTAAGTTTAGTTCCCCTCCCCCCACCTTTAGTGAGGTTTCGTCTGTAAGATGTTTAAAGTGTAGAATGTGGTGATTTGGTGTCTGTGATACAATGTGGAAGACCCAGGCCATTGAGTTAAGTAACATTCTAATACTTCCACATGGTTACTTATTTTGGCCATTTTTGGCAAGAACATTTAAAAGGTAATTCTTAGCAAATTTCAGGTATACAACTTTCACTATATTGCAGTGTATCAGATCAAACAACACAGTATTGGGTAATGTACAGTTATCATCACCTATAGTCTCCATGCTACACTTACCAATAGATCCTTCCCAGAGCCTCCCTGGTGACGCAGAGGTTAGACACAGCGCTATCAAGCTACTGCCAGCCACTGCAGCATGAGTTCGATCCCCAGCTAGGGAGCTGACCCACAAGGCACAGTCACTGCTCCCCTCAGCAGTGTGTTTCAGTGGCTCTGCCTGTTCTGCTCCCCACTCTGTCCCTGGTGAATCTTCTCATATCCCACACCTCTGGCCGGCACCCCAGTTCTTGTATGCATAAGTAAATAAACCGTAAAAAAGAATAGATCCTCTCCGTGTGCAGCTTGAGTCTGAGCGTGACCTGGCTTCAAATTCTGGCCCCTCCACTCGCAGTACGATCATTAACACTCTTCTTGCATGTGTCCTAGAGGGGAGGTGAGAGCAGGGAGGGGGAGCAGAGTGGACGATGGTGATGGACTATCGCTGCTTTGGTGGCGGAACAACAGTGACCACCTCTGAGGGGAGAGAGCCGAGGCTGTCAAAAAATTAACGAGGACATATCGTGATGGTGCTTCATTCATATAACAAAACACAGCCAAACATCTTTGGGCCTCAGTTTCAACTTCTGAGAATTTCCAGGCTCATTCTGTACCCTCAGAGATGGGAGATCCATGAGCTAGTGTGCCACAAATACTTTTTAGGGATCAACCACCTGGGTGCGCTTTGCTGTCCAGCCCCACGCCTGGGACGGAGGAGATGAGCAAGAATCCTTAAAACTCATTCCTGTGGCTGAGTTAAGGTCCTGGCTTTGGAAACAAGCACTTTGCCCCACGTTTCCTCCTGTTTCTGAGATTGTGACTAGTCTGAGAAGCTGGAGCAGTTACTTCAGCCCTCGCCTGATGTCACAGCCCCACGCCCACTCAAGGGGGACAAGGGCAGGGCGGGGCGCGAATGCATCGGGCAGCATCGTGTGTGTGTGTGTGTGTGTGTGTGTGTGTGTATGTGTGTGTGTGTGCGCGCGCATGCGCTCCAGGATTGGTGGAGGCCTGGAGAGTCTCCGCTAGGCGCTGGGTCCTGCAGGCCGGGATGCAGTCCGCCCAGCGTCCCACTCCCCATCCTCTCTCCACGCACAGCCTCTGGCACCAGGTCACCAGTGCCAGGGCCAAGGTTGTGACTTTGCAGGTGGAGATTCCACCATTCTCTTTGTTCCTATTTGGCCCTGGCTTTTGAGTAATCTCGATGGAAATGAAGCCAGTTCTCCTGGGGAGGCCAAACAAATGTCAGGATGCACATCCTGCAGAGACAGGATAATTTATGATCCCAAGCCCGCCAGACTTACTTTAAAATTCCAAGATCTTTCTGTGAAACACGCTGTGTGCATTTACTGTGATTTCTCCTGCTGTCTGTCTGCACGTCCATCTCTCAGAGCCCACCCCACCTGAGGGAGCTCCCCACATAGGAAAGTGGGACTCAGAGTTTGGGGGTGAGGAATCCTGTTTTCTGGTTCTTGCTCTAATCCATCTTTTCCGCTCATTACTGGCCCTTTGCACAATGAAAGGCTGTCAAATAGAGGCTTTGTCTGTGAGCACAGCTGTGAGCGAGTCCCGAGGGAGGTGTGTTGACAAAAGCAGGCTGGCTCTGCACCCACTCCTTGTCTAACACCACTGTGGGAAGCCCTGGCTGGATGGGCCAGGCTGTGAGGAGCCTTCCACCTGCCAGATTCTGTTCCCCCCAGTCTCTGCCATGAGGCTCCCCTCTTCTATTTCTGTTGAACAGATGGTTTTCCAGTGTCTTCTTCCAGCTGCTGGGGCAGACCACTCTCAGAGGCTCTTGTCCTGGCTCTATCCTTTACCTTCTTTCTCCAGAAACAGAAGGAAACATGGGGCAGCATAAATCTCTCCTCTGTGGGAGACCCACCCATCACCATTAAAGTATGTGCTTTTCTTCCATGCCCCCACACAAAACAAACAACCCCCCAAATGATCCCCCTAAAACCTTCTACTCCTTTTTTGTTTAAAGATATATTTATTTTATGCATGCAAGAACTGGGGTGTAGCTTAGAGATGCATAGGTGAGGTGAGAGGATTCACCAGAGAGAGTGGGGAGCAGAACAGGCAGATCTACTGCTGAGGGGAGCAGTGGGTGAGACAGGAGAGGTCTACTGTGCCATGTGGGTCAGCAACCTGGCCAGGGATCGAACTCGTGCTGCAGTGGCTGGTGAGAGCTTCATAGCATTGAGATTTAACCCATTGCGCCACCATGGAAGCCCCCCAAGCTCCTTTTTTTTTAAAGATTTATTTATTCATACAGAGCTGGGGTACAGGCCAGAGATGCGGAGGGTGAGAGGCTTCACCAGAGACAGAGTGGGGAGCAGAACAGGCAGATCGACGAAGCATAGTGCCAAGGGGAGCAGCGGGCAGGTCAGGAGAGGTCTGCCGCGCCATGTGGTCACCTCAGGGGCAGGCAGGGATCGAACTCATGGGGAAGTGGTTTAATCTTAGTGTGTGCTTTAACCCGCTGCGCTACCAGGGAGGGCCCCCCAGCTCCTTTTTAGGTGCAACCCATCCTGCCTTTCCTTTGAGAGCACAGCTTGCCCTCCCTGGCTCCGCCCCTCACCTCCTTCCCCTGCCCCCATCACAGCATTCTCAGGGGCATTTCACTACCAGAACTGCTGTCGGAAGCTGCTTGTTCAGTCTCCAGCTCATTTGGTCTTGCTGTCCCCTCTCCTCTTGAACATGCTTCCCTCTGGCCTCTGTGACAACTCACTATTCCTTTCTGTTTCCCTCACTCCCCTGTCTACTTTTTACTCTCCTTTATCATCAGCTTTTCTCTCTGGACTCAGGTGTTGGGGTTCCTTAGAGCACTGTCCTGGATCCTTTCCTCATCCTATACTCATGCTTCAAGAAATTGTCTCTACTTTTTGGCTTTGAATATCCTCAGAGAGGCCCTTACAATAGAATCTGCACTGCTGGCTTGGATGAGTAAGGCCAGGTCCGGACAAGCCCAGGGAAGAGGAAACTGGAATTTCCCAGAACTACAGACGAGGCAGCCCAGCCAAGATATTCCTCACTCAATGGGGAATAAATCACTCAATGGGGCCATCAAAGTGGGCCAGAGAGGTGGGACCCATGATCCTCGGCTGGCTTGGGGTCTTCCAGGTCTGCTGTATTCACTAGGAGAACTTGTCTGTATAATTCCATTTCTGTGTAGCAGTGAAAATGGGCCAGCGCAGAGAGAAAGGAAGCAGGTTTAGCTGCCAAGGTTTAGGGAGAGGGAGCAATGAGGAGTCACTACTGGGGGCGGGGTGTCCTTTGAGGGTGATTAGAAGGCTCTGCAACTGTGCGGTGGTGACAGTTGCAAGCACACTAAGTGCCACTGCAAGCCCACTAAGTGCCACCAAGGTCACATAAAAATATATCTGGGTTTGACCCCGAAGAGGGACCACGACTGTGGCCCAAGACACCTAGACTAGAGGTGTGTCCAAGGTCAGCTGTGACAAGTAAATAAGGAACTGAAGTGGCTTCCAGTCAAAGCACTCCTGCTAGGACAGTGTCCAGAACGTGCTGTTTCACAAGGCAGACAGAAGGTTTCTAAACTATAGATGCACCATGAGCTACGGTGTGTGGTGTGACAGCAGGATGCAAGTTTACGGTTGGATGCTGACACTTTTCTCCCACTTACGTCTGTATTGTGACAATGCCGAAGTCAGATCTGATGTTTTGATGAAACGCTCTGGTAGTCTGATTGAGAATGGGGTAAGAGACTGATGGAGGCCCTCCCTGGTGGCGCAGTGGGTTAAAGCACAGCACTAAGAAGCTAAAAAAGCCACTTCCACATGAGTTCGATTCCTGCCTGCCCTGTAGGTGACCACATGGCGTAGCAGACCTCTCCTGACCTGCCCGCTGCTCCCCTCAGCAGTGTACTTCGTCGATCTGCCTGTTCTGCTCCCGCTCTGTCTCTGGTGAAGCCTCTCGCTGCCCCTGAGCCTCTGGCCTGTACCCCAGTTCCATATGCACAAATAAATAAATCTTAAAAAAAAATAGAGAGAGAGACTGATGATATTTAAGGTCTTGAGCTAGTTGGAGAAGTCTAGAATGACCCTTGACACATGAAAGGAGTGGACACTACTCTGTGCTGGCCCTTTAAAGGTGCCTTATTTCTCACAGCGGGCCCAGGGTTTGGACAGGCATCATGTCCACTGCCAGCGTTCTCGAAGTCCTACCATGCAGCTGCTGTTCATTCTTTGAATCAACATGGAAGAGGTTGGCTGGGGAAGGGAGCTGCTGACACCCCAGGGAGTCTGCTTAGGTGGCTGAGCCCAGGTCTGTGACTGCGCTTCTCTGGCTGTGCCTTAGGCTTGCATGACCCAGAGACATGTGGGCTACGCACTCTCTTGGCTGAAACCTTGACATTTTCTCTGTTCTACTGATAAGAAAATGTGAGACAGCCATACTGCTGAGTGAAGCTTCTAGAGTTTGCTTTACTGTCTGCTTTTCATATCCACCCACCCCCCATTTTTTTCCCCTCTTCATTTCCTGACTTGTAAACAGGCAGGAGGAGAGCAGATGACTGGCGAATATGATAACCAAAGAGCTTTGTTGTGCTCAGCATATCCTGTTATTATGAATCTCAAGTCCTGTTGTTCCAGAAGATAGGGAGAGTCCATGTTCCCTGCCCCACCTAATGAAGGTGGAACTGAGTGACCAGGAAAAGATATGGAAGACTTGGAAGAAGAACACACAGGAGGAGACATGTGGAGCAGAGTCGTATGAAGGAGGGCGCACTAGCTTCTCAGCCTTGGACTTGCACTTGGACTTGAGGGGCATGGGAGAGACATGGGAGAGAGACGCAGGGGAAGCTAACAATGGCAGCCTTTGTCTCCATTTGTGCTTTGATTTTGCTCCTTTTGTACCAGACTTGCCTGGCCCTTCTGCCCCCTCCAGAAGGTGCCTTAGCTTCGTGGTGAGCTTTTGGGCTAGGTTGGGCCAACCCTGTTTGGCAGGACACTGCCTGCGAGGGGAGGGCAACGTTGGGTGTTCCACGGGGAAACTACATCCTTTCTCTTCTTCCCTCCCTGCGCACACTGGTTGGTTAAGGTTCTTGCACACAGAGAGTCTGCTTTGTCTTGCTTGATGTGGCTGATGGCAGAATCTCTTTAGAGTGTGCACATTTGGGGGTCCCAGTGTACCCCTCAGTCTTCCCACTAAGACTGCTTTGGTTTCTGCTATTCTAATTTCTTGCCTTTTTATGGCCTGTGGTTAGGGGAGTGGTTGGATTTATGAGGACCAACATTTACACCTTCCACGTGGGAGTGCTGTGGAGTACTCAAAAAATCGTAAGCTGAGAACCAGCCCTGGATTTGGGTCCCAACTGTGGTGCCAGCTATCAGTTTTCCATTTTACCTGGAAGTAAATAAGAAACATTGAATTCAGATTAATGTGTAAGGCCAAAATGAGATCATTGCTGCGGCTCCATGTCTTTCCCTGACTTCTAGGAAGCACTCAACAAATTGTATTTCTTCTCTGTGCTACCCCATGTGTTTCATTTTTTCCCCAAAGACTTATTTATTTATGCATACAAGAACTGAAGTGCAGAACAGAGGCTCAGGGACTGAGAGGATTCACCAGAGACAGAGTGGGGAGCAGAATAGGCAGATCGACTGAAATAACACTGCTGAGGGGAGCAGCGGGTAAGTCAGGAGAGGTCTGCTGTGCTATGTGGGTCACCTCCCTGGCTGGGGATCGAACTCTTGCTGCAGTGGCTGCGGTAGCTTCATAGTGCTGTGCTTTAACCCATTGCGCCACTAGGGAGGGCCCCTACAAACTCTTCTTAAAATGCAGGCTGTACTGTGACCTGGACTCCAGCAAAAATGGGGGCTCTAGGCCCTCCCTGGTGGTGCAGCGGGTTAAAGCACAGCACTAAGAAGCTTAAGCCACTTCCGCATGAGTTCGATCCCCGCCTGCCCCGGAGGAGACCCACATGGCGCGGCAGACCTCTCCTGACCCGTCCACTGCTTCCCTCAGCAGTGTACTTCGTCGATCTACCTGTTCTGCTCCCCACTCTGTCTCTGGTGAATCCTCTCACCCTCCGCATCTCTGGCCTGTACCCCAGTTCTCTATGAATAAATAATCTTTTAAAAAAAAAAGTGGGGGCTCTGAGGTTATTCTCCCCATTGAGAGAAGCTTGATTAAACACATATATGTCCTTGCTCTGTTCACTGGAGAAGCAGGCAGACACACGACCTGAGTGTTGCACCATGAAACTTACACTTTCCTTAGATAAAAAAAAATCTGTGTTAACCTCAAAGATAGTGAAAGTCGATTTGAAAGTATAAGGCAATGTGTTTTAAAGAAGAATAAAATAACATTGGTTAATGATTATTGAGCACTTAGTAATACATCCTTGATCTTATTTTCACAATGAGTCCTATAAGCTCATGTTACTTTTCGTTTCACTTTTATAGGTTAGGAAACCGAGGTTTTGGAGGTTGTCACAGAGATGGTGGGTGGTGGGGACGGAATTCCAACCCAGACAGTCTGAAGCTTGGGTTATTTACCACTAAGCAATGCCCCTGGGCCTTCTACAACCTCTGTCCCTCTTCTGAAGCCTGGTTGAGTTCATGGTATCACCTCCCAACCCCTCATCCAAATTTGGGGGTGGCCCTTCAGTAGATTTTATTTCCTTCATCTTCACTATGTGTCTGGCATTTTATTGAAGTTTTGCCATGTGCCAGGGGGTGTGGCCACCACAGGAGTGAGGCTATAAATTTTCCTGCCAGTCTGCTTCAGGCTCTCTGCCTTGGAAGCAGACAACCTCTGAAGCCACGCTTCCAGCTGTGGGGAGAAATCTGGAGGAGGGTAAGCTGACATGCGGGGAGGACCAGAGCAAGAGCTGGTCCTGGCGAGAGACCCACGTTTCCATCTGTGCCTGAGGCAGCCGCTGTCTCTTTGATCATTTCTACATTCTGCCAATGGTGGTTAGAGTTGCGTTTTCATCCCTTGCAAATGAACCGTTCTTAAAACTTTTTTACTAAACAATATGTAAATTTTAGATCTAGAGCACTCTAAACCCATACTTACATATATACCACATGATGTTGACTGCTAACAGTCTAGTTTCTATCCATCACCATACAATTGACCCCTTTCCCCTAACTTCCCCATCCTTTCACCTGTTCCCCATGGGTAACCATTACTTCTTCTTATAGTCTGAGTTTGTTTTTGTTTTTGTTTGTTCCTTGGTTTCATTTCTTTATGTTCTACACGAGTGAAAGAAGACAGTGTGTTATTTCTCCACCTGACTTACTTCACTAAACACGGTACCCTTTCCGTTCATCTGGGTTGTTGCAAATGGCAGATTTTACCTTTTTTGTGCCTGAATAGTAATCCATTGTGTATTTACATCACATCTTTTTCTTTTTTAAAGAAAAAAGTTATTTGGAAGAGCTGGGTTGCAGGCCAGAGGTGCGGGGAGCGTGAAAGGATTCACCAGAGACAGAGTGGGGGGCAGAACAGGTGGATTGGCTGAAATACACTGCTGAGGGTGCCCACAGCAGTGGGCAGGTCAGGAGAGGTCTGCTGCGCCATGTGGGTCAACTCCCTCGCCAGGAATTGAACTCATGCGGACAGCTTTAACCCTTGCACCTCTGGGGAGGCCTCTGCATCACATCTTCTTTATTCACTTACCTGTCAATGGGCATTTTGATTTCTTCTAATGCTTGAAGTAACTTTGAAGTAATTCTTCAAAGAGTGTGGGGTACATATATCTATCTCTTCACACTAAGAATGTTTTTGCATTCTTCAGGTAAACACCAAGACATGGGATAACAAGATTGTCTTGGAAACAGGAAGGAAGGGAGCAGTGAGGAAAAGAAGAAAAGGTGTGGGGGAGAGGAAATAGGAAGGAGGAAGGAAAAAATAAAAGTAATATTTTATAGTAAAAAATTAATATGACATAAGTAACAAAATTTCAGATTAAGACAGTGTAAAATACTAAAAAATGTTAAAAGTAAAATGTGGGCAAAGATAGAAAAACATACACAGGCCAGGAAATACAACAGCAGAAAAGTAAAATTCAACTAAGATTTCAGTGTGACAAAGAGAATCACTTTATATGACTGAAAGATGAAAAATGTGATGAAGAAATACTAAAGCTTGTCATATTTTGATTTTTGAAATACCCAAATGCAGCACTAGGCTTATAATTGTTCCATAGATCTATCACCAAAGAGCGATAAATAAAAATATTTAATAGGACCCTCCCTGGTGGGGCAGTGGGTTAAGGCTGCAGCACTGCA
>NW_004567107.1:16171289-16193664 GCF_000260355.1 Condylura cristata
CTTTGTCGATCTGCCTGTTCTGCTCCCCGCTTGGTCTCTGGTGAAGCCTCTCACTGCTCCTGCACCTCTGGCTTGTACCCCAGTTCTGTATGCATAAATAAATAAACCTTCCAAAAAATTAATAAAACAATAAGTTTGAATTAGTAGATATATTAAATATGTATAAGTTAATTTCTTTTCAATGTCCAAGAAACAGCTACACAGCAAGGAAACCTTGTTAAGTTCTAACGTTTTCAGATCACATTCCTTGACCACAAAACGTTAAATAGCTACTAATGACAAAGTGATAACACAAAGCCAAAATCTCTACAAAATAGAAAAGGAACTTAGAGCTGTTTTTCCCCATGTCACACGCTCTCCGCCCACTTCTTTCCTGCCTCACAGTCAAGATAGGTACTTTGCAGCTACTCTGCTCTCGGATCCCACTTAGCATGCACCCAACCTGTGTGGCCCAGGTGGTGGTCCTCTCTGGGTGCTTCCAGAGCCCAGCAGCTCTACCAGCATGATGCCTGAATATTGGGCCCCAGTTAAGTGGAGGGCCTCGTTAGGCTTGACCCTGAGTTCCTTGCTCCCTTCTGGAGTCTTAGAACCTCTCCCTGGACTTGCCCTGACCTGGCCCATGTAGCAGAAAGATGGCGCCTTCCTTCTCTGCCTGGTGTTTGTTACATCAGGTCCTGGTATGAGGTTCCCTAGGGAGAATGGAGTGGCAGAGCAGGATGATTTAGGTAATTCTGCATTCCTATGTGTAGATAATACTAAAAAGTGTCATCAGATTCCATGCTGATTTTTAAAATTATCAATTGAAAACTACAGAGCTCCTTCCCTTCCCCCCAAGAGAGGTAGAATTACTGGCAATTTAGGTGTAGAACACACGTGAATGGGATGCTGCCTCTCAGTCATGCTTTACTCCTAAACAATCATAATGTGTCAACACTTAATGACAAGGGGTTACATAAAATCTACCCTAAAGAAACCAAGAAGATCAGAATAATAAAGATGAACTGGAAATTAATTCGGAAGGGAAACTTACAGAAGGTGATGATGGTGGAGAAGGAAAAGGTAAGAGCAGTTGAGAGGTTTTTTATTGTGTTTTTTTTTGTTAAAGATTTATTTATTTATGCATTCAAGAGCTGGGTTTAGGACAGAGGCGTGGGAGGGTGAGCGGACTCACCAGAGGAGGGTGGTGGGGGTGAGGTGTGGGGGGGGGAACAGAACAGGTGGATCTACTGAGATACACTGCTGAGGGGAGCAGCGGGGGAGACAGGAGGGGTCTGCTGTGCCATGTGGGTCAGTCCCCTGGCTGAGGATAAATTCGCGCTGCAGGGACTGCCAGGGAGGCCCTTAAGAGGTGTTACGAAGTTTGGACAGGTAAGACTGGGAGACTGATGATGTGTGAACATGGCTGATTATCCTTCCAAAGATGGTCACAACAAACTTTCTTATCCCTATCAAGTGATGAGGCCTTTCTCCACCATCCCGTTCTGGGTATATCCTTAGATGGTTCCCATCAACAGAGAACTAACATAATCGCGTGTTTCTAAATTAGCCTAGGAACTTCCTGTTTTTGAAACCCAGCCTCCAGGTAAGAAATGCGACTGCTTCCTGGTTTCTTCCACTTCCCGTTTCTTTTCTTTCTTTTTTTTTTTAAAGATTTATTTATTTGTACATACAGAACTGGGGTACAGGCCAGAGGCTCAGGGGCGGTGAGAGGCTTCACCAGAGACAGAGTGGGGGAGCAGAACAGGCAGATCGACGAAGTACACTGCTGAGGGGAGCAGCGGGCGGGTCAGGAGAGGTCTGCCTTGCCTTGTGGTCTCCTCCGGGGCAGGCGGGATTCGAACTCATGCGGAAGTGGCTTTAGCTTCTCAGTGCAGTGCCTTAACCCGCTGTGCCACCAGGGAGGGCCCCACTTCCCGTTTCTTAAAACCCAGACTCCAGGTTTCACTACTCAGGGAACAACATGCTGTAAGAAGTCAAAGCCCTGGAGAATGAGAAGCTGTTCTCTTTGAAGAGAAAAAGATGGAGGCCACTGAACTTCAGACAATATGAATGAATATGGCATCTTGAAAGCAGCGGGGCCACACCCAGGTGTCCCGGATAATGCCGCATACATCAAAGATGACTATGCTAGACACGCCCTTCACAAATTCCTGACCCACCATGTCATGAGTAAAAGAAACAGCTGTTTCAGTCACTGTGTGTTGGAAGCAATTTGTTGTGCAACAGTGAACAACCAGAGCGTGAGGGAGAGCGAAACGGTAGCTGGATTGCCAGATTTATGGGTTTTGTGGTGGTATTTTTCTCCAGGGTAGGAGACAATTGGGAAGACATAGACTCAAGCTGAATTTAATGAATAATCAAGAAACTCCTTTGGAGTTTCCAGTGGGATATAAATAGTTGGTATGGGGACAGAGTGAGACCAGAACAATACAGAATCCCAAGATACCATCTGCTGAGTGTGAGGAAAAGGAAGAGCTTATTAAGAAGATGATGAAGGGAAATTTGGACACTAGAAGAACATAGAGGTTCAGAAACCCAGGACAGAAAAGGATCCCAAGAAAACTCTCTTTTGCCACAGGCTGAGGAGAGTTCAAGCCGATGAAACCCCAAGCGTGGCTGGACTGGCAGGTGGAAGAGACTTTTCAGAGACGCCTTGGGAATGAAAAGCAGCCTGCAACTCATTAAAGGGGTGGGGATGGGGTGGGGGGTGTGAACACCGGGAATGCAGACGTAATTTAAGGTCTGTTTGACTATAGAAGAGAAAGGAAAATAGGAATATATCTGTGAGAAGACAGGTTGATTAAGTGATTTTTTTTTTTTTTGAGGGAAGGGAGATCAATTTTGTTGCTTTTTCATAATTTTCATCTATATTTTTCACACCTTTGTTAAGTTTTGTACAATGTTTGGTTTCTCCTGTCAGGTGTAAGCCCCATAAAATCACTAGCACCAAAACACCCGTGAGCCATCCCCATAGTTTCTTATGCTCTTTACCAACCCCAACCCTGTTTTGATCTTCCCTCCTCTGCTGAAAGTCTCCATTTTATAGTTAGCTGCTAGCTTTGTCTTTTCCTCCTGATCCCTTATATGGTTTCCCTTTGTTCCTCCTATAAGTGAAACCACCTGATATTTTTCTTTTTCCTTCTGATGTATTTCACTGAGTATAATCCCTTCCAGCTCCATCCATGTTGCTGCAAATGACATAGTTTCTTTTTTGCTTGCTGAATAGTATTCTGTTGTGTTCATATACCACATCTTCTTGATCTGTCACCTTTTGGGGGCATTAGGTTGTTTCCATAGCTTAGCTATTGTAAATAGTGCTTCAGGGAGACCAGCTTTGTTTCAAAGTTAAATTCAACAATTAAAAAAAAAAAGATTTATGTATACAAGAGCTGGGGTACAGGCCAAAGGTGTGGGGGACAGGATGAGGATTCACCAGAGATAGAATGGGGAGCAGAACAGGTGCGTTGTCTGAAATACACTGTTGACAGGAGCAGTGGTTGAGGCAGGGGAGGTCTGCTATGTCATGTGGGTCACCTCCCTGGCCACGGGTGGACCTCATGCTGCAGTGGCTGTAGTAGCTTCACAGTGCCGAGACTTGTGTGCCATCAGGGAGGTTTCTATTGTTCAATTGTCCTCCAGCACAAAGTCTTCCTCGGAAATATTTTTTCTCCCTTTTGGGCTTTGCTTAGAGGTGCCCACCTTTCTCATAGTCCTCTCAGCAGTTACCTCTTTCTGTCTGCTTCCCATTTAAAAATAGTACTGACACCAATTCTGGTATTCCTGCGGTTTATTTTTGCTATAATTCTCAGTTTACGCCTTTAGAAAAATGCTCATGTTACTTTCATTTTAGTGGGTTTTTAAAGAAGAGAGGTAGTCATATATTCAATATGCCTTATTTAATGGGAACCCCTTGCCCAAAGAATGTTAATACCACTAATTATTTGGCCAGAAAGATGATCACACCATCCCCCAAGCAAAAATTGTATGGGTCACATTGCCTGACAGTGATGAAAAAGGCGAGATGAAACAGAGATTTGGGTTGTGGTAAGTTTCGCTGCTCTGGCTCACGACTCAGCTGGCCTGGAAATGAGCTGAAGAGGTTTTTGTGGGAGCAGGGGCTTCTTTACGTCACAGCCATTTGGTACCAGCAGCTGCCAAAAAACAACTGTCAAAAGCGGGGACAGTTGGTGGCAATGAGGAAGCAGGCCCCAGCCAGATGGCCCTGCCTAGTGTGGCAAGTGAAGACTGAAGTGACACTCCTTGTGCCAAACATGAGCTCCTCAGGGCATCCTAAAAACCCCTCTGTGTGGAACCAAGGCCCCACCACAGAGGAGGTACAGATGAGAGGGTGAGGCACAGGAAGAGGATGGCAATGAGAAAGAGAGCATGGTGGCGTGAAGACAGATAGCGAGTTTACCTCCCTGATGACTGAGGCCTGTGGGGTGTGACTAGAAATACCATCTCTCAAGTATCCTTAAAGCTGGTACAAGTCGTTCAGGGGCCAGAACTTGTCTGAATGTTCTGTGGGCTTCTGTGGAAGTACCACAGTAAGGGAATGGCAAGGTGTGTGCAGGGACAGAAACTATTCTGAGCAGGGCCGGTGGGTGGATGATGTAGAAAGCATAGCCTTCCATTGGGAAGGGACTTGCTTTTTCTAGATAAGGGGTTCATCACTGCTGGGTAAGGAACCCTTGGCCCAGCTTGTGAAGGAGTAGGGGGTTGCTGAGGAGTAGGAGGGTTACTAGGCCTCATGATTCCATCCACCAGGTCATTTTTGGAGAAGTGTCATTAAGTTGCAGACAAGTTCATTTTTATGCTCTGGGGACCCAGGGAAGGGGTTGGCTTTGCAGAAGTAGCTCAATTATGAGACAGAAGTCATGAGTTGGAGAGTGGCTGTCTGGTGGCCATGTCTCCCAGGCTTCTATATAGTGGGCCCATGGCTGGCTTGCAGATGTTGCTGGATTGTGTAAGCAGCTACAAGATAGAGGTGAGAAGGGTAAAAGGGATCACACTGTAAAATGTTAGATGTGCATCTCTGTAATTCCCCCAATTCTTGGTAAAAACAAACCAAATGATCCTAGGCACATGTAAAGTACTAACATCATTAGTCACTGGGGAAATGCATATTGAAACTACTTAATTCCCACTAGGATGACTGTAATAAAAAAAATGATGGGCAATTACAAAAGCTGGCAAGGATGTGGAGAAGTTGGAACCCTCATTTATTGCTGGTAAGAATGGAAAAGGGTGTAGTCACTGGAACAGTTTGACTGTTTCTCAAAAGGTTTAATATAGAATGACTGTAGAGCCCATTTTAGCAGGCAGATCAGGGTCCCCTAAAAGTCGATGTTCTTTTTTTTTTTAAAGATTTATTTGTTTATGCATACAAGAACTGGGCTGCAGGCCAGAGGAGCTGGAGAGAGAGGATTCACCAAAGACAGAGTGGGGAGCAGAACAGGCCGACTGAGAAGTACACTGCTGAGGGGAGCAGTAGGCGGGTCAGGAGAGGTCTGCTGGGACATGTGGGTCACCTCCCTAGCTGGGGATTGGATTCATGCTGCAGTGGCTGTAGTAGCTGCTCTTTAACTCGTTGCACCACCAGGGAGGGTCCGAGTCCATGTTCTAGTTGCCAGAATCTGTGAACATCTTACATGGCAAAAGGAGTTAGCATCTTACTTGACAAGGTGAACCCAAAGTAGTCACAATGAAAAGAAGGAGGCAGGAGAGGAAAAACAGAGAAAAAAAAGACGTGACAACAGAAGGGGAAATCAGAATGATGCGATTTGAGTCCAGGCTGGTAGACCCAGGGGATGTTTAAAGAGGTGTTTAAAGCCCTAAAGGGAGAGAAGCTCTTGTAACATGTGATTTTAGCCTGTAAGATCCATTTTGACTTCTGACCTCTACAACTGCAAGATAAATGTGTTCTAAACCACTGAGTTTATGGTAATTTGAAATAGCAGCAACAGGCAGCTAATATACTCAGCAGTTCCACCCCTCAGTATTTACCTAGGAGAAATAAATCATGTCCAAACAATAACATATGTAAAAATACTCACAATTGCAGTATAATAATAGCTAAAAACAGGAAGGGAATGGGGAGTCACTGTAATGAGCACAAGTGTCTTTTTGGGGTAATGGAAGTATCCTGCATCACTTTGTAGTGATAGCTTGAGTGATAATAAATATATTAAAGTCATTGACCTTCAATGGTCTTAATATGGTCTTAAAAATAAAAATGAGGGCCCTCCCTGGTGGCGCAGTGGGTTAAAGCACTGCACTGAGAAGCTAAAGCCACTTCCTCATGAGTTCGATTCCCGCCTGCCCCTGAGGTGACCACATGGCGTGGCTGACCTCTCCTGACCTGCCCACTGCTCCCCTCAGCAGTGTACTTCGTCGATCTGCCTGTTCTGCTCCCCACTCTGTCTCTGGTGAAGCCTCTCGCCACCCCTGAGCCTCTGGCCTGTACCCCAGTTCTGTATGTACAAATAAATCTTTAAAAAAAAATAAAAATAAAAATGAATTTTATTTTTTATTTTCAAGCCACCCATCTATATTTCCTTCTTCAATTTGTATGGTTATTTGTATGTTAGAGTGTAGAATCTTCCCCTTCAGACGTTATTACCACAATGCACTCACCATCAACGCACAAATGGGTGAATCTTAGCATATGAAAGTTATACCTCATCAAAGTTGTTAATTATATATATTTTTAAATCCTAGGACAGTATGTTCCTTTGATTCTTAAAGGCAGTACGTTTCCACTTCTCTCTCTCTTTTTTTTTTGTTTGAGTGCCTATAAAATAATGTTGTGAACTTTGCCTCAGAGAAGCCTCAAAGAGTTTTCCCTTTCAGGAAGGATCCCAGCCAGTCTAGCAGAGCTCTTCTCCATGGAGATCTCTTTGTAGAGGGGGAGTTTACTGATGCTTGTCAAATACCAAGTACCTCAAGCATACAGAGAATTTGGGGGTAGAGAATCATGTCCGCCATTGTTCAGGTATAATGGTAATGTTCATCTTTTACTTAGAAAAAAGAGTTAAATGGATATTATTAGCAACCAATCTTTTTGTAAAAGAGAATTTTTAATAAATGACAATAATAGACTTTTGTCTTTGGCTCAAGTTACCTCAGAGAAGTCAACAAAATTAGGATAGTATCCAGTGTATACTCATGTGATAGATGCTCACTGTACTGTTCAAAAAAAAGAAGGCCTGGCTTTGGCTGAAACACTATTTTTGATGACAGGCTCTCTCTGGCATGCAGTGAATATCTTCAAGAGGGTGTGTAGAAACTGGCAGATTGCTAGGAGCCTCAAGAAATTGGAAGTTATTTTTCTGTGAGCTTTAACTCACAGAAAGCCATAGGCTTGAAGACCAAAAACCCCAGTTTAAGATGCAAAAAAAAAAAAAAAAAAAAATTGTGTGATAGACAAAGGAAACTCTCTGACATTCCCCAAGATTGGTTAGAACCAGGCTGTTCTGTCTTAGAAATATTTACTTGTGGAAGCCATTTACTCTTAGGTCGTCCTCAAAGAGATTTAACAAAAGTCAACCATGTACACTGAGGGCTTAAGGTGAAACTCTTGGTTTCGTGTAGCTGACAACTGACCACCTTTCCACAGAGGAGGCAGCAGTGCAGGCAACATGTACATTCTGTCAGTGGGTGGCAGACAGGTCTGTGTGAAGCATGACTGCCTCTGAGAAGGAAGGCTGTCTCCTGACTGCACGCCTGTCTCTGGGAAACTTTCAGCCACGTGCTGTGTAGAGCAGAAGCCACAGCCCAGGTCTGGGCATGAAATCTCCCTGCCCAACATGGGGCTGCCCAGAAGCTAAGCCTGGTTCCTGGCCCTGTGTGCCTCCCTGCCTGCTCCTGCCACCTGTTGCCTTGTACAGCCCTGGTTAGGTCACCAGGGTGGGCTCCACTTCATGGGCCAGAGAAAGGCTCAAAGACAGAGCAGGAAGCTGGTTACTGAAACAAGTCTTCTCGCTGTGGGTCTGGCTACTGTCGGCGACTGCTGTCCCTCCAATGTGGTTTCTGCGGAAGGGAGACTAGGTGGCCTGACCTGCTGTCACCTGCTGTGTGCTCTGTATGCTGATGAACAGCATTGCTTCTTCATAGAAGCCTTGGGGTTCCAACTCCTGACTCTGAGCAGTGAGTCCTGGCTGACCTAGGTGTAACAGCAGAGAACATGCTGGAGAAGGGGCCACAGGGGTATGGGCCATTATTCCAGAACAATATGTGTCATGGGGAGACTTCCTTTCTCTCCTCTCGTGGTACTATTACTCCCTCATGTCCAACACCCACCAAAACATAGCCGTTCTCTTTGAGACAGTGAGGCACGTGGACCAAGCATGCATGTCACTAGTTTAAGGTCTTATTTTGTATAAGACTGCCCTTTTTGCAGTCTTCCAAGCTCTATCCTGGCTGTAGGCAGTGGCCAGACTTAGAGGCATGGACAGAGCGTGCTCACTTCTGTGCCACATAACCCATCTTTCCGCTCTGTCTCTTGGTGACCATCAGCCCGTCTCCTCATCCACTCACAACTCATCCATTCTGCTGTAAAAAAGTGAATTATATTCCTGGAATACCTGCTTTTACTAATATTAGATCCTAAATATATGACTAGCTCTGGTATTTCAAAAATTGATGCTCATAGCCAACATTACTGAGCTCTTACTGCATCAAATACTGCTGTAAGCTCTCTATAAGTAGCCATTTTACACTAACAATCTGAATACAGCCACATCATGTTGGCTTAAAGCTATAAAATAATTTTCATTTCTCTAATATCCAATACATCTTAGAACAGTGAAATGTTTTAATTGACAGCATTTTTTGCTCAATAATACGTGAAAAGATCCTGTATTGTACATTAAAGTGGCCTTAGATTTAATGAAATAATGGTGTCAAAAATATTTCAAGTAGCTCAATATGCTACTTTTGTGAATGCTAGGCTAGTTTGAGAGAAGCTCTGCTGTCTCATTGTGGGTTTTTTTTTTATTTTTTTATTTCAGGCTCATCAGGAAGAGACATTTACCCTAACACTGTAGCCCTGCTTTGTTCTCTCCATGAAAAACACCAGACTTTTCCTTCGATGAGGGGCAAAACTCACTAGCAGACCTCATTTTGCTATCAACAGTCTCTAAGGGAGTTGACAGATGGTGAAACAGAAAAAGGAAGAGAAGATTTTTATGAAGGGTTTGTTTATAAATTTCACAGACTGTTCTTTTGATTCTCTTAATTTCAAAGTCTCTGTCCCCCATAATATTGCTGGGAATTACAAATCCAATTCCTCTTAACACAATAAAGATGTGAGTTAGATTAGGTTTCCTTGTGAACATTCTTTTAGCTTATGGCCTATGTGTGTTTCTTTCCATCTGACTTCATGCCCACTTGAGTTCAGGATTAATAATGTTGGCCGTGTTTTCACACGCCCATGGGGCCATGGCCTGCACACAGCTCTGCTGGGCTTCAGGCAATTCAGGCAGCAAAAGGAAAAGAAAAACCAAGAATGGAGAACATCACGAAGAGTCTGCTATGGCCTCATCCTCAAATAATGGGGGTCGCATGCTCCCCCACATGAGGACAGTGGGACACAGCTCCTAAGACCCTTCACACACTTTCTCCCATGCTGAGGGTCATATTGGAGCAGGGCTGGCACACTCCAACACTCCAAGTCTTTGCTAGAGGGACGTGCTGAGTCTACGTGTCCTCACATGGACACAGGGATCCTGATGATGGGCTGGGCATCTCCTCAGGTTTGTGAGTGCTGTGTCCCTGTGTTCCTGGGAGCCAGCTTACGGCCTGAGGTGGCCGCTGAGATGCTGGCCTTTTTTCTTTTATCCATAGGGAGGCCCAGCAACCTGGAGAAGTAGAGGAGACATATTTGGAGAGTCAGTCCCCATGTCCTTTCTGGATCCAACTTTATAGTCTACAGCCATTACCTCCCTTTGCCTGACTGAAGGCCCCTGCAGCAAGGGGCACCCAGTCCTGTCCTCAATCCTTCAGCTTGGGGAGAGAGAGTGACTTTTGTACAGATTATGGCGGAAGATTTAGGGCTTTTGGAGGTGGGAAGACCCTGTACCTCTAAGCCACAACGCAGCGAAGGGATGTTACCTCAATAAAACAATATTCTTGAAAAAGATGGAGGCTGCCTGATGCTGGACAAGGCCACTCAGAGGCAGCTTGCCTCTCTGGACCCACAGAAACCTTGGAGCCGTGGTTTCCTGACCAGAACCCCCTCCTCTCACCTTATCGACTAAGAGGGAGGACCCATACACCCACGTGTGAACCTGTAAATCATCTGCCTAAAAAAGCAGTTTCTGAGAAACAAGTGATGTGTCTCAAGGTTCTAGCAGAGAGGGTGGGTGCTGTCTTTTGTTTTGGGAGACTGTGAATAATGGTTAGGTCACCCACTTGGAAGCAGACTTCTGGACTGAGAGCCCGGCTCTGCTCCTAAGGAACTATGGACCTTAAGTAAGTTACTTATTCTCTCTGTACTTGTTTTCTTATCTGTAAAATGTTGATGAAGATAGCAAATCTTTCAATAAATCAGTATTAAATGACTAATATAAGTAGAAAACACAATTATTCCTGCAAACAACAAGGCATGCTTGTTAATAGCATCCACAGCCATTTTGCAATGCCGGCACTAGAGGGCGCTGTTAAATTTAGGGGTATCATGGTCTCCCTAGCTGGTAAGCATTCCTCATTAGAGCCCAGCGTGAAAACAGGCCTCTTTGAGTATGAAGAATTTGTAATTATTGGTGAATCAGTCAACCAACCACCGTCCAGTAGAAATTGGCCACCCAGCAAGACAGAGTTGCCAAGTATGAGCTGGAATTTAGGATCTAAAGGACCCCAGGGTGAAATGAATGATGTTCACACTGGGCTTTTAGGATGGTAGTAAATAATTACCCCCAGGGCTGCCAGAGAGGGGATGAGGCTGTTCTCCCTGGGGCCTGCCAGAGGAAGGAATTGTGGCTTCCTTGTGATGAAAGACAGGCAATGTTTGAATCCTGAATGAGGGAGTTGGGAAACCAAGAAAAGATGAAAAGGTGAAGCCTGGGGGTCAGAGGCTTCAAAAGGTGGAGAACCGAGAAGAGATAGAAAGTCAAGGTTTGAAGGTGAGACCAGAGGCAAGACAAGAGCCATCTGGGAGAGGAGGGATATCATGAGGCCAGCACCCAGAGTCCTGGGCTGGACGGAAGCCTCAGGGCCACAGAGCCAACTGGGCCATCCAGCTTCTGGCTTTGAGAGCCTCCCCATGACGAAGGCCTGCCGCTGGGCCCACATTGACTGTGTCTCTTTAGAGGAAGCTCGGGCAGCCTGGAGAAATTCTGCCTCTCTCCTGATCACTTCGCTGTCTGTGTCCTTTGCAAAAATCGATCTGGTCTACAGCAGGTGACCTGAGATATTTCCTGGTCCCATAGGCAGTGGCTCCCTTTGCAGTGACACATATTAACGCTGTGTCCTGGCCTGACTTGCCCCTCCTGGTCTTCTTACACCCTGCAATCCCAGGGGTCTTGTAGCATTAACTGTGTGTGTACGCTTGTGTGTGTGTGTGTGTGTGTGTGTGTTCGCACACAGTAGGGAGAGTTTAAGATGACTGTATGGGACTGAGATAGAATATTCCACTTACCAAGGGGGTGAGGGCCCTGCACAAATTCATCTCCTTTATAGAAACAAAGAAATGTGACATGACTTACATCTGAATAAATGTCACACCAGGGTCCTCCCGGGGGTGCAGCGGGTTAAAGTACAACGCGAAGCTAAAAAGCTACTTCAGCATGAGTTCACTCCCACACCAGGGAGGTGACCCACATGGCGTGGCAGACCTCTCCTGACCGCCCGCTGCTCCCCTCAGCAGTGTATTTTGGTCCATCTGCCTGTTCTGCTCCCCACTCTGTCTCTGGTGAAGCCTCTCACTGCCCCTGCACCTCTGGCCTGTACCCCAGTTCTGTATGCACAAATAAGTCAATCTTTAAAAAAAAAAAAAAAGTCACACCAGCCACCCTGGTTTCCAAAACCTGCCTGGGTCTAACAGGGGCGCTTTGGGCCTAACGTGCAAGGTCCTTGGTAGAAGATCTGTGTCTGGGAGTTTTGACTTCAGCTTTATTCTTACATTTGAGGTATTTCCTTAGGAAAAGGAAGCCTTTCCACCCCTTTTTTGCCTGGCACAGAGACCTAGAGGGAGCTGGGCAAAGAGCAGCCCGGAGAGGAACGTGGCTCTTTGTGATTTCTTCTCTGAGTCTGGTGAAACAGCCACACGCCGGGGCTGGCTGTCCCTGTGTCCTCCTTGGCTCCATGGCCGCCTGGGCCACCTGGTGCACAGCCCCGAAGCCTCCTTCCTGGAGCCCTGGCCTGGCCTGTGTATCTTACCTGCAGCAGCTGAGAGGAGGCTCGCCCGAGCGGGCCAGCTGTCCCCCAGCCCACGCACCATCCTCTCTCCCCCTGTTGAGGGATTAGGTCTCATTTCCCCAGCTTCCTGCTAGTTCATGCACAGCACACCCCCTTTTCAGGAAGTGGAATTGCATGCTGCTTACGGAAACTTCCTTTCCTGAGTTTTCTTTCTACCCACACACAGGTCAGAAACCTCACAGCATCCCCGACCCCTCCCTTTCTACAAGCCCCTCATCCTGTCCACCAGCGATGGACAGATTTCACTTATTTACAGACATGTCTACGGGGGTAGACTGCCGGCTTTAGTTCTATTTTAAAAAGGCTAGAGGAATGGTGATGGCACACGGGTGACTTGGTGATGGGAAACCCGCGGGGATTACAATTGAGATGGAAAAAAAATGTACAAAATGATGGAAAAATAAACTGTTATAAAATTAAAAAAAAAAAAGGCACATCTGTCCCTGGTGAATCGTCTCACCACCCCTGCACCTCTGGCCTGTACCCCAGTTCTGTACGCATCAATAAATAAATCTTTAAAAAAAAAAGGCGAGAGGGCCTTCCCTGGTGTTGCAGTGGTGCAGTGGATTAAAGAGCAGCCCTGTAAGCGAGCTGCAATCGCTTCAGTGCCAGTTCAATCCCCGCCCCAGAGGTGATCCACCTGGCGCGACAGACCTCTTCTGTCTCGCTCGCCCGCTGCTCCCCTCAGCAGTGTACTTCTTCAGTCTGCCTGTTCTGCTCCCCATTCTGGCTCTGGTGAGCCCTCTCATCACCCTTGCATCTCTGGCCTGTACCCCAGTTCTGTATGCATAAATAAATAAATCTTTTAAAAAGAAAAGGCTAGAAACATGGAATTTAGGAGTTTTTGTAGGAAACAAGTGTTTCAATCTCAGGGTGGGAACACAGGGTGACAATATCATAGCATATATATATAGCATATATATATATGCATATATATATATATATATATGCCTCCCTGATGGTGCAGGGGTTAAAGTCTCAGTGCTGACAAGCTATCTCCAGCCACTGTGGCCTGAATTCCATCCCCAACCAGGAGCTGACCCACAGAGGGCAGCAGACCTCTTTTGTCCCATTTTGAGTGGAAACCCCACCTATTTTAATAGATCCACCTGTTCTGCTCCCCACTCTGTCTCTGGTGAATCCTCTCACCCCCCCCAAATCTCAGACCTACACCCCAGTTCTTGGATGCATAGATAAATAAAACAAAGCTTTAAAAAAATATGCTTTGCACACATAGATAAATGTATAGAAATATATACTATATTTTGTATTCCTACTCCGCTATAAGACTAAAATTTCCAAGGGTGGGCATGCATTGTCTGAGTGAGTACACATCACAGTTCTAGATCAAAAAAATTGGTGCAATTAAATCATACTGTAAGTATGTAGACAGGAGGGCAGAGCCCTGTCAGGAGGAGGGGGTATCCTTGGAGGCCTGGGCAGTGCAGAGCACAAGTGGCAGGGCAGGAGACAGACAGTGGTGAGGAGGGTTTGTAACGGAAGGCTGGTCTCCTACAGGCCTGGGACTCATGGGCAAGGGCAAGGGGGCAGTGGAGGGGCGGAGATCATCACCTCCAGGACTATGACCCCCATCAGCTGGTGAGATACCAGGCTCATTGAAGATCCAGCAAGATTTTCATTCTGACCCTAAGGCTGGAGGTGTTCTGAGGGTACTAGCAGAATGTTCTAGCATTCATCTGGCCAGACGCCAGGCTTGAGTTGGGGTGGACATATTCCCCACCAGCTGGGAACTTGGAGACCAGACAGCTGGCTCAGTTCCACACCAGTGTTGATGTTTCTCCCCTAATGGTTAGAGACACTGGCATGGATCTCCCCACCTTCCTCAACCCCTCAACTTTATATGCAAGGAGGTGGTCAACAGTGAGGATATGGGGCTTTGGTGTGTCATCTTCTGGGTTTGAATTTCCGGTTCAACCAGGTACTGACTAGTGTCTAGAAAGTGACTTACCCTGGCTAAGCCTTTTTTTATTATTTGCAAGATGAAGAAAATAACATCACATGCCCATGAGAGAATTATGAGCCTCAAATGAAATCATGAAGTACTATTATCCCTGCTCAAACAAATCAGTGCTCAGGACATTTTGCTATGATTATCACCACCAGCAGGAGATGGATAGAACAAGGAGGACTCACAAGGTGGTAGGGGACACCTCAGACAGCAAAGGACCTGCCCTAACCAACCCCCCCATTTATGACATCATCATGGCGGTAGAGAATTATGCCCCCAGGATGAGGTAGGGATGCAAAAGGAGTGTTATCCCAGAGATCTAAAGTGGAAACACACATTTCCAGAAAAATCACAGAAAAAACAAATCAACCTCAGGACACTGATAGAGGCTGGCTAAAAAGAACTTGTGCTCAAAGAGTCACGTGGCCGGAAGAAAGAGGAGTTGCAGTTGGCTGTTCAGTGCTTGGGACTGGGCCTTTCACCTTGGCCCTCTCTGCCCAAAGGGGCTCATGACTCATCTTTGTGGGACACATAGCCTGGAGGATGGCAGGGGTACAGTGAGGGACACTCATCTGGACTCTCAGTGCCAAACTCATAGGGGGAAAGGAAGTAGCTTTGTGAATCTTGGAAGACCTGGCCACCACTCAGCAGAAAAAGCAGGTAATAAAAGGAACTGAATTCAGAGTAGAGGAAACTCACATCCTGTGGTTGATGAAGCTGTTAGTTTTGCACCTTGAGGCTTTATTTAACCTATTGATAATCTCAGAGCAGGCCACATCTTCTGACTCACCCTTAACTGGGGTAAAGGCTTTGCTGAAGGTCCTCTGGTACCTGGTAATGGGCCTTTCCTCTGGGGTGCGTCACAGGCCTCTCTGCCTGGCTTCACCCCCCAAATGGCCCCTCAAACCTCAGCCCTTCCTCTGCTAGGTGCTCCCCACCTCCCTCTACTCCTTTGGAGCTCCCCACTGGGCCCCGCTGTGCCCTACTCAGAGCCTGACTCTGCCCAGGGAGATCTCCTGGCCTCCCCAGGGGGCCAACACAGAGACCATCTTCCCTTTGATGCATTTATTTCTCCTCTAGGCAGGATCACAAAACCAGCACATCCAGGAGACTTGCGCGAAGCCTGTATGGCGTGCACCACTCTAGTCCCTGGTCCCTAGTTATTCATTTGTCCACTCGTTCAGCTGCCTGTTTACCCTCGGAAATGGCCTAAGCACTGGGAAGACAGCAGTGGACAAGTGAGACCCATGTCTGTCCCTGTTCTTGGGGATGTCCTGACTCTCCTGAGACCTCTCGGGAGCTCATGGGTCTGTACTCTGTGGTGTTTAGGCCCCATAAGGCATCCAGAGAGAGCGCTGGATAGAAGAGCCTGCATTCAGCTGGTGGGAGGACCAGTCTGAGCGGCTGACCAGACACAGCCAGGCATAGCACAGCCAGGATGAATGAACTAGGAGTCCTGCTGGACCGGGGAAGCTGGGAGTCAGCGCCAAGAGATGCATGCCGAGATTAAGTCTAAGAGGTGGGTGCAGGGCTGCAAATTAAGTCCAGGCATTCAGAGGAAGTTGAAGGCAGGGTGCTGGGGAGATGGGTCAAGATTGTGGAAAAGAGAGCCTCCCTGGTGACATGGGAGTTAAATCACAAGCACTGTCAAGCTACCCACAGCTACTGCCACACGAGTTCGAGCCCTGGCCCGGGAGCTGACTCACAAGGTGCAGCAGACCTCTCCTGTCTGCCTGCTGCTCCCCTCAGAAGTATACTTCAGTGGATCCAACTGTTCTGCTTCTTACTTTGTCTCTGGTGAGTTCTCTCACCTCCCACTCCTCTGGACTACACCCCAGTTCTTGGATGCATAAATAAATGAATCTTAAAAAGAAATATTAAAGAAAAAGCATATAGGGAGCCCATCCTACTCAGAGCCGGTTGCGTGTCAGGAAATCAGAAGTTTCAGGCTGGTAGCAATTACGTCAAGAATAACGCTTGCTTAGGTCTGCATGGAGCGCTTACCATGCTCTGTGCCACCAGGCTAAGCACATCACACACACAGCCTGGCTCTGAGAGGCAAAGGCCTGGGTGGGACATCTGCTCTTCAGCATGGAAAAGAACTCACGAAACCCTGCTTCTAGACTCCAGTACAAAGCTAAGACCATATAGGTCCTGTCTCTTTCCTCCAAACAGTTAAATCTTGTCACAGACCTTTAGGCATTGACTGAACACCATGTTCATCAAAACTCTGAAGAGCTTCACAATTCCATTATCTACTGACTGAGGAAGGAGAGTGGAAGGGAGAAAAGAACTAGGGGAAGGCCAGTGCGATGGACATGTTATGGGGGGGTCACTACAGCTGCTGGAACAGGCACCATTTTCCTTGTCTGAAAGTGCTCACTTAGTCCCATTCAAATGCACACACCTAGAGCACTACCAGAGTAAAAAAGAAAGAAAGAAAGAAAGAAAGAAAGAAAGAAAGAAAGAAAGAAAGAAAGAAAGAAAGAAAGAAAGAAAGAGGGACAAAATATTTATGTGCTCCACCATGAAAAGCCTCAAAAATTTTGTGAGAAAAGACACAAAGGATCCATTATTAAGTGATTTTGTTGATATACATGTCTAGAAACGGCCAATCCACAGAGACAGAAAGGAGCTTTAGGAGTTGCTGGGGATGAGAATGTGGGGTTGATGGAGGCCGTAATAGTAAGGAAGCATCACAAGACCGACTCACACAGGAGTTGGGGATAGAAGGGATTAGCGCAGCCTCTGACCCAGCTATAGAAACCAAGATCCTTAGGGGCCAGTGCCTTGGTTACAATGTGTGAGATCCAAGCAGGTACAGACTGCTGAAGGCAGTGTCTAGAGCTCAGACCCAAAGGTGAAAGATAAAGATAGGAGATGGAGCCCATTTGGGGATCTCTTGTCCCTTTCAGATTCTACTCAACGTCAACAAACCTAGACTCACAGGAGTGAGCCCCTCCCACAGAGAAGATGTCCTTATCAGGAGTCTCTGCACCAGCACGGGGCAGTAGTCCTGCCCACCTGTGACCATGCAGGCCCTCCTCTCCTTCCCCTCTCCCTCTGCAGGGCAGCAGCCTCCGGCCTGACCAATACATGCACCTACCAGGACTTCTCTGCCCTAACCTCCCTCAGCAGAGGCTGCACGTCCGAAGGCTGCCCCCTGTGACCACCCAGGCCCCTCTTCTAACAGACACGTCCCTCGCCCCTCTCGGGGCAGCCCTTTCTGCCTGCTGCGTCTATGCAAGTGTCTTTCATTCTTCTCCCCTTTTGTAATAAACCTGCCCTTCTGGGAACTAACGCCTCTGTCTCATGGAGATGCTCACTGGTGCTGCTGGAAGGGGAGCTGTGGTGAAACTTTTCCCCAAAGTTAAGCCAAGGACCCCACTCTCCAAACCCAACGTGAATCCAAAAAACAAAAATGACTCCAGGAGGATTCCAGAAGGAGAGATGTCAAATGCAAAGGCCCTGAAGGGGGAGTAAGTTCTGGGACCAGGGGAGATGAAGGAAGAACTCTACTGAGGGCTTAGCAAGTGCAGCTAGACTTCTAGTTTAAATATTGGTATTTTGTTCATCAGGAACAACAAATAACTAACTGCATTAGCATGTTATTGATTGTGATTACTATGTTTTTTTGTACCTCTTAAAACTTTGCCTCAAACCACAAGCCTCACTTTCCTCCCCGTCACCCTGGCACAAAAAGGAAGGGGCCCCCAGCCACAGTCCAGCATTGCTGGTCTTCTCATTTTCAAATGCAAGCTCCATCTATTCCGTTATCGCCCCTCCCCCTTAATAAACATCTCACTTTGAGGCCCAGAAAAATCTCTGAGGGGGAAGGAAGTCAAGGTGTAACAGGGTGGTCCCCAGGAAAAGAGGAGGTTCCAGATTCCCTGCTCCACCAGTGGAGGGTGGAACTGAGCAGAGGAACAGAAGCTGGAGAAGGAAGGAAGCAGGATGGAGGCCAGGAGACATGGAGGAGGCACAGGGAGCAGACAGACGTGTGAAGAAGTGGCTCTTGTTTCTTGGTCCTGGTGTGTTGGAACAGATGTGGATGAGAGACCCGTGGGGCAGTGACTATGGCAACTTTTACCTTGCTTTTGATTTTGCCCTTTTCCTCCCAGACTTGTGTGGCTGTTTCTGACCCTTTTCTGTGCATCCCTGCCAGAAGGTGCTTTAGACTTTGGCCCCGCTTTGGGTCAATCCTGTTTGGCTGGACTTTCACCCACAAGAGGGTAGGGAACTTTGGGTGTTTGATTGGAAACTATGTTCTTTGTCTTTTCTATATTGCATGCAAATTGTATTAAATTCCTTTCCTAAAGGTCTATATGTTTTATCGTGATGCAGCAGATAGCTGAAACGATTTAGAGCAGGCAGATTTGGGGGGTTGGGGTGCCCCTCTCCCAGCCCTGTGACAAGGTGTATTGAAATTGAACCTCTTGAGATGTCTTCAGTTGGAGAAGGCTGATCAGAATCAAAGGCAAGGAAAGGCAGCACCTGCCCATTCCACAGGCTGACTGGGATGGCCCTGCTTGATCCTCTGCCCCCAGGCCCAGTCTGCTGCAGAGAGAACCCTAGGCCTGCCAGGGCCTTCATGAGCCTTCTCACTTTTTCTTTTCACGCTCCCTGTGCCATCTCCACTTTCATGTTAATGTTGAGTCGGCATGGTTTTTGATTTCCTGGCACCTTTTCCAGGGCCATGTGGAGACTCAAAGTCTGGATAGTGTAAGGTGGGAAGATGTCCTGAACGAACTCTACAGATACAGGTTTCAGGGGCTCCGCCCCCACCCCAGACACTGGAACTACAAATCCCATCAGTACCAAAGAGAAGCATGCTGGGACCTGAGGGTGGAGTTAAGCAGCCAGGTTGGAATATAAAACCAGACATGTGGGCTTTGGGGGTCTCTTGGCCTCAGTGATCCCGCTTGCCTCTTCACTGGCTTTCTGTGTGCTATTGTGGTTGCAGGTCAGCAGAACTGGTAGGACGCTTTAATTAACTATCTCTCTCTTTCCCTGAGTTATTCATTTCCCCTTTCCCTTGTCACTAAGCCCATCATTAATCTTTTTGTGTGCACCTGCAGTTGAGTCTTAAGGGCCAGGGTGAGGACTCACCCATTGGGTTGCCCTGTAACAATAGCACAGAGGGTGTCCAAATGGATCCCTTCATCAGTTCCTCCATCAAACTATTTGCAAATTGCCCTCACCTCCCTAAGATCCTTATCACTGGTTTCTAGAAAGACCCAAGAAGATTTGTGACATCTGCCTGTTTGCACATGTCTGTGTGTGTGTTACAGGGCCCCACAGCAGGCTGGTGGATTCAGATAGGAGAATCCTGGCAGTTGATCTCTCTCCCATCCTGACCTTCAGCAGCTCCCTCCCCTCAGGGCAGTTGTTAACAGGACTCTCACCAAGATCTTAGGCTTTTAGGCCTGGGGGAAGATAAAGGCTCTTCTGTCCTCAGAAGATGGACAGACCAGCCTAGGGAAAGAGACCGAGAAATGTCCTCCCCAAAGGCAAGGTCACTTTAAGTTTCCCAGAATATTTCTAGAATAATTCTTTTCCTTCCTTATTTTGTTTAGTCCTAGTGAAGGCTGAGAGCCAGCAAGAGGCTGCTTGGAAAACAAGTTCTAGAAATACAGGCAGCACTTTTGACTTTGGTTTTTGCGTCACCTCAGGCTGTGGCGTGTGATCTGGGAATTTCTTGGGTTCACATTTTAACAGACTTAATCCTGCATTTCTAGTGGCACAAACGCCTGGAAGTTAAACAGGGCCACTTGCAATGCTGGGATCGAGAGACCATCCGAACAAAAATGGAGGTCAGAAGCTGAGCCAATCTGTGCTGTGTCTTCTCTTGCTCACACCTGGGAATCATATAAATTCCGCCCTATTAGGACAAGTCAAGTGGTTAAATTTGATCGAAAAAAAATCTAAATGCAAAGAACCTGCCAGCTTGGGTGCCTAAAGGGAGGAATGCAGGAATGTGGAGACTCCACATTGAGAAATCAACTCTTAATATGGGATGGTTATTAAAACCTGTGTATATTTGAAAAATGGAGTTGCCCGTCTCACTATTGTTGAACATAGACGCTCTTTCTCTATTTTAGATGTACTTTGGCAAATGTACATGAGCTGAATATTTTTCCCAGTCCACTCCTTTCTTAATAACATCTTTCGAATAGGAGTTTAAATTTTGATGAAGGCTAGTTTATTTTTTTTCCCCAATCATTTGTGATTTTTGTGTCTTATCTAAGAAGTCTTTGTTTCAGCCAGCACTGCAAAATTCCTGTTTACTTTGCAATTTATAGTTTTGGCTTTTCTATGAAGTCTATGAGCCATTTTATGTAAATTTTTTTAGATAAAAGTTGATATGAGCTAAGGAATTTCAGAGGAAAATTTTAATGAAAGGACTATTCTTTTCTTACATGAATTTAGTACCATTCCTAAATCAACTGTGTATGTAAAGTTCTATTTCTGGAATATCTTGCTTTTCATTTTTTGATTTTGGGATCTTTTTTAGGTAATCATCTGGACACCTGTGGTGTACTATAGCTGTGAACATCTTCACTGGTTTGGGATCTGTCCTCCCCACACAGTGGAAAGTGTCTCCCTAATTCTTTGATTCCACATCCGGGAAATGACAGCTATTTCAATGGATGCCTGGGCAGCTTCCATAACAACCTCACCAGTTCAGGGGCAGAAGCAGTGTGAAATGAGTAAGAAAAGGAGTTTATCCAGTGCTGCCTTTAATCTTGTTGATATCGTAAAGAGGGATGTATCCCCAGTGCAGTAATGGTGGAACCCTCAGAATCTTGTCCCCAACCCTTAACAGCAATACTCACCAACCTGAATTTTAATACTTTGACTCCAGCTCCCGTTTGCAATTTGGTAGTGGTATCATTTTTGGAGTTGTTGGGTTTGGAGTGCAGGGTCCTTGGGTTCACTCTGGGAAAGGTTTTCACCAGAGCTCCCTTTTTACCAGCACGAGTGTATTTCTAGGCGAGTTCCTGCAGACACGGAGAATGTTAGTGAAATCCAAAAGGGCAGGTTTATTATAAAAGGGAGAGAAGAACAAATGTCATGTGCCTAGACACAAATGAGCAGACAGGGCTACCCTGCAGGGACACATTTGATGAGACAGGCCTGCCTGGTTGCAGGTGGGCTTGAGGGGAGCTGAGGGTGAGCATTGCTGTTAAGGGGAGGGACAAGATTCTGAGGGTCCCACCATTACCACATTTGGGGTAACGTTCCTCTGTAAGATAGCAACAAGGTTAAAGACCACACTGGCTAAGAACCTTCTCATACTGGTTTCATACTGTTTCTGCCCTGGACTGGTCACTTCCATCCCTGAGTCCAAACTCCAGCCTTCTGAGCACACAGAGTCACCTGAGCGGCTCTCTTTTCACTACTCCATAATCAGCTCTTGCTTTATGATTCTTTGTCTCTCTTTGACTTCCCCCCAAAACTTCTCCCAGGCTTTAAAAAAAAAATTAATGTATTTATTTATGCATACAAGGGCCGGGGCATTTTGGAACAAATACATATCAGAGAAGTAGCAAAGAGGGCCACAACTTCTCACAGTAGCAAGTACTGTGATGTGAAGAACAAGCATGAGAAGATCATATAAACTTCAGAAGCAAACGCAAAGAAATAAAGCAGTTAGCAGAAAGGCAGGAAAGAGACAGCATATCCCTTTGATGCTGTTGGTTGATGCAACTCCCCTTTTCCTTGATATAAACACACATACACAAGACACGCTTATACACATATGCTCATACGTGCACACACGCACAGATACCTGCACACACATACTCTGTAGAGTACTTATAAGAAAAGGAAATTAGGGACCCTCCCTGGTGGCGCAGCAGGTTAAAGCGCAGCACTGCAAGCTGGCCATAGCTGCTTCAGTGCAAGTTCGATCCCAGGCCCAGGAGGTGACCCACAGGGCACAGCAGACCTCTCCTGTCTGCCTGCTGCTCCCTCAGCACTGTACTT
>NW_004567107.1:16193819-16243825 GCF_000260355.1 Condylura cristata
AAAAAAAAAAAAAAAAAAGGAAAGGAAATTAAGGCACAGACCCAAAAAGAGTGGAGGCCATGTGAAGACTCGGGTGGAAGACAGCCATGAGATGAGGAGGCCCCTAGTTTCAGAGGATTGAAGTTGTTGCTGGGGAAAAGATGGAATTTTCTGGAAAGATCTGCCCATGGGTATGGCCGCACATAGTTTGGCTGTGCTGCAAGATCTTAGGGGCTTTTCTGGACCTGCCAGCCTCCCTTCCCACCCCTCCATTCTGCTGGTACTCTCTCTCCACTGCTATCTCCACAGCATTGCCCTGCCCTCAGGGTGACAGCTGGTCACAGAAGATTGACAGCTGCACTTCCGAACCAGCCAGATAGATCTCAGGCCCGCCAGCAATTCTTCGTATTGGGACTGGGAAATCTTTGAAGGATAGAACCCCAATTAAAGGGTCCTTTTCCAATACTCTGTTGCATCGAAGACCTGACTCCATAAAGATGATTGTCACCCTCACCTCATCTCATCTCAATGCTTCACAGCGTTACACAGCCTAAGCAATGTTTTAAGTCCTGCTTTTCCTGAAAGGCACTTCTAAAGAGTACTATAGGGCAGGACTTCCTTGAAGAGAGGCCTATATTTGGCTTTCTGCAGTGTTTTCCCATCTAGTATCATTCCAATGCATGCCAAAAATTATCTGGGAGGGAACTACAGTGGATGTTCTCTGATGCCAGAGCTTAGAGAGGTCTTCTGCGTCATGGGGGTCATCTCCCTGGCCAGGTATTGAAGTCATACTGCAGTGGCTACAGATAGCTTCATAGTGCTGTGCTTTAACCCCTTATGCTACCAGGGAGGGCAGATGCCAGAAATTTGAATACAGCATTTTAGGACAACGCAGTAAGAGCAAGAACATGAGCCTTAAGCCCATGTTGGAGCAGTGGCAGAGTGGTTCAGAGGACATCAAGGCTAGTAGAACAGAAGTCACTGGACTTCGCATGCTTACAGGCCACCTCAGTGGCTACCCAACAAGGGTCAAAAGGGTAACCAAGGCCTGGAGCTGGGCAAGGACCTGTTGCTAGTCAGGGCTGGCCACAGGACTGCAATACTGAGTTCCCAGTGGCATTCCAAGGTCATCTCCACTGCAGGCTTCAGCACACTTGATCATCCCCTGTCCCTCCTCATCTCTCTCCAAATGTACAGCTCAGAAGAGTCAGAAGCTCAGAAAAGTCCAGAACATGGTAGATCTGGTAACATTTTTATTTGCCATCTTTATCACTGGGGTATACAGAGGCAGAGACTTCCAGAAGCCAACTTTCACTTTCTTTGCTCAACTTTTAAATTGACAACTTTTGTTAAATAAAAATTGACAGCAATCAGGGGTTAGATGACAACACGCACAACTTAGTTGAATAACTTCACGCCAGTTTTCCTTCTTTTTAATTTAGAGGTTATGAGACATGTATGAAGTATGTGACTTCTCCTTATTTGCCAAAGTCTGAAAACTATTGATTACAGCTGAAAGCCAAATCCTGTTTGCTGACTTTACAACCTCCAAGTTCTGGTCATGTCTACATTTCTAATCTTATCTCTTACGCACCTTCCGCCCCCAACATGCTTGTCTAAGCTGAACTTCATTCTTCTCCAAGGATACACCCAGTCTTATCATACTTCTGAATTCTTTGCTGGTGAAATGCTTAAAATGCCACCCGCCCCCTTCTTATGGCTCTAAATCATTCATTCTTTTCAAGGCCTTGCTTAAAAGTTCCTCCCACTTGAGATCTCTCTTCAGATTGGAACTAACATTTTGTTTACTCCTGAGCTCCCAATGTATCTTAATCAAATTTTTTCATCATGCATTTACTGCCTCTGGACTGTGATTTATGTCAGGGAGCATCTCTGATTTCCCACAGCATCTGGAATCTTTTGGTGAGTAATACATAGAAGGTACGTGAGTACACAGCATGAGCAAAAGCCTGAGTGGACCGTTCCTGATCTCTGCGACGTGAATCGAGACTGGAACATGGAGTTGGAAGAGCACAGAACTACCCAGGGAGCATTTGTGGTGATTTGGAATTATCACCACAAATTTCCTTAGAGTAGAGGCTCAAGGGAGGGGAAGATACAAAAGGAAAGAGAAGTATGAGGCTGTGGGAAAGTATTGTGGGGGAGGAAGGGACAAGGTGTGGCAGGCAGTACATGGACTATCTAGCCTCTCCTGAAAATCTCATTCATATCAGACCAGAATAAGTGGCAACTTTCTTGTTTTGCTGATGGTTTTATGATGGTAGGGAAGGAAGCAGTTAGAGAAGCCAAGTATAGAGAAGCAACACTGATCAAAAACTGAAGTCACATTTATGAGAAACACTGATGGGGTAATTTCCTCAGGAGGAGCAGGAAGCAAGAATGCACCTTTGCTGCTATAATAGGTGATGGTGGTGGGGGAGGGGTGGTTCCTCTGAAAAAGTAACACTCATTTGGAATTTAGAAAAGGGTCTTGGGGTTGGGCTGAAGAGGAACTTCTGCTCTCAGGAGTTGGACTCAGAGTTTGTTGGGAAACTCCAAGTAAAATGAAGTAACTTTGCAAACTCCTTGAGATGTGGCAATCAAGCCCTATGAAGACACTTTGAGGAAAGAATGTGTGTACTGTCTCTAGGGAGAGGTCTGTAGCTGGAGCACTCTCATCAGATGTGACTACACTAAGTAATACTGAAAAGGGGAAACAGCCCCTCTTTCTCTGGAGAAACTACCATCAGGTGGTGGTAAACAGCTATGTCTTAATCACCAAAAGTACTTTCCACAGAGATGTAGATTCTCAGAATTTCTGGAGCACTATACTGTCGTGAAAACAGAATCTAGGTCACCAGTCATGTTTTTCCAATGGATTAGAAGAGCACAGCACTGCTGAAATAGCAAGCATTGGACTTTCCATGTTCATAGTGGAGGATCACAAAGGAAGTCTGGAACAGGCTAATGTATGAGGGGTGGAAGATACAAAACTTGTCATGTGAGGCAACGTCGAAGAGAGTTTGCAGATTTTCAGAGAAGAGAAGTTTCAGGGAAATGAGTGACACAAGTATTTGAATGTCTGTTCCACAGACAGGGCCACCATCCTGCCCAACTCCAGGGGGCTGCTGTCTATGTCTACTTGAACAATCCCCAGCAATCCCCAGAGCTGTGTAGTGCAGATAGTTTATTTCATCAAGAACCTTGGAACCCCTGGTTGCAAGGAGTTCCAGTCAGTTGCCTTGGCTGATTCAAAGTAGATGCCATATACTAACATGCCTTGGGAGTGTTAAAGGGGCTTCTGGCAATAGAAAAACAGACAGCAGGGTTTATTGGATGGTTTTTAGCTTTATTTCCAATTTTGCGATTCATTAATCCCAGAGATTAAGGACTATCAATCCTGGGGCTTCTTGTGCTAGGCATTGTGTTAGCTGCTTTATATACCTGACTTGATTTAATCTTTAAAGCCACCCTACAATGTTGATATGATTATCTGTAATTCACAGATGAAGAAATTGAGACTCTGAGATTATTTGCCCATGGCCATTCAAGTGTGAACTAGGTTGGCTAATATTTAAACCTGGTAGTGTATGACTTTGATTCCTGGACCACTGGGGATTGGAAGGAAACCGCCAAAACAATCAGTTAACAGTTTCATACCAATATTATGGTCCAGAAAGTTTTGGGAGAAGACCCTGGAAAAAAATATGGAGCCATAGCTGTGGGTGCTATTGACTGGCCAGTGGTGACTACATCTTCTAAGACCTTGCACTTTGGCGGACTTGATGTATTTAAGGCTGAAGAGCTCCTTTCCTGGCCTTGGGATGCTTCATTTGTGGGACCAGATTCCTCATTTGCTCCATCCCTTCAGCTTCCATCATAAACTTTCAATGAAAATGAATTTGCTCAAAGAGACAGTTCCTGACTGAACCCTTCTCTTTGGATGAAAGGATATGAGTCAGGAGTCCCTTTATCTTGCCTCTTCACCTACTCCACTGAAAGTCAAGTCCAAAGGATAACTCTCTGTGCTCATAATTAGCCCAAGATTGCTACCGTGGAACCAGTGACAGACGAACACAAGTTCCTGGGAGATCCCAAGTAGCTCACAAACTGGCATGGTCTTTGACTCACCTGCTCATTAGCCCACTCATAACAGGCTCTGCAGAGCTTGGGTGTTTACCATGTGTTGTCACACAAGGAGCCACACCTCTCTGTGGCTGGACAAGCTTGCCTGGCTGGCTCCAAAGCACGGGCTGGTGTTTATTGACTAGGAAGAGTCAAGGCCTTTTCTATTACATAATGAACTGCATTAGGACTGCCATTTTCTATTTACCAGTAAAGCAATGCTGCAGTGTGAGAATGTCTGTGGCCTGATGTTCTATCTTGGGCAATTACATTGAATTTCCCAGGAACCACTCCTGTTGACATGATTTGTATGCACACCTAGGATTAAAGTCTAGTTATTATCAGAGGACAAACACCTCCTCACATAAACACAGCTAAGATGACCGACAGGACTCATAACTCAACTCCTAGGCTCTCCGAGGCACAATTTATTTTTGGTCTTGCTGTTCCCCTATCTGAATTATCTCCCTGCCATCCAGACCTAGAGACCCCACCACTGTTCTGTCCCACCCTCTTCTACTGCTCCATCTTGTCATGTCTTTATATTTCCCACAGAATCACGAAAATTTGTACTGAGGATATGGACATAAAACTCAGGAAGGCTCTTCCCACATACGGCAAGAAGTGAAATACTCTTTTCATGTAATTACCGTTTCCCCTTTAATGAAACATTATGATATGTGGCAGGAATGATAGCAAAGAAATAGGTCAAATGAAGTATGTTTCTGTTTTTTCTAGGAAGCTAATGTCACCTTGGGATTCACCAAGCTCAGAGCTTTGTGACGATGGGATCTTACATGGCGCCCCCAGACTGAGAGGTCTCTATAGCACCTGATGATGTCTTGTCAGCTCAGTTCAAGATGCCATGTGAGACCCTGAGTCTGGGTCGCTGTGAGGAGGTTGATTTTCTGACTCTAACCACAGGCCATCGGTGTGTGGTCAGTCATGATGCTTATGAATTCAGGGTTGTGTTTATTCATCACCCAGATGTGGTGAAAGAAAGGGGTTTTAAAGACCTTTGGTTAGAGGACAGCCTTCCTGCTTGGGTGGGAACTGCAGTGACTTTTCTGTTTGCACAACGCTCCAGCATTTCCTGTGAGGCAGTACTAAATACCTCGGTGGCAGGAGTCACTTGAGATACTCCTTCTTAATCACCTTTTGCCCAACATGTCTTATTACCCAGCCACAGTCCTCCCTTCTCTGTCCTTCATCAGAAAGGCAGCATAGTTGGAGAGCAGTTGAAGTTCTTCAGCTGCAACCTGCAAGAGATGCTGTGAGGCGCCATCTAGCCCATTCTGTTGGAGAACCCAGAGGAAGGTCTGATGAGGGAGATGTCACCAACCTCTAGTCCTTCACAATCCAGACAGGCTGGGGCTGTAAGATCTCAGTTTGCAGAGAACTCCAACGACTTCATCTTCCTCCTCAGAGTCATACTTGATGCATACTTCCTGCAGGCAAGAAATTAAAAATAAAGGTCACTGCATGTATGAGTATCTATATCTGTAGAATACTTAGCAGTAAACTGATGTGCTTTGTCATCTTCATACTGAAAAATCACACCAATGTATATGGATATTTCCACCAGCAATGTGTGAGAGAGCTGATGTGCCATCTGTAAACAAAATGGGTCAGTTCTGGGCCCTCCCTGGTGGTGCACTGGGTTAAAGCACAGCACTACAAAGTTATCTGCAGCCACTGTAGCACCAGTTCAATCCCCGGCTGGGGAGCTGACTCACATGGCACAGCAGACCTCTCCTGTCTTGCCCGTTGCTCCCTTCAGCAGTGGACTTCAGTAGACCTGCCCGTCTGCCCCCTATTCTCACCCCCAACATCTGGCCTATGCCCCAGCTCTTATATACATAAATAAATAAATCTTAAAAAAAAAAAAACCAAAAAACAACCACTTGACCAGTTTTATAAATGAGAGAGTAAAATAAGACGTAAAACTCACTGTGAAAAAAATCCACATTTTATCACTGGATTCTCCTTTTAGAAGGACATTTGGATCCTGCAGTTGCTTCTAAGGGCTCATTCATGTCACCCCCATCTTCTGAATACAGAAGGGAAGAAGAGGCAATAGGGAAGGAGAGAAGAGTGGCAGAGAGCAAAATATGGGAGAAGAGGGTAAAGAGGCCATTTTGTGGTAGGTTGGGATGTAGCCAAGTCTAATCAGCCAAGCAGGCGCTTTCCTATTCTCTCCCCAGTTGACTTCATCCCACCTCCATCCCACACTTATTCCCAACTAACTGTCCCATATCCAATGAACAGGGAGGGCATTTCATCATCCTGACTGTTCACGCTGTTCTCATACCTCAGACAAACTCTAGTCATGGATGTGCCTACTGTCCCCAAAATCCCATTTAGAGAGCCAGAAAAAAAGTGGTTCTTTAGCTGCAAGGGAGATTTTGAGACTTGTTTCACTGATTATTTGCAAAGGAGGAAATCACTTCAGTGAGCTCTGAGCTAATCAAACAAACAAAAACCAATCTCTGTTCTTACTACCCAAGGGATGAAACTATTGGATCAAAAATTTTAATTCTAGTGCATGTGGTTTGATCAGAGGCAGTTGTCTATGGGAAAGCTAGTGTGGCAGGTTATTGGGTTGTAGGTGCAAAAGTGGTTTTGGAGAAATCTTTCTCCTTTTCTCCTCCTTCCAAGTGGAACTGGTACCTGCACACAGATCAGGCAGACATATCAGGTGGAAGTAACTGAAACTATCTCTGGCTACTGGACAGTTTGCAGGTGAATGAACAAGACCAGAAACTCTCCTGCCTGATATAATGTGAGAGAGGCTTTTCCTCCATTTAAAAAGGGTCCTTTCTGGTGGCATAGGGGTTAAATCTCAGCGCTATCACTGCTGCAGCCTGAGTTTGATCCTCAGCCAGAGAACTAACCCACATGGCACAGCAGACCTCTCCTGTCTCGCCCTCTGCTCCCCTCAGCAGTGTATTTCAGTCAATCCTGTTTTGCTCTCCACTCTGTCTCTGGTGAATTCTCTCAATACCCCTTCCCACCAACACTCACCCCTCTCCCACCTCTGGCCTGTACCCCAGTTCTTGTATGCATAAATAAATGTTAAAAAATTAAAAGAAGACAAGTCAGCCACATCACTTAGGTTATCCAGCTTCAAGTCTAAGATCTTAGGGGTGATGCTGGTTTTCTCTAGTTCTGTTTTTAAACTCTGCAATCTATGGACTATATGCTAAAGGTAATCAGCATCACCCCGATCCTTCATATACATTAGCATGGGGGTTGAAAAGGAGGAAAAGGACAATTAGATAAGACATATTAGGGAAAAGATGCAAGTACATATATCCTTTCCTCCTCCATCTAGATAAATGTTCAGAGTTGGTTTTTTTATATGTCTTCTTTCGATTACCATCAAACCCATGCTGTATGTCCTCAGCTAGCATTCTGTCATGCTGCGATGACCCACAGCTTTATTTGCTTGTACTTGGTTTGTGTAATTTTCATTTGAACTTCCTTGGACAAAGAAGTACTGAGAGGTATAAGGTACCTTCAGACAGGCCCCTCCCTACCTCCATTGAATCCGAGCAGCTCTATTTCTGTTTGTTAATCTGTTCTAACAAGTCACTGTGGTCAACATTATAACCCTCTTTGCATCTGTTCTTGAAATGATATGCAGAGCTCCAAATGGCCAAGTGACTCAGTTTTCACAGTAGTATCACTCTCTGTGTCTACTGGAAATATTCTTTGATCGATTATTAAAACTTATTAACTGGCTGAGCTCATAGCTGTGGAAAGTAACATTAGAGTTTCACTATGTGAGTCATTACATGCATCTGTGAAAAAATGCAATAACCAACATTTCTCACCCTTGGCTGAAGTCCTATATAAGGGATATTGAAGAAACCAGATACTGGAATCACAGCAGATGCTTCAGCCCATACTCTCAAGATTTTGTCTCCTAGCCCTTGCTGTGACTGAGTCTTTAATAGATAATTTCCTGTCCTTAAGCTTGGCTGCTTCTGGGAGGCCATGATACAAGTGATACACCTAAATCCTGTGAACATTAGTCCATTTTTTTCTTAATTATAAAAGATTTTTGGTCTGAACCAATGGAATCTGTGATACTTGTATGGAGAGTGGGAAAGACAAATTGAAAGTTAGGGGGAAAAATACCTCTTCTCTCTGGTGGCACAACAGTTTAAAGTGCAGCACGGCAAAGTTGGCTGCAGCCACTACAGTGCAAGTTCGATCCCCAGCCCCGGAGATGACCCACATGGTGCAGCAGTTTTTGGTGTCTCACCTGCTGCTCACCTCAGCAGTGTACTTTGTTGATCTGCCTGTTTTCTCTCCATTCTGTCTCTGGTGAATCGTCTCACCCCCCACACCTCTCACCCCCTGTACCTCTGGCCTGTACCCCAGTTCTGTTGGGTCCCAGCCAGGATGAGCCTCCCCAACCACCCCCGGAGCTTAAGCACAAGATCATAACAGGAAGAAGACATCTTGCCACTTGTGTGAGTGGCTTAACTGATTAATATCCACCCTGACCGCAGTAGCACACGTGAGGGAGATTTCCTCCTGCCCCCAGGCCAACATCCTGGGATTAAGGGTATAAAAGGGAGGCTGGAAAGGATAAGAGAGAGAGAGAACATTTTGCTGCAACCATCTACGTGTGCTGACTCTTCAACCTCAATGTGTCCCCCACACAGACTCGTATCCCTGCCATGCGGGCGCAGCACAGTTCTGTTTGCATAAATAAATAGATCTTTAAAAAAAATCTCTTCAGGGAAGACTAACCTCTCCAAGGGAAGTAGTCCATGTAATCAACCTACACCCAGGCACCTCGTTGTCCTCCTGTGTGATACCTTTATGTCTTGGACTTTGTATCAGTTTTATCACCAGCAAATGAGACTTCAGTCATGGTAGACAGGCCAGCCTTGGGGGGGGAACCCATGTTCTTGAGATGTGCAAAACCCTCTACTGCAGTGGGGATCGTTGTGGTGTATTCACATGAAACAGTCTCACATACCTTGATAAGTTCAACAAACTTATCAAGGTAGAAACTAGATCTTTCTGTCAACAAACCAGTTTTTGTCTTAACTCCTTAACACCTAACCAGACCATGAGTCATTTCCCATGAATCCCCATTGTACAGTCCCCAAAATCAATGATGAAGGGCCACACCTGGAGCCATCTTGCTTCTTAGGCTAAGTGGACTCTACAGTATGGCATTTTAAAGTTCTGCCCTGGGGAATTTCCCTGTCTCCCCAGTAGTTCTCCCACTGGTGAGGGAGCCTAAGACAAGTATTTTGCCTCCTGCTGGTGCCAGAACACCATGCAGAGATATCTGCATTGGGTCTTGTTATAACCTTGAGGTTATAGGTATGTGTCAAGGAAGAACAGACAGCCTGAGAGTTATTCTGAGAGTGAGTTAGCTGATCTTGTGACCTGCTTGTGCCTTCAGGATATTTGGATGGGTAGTTGCTAAATATGCTTGACAGATGATCAGATAACATATAATTCACAATGGACCATTTACATAGATTCTTGGTATCTATGAAGAGGAATCCAATCTCTGTTACCACAAACAAGGCGTGACTACTTATCTTAATCCCCAGACCTATGAGAGATTTATATTTAATGAGAGCAACCCCCTGTATCTGCATGGATATATCATTAATTTCAGGTGCTATTGTATTTTGCCTGCTGCAGCCTGGCCTCCAAGTCTGATATTATCTAATGCCAGCATTGTGTCCCATAGACAAGGCAGGAAGCAAGCATGGACTCAATGATGGTAATTGCCAATTACAATAGATACCACACCTCTGGTGGTTAATTGTGATGTCTGAGCTTGCTTGAATGCCTTGCCTCCAACCCATCACCCTTATTGGAGTCAGGGACACTAATTGAGTACAGCTAATATGTCTCATGGGCTTCCTTGCAATTTACAGATTCTGCCTCCCCCTACACAAACATGTTTCTCTATGGGTTGGTGATATGAGTGTATTTTTCGTCTTATCGAGGTAGAGAGTGTGAATGACGTGATAAATTTCCAAAATTCTTGTCATCCTGTCTTTCTATTCTTCCCTTTCTGTTATACTCAGGAATTTCTGGATTTTTGGCTTCACTTAATAAGGATCATCTGTGAGTCAATTTCTAATCAGCCGACTGTATCCCTTCTACTTCCCTATTTTTTTCTGTCACGTTTCCTACATTTCAGTTAACTTAAAATTGTTACAGGACAGGGACAGAGGGACCCCTGAAGCCCCAAACCTGCCTGCTCTATGTGGGTTCTGCCATCCACCGCATCAAGACATAACATACAAAACTTTAGTGAAAAGGGACTTTAATACAGTGAGTATACAATACAGAAGACAAAGAATGTAATGTCTACATCAAACACCTGAAGTTACCCATCCCCTCGTGGGCAAAAGTCAAGCCAAAAGGGATTGATCCAAAGCAAGGCCCGAAAGCCTGCCACAAGATTAAAGCACCTTCTGGCTGGGACCCATGGAAAAGGGTCAGAAATGGCCAGACAAATCTGGGAGGAAAAGAGAAAAATCAAAATCAATATAAACACTGTCATAGTCACCTCCCTACAGGTCTCTCACCCACATCTGCCTTAACCAGTCCAGGGTCAGGAAACAAGCACGGTTTCTTCATCACATGCTTGCTGCTCCATGTGGCTTCCTCAGGTCTCCTTCTTGTTCTCCATTCAGCTTCCTTCTTTTCTTCTCCTCCTCTGATTCCTTCTCTTCTCTCCTTTTTCTCTGCTCAGCTCCACCTTCCTTCTGGGTGGGCAGGGAACCTGGAACTTCCCCTTTTCCTAGGGACCACCCTGTTACAAAATTTGAGCCAAAGTTATTGAAAGTTCTATACTAATCTAATCGGATTCACAAATTTTATTATTCCATGAATGCTAGTATCCATTTAGTTTACGAAAATACAGGTTCTTATTCCCACCATGCTTGCATGTATTCTTTGTCTTTGCTCAGGCGTAGATTATTTTCTTGGGTACTTTCTTGACTTCATGAGTGAGTGTAGGACATATGAAGACTGGCCAGGCTTCTACACTGCTGGCCTCTGTGGCTAACACCTGTGGCTTTGATGATGCTAGTGCAGGAGCACTTGGGAGCATGGCTTGGGGTGCGCATGCCTGGTCACGGACACCTGGGGTATGGTGTGGGCATGCGTGAATGGGCACACCTGGGCCTGGAGGTTGTCAATATAAGGGCAGCATCACGGAGGAAACTGGCTGCTAAAAGAGTGGGCGGTGGGGCCGCTGTGAGGGGAGGCGGGTGGCTACACCACAACACCAGAGAAAGTGGGAGAGCCAACAGAGATTCTCAGGGGTTGGGTCTGCCCAAGTTGCTGTCTCTCTTCTGTTTTGTTTCCCCTCACCTGTGGCGCTAAGGCTGGCTCTGAGTTTCTTCTTTGAAGCTGCCTGAACCTGTGGTGAACCCGCCTGGCCTCTGGTGGTTATAAATCAGTGATCCCCTTTCTGAAATTTTCTGCGAAGAGACTTTCGCAATACCATCTTGGCTGAATGCAAGGCTTGCAGATCATAATCCAGTTTCTCTCTCGACGTCTTATAGGCATCTTGCCTTTGTCTCCCAAGAGTCTCCAGTATTACTGAGAGTTCAGTGATGCTCAAAGTCTCTTTCCTTTTATCAACAACTTGTGCTTTCTGGCTGATGAGTTAAATTTCTCCTTGAACTTCACCTTTTAAAGGATACCGGTCTTTTTTCACTAAGCATAACCAGGGGTTGGGGGGGGGGGTTCCTTTACATTTAAACAATCTAGTTCTTTAGTTTTCTACTGTTTTCCTTTCTCTTCCTGGATCTCCTATTACCAGGCATATTAAGTCTCCACCAATTGGTCTGCTAGATCTTGCAACTGTGCATTTCAGTTTTGTTTTGCTCTGGGTTATTGGGACAACCCCAATAACCCCTAGAAGTAATCATTCTCCTCACTTTCTACAATGAATTTCTAAATTTAGAAATCATGCTTTTGAGTTCCATAATTTCATTTTTTTATCCTCTAATTCTACCTTAAAAGTTCTTACGTTTTTCCCTCATTATGCTCTAATTGAATCTGTTTTCCCCATGTATTCTCTCTCTACCTACACTTTCTGGCTTGATCTCTTTCCTGAAAATTCTATGCTCTTTGTTTGCAATCTCTCTTGCCTGATAATTTGGAAACTCAGCTGTCTGAACCCCTTGGCAGTGGTGGACTAAACTCAACTGTCTTGTGGGCCAGCAGTAACTGAAACAAGAAGTCCGGTTTTTCCCATTGAGGCTTTTTGAGGTTGGCATCTCAGCTGTCAGGTGCAAAAAAGTGAAACCTTTCTAATGCAGCTGGCATTATTAGAATCCTGTCAGTTTCTCCCAAAGATGATCCTGGTAAGGAGGTAAAACACTCAGATTTGGATGTCCTCCGCAGTCGTGACTGAATCCTTAGTGGTGTCTGTAATCTTCCTTCGGTGACTGAGTTCTAACTGGGAGGGTGGGAGTTAAAAGTGACAACCTAGGCTGGCACTTCCCAGAGTTACTAACATCTGGGCAGTGCAGCCTGGCTGGGCACATCACTGGGACAATGGAGGAGAGACTTCCTGTATCCAGGCAGCAGCTTGTTGCCGTCTCATTAGATAGAGCTGTGGTTCACTTCCCCACACGCTCCCCTCCCCCTTGGGATCACCCAAGAAAACGAAGTAAAATGTTAAGTTCCAGTTGCCCTCGTGACCGAATCCCAAATTGAAATTTCTAAGGAAAAAAAAAAAAAACTTCGGACAAGGTTTCCTAAGTTTATTTTCCATTCCCAGATCTCTGCCCATCAATCCTGAGTTCCCTTGTGGGACTCTGTGTGCTCTGAAAACCTCTGTGATGACATTTGTCCTGGGCCACTATTTGGTTCCTGGTCACAATTCCAATGTGTGGGGCGACCTACAGACGATCTGCTGAATGTCAGAATCAAACCCAGTTCTGCAGCATGAGATGGCACCAGATCCTCCAGGCTAAGAGCTCAGTCCTGCAAGGCAACAGTTGCAGCTCTTTCAGATACCATCACAAGTCCAGGTTGCCACCTGATAAGACTTAAGTCCAATAAATTTGCTAGAACTGCTTCCAAAACATAGAGCAACATTTCACTTACGAGATTACTGATTTATTGTAAAGGATTTTACTCAGGGATTTTACTCAGGGAAGGGCCAGATGGAGAACTGCGAAGGGCAGGCTTGGGAGAGCTTCAGTTTCCACCGTCTCTGAGCTTACCTTCTTCACAAATCTCCCCAAACCAGCAGGCAGCTCCTGGAACTGTCTCCTTTTGGATTTTCAAGGAGGCCTCACTTCAGGGCCTGGTTGATGAGATCATTGACTGTTGTCCTTCTCCCCTCTCTGGAGATGGAAAGTTTATTTTTTTTTTTTTAAGATTTATGTGTGCATGCAGAACTGGGGTACAGACCAAAGGTGCAGGGGCGGTGAGAGATTCACCAGAGACAGTGGGGAGCAGACAGGTAGATGGACCAAGTACACTGCTGAGGGGAGCAGTGGGTAGGTCAGTCTGGTCACCTCCAGGGCAGGCGGGGATGAATTCTTGCGGAAGTGGCTTATGCTTCTTAGTGCTGTGCTTTAACCGCTGCGGAGGGCCTGGAGATGGAAAGTTTTACCCCTCTAATCACAAGGTGGGAGTTTCCTGGCAACCAGCTCCCCAACTTAGGTGTTCCCAAGTCACCTCACTGATATAACAAAAGACATCTTTATTAGCTCCTTCTCTGAGACATTCTTGGGGATTCAGGAAACTTGTTCCAGAAACAGCTACCAAGATGAAATATGTTTCTAATTACAAATCATAATAGTTACTTTGCCTAGATCAACAAAATGACATCCTAGAAGCTCAGCTTCAACCTTCCTTGCTCCCACCTCCACTTCTCTGTCCTTTAGGGTAAAATCCATCTTCCTGGTGATGCACCACCACAGAAGTATTCCTCAGTGTTCTGGAAGTTACTTGCAGCAGAATCTCAGGCAAGTTTATAAAGGTTTAGAGTTCTTGGCTTCATCACATGAGTGTAGGATTGTGTAACTGGCATTTCAACTACCTTTAATTCATACTACAGTTGAAGAGTGATGGTCGCTACAAAGCAACATGAAAGAAATTCCCTTTCAGATGACTGTGTCTAGAAAGGCTTCAGGTGCTTCCCTGCTTCTCCCACCTGTGTGTCCTCCCCAACCTCTCAGTTCTCACCTGGTTTTAAGTGCCCTGTAGGGTAATGCTGAGGAAACTGTCTTTGAATTATACAGAATCAATTGTCCAGCAAAAGAACAGTAACTGGAAACCTTCCAGCAAGGTAAAATCCTTCAATTGTTGCTTATGTTATTTTTTTTTAATATTTTATCTTTTTATACAAGAACTGGGTTACAGACCGGAGATGTGTGAGAGGATTCACCAGAGACAGAGTAGGGACCAGAATAGGTGGATCTACTGACATACACTGCTGAGGGGAGCAGTGGGTAGGTCAGGAGAGGTCTGCTGTGCCATGTGGGTCACCTCCCTGCCCAGGGATTGAACTCATATTGCAGTGGCTGCTGAGAGCTTGATAGTACTGAGACTTTAATTCCTGCATCATCCAGGAGGCCCCCGGTTGTAGCCTATGTTATGGGTGTATCTCAGTCCACACAGTGTGTGCAAAGTTTTTATTTTTTTCTATTTTGTGAGTGGCACATTCTCTCAGTCTTCGGATTCTGTAAGACTGAGGGCCTAGGCAATGAAATCTCGCCAGGCTTTGCAGTTTAACTCATTAGCTCTAACATTTTGGATAGTATTATATGGGCTATGTTTACCACAGTTCAAAGAGACCTGATTGATTTTTCTCCTTGAACGCTACAATAGTTACTCTGAATCAAGTTTCCCTATAAAAAGATCATGCAATCCTCTCCATCAGATGCTGAACAATTCTTCAAGTCTTTGTTGATGGGTCTGGACTTTCATTTTCAGGAACTATAGCCTAGCAATGGAGATCCTTGGCTAATAACTAAGAACACTAAGCTTTTACTGAGCCTGTGACTCTATGCATTATCTTCTTTAATTTTCACATAGTTAGATATGCATTATCTTCTTTAATTTTCACATAGTTAGATAACATGGTATCCATTGAGGCACAGAGAGGTTGTCCAGAAAGTAAGTAGTGACTCTGGAAAGGAACCCAAGCATCTTGGCTCCACCGTCCACACTCCTAGCCATTATATAATTACTTCTAGGCACAGGACTGACTACAGGCTTGCATGTCTTTATTTATTCATTTAATTCCTTCAATAAAATACACTTCATGTCAGGTCCTAAGTGCTTGGGACACAAAGATGAGTTATTCATGGAGTAATGATTATTCCAATCCAATGATGAACACAAATAACTAAAGAGGCAATTAACATACAAGAATTTGAGTGCTAGGGGAGGGGTGAGGGATCACTCTGTGGGGGCAAACATGGGCTATGGAACCCATGGACAGAAGGTCATGCATGGGGTGCTGGTGTCTGAGCCCCTGGGGCACAGCGGGGGTTAGTGAGATGAACTGGGGGACTTAACTGAGGAAGCAATGTGTGTGGAGCAGGAAGCTTAATAGGAGGAGGGTTGATATGAGTGGGTCAGGGGAAGAGAGGAGGCTTGGGGTGGGGGATGAAGCTGGAGGAGTTGATTGGGTCCTGGCCTAAAATGGCTTCTCTGCCATAAGAAAAACCTGACTTTATTCTGAAGGTAACATCAAGCCATTTAAGTCTTCAGAGAAGGAAGAGGGTCAGGTTTTCATTATTGAAGAGAATTAACTGTGGCCACAGGAGAGAGGGCCTGGCTGGAGCTCTGCCCTCGGGTCACGGAGGCCTGATTTCAATTGGCACATTTGCTACAAACTGCTGCCCAACAATACATTCGGGCAGAAAAAAGCCTGAAAAGAATTGTTTCCATAAGCTGGTCCTTTAATAAACAGGAAATGCTTTCAAGTTGAAAAAGAAAAAAGAATTATGAAAATGCTATGTGCATCTCTGGTGTCAATGACCCAAACTGACATAAAAAGATGGAGAAAATATGAAAAAACTTGCATCCTGCAAGTTTTATGGATACATTCTTTTCAAACTTTCTAGAAACAATTCGTAGCTGAATAAAACTTTTCTAGAGCATAAAAGGAGTTGCTTAGTTGACTTTGCAGTTCAGTTAGCTTCACTATTAAATCGTAGGCTAAAGGGCTTCTTCTGCTCTCCCACCATCGGCTTCTAAGACTGGCAGCTGTGTTCTCGCCCGTGTGCCTGGTTGTAGACACCTGGGGTATGGTGTAGGCAGGTGAGTGAGCACACCTGGGCCTGAGGCTGGTCTATGTAGAGAGCTAAGTGACGACAGAGAGCCCAAAGAGTGAAGATTTGCTGGGGGATAGGGGCTTGCCAGCTTCCCGGGCCCATGGCCTCCTGGCTCCCCGGCTCCCCGCCTCCCCGACATCTCCCCCCTGACCACCCCCCACTTGCTTGCTCACAATTGGTCTAGAGACCACTAGGGCTTCTTGCCCTTCCCTGACCTGGGAATCCCACTTTATTTCTGTCCCTTTTCTCCTCAATAAACTTTTTCTTTCTCTAAAAAACAACAAAAAGTAGAAAGACCATTCAAGCCAGAAAAAACTACTGAAAGCACCTAGAATCTCCTTCATCCTGCCATAGTCGATGGAGAGCCTGTTCTGTGCTTGCTGGCATTAAACTAGTTCCTAAACTATTCTAGCAGATAAAGTTCAAGACTGTATTGAAGAAGAAATACCCATAGGTCTCAAGTAAGCTTTATGCCAAAAATGTAAATGTATAAAACCCCAGAAAATGCCGTTACTTCAAATGGTTGTGTTTCTACAAAAGGGAGGTAAGTCACATTTGGGGACATTGCTTATAGGCCATTGTACTGCCCAAGTGCTAACCAGTTATTCTAAGCCTCCCCTCTGTCGTAGGGAACACCCTAAATTAAGTTTTAGAAGAGTATTCTGTTTGGTAATGAAAATTGTTCTATTTTGTTGAAAAGAGGTGTAGAGTAAGGCCCTCCCTGATGGTGGAAGGGTTAACTCTCAGCATTGTGAAGCTATCGCCAGCCACTGTAGTATGAGCCTCATCCCCAGTCAGGGAGCTGGCCCACATGGCGCAGCAGACCTCTCCTGACCCTTCTGCTGCTCCTCTCAGCAGTGTACTTCGTCAGCCGACCTGTTCTGCTCACCACTCTGTCTCTGGTGAATCCTCTCACCCACCACACTCTGGCCTATACCCCAGCTCTGTAAGCATAAATAAATCTTAAAAAAAAAAAAAAAAAAAAAGACCAAATGGCTACCAAGTCCAGGTGAATAAAAAGGTAGAAGTAGCTAGCAGACAGATGAAATGAAACAGCTGGTGTCCAGGACTGTGCAGAGGGCCTGTGCTGTGTGTGCAAGGGAGGAAAAGCAGGGAAGGACAGAGCCCAACTGAGACAGAGAAAGTGCAAACAGAGGGAAGGAGCGGAACTTTGCAGAGAGCAAGGAGGCTCTGGCTCAGGAGAACAGAGGCATCTTCACTGCCCAGCCGAGTACCGCAGAGGAGCTTGGGGTTAGAAAAGCCAGTGTGAGAGATTAGCCTCTAGGTGAATATGGATAAAATGGAAAGATAAGAAGCAAATAAATAGGCAAAGTAAAAAGGGGCAGGCTGTGGCTAGGGCGGGGGAGACCAGAACTCCCTAATTCCTGGGACTGACTGCAGCTAGAAAGCAAACTTACCCTCCATCATATTTCTGGCTTGTATCTTTAATTCATCATCCTTCTTCAGTCTCGGACTACTGGGCCCTTGGTAGAAAATGTGCCACTGCTGCAGTTTCCCAGTAGCTTGGCCCAACGCTTGTGTTTCTTCACAGGCTCTTTAACCCAAATAATGTGATTTCTGTTCTTTTTGCTCTATAAATTGGCTTTCTAGAAGCCACCTTTCTTAAAACATTACTCCTGGCACTAGAGTCCGACGGCCACACCCTCAGGCTCAGGGGCAACTTCTGGCTCTATCTGAAAGTCCCACCCTTTTCTCTTTCCGCTGAGCAGTGTACAGTAAGGCAACATGTGTAAAAAGTCATGGTCTTTGCATGGTGAGGCCTCACTCATGGTGATGCCAGACAACACCCAGGGGCCGAGCCTACACCGAGAGGCACTGCAGGGAACTGGCAGCGAACCCCTCTCTCAACCAGTTCCTTCTTGAAATTTCTACATCACAGTGACACTCCTTTCACTACCCCTTATTTGAAAGAAGCTCACTAGCCATCTCTATGCTTTTGACGCCCCCCTCACCCACTCCACTCCATCCCCAGGGTACGCGGTTCCAAACAGCTGCAGGAAGATGAAAGGAGCTGCCCAGAGCCCATTCAAAGGCCTCCATCTGAACCCCCTATTTGGCAGAGTGTGCTCCTGGATGCTGTATCCTCTAAGTAGGGTCCCCTGAGATTCTGCCCTTAGCCCTATTCACTCACTTTCCATCTTTATCACATCCACTGTCTTCAACTGTCACACCAATGGAAATGACACCCAAGCCCCTGCTCCGGAATGTAGTTCTTTCCTATGTTTCCAAACTGCATCAGTAGCTTCTAAACTTCTCCAGCATCCTGTCTATGCTTCCTTGGCTGGCTTGGTGATGGAAATCAGAAGTGCTAAGGCTGATGACAAAGATAAGGAAGCAAAGTAGAAACACGGTGGCATGGGCAGGTGTGGAGTCCACAGGCGAGGGTGGTCTAGATTCCCTCCAGTCCTGGATAGAAACATCCTCAAATTGTTTAGCTAATTACAAGTCCATGCTGTTAACACAGATGTCCTGATGACTAATAGTCTAAATACCACAGCCACTCTAAACTGCTCCATGAAGACTCAGTCTCTGCCAGTCTCACCCAAGATGCAAAGAGCTTGGCCTATTTTGGTTCTCAGACAACTACTTGGCTTAAGAAACTATTAAAATGCTTTCTTTTTCCTTTTTTTGGTTTATGCACAGTGTTGACAAAGTGATTTTAAACTATCTTGCAGATGTAAATATTTCAATTCACTCAACTAAATGCTTATCACTGCTCTGCTTACCACTGTGCAGTGTTTTCTTTCCAACAAAATGAAGTTCATGTAGCCATAAACTTGAAGCTGAAATGAATACGCAATTCAAATACTATAACCTAACAAACATTAGCAGGAAGTCTGAACTATTTCCTTCCACATGGACTCCATCCTGTGGTAGGCTTTAATCTTCTCTCCAAAGCTTTGAAAGCACTGTACTTTAAATAGCTTTTTAATTTTTGTGCTTGTTCTGCAGGTGTGGGTCTGGTGCTCTAGAACAACTTTTGAGTTGGCTATATAGAAGGTTACTAAAACTATGTTTTTTGGTTTTTTTTTCATTTTAGTGTTTTTAACAAGTTGTAAATGTGTTATAGGGAGAAGTTTAAACAAGACAGATAACAGCAGTCTGGCCAGACACACACAGGGAACCCTGGCTCAGCCACAACTGTCCACCTGACCCTGGGGATCACCCCATTCACAGGAGTTGACCGTTCGTTGGTCATTTCTTAAACATTAGGGTTAGAAGGGTACTTGGTAAGCTAGGGGGAATGAGCTTGTGTACAGGGTGGGTGCTAGGAGTGGGGGCTACAGCTAGCCTCTCTGGTTCTTGTACCCCTGTAATTTTTTTCCCTGGTTAGGAGGACCCTGCTGTCATGGCCTGGTAATAAACAGGCCTGGGAACCTAGCATGTGGGGTGCATTCTCCAGCAAAAAAAAAAAGCCCTCTACTCCTTACTTTGGGCCTGCCTTTCCTAGCCAGCGGTTAAGATCTAGAAGGTTGAGTTTGGGTTGTGAGCCAGGACTGGAGGACAGAGGGCCCACTTCATTTTTTCTTTTCTTTTGCAAACATGAATGGGGTGTGGGCCAGAGTTATGGGGGAAAGTGAGAAGATTCACCAAAGACAGAGTGGGGAGCAGAACAGGCAGATCTACTGAGATACACTGCTGAGGAGAGCAGCAGGTGACACAGGAGAGGTCTGCTGCTCCATGTGGGTCACCTCCAGGGCGGGGATCAAATTCAAGCCATTGTGACTAATGCTGAGACTTTAACCCCTGTGCCACCAGGGAGCCCCCACCCCTGCATCAAGGTCAAACCTCACACCAAAATACTTAATCTTGTGGGGAGGTCCAGGCAGTGGTATTTTTAAAAAGTTGTCCAAGTGACTCTAGGGTGCAGCCAACATAGTGAAGTCCAACTTTAAGTCCTAACTCTGCCTAGACTTCAAGCATTACAGCGACAGAATTCTTCTATTAATTCCAATAGGACAGATGGAACATGTTAATTGTTTACCAAAATATGAAAGGAAAGAGTGTCAACAAAAACACATTATTGCTGATGTTTTTATTGTATTCAAAGTTTTATTTTTTTGAACAAAAACTTAAAAGACAATGATTTTAAATAATAAAAACATGGTATACTCTAGGTACTCATTGGTTTTTTAAACAGACAGTTAATTAAATTTGGACTCCTACAGTTCTGTTGTGAGACCTTCCGTTTTTATATTATTTCTTACCATTTTATCATCGTTCTAAACTTGCTAAACAATGACTCGCTCTGCTTACGTGAAGCTTCATTTGAAGGAAACACTTCACACTACCACATAAAACACACATACAGAACAGTCACTTCTTTATATTTACAAGACACAAGAAGTCTGTCCAGCCATTTTGGTTTCGTCGTTATACTACCCACACTGAGATCAGCAAACGGCTAATACGCACGGCTTCACATCAGCAGTGCATAGGATGGCGTCAACCAAACTTCATTAAACAAACCAACATATGACAAACATGATCAGCGAAATTGAATTTGTATAATCATGATTGAAAATATAAACATCGTGGGTCACAACTAGACTGGTTTTCACTGTGCAACTTTCCTCAGGAAACATTACCCATTTCACATAGACAGAAATCTGCATCCAAGCCTTTGTTCAAGAAGAATGCCCTTCAAACAAATTCATCATAAGGCAAAAAGGAAAAAAAAAAGAAGAAAAGCAGTTTGGCCCAGGGAGAGGCTTATAGACAATGTGTATAGGGAGTATATACACATTTATCGATCTATTGCGATTTAAACCAAGAATATAGTTGTCAGACAATTAAATGAATTGGCTCAGTGAGTGAAAAAGTATCCTTTTTTATAAATACAGTATTATTGCTAATATGCTACACGTTATGCTCTGACATGGAAACTGTAGAACTCAGATGCTAAAGCTGCCATTCTGCCAGCGTCAGCCCCGTGGCAGGCGTCCCACAGACGGCCAGCCAGCGATTCTGAGGAAAAGCTCCACTACAAGGAAAATGAAAGGCCTATGCACTGTCCCTTACATTTTTGCCTCTTAAAAACAAAACAAGTCCAGTTCACCACAAGGTAAGCACAACCTGGCAAGCAGCTCAGCAGCATGACGGGGAGAGAAGAGTGAAATCAGCATGCATTTACAGCCAGCACTGATCTAGTCTATCTTGTAGTACAAACTGGAATACAAAAATCCAATTTAAATAAGACTAGACTAACCGTAATAGTAAAAACAAAATTGGGGGAAAAAAAAAACACACACACAGTAGACTTAGTTTGATACCGATCAATTTTAAGAGTAAAACTTATCTTGTCCCCTCTTAATACTCTACTGTAACTTATTTATTGATGGCTAGAATATTTACTTACTTAAAAAAGATATTAAATACCTGTATCATGAAATTACATTCTTTTTTTTTTTAACAATAAGACATACTGTGTAAGAAAATAGCTCATGTGTGAAATGTGTCTGAAATGCATTTTTCCTCACAGCTATCAAAACATCCACTCACACTAAAACAAAACTACTCCCACCCCCCACAAAAAGGGTTAAGGAAGATGGGGTGGGTCAGGTGAGGAGGAGGGAAGGAAAGGTTTACCAGCACAGTGATTAACAATGGTTCAAGACAGAACCAACGTGAGTTGGCCATAAGATGCCGTCAGGACGTGGTTACTTTTAAAAACCAAACTCAACCACTTTTGGTTCATTTCAGTGAGACCAAAAAACATCTCTCACAGATTCATATAAATACTAGACTCCAGCTCTTTTAGTATTATTATTACGTTTAAAGTTTTTCCATTTGTTTTTGCAAGGCCTAGCTACCTTATCACAATGTGTACTTGTCTCTGCAACTACAAGAGGTAGGCATGGAGCGTGAAAAAGTTTCCCAGTTAGTACCTCCAGTGTGGGCCACTGGCTGTAGGATCCCCTTCCCTTTAGACAGAAGTCACTCCCTCCCAGTTTTTTCAAAACCCCAAAGCAAAGCCACTGCCATCCCGTAAGTGATCCAAAAGAGCGTACTCACAAAGAAGAAACTTTCTCTACTGAAGGATACTGTCAGTGTTTGTTGCAGAGCACTGATATCTCTCTCTATTTATTTTCTAAAAAATAAACAACAACAAAAAACAAACCCAGGTTCGTAGAACCGAGTCTCTTGTTTCTCTACTTCCACAAAATAAAGTGTACTATTTGGCCAAGACTACAGATGTGTGTTTTTTTTTTTTTTTCACAGATGCAAGTGCCGTGCAAAATAAATTAAAGAACAGATACCAAAACATACATGTGATAAAACTACTGAAGGTAGATCTTTAAAAGCATTTATATAAACATAATTTATAATACTTTTTTTTTTCTTTATGGACAGTCACAAAGCTGTAGTTAGACGTCTAGGATTTCCTCTGCTGTACCTCCACAGCGTAATCTGTAGCGACCAGTTCTCCAGCTTATCGTAGGGTCCCATAGTGCCGACAAAAAAATGTATATTGTCATGGACTCACGGATGAACCACGCTACGGCATAGTCAAGTTTTGAAAAACACAGTGTGCCACCCTAGGAATTAAAAACAAAGAAGATTTGACTGCCAGACAAGGGGACAAGTTAAAAATTCTCCAACTTCACTCTTCTTTAATATACCCTATAAAATCAAACCTGTTTCTTTAGTAAACTAAACTGCCTGGCCACACTGGTTAAGAAAATGTTAGTTATGAGTAGAAGCAGCATTAAAATGACTGCTATCCTATCACAAGTTTGGATACTAGGTTTGCTTGAGAACATTTTTTTTCTGAGCCTTGATAAAAGTGACTGCATCACCAACTTAAAGTTGAAAATCAGGTTGAGTTTTGGATCGACATTCTGCTAGGAAATTAATGTTTGCACCTCATGGTAACCTTCCGTGGAAAGCTGAAAATGGCTCAGACAGATTTTCTTCTAACTTTCCTCAGTTAAAATATGTTTCAGTTCTACCAAGTGACTTTCAACCTTTATTCACATACCTGGACACCCCTGAGTTGAATGTAGTCAAAGATAAACCATGCCAGGCAATGACACATGAAAAATACCATAATATCCCATCTGAATACATGGTGCGCTGCCCATCCGATAATTAAACTGGCGACAAAGCATTCTGAAATTGGCTCACAAATTATTGTAGCAGGAAGCATATTGATTCGCAATTTGGTCCATCTAAAAAAAAAAGTTTTCAATAAGAGCTTGGTCAAGTCTAGTTAATTCCCCCCCCCCAAATTATCGGCATTTGGCTGTTAAAAGCTCTGCTCTTTAAGGAATATTTAATGAAACCTTTTAAAAATTTTTATTTAGCCTATCAAAGGAAACTCTATAAATTCATTTATAGGGAATATACCTTGAGGAATAAAGATTTTAAAATCCAAAGTTTAGAAGGACAGAAAATGAAGACTGGCATATAACATCTGAGGAGTTGAGAACCTACTTCTCTGAATCATAGATAGTGACGTGAACCAATGTCACCTCAAAATAATTAAAAAATAGTCTGGTATACAAAAAATTCAAAGTTCCCACATATTTAAATTTTTAATGACCTTTTATGGGGGCAGGAACACTGGTTCACAACAATGTACATGATTCAGAGGTACAGGATCACCCCTCTTCAGGTGTATGATGCCGCACCACACCCACCACACCAAGGTACCAAGGTACCCTTCGTTGTCCACCTTGGTCCAGCGGGCCCCTTGGCATCTACTCTCCATTGCCCCCTCCAGTAGCCTCAATTCTGTAGTCAGATTTCAAAGGTCTATGATTTAGTTTAGTTTTGGCTGACCCTTTGTTTTCTTAATGTTACATGCCAAAGAAAACATATTTATAAGTTAATTTTAATACAGTAGCTAAACTCTTTTCTGTAACTAAACAAAAACTGACCTTTAGATTTTTCTTTAACCAAGCAAGACCACGTAAACATTCCTATCCCTCCCCCTCAACCTTTTAACACAGAATCAAAAGAAGAATGTCAGTTGACTTACCTGATCATTCTGGACTGAAACTGAGAAATTGAGTATGAGCCAGAGTTTTGCATTGCAACTTGAGTAGACATCGCAAACCTCCAGCCTCTGAGAATTAAGACAATTATAAAATGAGCTGTAACACACGCAAGTCTGACTGGTTATGTATTTACTCATCACTGTGAAGATCAAGCCATCGCCTGTGGTTCAGGGCAAGTCGAGTCTGCAGGTTGGCACCCTCCTTACAGTTTCCTATCCTTTCCAGATGTGTTAGCTATCCCAGCAGCCCAGACTCGAGCTAGCGGAACTACAAGCCCCGAGCTCAAAGTTAACAAAACACAGGCATGCTGGGAGTACGAAGCAGACAGGGTTCTATATTTAATAGTTTAATCTTTGTTACTATTCACCTCTGTGAGCAGACAGAAATATGTCCACATACAAGAAGCACAAACACAAAGAGGCATTATGGATCTGGCTTATGGGAGACAGTATGAAACCATGAACCACAGGAATGCCATCATGAGTGAATTTGGAAAACCCACTTTAATTTTTAAAATCGCATCTTTAGTTTATTACCATACAAGGCAACATTTCCCTTTACAAAGTAAACAAGTATCATTTTGGGATAGAGAGATGTTAAGACAACCATATGAATCACTGAGTGGTTTCCCAAAAGAGCACCAAAAATATCTGAGAGATTCCAAAATTTGGAAGCATACTCTAGATTTTTACTTTCTGGCTTATGACTGTACTGATATTTTAAAATCTTGTGACATATACAGAAATTTATATTCATAATGAAATTTTACACTCACAGAGAAGTTTCCTTTTAGTCAGTCCAAAGTACATTAATTTGAATAATGTAGAAAAATCAGAACATTTATTTGCTTTATTAGTACCAATCTGAGTAACAAGAATCACCTTTCTAAAAATATTAACTTATTCTGTACTAATTAGCCAGAAATAAAACAGTCCTTAACCATGCACTCAGCAAACAGAATAAACCAACAGCAGCTACATCTTAAAAACATAATAATGCAATTTTATTTACTTACCGGTCAGCTATTGCTTTGGCCATAAAGTAATCTTCAGCAATGTACTGAGCAAAGGCAATAAGCCCTCCCGCTTGATCTAACACATCCTTTCTCATTAAACAAGACATTCCTGTCACACACTTGAAACCAGTCACATTGGCAGAGATATAGGATCTTGGATGGGAAGTTCCAAAATACACCTGCCCAAATAAAAAAAATGTACAATTAGAACTTTATGCTAAATGTGACTCTTTTTCCTAGTGAATTTCCCTGAAGTATGATTGAGTGAATATGCTACTGTTCTCACATAAACTACCTGAATGAAAAGCAGTGCATAATTGTGTTGATGTATAGTGGATGGTCCATAATTTATCCGACTGGCCCCTCTTATTATTATCACCATTACAAAAAACATTTACTTCTAGGAGGGAAAAGCAGATTCTATTCTCAAATATCACACACACCACACACCACACACCACACACACACACACACACACACACTATCTATAGGTGTTTCAACCTACAAGACAACCCTTCTGTCCCTTCCCAGCTAGCATCTTTCTGTCCCTCAGCTGCTGATCATCACAATTTCTCCATTTCATTTTTCAGAGTATTTTTCATAAATAGAGCAGATACTAAACTTTGGCCTCCCAGTTTACTGATATTTTCTAGATATGCTTTGAAGTCAGGAGATATGAGTTGCAATATTAGTGGTAGAAAAAGATAGTCATTACCCAACTTACTAGTCACACCCTATTCATTATTTAAGTCCTAGAAATGCTGCATTTCCAACTGAAATAGTGAGCAGTGATTGTTCTCAATGGCAGGAGCTATACAGATACACTGTGGAACTCCGAGGAAGCCCTGTGTTTGTGGGGCTCAAATGTACCAAACTTCTAATAACATCAGAAGCATACATCCTAATTCCTTAAGCAATTATGAAGTGAGAACTGAGAATAAGGTGGGTCTCAAGACTCAATGGAAGGACTCTGGAATTTCTTTGCAGACTGAAATAATTGCTTTGGCCTATTTCCATTTATTCATAAGTATGCCAGAGTGACCTCTAGAAATTAAATCTGAACATCTGGGAGATGTTTATCATTGACTGATAAACTTGGATCTCCCTAAGACAAAAACACAATGTGGCATATAAACTAGGAAGTATTTTATTTTAAAATAAATACCCTGTTTCTTTTACTAAGCAAAAACTCTGGTATCTGAGATGACTAGATCCATGGGCAAAAAAGCAAGTTTCAACAATGTACCTTTACCCCCTTCAGCTTTTAACTGAAATAAAAAACTGTCGGCCATAAGATTGCAGTTCAAAAGAATATAAGTGCAGATATGCTAGAAGCAAATTAATGTATTAGGTCTGAAATCATACAACCTTCCCTTACAGCTTTAAGACAAGTTTTCAGCCTAAATATACAATACAATACACTACACACACACACACACACACACACACACACACACACAATACCCCAGTATACTTTACCCCAGTTCTGTGTGCATAAATAAATAAATCTTAAAAAAAATTATTAATGATGTGAGAAAAAGTTTATAAAGTGATCAAAGTGAGATTCACACTGTTTTAGAATATTACCTCAAAAAAAGTATCCAAAAGTATAAAAACACTAAATATAAAAACCAAAATACTTAAATTTTTAAAAATTATTTGTCAGTTGGTTAAGTATATAATTTTGGGAGTACACCTTCATACCTCCACATAAAAACAGAATTCCTCTTGTTCGTGGGATTATGGGTGTTTTTTATCTTATATTTTCTGATAACTTACAATTTTCCACACGTAGTTTATAGTTCAGGTGTAAGTTGAAGAAAAGATGGAAAATGTAAGTTTCTGAGGGTTACTAGAGATCTGTTTTACAAGAAAATCAAATGGATTATCTAGTGACTTGAATGTACATTTTTCTTTTTTGTGTATTTGAAAAACTCCACAATATTTTAAGAGTTCTTTTCCGAATGGATTTTTGATACCACTACACATGAACTTTTACTAAAGTCAACAGTTAAAAGTTGAGCTCTGGAAATGAAGGCAAGGGCCAGAGAAAAACAAACCTAACAGTATGTTCCACAGGTAATGAGACTATTTTCATGCTGTGGATCATTGCAGCAAGCATGGCTGGGAGTGATTCTAGGGCTGCAGAATTCTCTCACAAATGAAAACAATGACTCTCAACTTGCTGACTGCAGTACTCAGAAAGTTAAAATGGACATATACGTGAATTTCAGAGTGCTCGCCTCAAACCTTAGGCTTAGAACAGTCTCAAGCTTCTGGGAGGTTAGGGCTCTGAAAACAAGATTATGTATGACCACCAGACTTACCTGCTCTAATGTGGCTGCAAAGCCCTGTCTGTCTGCTACATATGGCAGTCCATGAACTAAGCCTACTTTCTCTGTCATTTGGTTAACCATGTCGGTGAGTGTATCTGGAATTACTGTAATAAAACAGAAAAATATAGGTTAAAAGCTAGTAAGAAAACAGCATTTTTGGTGTAATGTTCACCAATATAAAATAGATTGGGTTGGTATTAAATTCTTACTAGGAATATTTTTTTTAACTAGGAATAATTTAAAAAAAAATTTACACTTGAGGGCCTTCCCGGTTAAAGGCACAGCACTACCAAGCCATCACCAGCCACTACAGCAAGAGTTTGTTCTCGAGCATAAGTCTGATCCTTGGTCAGGAGCTCACATGGCCCGGCAGACCTCTCCTGACCCACCCGCTGCTCCCCTCAGCAGTGTATTTCAATAGATCTGCCTGTTCTGCTCCTCACTCTGTCTCTGGTGAATCCTCTCACCCCTCGCTGCTCTGGCTTATACCCCAGTTCTTGTATACATTAAAAAAAAAAATGTTAAAAAAAAGTTACATTTGGAACTAATAACATGAATCTCAAGGCACAATTTATAATGAGTTAGTATACTCTACATTTTTAGGCTGGTATTTAAATAATATGTGCCAGAGGATATAGTTTGAAAATGTTACTCCATATCTGATCCTCTAAACTTTCTAGAGTAATAGACAATGCATGCTCGTGGAAAAGGTAAAAGTCACAGAAACAGAAGTCAGGAGGCCTCAGTTCTCCAATCACAGAAATGGGCCTCTATTTTCTCAGAGGTTATGATATATTCTGTATCAGAGAACTGCTAGGGGAAGTCAAGTGAGATGACACCTGACAGAGATTTGGGTATTGAAAGCTTAGCCAATGGACAGTAAACAATTTAAGAATGAACATAATTTTTGATCATCAGGTGATAGAGCTAAAAGGATCTCAATGAATTATGTGAGCCACACTTTGCTAATTAAGTGTACATTTAAAACTAATTAAATCATTTTCCACTTTTAAATAGGAAACATTTTATATCATTTTACATTACTTCATTTTTATTTCTTCCAAGTCTCTAAGAACTAAATCTACTGCCTAAAAGTGTGTTTGGGCCATAAAAATTTATATCCTGGGGCAATAATGCTGCATGTTACCTTTGGTAATGTGTGGAGACATCTGTGGGTTAGCACAATTGGTTAGCCTCCACAGGAAGAATTATCCAGCCCCAGATCTCAAAGTGTGTGGTTCAGAAAGTTGAGGTAATCCAAATAGCAGAATTATTATAGAACATGGAAATGTTTAAATATGCAAATTATAATTTAAGTATATAAAAGTCTTCCTGTTAAAATCCTCTTAAAAGTCACATGTATTCCAATAAATGCATGTAGTCTAGTAAAATATGTACCTATTCATCTCTGTCCCTTTGTGTGAGACAGTGGCTTATGCGTGCACAAGTATCATATAAACAAGGGAAAAATTGCACATATGATAAAGCGCAGAGACTATATGATGGATAATAACTATTTTTAACAGTTGAAATTTTCAGAATGAAAACATTTTATACATACAACATAAACATATTTTAAACATAAAATATTTAAGAAAAACCTCACCTCTTATTCCACTATCACAAATCCATATAAGATCATACTTTGCAACTTCATATCCTGGCATTAAATTATTAATTTTGGGATTAATGCCAACCTTTTTGCCACCTAAAAATTTAAAAGAAGAGCAATGAAAAATTCATTGTAATATTAAAAATATTTTCTATAAAAGATACATGAGAAAGAAATAAAAAGTATTTGCATAGGTACAATAAATGAACATACTTTAATATTACTTTTTATATTTTTTATTAGTTATAATGATATATTCAGAAAAAAAGTTCATCTCCAAAAAGCAACTACAATCACATTGGAAATTTATAAAAGTGATACTATTGCTCATTCTTTTATTGTGGATGAAATGAAGAAAAGGCCACTCACTAAAAATATTAACAAACCAAGAATAATGGACTCTCATGTCTGACTACTAATTGGGTAAATTGTTGTTACCATGTTTACCCTAAATTTGAAAAAAAATCCTTTGTTTCTATAACTTAAGTTAAAAAAATAATAAAAATAAACTATAAACACCTTCCATCACTCCAATAAATATGCGCAAAGCAGATATGCGAGTAACTTCAGCAGATGGTTAATACTATAACATAGAGAGTAATGCAAAGAAGATTACTGATACTTACTAATTCTCACACAAAATGGTTATTACTGTAGAATTTATTTGTTACTTACCTATAAATAATCTAGCATCAACATTTGGATATTTTCCAAGAAGCTTCTTGCATACATCAATGGCTGGATCATCATGATCTTGTACACAAAGGAGAACTTCATACTAGCCAGAGAAAACATTTTAGGTAAATTAACCTCTTTAAAAAAAAATTATCACTCATTAGCATTTATTGATAGATCAAAAAGCTTTAAGAAAAACAAGCAATTATACATACAAAGTTTAAAAGTTAAGAGGATAATGGACCCATAATGGATGGAGACACTTAAGATTGCAAGTGCTTGAACTGAGAGCTGCTTCTCCAGAACAGGGGCCTGTCTGGAGGCATAATGAAGAGACTGACAGAGCCCACTCTTCTACTGAGACATACATGACCTAGATATGTACCAGGATCTCAAGTTTTTCTATGGCTTTCATCACCGAAGTTTTGCTCAATGCTTACCGGGTCCCTAGCATGGTAACAGTAATATAGAAAAACCAGGTTTTGTCTCGAAACTCAATATTACTTAGAACTCAATCTAAGTTCTACAAATTACATATCAAGTTCCATTATGATAAGTTTAAAGGGCCTTCCTAAGTTCTTCACAGGAAAAGAACCAACTAATGACAATTTGGCTCCAAAGTCAGCTCCCCAGGGGACTCACCTTGTCACAGAGCTGCCCAGTAGCCACTGCCGACTGCTGGGCATTGTCCCTTCTACCTGTTCTCCACACAGGATTCTCAGGGTCCAAGATTTCTACAGTCAAACTGCCAGCCCCCTATCCATGCCTAATGCCAGGGAGTTTACACAAGGATGTCAGTTCTGATAGGCATACAAAAAAGGAACTGACCCCTCTCTTTTCAAGGTCACTTCTGCCTGGGACTAGTACCATTGTAGCACAATTTTATGAGGCTGACATCACCACCAACATGTAATGCCTTCACTGGATATATATATCACGATTTATATGTGTCATGAAGACAAAGGCAGGGTTGGGGATATCAGACCTAGCCCATTTCCAATGAGTAAACCACTGTACTTACTTTGGGATAATCCAGTTCAAAGAATGTTTCCAAGTTGTTGATGAGATTCGGATCTACTCCTTTCAGTGGTTTCAGAAGAGACACCCCTGGGAGCTTGCTGTATGGCTGTTTGTCTGTTGCCTTCTTATTGAGGTGTAATCGGCTAAGAAGCAAAATATCCACATGTTACTTCTGGCGTGCGTACAAGTGCTAAATCTATATAAAGAATATACCAAGCTATCCATACATTGTTGAACTGTAACACACACATTCTTTAAAAAGTTGATATCTTTTTTATTGCTGCTTTATTTACAATTGGAAAAACATGGAAGCAGCCCAAATGCCCAAAAGTAGATGACTGGATAAAAAAGATGTGGTACATATATACAATGGAATATTACTCAGCAACCAAAAAAGAGAAACACATGTCTTTTGCAGCAACTTGGATGGCGCTGGAAAAGATCATGCTTAGTGACATAAGCCAGAAAGAGAAAGAAAAATACCGGATGGTTTCACTCATAGCAGGAGTATAATAGACCAGGCGAGAAAACAACAAAAATAATGAACAACCATATACCAGAGACATTTTGTGGGGGTGGAGTGGGGAATGGTATCAAAAACGGGGGGGGGGGGAAGGGAGGGAAGTGCATGGGACTATGGTGGTGGCACACAGGTGATTTGGTGATGGGAAACCAGCGGGGATTACAATTGAGATGGAAAAAAAATGTGCAAAATGATGTAAAAATAAACTTTTGTAATAAAAAAAAGAGGCAACCAAAAAAAAAAAAGTTGACATCTTTCAAAGGGGTATGTGAAAATGAAAGAAAGTATAAACAGGTCGGCCTCTGATTTAGGAAAACCAGAACTAAGCTAAGGAATGTTCCAGTGGCGGCCAGAATTAAAGACTGTTGTTTAATGCTGTATTCCCACTGCCAGATGTTCAAATGAATACAAGGTGAAAAAAAGAAGGGCAGAGGAGCCACACATAACTGTCCTTCCTCCCAATCCATCTTCAATATGACCTAACTAGTGGAGGAAATAATTCTAGCTGCACCAGAACAATATAGAAGCGTATCCAGAAAACCAGGAGAAATTTCTGTCACAAACTGCCCCAATAACACATGATTGAAAGAAATATAAGCAGCCTGTGTGACAACAGCAAGCAGAACGGTGACCACTGTTACTCCAACAGTTGCACACAGAGGTGGAATGGAAGGAAGTCGAGAGTAAAAAATAAGTAAATAAATAAAAAGAAAACTCAGTGACAACAAGTGTCAGTTAATGACACACACAGCCCAGTCAACCACCCCACAGTTCATCTGGCTAAGGTTCTCAGCAGGGACCATCTGCATAGTGCTGCAGCTCAGAGCTCTTGGTGAGGGAAGTCACAGCAATGAGGAAAGAGGGTGACCCTGTATGAGTCCATCTGGGCCAAGACAAGAGATACCAGGCCTTCCCTGTTGGCGCAATGGGCTAATGCACAGCACTATGAAAGCTACCTCAGCCACTGCAGTACAAGTTCAATCCCTGGACCCGGAGGTGACCCACATGACGCGGCAGACCTCTCCTTACCCACCCACTGCTCCCTTCAGCAGTGTATTTCAGTCAATCTACCTGTTCTGCTTCCCCACTCTGTCTCTGGTGAATCCTCTCACCACCCCTGCATCTCTGGCCTGTACCCAGGTTCTGTATGCATAAATAAATAAATCTTTAAAAAAGAAAAGAAGGCCCTCCCTGGTGGCGCAGCGGGTTAAAGCACAGTACTAAGAAGCTTAAGCCACTTCCGCATGAGTTTGATCCCCGCCTGCCTGGAGGAGATCCACATGGCGTGGCAGACCTCTCCTGACCCGCCCACTACTCCCCTCAGCAGTGTACTTCGTAGATCTGCCTGTTCTGCTCCCCATACTGTCCCTGATGAACCTTCTCACCCTCCGCATCCCTGGCCTGTACCCCAGTTCTGTATGAATAAATATTAAAAAAAAAAAGAGAGATGCTACTCAGCAGAATGGTGAATTTTCCAAAGGAAGTCACCACAGGCCTCCTCTCCCCTCAAAAGAAAATCTCTAAGCACTCAACAGGAATCCGAGGCTAGATCAATCGGGGGGGCCATCTCTAAGAGCTGCTGGGACACTTTTAAGATGTCTGAAATCAATGGCATTTTATAATTGCCGGCAGCCAGGTGCCAGCCAGCCTGATGTAGAAGCGTGAAGATGAACCAGTGAGACCCTCTGGAAGATCAGAAGACACCAGCGCCAATGCCTATTAGGTTTGATGAAATACACTGTTAAAGGCGCCCTCCCCTAACTGCTGCAAACATCTAATGTTGCAGGATAAGGTTGTATGAGCAGCTTCTGAGAAAGAAACAGGTTAGAGATGACAGAAAAAAGTTGTAACTTAACAAGAAAATTGAAGAATAGTGTGGTATCAATTTTTGACCCATAGCATCAAATACCAGAAATGATGAAGCACCTAGAAGCAGTGCTAGTCTTAGCCACAAGTTTGCTTTCTTTGCACTTGTCTGTGATTAACAGAAGTTGAGAGAAAAGCAGTTAGAAAGAAATGTTTAAAGCAATCTGACAGTGCCATGCTATCCAAGCATGTGATCAGTAATCTATTTTTATTGTCGTTCACCAAACTATCAGTCCATGACAGACGGGGAGGCTTTAAAGAACTGATCCTTTGCCAGTTTAGACCCACCCAGTACAGAATATCTAAACTGCTGGGGAGTGGGGGATACTTCATATTTAGTTGGTTGAATTGGTAATATGACTACAAAGTTTAACTCTCTAAAAATAGTAAGAGGTTCACACAGTCTCCCTGTCATTCCTGCATGCCATCTGCCTTGTTCCTATCACCAGTCCCCAAGAATCATTCATTTCTTGCTTACCCCTCAATGGATTTTTAAAAGCATTTTCTTTTTATTATATATATATAGTATATATATATTATTTTCTTTTATATATATATAGTTTTATCAGCTTGCAGTCCCACCAGCAGTGTAGGAGAATTCCTTTTTCTCCACATCCTCGCCAACATTTGTTGTTGCTATCCCTCAATGGATTTTTAAATGCATTTACAAGCTAAAATTTACGGCAGGTATACACATACAGAAATATAAATTTTTATATAACATCATTTCCTCTCTTCCCTTTTAGTACAAGTGTACTAAAAGCGAAATGAGAAGTGTGAGTGAGGACTGAGCTCACGTCACCCTGGGGCCATCTGTTGGTTCCTGGTGACCTACAGATGGTAATTAGCCTGGAATGAGACTCATGGAACATCTGGGTTCCCTGAAGGCAAAGTCAAATAATCTGGGGCAAAAACCAGAAAATATTGGGAAAGCTATCTACTTGAATTCAGTCCTGGGTCAGTGAAATAAAAGGGAAAACCTAACCACAAGCTACCTGTGCTGCTTGACCTTAAAGCCCGAGAGAGAGAATGAGAGACCATCACATGACCAGGACGATGTGCAAAGAACCATAAAATGACAAGAGATGAAAATTTTGATGGGTGATTTGGACACCAAAGATTGTGCACACAGTTTAAAACTGAATGGTGAGGGCCCTCCCTGGTGGCACAGTGGGTTGAAGCATAGCACTGCAAGTGAGTCACAGCTGCTTTGGTGTGCGTTGGATCCGTGGCCCTGGAGGTGACCCACATGGTGCAGCAGACCCCTTCGGACCCACCTGCTGCTCCCTTCAGCAGTGTACTTCGTCAATCTACCTGTACTGTTCCCCACTCACCGTCCCTGCACCTCTGGCCTGTACCCCAGTTCTGTATGCATAAATAAACAAGACTTAAAAAAAAAACAAAACTGAATGGTGAAACTGGAATCTAGATTTGAAGAAATTACCCAGAAGGCAGCAGAGAGAGGGAAGAGGCAAAGACATGGAGATTATAAGTGTGAGACACGGAGGACAGAATAAGGAGGCCTAAAATCCAGAGCTGGTATCAATATGGTCATTAAGCATTATTAAATTGTAACAAAACAAGCACGTGTGATGACAGCCGATTACAGAGAAACCAAGCCTGAGCCCACTACACCCAAAAGACACAGGGTGTCAGAGGGTAACCACACTTTCCTCTGTGAACCTCAGAACCTCACTTCTCAGTCTATACTGTGCATCCAGTTTACCCTCCATATACATCTGGTCTGCAGCCTTGACTTTTGTGGGCAGCGGGGGCAGGGTAATGGGTGAGATATTTCTTACTGATACAGAACATACACCTGATAGTCACGTAAGTGTACAGCAGCTCAATATATTTTCTCAAAGTAAAAACTCATGTAATCAGTACCCAAATCATGAAATGGTATTGTGATCAGAAGCCACTAAGTTCTTGCCTGTCCCTTCTACTACTGTTATCCCCACCAGGGTAACCATTGTCCTGCCTTCTAACATCACAGACTAATCTTGCCAATTAAAAACTATCATCTAAATGGAATCCCGCAGGATACTCTTTTTTTGTCTGGCTTCTTTTACTTCACATGGTTATAAAATTCATCCTTGCTATTACATTAAATGACAGTTCATTGATTCTTATAACAGCATAGTATCCCTTGTATTACTACACTACATTTTATTTGTTTGCTTTCAGTTGATGGATATTTGGGTTGTTTCCAGTTTCGGGCTATTACAATAGCCGGCAGCATTGTCTCTGTCCTTCATGTTATCAAAAACCCTGGCATCTCCTTTCCAGCCTCCTTAGATTTCAACTTTTGGACAAGATGAAGAAAGAGTTATTATATCTACTCTTTCATCAAGCAATTAAAAAATAAAACACAGGAAGCAAAGTCTTTTTAAAAGATACCAGGGGCCAGGTAAAGGCAGTGTCCAGAGATGTGGAAAATAAATAAGGCTCATCCTCCAACTACCCCACCTGCTCACTGATTTGAGACAATTTTCAGGCCATGGAACAAAAAAGGGGTGCCTGGGTGGAGATTCAGTAGACTTTCCTGAATTGAGTCCAGAAACATAAAAATACCCAGCACTCAACAAAGCAAAACTCAAAATGTCTAGCATATAATATAAAAATTACCAGCCACACAAAGAGCCCCCTTGGCTCTTTAAATACAGCTGTGAAGAATCATTAATTAGTCAAGAGACCTGTCATGGGATTAAAAATCAGCAGACAAGCCTAAATCACTGCTTTGCATCCCCTCTTCATTTCTGGAACCTAGAGATGATCCTTTCTTAGTTTGAGGCTTTCTGTGTGAAGAATCTTTACAGCATTTCCTTGTTGAGTTAGACTAGGGGAAATGGTTCTCACAGGTGCACCCCTTCAGGATAGAACAACTCTGTACAAGCCTCTGTAAATGCCGTGTGAAACTAACCATATCAAGGGCATATTTTGACAGTTTTTAATACTGGAGAAAAGGAATCATTTAACTTTTCCTAAGAGATGATTTATGGTCCAAGTGTGGTCCATGGACCAGCAGTGTTGGCATCACTAGGGATTTTGCTAGCAATTCAGAATCTCAAACCCCAACCCCCAAAACTACTGAAATGGAATCTGCACTTTAACAAACTCTCCAGATGATTCATAGGCACATGCAAGCTTGAGGAGCACTGTTTTAAGACTCATCTCCACTATGAACTCTTCTCTGACTTCACTGACTACACAAAGGCCTCTGGTGTATCCTTTGGTTAAAAAAAATAAATAAATAAAAAATAAGCCACAAGAGGCTTGAAGGAAGCAATGAGATCATTTGTGTTTACAGAAGAGAATAAAGGCGATGTTGGGAATATGAAAGGAAAGTGAAAGAGTATAGCTGTTCAAAAGGAAAGGGTTGGAGAACAATTAAAAGCAGTAGTAGATGAAAGTGAATGAAACGAAAAGTAGAAAAAGAGTTCAGAAACACAATGTTTGGCCAGTTGACAATGACAGCGTAAAGTAGGTAATGAAAGAATGAGTGAAAGTTACTGACTCCAGGACTCGGGTGTAGGAGCCACACACAAAATCTGGGCACAACCAAGAGATAGCCAACAGCAGTAAGTAATATTTGGAGCACATACATTACCTTTACAGCTATACTTAACACATCAAGTATCCATATCTCTTACCCCAAAGATGAGTATTTTCAACATTTAATAATAAATGCCCATTGGTACAGATCACAACACAATGGATTAGTTACAGAGATCCTAGGAATCAGCGCTTTTATAAGAATCCTGAGCTATTCTGGGGTCTCCCTGGTGGTACAGAGGTTAAGACCCAGCACTATAGAGCTATCCGAAGCCACTGCAGCACAAGTGCAATCCCCAGCCAAGCGGCTGACCCACATGGCACAGCAGACCTCTTCTGTGCTGCCCACTGCTCCCTTCAGCAATCTATTTCAGCCAATCTGCCTGTTCTGTTCTCCATTCTGTCTCTGGTGAATCCTCTCATCCTCTGACCTCTGGCCTATACCCCAGCTTTTATATGCATAAATAAATCAATCTTTTAAAAAATCCTGAATTATTCTCATGGAGGATAACACTGAATGATACCTGGAGACACAACATTAGACTAAAATTCTCCAGGGTCCAGCAAAACAATAATGAACACTCTCAATTTTTAAAAAAGCTAAAATGCAAATACACAAAGATAGAGTGAGTTCAGAAGATAAGGCTGAGCCAGAGATCAAAATACAGGTTTCATCTCGAGTTTAGGAACACATAAAAACGCTCCTAAATAAAAAACATGCCAGTAGCAGGTGGCCTGAAAGAATACAAATAACACCACAGAACCAGTAACATGTGACCCGCGAGGCAGGAAGACAGCCAGGCAGAAAATAATCACATAAGTTTCTTGGGCAAGGCTATTTCCCCTTCGAAAGATTCAAGAAGAACAGCACTGAATGCTGCTGAGATGGCAAAACAAGAGCTGCAACACCACGAGAATGTGCACATACTTTGGACCTCAGAGGTAGAGAGATAAAAAGAGGTTAGGAAGTAAAGGAATGTTACAACAGTGAAAAACACTAGTTTCTCCCACAGTCGGACAGTGGAAGGGCCAAAGAGTGACCAGAAAAAGGTTTTTCGCTTTAATTTTTGAAACTTACTTGCACATGCATGGCCACAGGAAAGAGTCAGAGGGTAAAGAGAGAAAATTAAAGAGAATTAATGGCCTAACAGAACCTACAGTGTGAGTGGAGGGTATAGGAAGCACGCTCCGGCTTTTGCAGCACTGGACTCTGGCTATCACCTGTGGTCTTGACAGTACTAATGCAGGAGGTGCTCAGGAGCGTGGGTTTGAGGTGCGCATGCCTGATGGTAGACACCTGGATTCCCTGGATGGGGATGGAACTCGCCATCACCTGGAGTATGGCGAGGATATACATGAATGGGCACACCTGAGCCGAGAGACAGCCTATATAAAGACAGCGTCACAGAGGACAGTGTGGTGCAGAGCATCGGAGAGACTTCAAGAGGAAACAGGAGGTGGAGATTCACAGAAGGGCCTGAGCTGCTGCCTCCCTGCTGGCTGGTTTCCCCTCACCTTTGGGGTTGATGCCCAGGGCTCCAAGATTCTCTTTTAAGCTGCATGAACCAACGATGAACCTACCTGCCCTGGTTGCAAAACAGAAAGGTAGGAGTGAAAGTAATCTGACCCAAAATGAGGCAGAATGGTGCAGTTTAAGAGAAGTCGTGCCAGGACTGGATAATGTGGGAACAAAGTCCCGCCAGACACCACTGTAGCCTGAGCTGAGATCCGAGTGCATGAATGGGTAGTAGATTTAATCCACATGACGGTGTGAGTGGCTCACTGCTGGACTTTGAAAGCTAAGAAGCTATAAATTATGAGATGGATTCAGGATAACAGGGCTGACTAATCTGAGGGAAGGCAAAGGGTAAGGTGATAAAGTGATGAATTGTGTATTCTGGGCTAGATAGAGAAGTGAAAACAAGAGGGAGGTGGAGGCCACAAGCCTGGATAATAGCCTGTGGCAGTTGTTCTCTATCCTGATTGCACAGGAACATCAATCACCTGGGGAGTTAAAAAAAAATTCTGATCAGGGCCCTTCCTGGTGGTGCAATGGCTTAAAGCTTCCCACGGCAAGTCAGCTGCACCTGCTTCAGTGCGAGTTCCATCCCCATCCAGGGAGGTGACCACATGGTGCAGCAGACCTCTCCTGACCCGCCTGCTGCTCCCCTCAGCAATGTACTTCGTTGATCTGCCTGTTCTGCTCCCCACTCTGACTCTGGTGAATTCTCTCACTGCCCCTGTACCTCTGGCCTGTACCCCAGTTCTGTCTGCATAAATAAATCTGGTTAAAAATTCTGATTAATTAAATCAGAATCTCTAGGGTTGAGACTGAGATAGCAGAGTGATTCTTTTTTTTTTTTTTAAACCTCCCCCTAAAGCACTCCCAGTGCTGCCGAGGTTGAGAACCACAGACTCAAGACAAGATTTCTGTAAGACTGGAGCCGAAATTCTTAGAAAGGTCAGCAGTCATGGGGCAGGCTGCAAACAGGAAACTTGCAAAAGAAAAGTACATGTGGTCTGAGTGGATCGGGAAGGATTGTAGAAGAGAATGAAGGCGATCCTCTCCACAGCAACCTAAATGTAGCCAATTATTCATACCAAGTGGCAAATTCCCACTCAGATACCCTATCCCTATGGACAACTCCTGTGCTTATTTTTAGGTTACCTCCAGCATGTTGGTTTAAGAGCCTGGGCTGGAGACGGACTGCCTGTGTCTCCAAACTGACTTCACAGTAAAGTAAACTTGCTCAAGGATAGACAACTAGATACCTCAAAGGACGTGGCTGACAGTACCTAGCTCATAAAATAGTTGTAAGAGGTAAGTGAGATGAAGGGTCAAACTAAAAGTAATTATTACTGACAATTTAAAAACACTGCTTAATTTCCTTCCATATGCAGAACTGCTGAATTATCATAGTGCTGATGAAATTTTAGAGTTGCCAAACATTGATGAGACTTACACACCAAAATAGAAGGATTAGAAATTGATTTAAAGGAAAGCGTACATCTATGCAGTATTAGACCATTATATTTTTAAAAAAGAAAACCAACCGGTTTGTATTTAAGGAGGACTGAAAGAAAAAAATAAAAAGGGAAAAGAGGTATCATCAAAAAAGCCACAAATCATGACTAAGAAGTACAAACATGCTACATAAAACACATTAATTCAAAGTTTAAATTATAGCCACTATTTAGGCTTAAATTATATTCCAAGCTAAAATCACATTTCAGCGTGTACACACCGTGGGCTCCCCAGCTACACAAAAAGAAATCCTGTTATCTCTAACATGGATGGGCCTGCGAGGGGGTGGGGTTATGCTAAGTGAGACAGAGAAAGACATATACTGGATTTCACTCGTATGTGGAATATAGAGCAACAAAAAGGGACAAAACTTAATCAGAACAAATGCTAGAAATAGGATGATAAAACTGAGGCCACATGAGAAGGGGGAGGGGTGGAGGGGGAAAGGGCCTAATGGACTAGGGTGGAGGGTTCTTTGTGCCCTGGTGGTCGGTGTGATGTGATTACACATCTGAATGTGTGAACACCATACACAATGTTGTGAACCAGTTAATGACAGTACAATTTAAAAAATAAATTATACACAATACCTAGAAGTCAATTAAGTTTTACAGGTATCATTCATGCAAGTGTAAGACCAAGGAACATTTCACTATCAAAGTCATTGATTGTCCTCTGACCAAGTCATTTACTGTATTGCTGAGCTCGCCTTTTAAATGATAAAGATAGGTTCTCATTTGGGCAAAGGTATGGCATGGTCCTTAACCCTCTATCCTCAGAAACTTACTCAAAATGCAGGGTTACACAATTCAAGAAGCCCCCTTCCCTCGCTCTGCTAGAGAGAAGTTGTTATCCTGAGAGTTGAGAGGGAAAGGCCAGATGATTTCCCTAGGGCACAGAGCTTACTCAAAGTAACTACTGTTTACTGTGTATCCAAGCAATCCCACCTTGTCTGAAGATGGCTTGAGGGATTCCAGAAGACTATTCTGTTCTGTTAAACATTAAGTCACCCCACTTAGATCAGCCCCAAAGCACAGGTTACAAAGTCAGCCCTCCTACTCTTCCCCCCCACCAAAGGGAAGTTCCCTCCCCACAACCCTTAATTTCAGTTCTAGGACGTGACAGCAAGTCCCTGACATCCCCACCAACAGAGCCACTATTGGATCTGAATCAGCCTTGGTTCTCCCCTCTTTATACGTCACTTGATTTTCAGACACTTGACGTTATTGCTTTCAGGAACACACCGGGCTTAGAACAAACTCCTAGATGGTTAATCAATGGTCTTGCAGTTTCCTTTTTAAAGAATAAAATGATTCTGAAACTTAAGTGATCCATTTTGGGGAGCCACAAAGCACAGTAAAAATGTCAGTATAATTTTCCTGAGGCATTATTTCTAACTTTAAACTTTATTTAACTTAAATTGTATTCATTTATTTATGCATACAGAACTGGGGTACAGGCCAGAGAAGCAGGGGTGGTGAGAGCATTCAGCAGAGACAAGAGTGGGGAGCAGAACAGGTAGATCGACGGACCCTCTAACTTCAATTTTAAATAGGAGCTAGAGTCACTGCATCCATGAAGGGAGGCCTGGCCCCCCCAGTAAGGGGACAGAGACTGGGATATAGGTACCCCCTGGGATGCCTCCCCACAGTAACTTAAGCCTAAAAGACTGAGAGGGATGAATCACAGGCCTTCGGGGAAGGCTATGAAGAACCCCAAGCAATGGGAAAAAACATTCAGAAGTTCTGCAGACAAGACAGCACTTCCAGCTTGATGTACTCTAGCCGCCTCGTTCCCTCACTGTTCAGGGGATTTCAACTTCTAAGCAGGTGGGATGGTTTATTTTATCCTGTTGAGTTTTATTTCTTCACATCTCAAGTCTCTAAACTTGTTTCAGATCATTTCAGCTTATTGCTTTATCCTTCCAATCTTTTAGTTCCTGTCCCCCCCTCCCCGTGGACTAAATGATTTGAACCATCTCCAGAAAGCTTAGTTTAGTTGAGTTTTGCATTCTATTTTAGTTTTCAGCAGGAAACTGGTATGAAGGGAAACCCCTGGGAGGGTACAGGTTTGTTGAGCTCTTCCCGGTCCGTCCATCCGTGGGCTGGCAGCAACCCCAGCACAGCTTCCAGCGCTCAGACACCAGATCACACTCCAGGCTTCGAAGGGCAGATATGGATTCCTGGAGGGCAAAGTTCACCCAGCCTGCGTTGTGCTAATTTTATAGTTCTGCATTGTGGTTCAGCAGAACCAATTTATTTACCTGTTGTTCCATACCACCAAGCTTGTAAATATTGCATGTAAAATTAGGTTGATGGCTCTATCGGCAGCCTCCTCTTTTGAGAGTGCTCATGCGCAGTTTCCATTGATTCCAGGCTTCTCAGGGTGGCCGTTTTGGTTATGCTGCTTTCAAGGAGGTGGTTACAGGTGTGTTTATGATGAGTGTGTGTCCGGACCCCTGTCACTTCCATAGAGCATGTATGTTTTCAGAATAGTATTGCACAAAAATGAGATTCCTCGGCAACACAGACTGCCCCTTCCCATACAACCTTGCAGATGGACATAAGAGCCTCGCCCGTCCTCCCCCAGCCCAGAATACAATAGTCAATAGCTAGTTAGAGAAAACACTACTTCCACTGGGAAACAGAAGTACATAATGTAGAATAGATTCTATCACCACAGAAAGCAATTTAGGAGATCTTTATTAATTTCACCCCAGTCTCCAAACACAACTTAGTAAACTGTGGTGACAATAGTTAACCCTAGTGTGTGGGGAATGGGTACAGCATGATGTGGTGTTTTGCTAATAGCAATTAAGAAAGGCACCCAGCAGATGTCACATCTCACAGCAGATAGACAAGAGATTCTTCAAAGGTACCATGAACTCAAAATCCACTCTTTCCACTTCAAGAGGAAACTAATTTGACTGTTTCCATTCTCTCCTACACAATTCCTTGCCCTATTAAAGATGAAGGTAATGCTTATTTTGTCTATAAAATAAAATTCTGTGAATGAACGAAATCTAGAGGATACTCATTTTGATTTGTAAGTCAACTAACTTGTGATCTCCCTGGGCTCTGCATTCCCCAAAGGACAGATGGAAATGTAAAGACAGGCAGGGTCCATGGTCCATCCTCCATCCGCCTGTGGGGATGGACTTCAGATCTAACAAAGAATCTGCAAGTAAACATGTTACTGATACTATTGTTTAGATTTGAACTTGCAATCTTTAGCTAGAAACAGTGAGATGGATTCTGGTTGGCTAATTAGGAAACAAACTAAAACAATAAAATATCAAACAAAAGGCCCCAAAAGACTGTGGTTGATCTGATTTATCTGATTAAAGTGCATAGCCACCAAAAGAAAGCTTCCCAAATTCTGCCCATCTAACTTAAATCACAATGGCTAAATGACACTGAAATAATGAATGAGCAAAAATCCATCATTACTTTTGGAAAAAATCAAAGCTCACTCATTCAGCGGGCAATAATTGAATGTCTAGGAGACACTGGAGATACATCAGTAAAACTTCTACCCTCAGAAGTTTACAATCTAATTAGGAAATGGGACAACACACATTCACACTTTAGATGGATAAATTCAAGGTACTATAGAAGGACATTAAAAGGGGTTCCCTACCCCAGAAGGAATAATGTCTCAAATGAATGAGTAGGTGTTAGTTCAATAACAAGGAGGGAGAACGGTGGGGGGGGAGGATGGAAGTAAAGGGAATTCTAAAGAATACACTCAACATTCAAAATGGCAGAATTTTAATGTTATTGAAAAAACTGATAAGAGGATGAGTTAGCTTCCAAAGAACTATGCAAATCTAGTCATAGAGTTTGCTTTTTTTTTTTTAATTTTAACCTGATGGCAATTGGAGTAAACAATGTTAGCCTTTGAAGCAATTGAACTAAGTAAGATAAGTGCTCCAGAAGGTTAAAACTACAAAAGAAGTAAAAGGGGCAAGGCTGAAGGGAGAAACAGCAGTGAGTGGAGAGAATTTCAATAATCTAAGGCAGAGATAAGGTGTGCTCAGTTGTAGAAGTAAGTCAATAGAACCATGACTCAGTATCAAAATGGAACTATGTTTTCATTTTGCTTCAAAGTGATCGCACTATCACGCAATCCTGTGTCTTCCAGGCTCTGGTTAAAGGGGCTCAACTGTCTCCTCCTTTCACCCAAAAGTGGTCCTGGCAGCAATTATCCTGATTGATCAACATTTGACAGAAGTCCAAGTGTGTCCTCTGGACTAAACCTAGGAAAGAACCACTCATTTTACATTCCACTCAGAATACCAATGTATGAATGAGGTAAAAGTGAAAATCATGTCATCTAAAAGCAGTAATAGAAATATGAAATTGACATTAAAATTACAATTTGTTAGGTAGGTTAGCACCTTTATCCTGATACAGCGAGTATGTAAATTTCATTCAAAAGCTGTGCAGCAGGTACAGAATGTTGGTAAGACCAGAATTGACTTGGAAAAAAAAATCTCCAGGAAAAAGACCTCTGCTTTATTAGAGAGTGACACATCCATGAGGGCCTGGTACCTCCAGTTAACTCATAGGGGAAAATAAGGCTTAAACACCAAACTTTAAGACTTTATGTCAAGAGGAGGTAAAGCAATGCTCTGAAGTTGGGGAAAAGGAGAGAAAGACTGAAGATGGAGGGGGCGAGGAAAGGTGTCCTGGGTAGATATCCTTATCCAACAGTCCAGCTCAGACGTGCACAAAGGGGTGAGAACAGGTGCCAGGCTCTGTATGATTTCACTGTGGCTATCAAGCTCTACTAGTTCTCAGAAAGGAATAAAAACAAGCATAAAGATCTTTTAACCGAATCTGCCTAGGGATTCTATAATCTCTAGCTATTACATTTTTAGGGAGTACAAAATTGGGCTCTGATGTGAACATTACAGAGAGAAATCCTACAAATGTCTCCATCTAAAATACATTATGAAATGACCAATCATCAGTTCAATATTAAAGTTGGAAAAGAACAAAGGAGGAAGTAAAGGTACCACTCAGTAGTTTAAACTTTTGAGAACAATCATTTTCTAGTTGACCAGTAAACTCAATTTTTAAATTTGCAGGCTCATAGGAATTGAAAGGCATTTATGAAATGTTGGGTGCAGAGTAGGAATTGTTTCATTTCATTGATCAAAGTCAGCTCCATTTTAAACACAGGCCAGTACTTAAGTTCTTTATCGAAGATGACAAATATATTGAATATAAATTAACTGGATTCTACTACTAAATAACCAACTTGGTTTTTTTGGACATGTTTTATAGCTATTTTGTGCCATTTTACTATAATTGTTTGCATTACATACATATTTTTAACAACCAGAGGCTCAGATTATGCTGATAGATAGAGAGCTTTAAGTTTTTGGAAGCAGGCTGTTTGGTGCCACCAGTTACAAGCACAACGCTTTAAAAGAAGGAAAGCATCGGTATCTGTTTATTTATTCTTCGGTTTATTTCAAAAAGAATTTGAGAAAACACAGAATATGTGTTCACAAAACACATTCTTCAATGAGATACAGAATGCTTTGCATAGATTTTAACCAAAATATTGTTACAAATATTCTCTAGCCTTGCTTTTCAAAATATTCAGAGTCAAATCTACAATTTTACTAAAACTAGAGAGGGGAGAGAACACTTAATTCTCTGAAAACAATCCATACTAACTGGGAAACATCTTTATACTTCAATAGGAAAAGAAATCAAATGTAAATAATTCTGAGGTGGTACCAAAGAACTTATTCACCCCAAAGGTAAGATTTAATGTAGATATACATTAAGCTATTACTTATTTACTTTATGTTCAGAAAAGCATTCCAGGATTCCTTTAAGTCATTCTAGTCTGCCATAAATTGCATTTTCTTTATTGTATTTTCACATAACCTTCAGGATCCTGCTACTGTCAACTGAAAAAATTAATGTTAAGGCACTAAAAAATAAATCAATGCCTCTCTTCAGTACTAAACTAAGCTGTTTACAGTATTCTCCCAAACGGAAGGTGTTTTTTAAATATCTTGCTATTTATCACTAAGTATAAGACAATTTGAAACAATTCTACTAGAATTTCCTCCATTCTAAGTGTGTGAATACTCTCTGAGATGGTTATTCTTGCTAATTTTACTTTAAAAAACATGACTTCTCATTATGTACATATTATAGAAGGGGCTACATCATGATTCTAGGTAGGAAGAAGTCAGTTTTCTCCAACTTGAGCTGTGTATTTAATAACAATTCGAATTTTAAAAACAGTACTTAGTCTGAAAAGAAAATATTCTAAAGTTCATCTTTAGGCAAAAACATACAAAAGTCAAGAAAGATTGCCCCCCAAAAGGGAGGTGGGCACCCTCACCAGTAATATAGCTAATAAAACTTCATTGTAGGACTATGGTGAGGATTATGGGTGCTTTGGTGGAAGTTGCACCATGGGAGGGTTGCTTATCTACTTCCCAAATACAAAACACTGTAAACCAAGATTACCTCAATCTAAACACATTTTCTGTATACTTTAAATCATGTCTAGCCTACTTATATTGCCTAATACAGTGTAAATGCTATATCGTTATTAATAGCAAATATTGCTGTTCTACTATACTGTTGAAAAACAATGACAAGAAAAATGGGCCTGCATGTTCAGAACAGACAAAACCATCATAGGTTTGTATTCTCCATTGACAGAATATGTGAAGTAGAACCCATGGATATGGAGAGCCAACTGTACTTAAAAAGAGTAATTACTGGTACAAGACCTAATAGTTCAATGAAATAGCATTGGGAGTCTGGAAACATAACCACATTCACAAAAAATCTAGTCTATATTAAGGTAGTATTTCAAAACTCTGAAATATATGTAATACCTAAATATCTATAATACTTAAATGGAATAGTCAAAAAAAATGCAATAAATGGTTTTGAGATGAGAGGCTAAGTCTTTAAGTGACTTAAAATTAATGCTCTAGCTCCCATAACAAAGCAAATACTGATAGCAATAAAAATGTAAAAATAAACTTGAAAAAATCAAAATACTAAAGCAAAACAGATACTGACAATACAATAATTCAAAAGGGAATAGAAGATAAAAAAAAACCTAAATAAAACTCATAGGTACACACCCTCTTCCATGTATACCATGTATAAAGTTGAAAGAAAAGAAATTGTAAAAGCTGCAACATATCACAGAACACCACCTTTATATCAGAAAGATCAATGCAACCACAGACTGTAGAACAGGAATAAGTATTTTGATTATGTAGTTTACAACTACATGTAACTAGTACATAAATATATGAGCGATCTTACAATGAAACTTGAGCGATCTTACAATGAAACTAGTAGTTATAATGAAACAGTAATTAAAAATTGACACTCAGTAAAAGGGGAAATGGAGAGGATCATGAAATGTTACTTACTAGCCTGGACAAGTAGCTAGATACAACCTTACCTTAGAGCAATCTGTATCAAAGTTTAGAATGTGTACCCCCTTCCTCTCACCACCCCTTTTTCTGGCCCAGTAATTCCTCTTTCACTTACACTTAAGGAGGTTATCTCTCACAGATGTATCATAATAGTTCAATGAAGCATCACTGGGAATGATCCTGGACACAGGGTAATCTTGACAAATTGGAAACAACCTAAATATCCATCAATAACAACAGGGCCGCCCGCCTTGGTGGCTTAGGGGTTATCACTGCTATCAGTGCTAGAGTTTCATCCCCAGCAGGAAGCTAACCCACCCAAGGCACAGCAGACCTCTCCTGTCTGAACCATTGCTCCCCTTAGCAGGGTATTTCAGTAAATCTGCCTGTTCTCTGGTAAATCTTCTTGCCCCCTTCTGGCCAATATCTCTGTTTTCTATGTATAAATAAATGAACAGATTTTTTTTTCTTAAATAACACCATATATATATTAGTATCTCTTAAATGAAAATGTATGTGTCTAACAGACATGTTGCAGAAATCATACACACACCATTGACATGAAAAATAATGGCCCCGTTATGATGGAGGCTCCATATGAGCAGGGGCCCTACTGTCTTGTTCTTCCATTTTATTTCCAGCACCTAGAACAGTGCCTTGTACAAAAGAGCATCCCAGAAAGCATGTACTAAATAGATGAATTTTAAAAGATGGTTACAGAATAGTCTATCTCTCATTCCTTTGCTCCCTCCTGTCTTCCTCTTCCCTCCCTCTGTTCCTCCTCTCTACAAAAGGCTGGCAAGATAATAGTTTTGGTGTGTTGTAACCTTTATTCCTCACTATCATCTGAATTTCTTATATAGTATGCACTTAAATTTTTATGATTGGAAAAAGTTGTCTTCTAAGAACTCATTTTAAAATTAAATGAGTGTTCCGGAACTAAAGATCACGAACTCCACAAAGAAACACTAGTGTGTCTTTATACAAAATGTAGCATCTTTCCACAATACCAAGTAATGGCCATATTATGCTAGAAAAAAGGTGGGGGCAGTGTTTCCAAAAAGAAAATCCCTTTTTTCCTCCAGTATAAAGAACAAAACATAACAAATTTTTTGAAAGTCCTAGCTCCCCATCTGTTTTGCTCCCCAATGACTTTGGTGACTCCTTACACCCACCCACCCCACTTCTAGCCCGTCTGGTGTGCATAAGTAAAAAAAAAAGGGGGGGAAACCTCCTGTTGGCCCAAGGGGTAAAAGCGCAAAACTGCAAGCAAGCCACAGCCACTTCACTGAGAGTTCGATGCCCAGCCTTAGAGGTGACCTACATGGCGCAGCAGACCTCTCCTGACTCGCGGGAGCAAATTAGCAGTGTGCTTGTCGATTTGCCTGTTCTGCTCCCCACCCTGTCTCTGGTGAAGCCTCTCATCACCCCTGGAACTCTGGCCTCCCCCAGTTCTGTATGCATAAATAAATAAACATTTTCCTAAAAATATACAAAGACGCCAAGGTTTGTAAAAATAAAACAAAGAAAGAAAGAGAGCGTCCTCTCTCCTCTGCTAATACAAACCCTACTAGACTATGGCTAAGACTGTCATGTACAGTCATCTTTATTTCTTTCCTGCTTCTTTCTGTCAGTAACTTGCTATATGCAATTCCTTAATTTCTTTAGGATGCTGATGTCATGTTAAAAACACTAAACCCTGAAATACCAAAAAAAGCTACACACTCCTTGTATAATACCCCCCCTCACCTTGTTTTATTTTATTCATAGATCTTACCACTATCTGAAATAACCTTATTTGAAATTTTATTATCTGTCTCTCCCTTCCAGAATATAAGTTGTATGTGGGCAAGAATCTGTCCTGCTCCCTACTTTGTCCCCAGTGAACTGACCAGTAGGCCTCAACAAGTATCTGTTAAATACACAGTGAAAGATGTATGTGGGGAGGGGACAGGGTACAAATCCCAACAAGGCAACAAATAAGGAATCGGGGAGAGAGACCACGCTGAAATGTACAAACTGACACGAGTCAAGGCAGTAACGCCAGCTCCGAGGTTTGGTGGACATGTTTCTAGGTGGCCAGGTATCTAAGAACACAGATCTCTTCCAGGAGGAAGAAAACCTAACCTCATCGAGGTCTCCAGGTATCTGTGCGTAGCTACCAGAAAGGTGGAAACGATCATCTTCACTGTAGAAATAGTCCAGGTAGAGAGAAAAACAATACAGCACATATCTTGGCCCAGATGGAAGGGGAGGGGGGAAAAAAATCACACAAATCCCCAGCAGTCGAACCAAAAAAGCAAACCTTGCGCCCGGCACGTAGGAGCAGTCTGCTCTCCCGCGGGCAGCCTCTCCCTCGCCACTTGGCCCTCTCAAGGACCCCCGCATCAGCTAGTCCAAGGGGGCAAAGAATGAGGGAAACATCTAAGATGTAAGCTTTCTCCACCCCCACCTGAGCTCAGTCTCCACGGAAGAGCGATCCCTCCCACCTCCGCTGGTCCCCGAGGCCCC
>NW_004567107.1:16244588-16265799 GCF_000260355.1 Condylura cristata
GGGAGGAGGCGCCCCCCGAGGCCAGCACTGCGGCCTCGGCCGGCCGCGTCAGCCGTGGTCGAGACCTTGGTGGCGGGTGGGCGGGACCCTGTGTCCGGCTCGGAGGTTGCTTTTCCTTTATCAGTTCCAGGGCGCCCCAGGAAAAGGGGTTCCCGGCAACTGCCCAAGTTCGTTGTCACAACCCAACTTCCAACGCTGGGTGTTCACAGTTTCTCGCCCAGCAGGGCTTAGGCCCGCCTCCAGCCACGTTTCGAGGCGCCCAGGGGGCTCCGCGCTGGACCCCCTCTCTGCGCAGCGCTCTCGGGTCCCCGCACACGGAGGGGAACATCATCTCCTTGTGCCGCAGATCTCTAAGCGCTTCAGAGATGGCATGTAATAGAAGAGAAATCCCCAAACTCAGAATATAAAGACTCGGTTAATATTGAGGCCCCATAGGCCAATATGGCTATTGAGTGTGGAAATTTGACAAGTACAAATTGAGATGTACCGCGAGGATGAATCGTTCGCCAGATGTCGAAGGACTCATTAATAAATTTGATATTGTTGCATGTTGAAAGGACAATATTTGATTGGGTTAAATTAAATCAGTTCCGCCGGTTTTTCTGTTTTACCCTTTTTATCTGGCTAACAACTAGGAAATTTAAATTACATGTGTGGATAGCCCTGCTCTAAAGTGGAAAGCAGTGGTACTTTGGCCAGTAAGGTAACTTGTTATTTATCTTAACTTTAAATAAGTCCAGTGAGGTGTTTTACTCGTATTAAATGTTTGTTTCTTTAGCTGAGATGATTTTATATTGTTTCTCAATTGTTTTGTGATTAGACCATGTTTATTATTTCAAATGATTTCCTTTTAAATAATCCGTGACCTCCCTAGAGAGATTTCAGAATAGAATTAAATTTTGACTTGTTTATTTTACGATTGCTACCCACTAAAGCAGTAATGTTGAATGAATGAGCTTTCTCAAACTGCAGTCAGAAAAGGTTGATGTTCATACTGAAAACTAACCCTTGAGTAGCAGTACCTTTGTTTTACGGGTCTAAAGTAAGTGAGGAAAAAACAAAACAGTGCTTAAATACCAAATTACAAAATGTTACTGGTTGATAGAACTGAATTTTGAAAACATCACCATTGTGGCTAATCATTTCTAAAACACAATTACAAAAATACTTTAATACTCACTGTGCCTCATCAATTAATTGGTAGATGTTATTATCTTAATCTAAACAACATAATGGTGCATCTGGCAATTAATGTCCTCTTAGATCGGATGATCTGTATCAATTGATCAATATAAACATTTAGTTATATTCTGCATTTCTCCAAAATGTTTTTTTTGGAATTACACATTAAAGGATTGTATACATCACGGTCAACAACATGGAAAATGAGACCAGAGAAAGTTGACAAAAGCAGATATTTTAAAGCGTTAGGAAATTTGCTGTAATTGAGTATCATGTAGACCTCTTAAAGATCAGTAATGTGTCCACTTGTGCCTTGTTAAATTTTGTTTGTCCAAACCTGGTTTATGTTTGTAAAGCATCAGTTTCACACCACACAAGTCTAACGTTCTGTAAATATTGTGAAGTGTAAATTTCTTACACTTAGTACAGTGGCATTGGAGCCTAACAGACTGACCACTGATCTCTTAGTAATTAACACTTATTTTTACTTGTCTAAAAGGCCCTCATTTCTTTTAGAGAACCAATTCCACCAACTTCTGACTTTTTCCAGTGGCATTCTGGTAATATTAGTATGTAATAGAATTCATATTTTTTTTAAGGTGTAATGGTTTCAGAGGCAAAACTCCAAATTTACTGACTAGATATTTTAGTTTATAAAATCGTAACACGAAAAGAATTCAAAATGTCTGGTTTAAACCAAATATTTGGAACACATTTTTGGCTCAAACCAAACCCAAACCAAAATAATTATAGCTGATTCCAAACTGAAACAGAGATGAAATAGTATTGGTTCCAGTTTCATATTCCAGAAAAGACACAGGTACATCAGTAACTTCAGGGAAGCAAAAACAATTGAACTCTGGCAAGTTGATAGTCTTCATGATACAGTGCCCAAAATACCAATAATTAAAAGTTTGTGTTACATTTTCAATAACTAGGACTCTTAGCTTGGGTTATATCTAAGAAAAACATAAACTTCGTTAAGCAGTATAGAGAAATCAAGTTTAAAATATGACAGTTATATACAGAAAAAAAGATGGTAAGAAATTACACCAACTCTGAGGAATCAAATGATTGTTTCTAATGTGCCTTTTTTATTGTTGACTTTGACTAATGAACATTATTGTTTTCATGGTTAAAAACATGACCATTTTTCTACTTAGGTAAAAGTCACTGAAAATTACACTTTTTCATAATTTTTTTTAAAGATTTATTTATTTATTCGTACAGAGCTGGGGTACAGGCCAGAGATGCGGAGGGTGAGAGGATTCACCAGAGACAGAGCGGGGAGCAGAACAGGCAGATCCACGAAGTACACTGCTGAGGCGAGCAGCGGGCGGGTCAGGAGAGGTCTGCCACGCCATGTGGTCACCTCCGCCTCCAGGGCAGGCGGGAATCGAACTCATGTGGAAGTGGCTTTAGTTTCTTAGTGCTGTGCTTTAACCGCTGCGCCACCAGGGAGGGCCTCATAATTTCTTTTTAAATTTTAAGTGGTTCTGTCACTTAAGAGGACAATTTGACAGTTACTTACAAAACCAAACATTCTTTCCATATGATCCAGCAATCATACTCCTTGACATTTACCCACATGAGTAAAAAACTTGTGTCCACATAAAATCCTGCATAGGGATGTTTATAGCAGCTTTCCTTTACAATTACCCAGACTTGGAAGTAACCAAAATGTTATTCAATAGATGAATGGATAAACTGTGGTATGTTCAGACAATCAATGTTATTCAGCACTAAGAAAATGAGCTATCAAGCAATGAAAAACATGGAGGATACTTAAATATATATTACTAAATGGAAGAACTGATCCAGAAAGGCCACATTCCGAGTGGTCCAATTATATGATACTCTGTAAAAGGCATAGTCAAGGAGATAGTAAAATGATCAGTGGTTTCCAAGAAGAAGAGCAATGGTGGTGGTGGGGGTGGGGTGGGGGAGTTAAATAGACACATCACAGAGGATTTTTAGGGCAGCAAAGCTATTATGTTCTATAATGGTGGCTTTAATTTAGAATTAAAGCCTAGGACCTCCATGGTGGCACAAGGGCTTTAGCCTCAGCACTATGAAGCTATAGTGCTTCATTCCAGCTGCTGCAGCACAAGTTTGATTCCTGACCAGGGAGCTGACCAACGTGGCACAGCATAACTCTCCTGTCTTGCCTGCTGCTCCCGGTGCAACAGATTAAAGTGCAGCAGCAGCCACTTCAGTGTGAGTTCAATCCCCAGCCTGGGAAGTGACCCCCCCACGGCACAGCAGACCACTCTTAATCTTGCCTGTGCTCCCCTCACCAGTTATTTTGTCAATCTGCTTGTTCTGCTCCCCACTCTGTCTCTGATGAATACTCTCACAGTCCCTGGACCTCTGGCCTGTACCCCAGTTCTATATGCATAAATAAATAAAATTTTTTTAAAAATCAAAATTAAAGCCTAACAAAAAAATAATTGGAAATGTAATATGTCTGAATAAGTGCCTGTAGGCACTCAAATGTTTAATGAAAAAGTAAAAATAATAAACCAATCTACAATGACAGAACTCATTGGGGAAATTGTTCAACTTTCTCCTTTGTTTGCAAATAGTGTAAAGATATTTTTTCTTTGTGGAATAAGATAACATGTTAATTATTATACCCCTCTTCATGTTCCAGAATTAGAATACAGAGTACAGTGAGAATAAATACATATTACTTCACCTAATCACAGCCTGCAGACCTGTTCCAAGTTCATAGTCTACTTGACAGCATGAACAGTATAATTTTTATGTCATACTGAGATATCTTTTCGACATATGTCATTATTATAAAGAAATTTTCATGGAAATATTTAAAAATCATAACTTAATCCCCTGTAGTTAAAGTGCTTTTTTTTTTAAGATTTTATTTATTTATGCATACAGAACTGGGTTCACAGTCCAGAAGAGCAGGAGTTGTGAGAGAATTCACCAGAGAGTGTTGTGGTTTTTTTTTTAAGATTTTATTTATTTCATCATACAGAATTGGGTTTACAGAGGGGCAGGAGTCATGAGAGAATTCACCAGAGACAGTTTAGGGAGCAGAACAGGCAGCTAGATGAGGTACACTGCTGAGGGGAGAGGTGGGTGAGACAGGAGAGGTCTGCTGCACCATGTGGGTCACCTCCCTGGTGGGGATGAAACTCACAGGAAGAGGTACACAGCCAGCTCACAGTGCTGTGACACCAGGGGAGGGCCCCCAAAGTGTTGTTTTTAAAAGAGGTTATACTATAAATTTTTAGCCATATAAAACCTTTTTAAATGAAAAGGTAATATTCCAGAAATTGGGTAAATTTGAAGTTTCAGAAACAAAGGTAGACTCAACCGATCTGAAACTTGTGGTGCTATTGCCAAAAATAAAGCAATGTAATTTTCTTTTTACCCTAAGCATGCTGGAAATTACTGGAAAAAAATACCTTATCTATTTATTATCGGGTGCTGAGTGGTAACTTTGTAAAAGCCCTCAGACCTTGAGTTACTTTATTACTACGAGTAAGTGTGCTCTTATTGAAGAATACTCTTCAAATGATACAAAGGTTATGGGGTAAATAGTCAGTTCAGGGCCTGATCTTGATAAACCACTGGCCTGTTTAAATGTGTGGGTGTGGTCCAGGGGAGTGCCTGAGTTCACTTGAGTTCATTTCATTCTCAAGCTATTTTGCTAACTCTTACCTGAACAACTAATTAAAATGTTTTCTCTTATATATTTTTTGATTTAAATTTCCTATTTGATCTTGCTGTAATTCATAGTGTGCTAGATTAAAACATTAATGTTCATTCTTAAAGGAAGCTAAATTTTTAAAAAATTCTAAATATGTACCATGTAAATATCAACTGTTTCCTTTAGAAAATGTTTTCTGAAATTGCTCCTGTTTTAAAAGATTTATTTTTATTTTTAAAGATTTATTTATTTATACATACAGAACTGGGGTACAGGCCAGAAGTGCAGGGGTGGTGAAAGGATTCACCAGGAACAGAGTGGAGAGCGGAACAGGCAGATGGACGAAGTACACTGCTGAGGGGAGCAGCGGGCGGGTCAGGAGAGGTCTGCCACGCCATGTGGTCACCTCCGGGGCTGCGCCACTGCGGAGGCCCTTTTTTTATTTATACATTCAAGATCTGGGTGTAGGCCAGAGGTGCAGGGGGTGAGAGGATTTACCAGAGACAGAGTGGGGAGCAGAACACGCAGATTGACTGAAATTCATTGCTAAGAGGAGCAGTGGGTGGGACAGGAGATGTCTGCTGGGCCATGTGGGTCAATCCTCCCTGGCTGGGGATTGAACTTGTGCTGCAGTGGCTGCAGATAGTGTCATAGTGCTGAGATTTAGCTCTTTGTTCCACTAGGGAGGTCCTGAAATTGCTTTCTATGCAGATAAAGTCATGACTCAATTAAATTTATTTATTAAAGATTATTGTGTTAAATGTTAAAAGCTTTACTTAAGGTGTGTATGTTTGTGTATGTCTGTGTGTATGTGAGAGAGAAAGAGAATTTTATGAACTCAAGAACATGTGTCAGGCATATTTGTAAGATAAATATTTTGAATTTCACAAAAGTCATGAAATGTAATATTGGTAAACAAAAAAATGAGGTTAACTACTCAGATGACATAACTAATGAGTAAGAGTTTGAACCCATGTCTGTCAGACAGCAAAGTCAACACTATTTATATAAGCAAGTACAGTAGTAAGTTCATTTGAACAATAGATAAATGATTGATCCTCAAAGCTTAGATTGCAAAGTATACTTTGGCTTAGCGTTGTTTAGCTTGGTGAAACAATATTCTGTGTAAGTGAATCTTACCATGTGAGGCTTCGGCAGAATTTTAAGATAGGTCATAAATCTTTCTGCTGAGATGGCATGGACAATGTAAAGTTCTTACTCTTCTTCTGCCAAATAGTTTTCTTCAGTTAAGAGGAATTTCTTAGCTATATTATTTCAAAACAATTCATCTAAGATAGTGAACAAATAGGAGAATTTAAAAAATCTTTTTCATAAGTGCTTTCTTCTCATAAAGTAATTTAGGAAAATGCCAATAAAATGTTTCTTACTGGATTATTGTATTGTCTTATTAACACTAAGTACAATGTAAGTTTAACCTTTAATAAAAGACAAAGTCTGCTGAGATAAATTGTGTCTCCTGAGTTTGGAATCTTTCCAAAAATACCTTCTATCTTAATAATGCTTTGTTTTAGGAAACTGTGTACACTGGGAGAGAAACTGGCTGGACTTGAACCCCTATTCTACCATCTCCTACATGACTAAGCTTATTTAACCTCTCTTCCCTTAATTTCCTTGGCTATAAACTGGTTTGTTGTGAGGACTAAAGTTCATAGCTACACAGTACTTAGAACTTTGCAGTCATGTATAAATTCTTGAAAACTTTATTATTCCTTTGGCGAGACTATTAACTAATTTCATTTAGATCATTAACTTTGTTCTTTGCATTTCTTCCTTTATTGTTTCTACCTATAAAAATAAAATTAGATACTCTCCTGATAATTTTTAGCAAGTCAGTCACTCTGACATAAACATATAACACTCCACAACTTTTGCTTGAGTATCCATAGATCTCTTCTTGCTAGCACAACTGGTTTAACCTATGAGAAATAAATGCAAAAGATGACAACTGCATAGAACAGAAGAACTACAATTAAGTAGAAAAGAGCAAACAAAGATGTTTTATTCCACGAGAAAAATGATTTTCAAAACTTGAAATAAAATATTACACAAAAGAATAAAATTAGAAAGATATTTAGCTACACATGGGGCTTTCTAACCTGTAAGAAACAGTGGTAGTAAAGTGCTGGTGTTACTTTTGGTAATAAATGCTTCTAAAATATCCAGAAAAAAAAAAAAAAGCATCAGGATGCAGATTAATATAAACCAAGGTTTTCAGTCTATTTATATAACAATATATATTTTAAGCTCAGAATTAGTTTTTTTAATGACAAAACTATCATGAATGAATAATAAATTAACAAAGAATCTGTGAAGATGAACCCTTCACTCAGTCTAGTAATATTGTGGTTCAAAATCCATACCATGGGTTTTAAGTTTTTATTTTGTTAGAGGCAAAAGAAAAAAAATTGAAGTACTACTGATGGAAACTTAAAAGTAGAAAAGTTTTAAATGGAAGGTCTCACAAGATCAAATACCAGAGATGGGGGGAGGGACCATTAGTAAATCTTAACTAAAACAGCTTCAGGAATCTAAGGTGGGGTCAGAAAGGATTATCAACTTTAGAAGACCAACCCGGGGCCTTCCCTGGTGGCACAACAGGTTAAAGCATAACACCATGAAGCTCACAGCAGCTGCTTTTCCTATGTTAGGTGCCCTGCCCAGGAGCTGATCCACATGGTGTGGCAGACGTCTCCTGACCCACTTGCTGCTCCCCTCAGCCCTGCACTTCGTTGATCTGCCTGGTCTGCTCCTCACTCTGCCTCTGGTGAATCCTTTCACCACTCCAGTACCTCTGGCCCATACCCCAGCTCTGTATGCATAAATAAATGCATCTTTAAAAAAAAGACCAACCCAACTGACCTGAAGGCAATAATTTCCATCCAAGAACACTAGATACCATCCAAGAACACCATAAAAGAACAGCCCTTGCTCTAGGCAAAATGCAGCTTTTCTGCCTGTGTCTGTGCTAGTGTCTTTATCCTTTTTTTTTTTTTTTTCATTTCCTCAATAAACTTGCTGTGTGCTGATGAATGGGAATGTCTGCTGAATTCTTTCTCAGAGGGACCCAATGACCCAAGGACTGAACCACATTTTCTGAACCCAACATCACTTTAAATGTGAAGAATTGTGAAATAGATTATATGTGGTGTGAGGAAATATGTGGGGTCTCTTTTTATATTTAGTTCGTCCCTAAATTCACTTGCCCATTTAAATTTACTTTGAGATCTTCAGGGCTTGGGACCTGTTATCAATAGTCATCATATAATGGGAAATACTGAGCAAAATTGTTTGAACAGACCATCAAGTTGACAAAGCAAATGAATGATTTCTGTCCAGTTATTTTCCCTTTGGTCCTTGAGGGATGTCAAAGAAAATAAAGTTCCAGAGCACATTGTTCTTGTGCTTTGGATACAAAGTTAAAAATGGTATAGTCCTTGAGAGGAGAAGCTCACCATTGAGTGTGGGAGATAAATGAAAAAACAGGTCATTGTAATGCACTGTTGTTTAGTGTTGATAAAAAGGTATGAGGAGAATTGTTTGGGGAGTTAGAAATGATTACTTTTATCTGGGAATGTCTAGAAAGACTTTGTGGAGAAGTTCCAGGTCCTGAAGAAAGAGTAAGCGATGAAAGCGATTACTACGTGAAGAGCAACAGGAAAGCAGCATGTCTTCTGTGGTTACTTTGTTTAGTTCTTGCTCCAATTTCATCCCTTCAGAGAAGCCCTTTCTATCACTTTCTCCCATGCTGGACTATATATTTGCTGATTTTTGTTGCCACCTTTACCATGGAACAGAGACTCCATGGGAATGGGAATGGGAATTTGGTTTTATTTACTATATCTCCAACACACAAACACTGCCCATTACATAATAGACACTCAATAAATATTTGTTAAATGATAAGTGTGCTGAGTCTGCTTATCAGCTGATACAAGAGTAGAAACCAGCAGAGTGTGTGAAGTAGGACCTCGGGGGTAATTTGGCTCAGTATGGAGCAGCACCCTCCCTAGTATTAATAAAGATGAGAAAGACACAATTTTGAAACTGGTTCCTGGTTCCCTTTCATTCTTTCATAGAGCTCTAACAATGTCCCTTTTGGAAAAGTTATAAATTGCTGAATATTAAGGTAACTTCTTTCCTTCTGTTCCTTGTTTAGAATAGTAGTTATTCTCTGTCTTCTTTTTGCTAACCACTAAGATAGTATGTATTTGTACACATGTGTGTCTGCTTAGAAGAACCAAGGTGTGGGCCAGAGGGTAGGGGCAGTGAGAGGATTCACGAGACAGAATGGGGAGCAGAACTGGCTAATCCACACAAATACACAGCTTTGGGGAGCAGTAAGCGAGACAGGAGAGGTCTCCTTTGCCGTGTGGGTCAGTTCCCTGTCCAGGGGTCAAACTCGTGCTGCAATGGCCAGCACGAGGGATAGCTTGATAGCTCTGAGACTTTAACCCCTCTGCCACCTCTGAGGCCGTCTGTACATTTTAAAAATGGTTTAGTTGTTGTTAAATTGGAGGAGTCCTTTGTATGCCTTGGGTATTAATCTCTCATTGGTTGTGTGATGTGTGAATCTTTCAAGCTACTGATATTTTTTTGCACTGTATAAAAACTTTTTAGTTTGATGTCATTTTTTATAACAGTTTATTTTTACATCATTTTGTACATTTATTTTTTTATAACAGTTTATTTTTACATCATTTTGTACATTATTACCTCAATTGTAACCCCCGTGGGTTTCCCATCACCAAGTCACCCGTGTGCCATCACCATAATCCCGTGCACTTCCTTCCCTCCCCCCCCCCGTTTTTGATCCCATTCCCCACTCCACCCCCATAAAATGTCTCTGGTATATGGCTGTTCATTATTCTTATTATTTTCTCACTTGGTCCATTATACTCCTGCTATGAGTGAAACCATCGGTATTTTTCTTTCTCCTTCTGGCTTATCTCGCTAAACATGATCTTTTCCAGCTCCATCCAAGTTGCTGCAAAAAGACATGTGTTTCTCTTTTTTGGTTACTGAGTAATATTCCATTGTGTATATGTACCGCATCTTTTTAATCCAGTCATCTACTTTTGGGCATTTGGGCTGCTTCCATGTTATTCCAATTGTAAATAAAGCAGCAATAAGCATGGGGGTGCAGGTATCTTTTTCAATCAGTGTTTTTGTGTCTTTTGGGTCGATACCTAGGAGTGATATCATTTTATTGTTTATTTTTGCCCTTATCTCCCTTGCCACAGGTGCGAGGGAAGTCCCCAGAGGTATTTACAGTCTGTAACTTTTAAGTCTGTGCTTGTCTCTAGAGGTTAGATGAGCTTCCTGTAAATAGTTAAGAGATTTATATTTCATTTATATTCCACTAAATAACTCTGTATTTTTAATTACTATTTAAATTTAAGATAAATATTGAAATATTTGTACTTATTTGAGTATTTTGGGATGCTTTTAAGGTTTGCCTGTATTCTTTTTATTTTCTTCTCTTATGTTTTGCCTTCCTTTTATATTTTGTTTGGGCGCATTTTCATTGTTTTATGTATTTCTGCTATTTTTTTTTAATTTTGAGGTTACATTGCAGTTTATGTTTGATGGTCTCTTCTTCTGACCTGTTGAAGAGTTTGACCTCAAACTCATTCTGGTTATCTACAGTTTTATTCTCTTTCCCCTCCATGTTATGTGATTTTGACATGTTACTTTTAGATAAAATTTCTTGTTATTTTGTAATCATTCCTCTAGTATTCCTTTCAAAACTGGCTTAGAGGTGATGAGTTCTTTTAGTTTTTGTTTTTCTAGGAAACTCTTTAAAGTTCTGAATGAGAGGCAGAAAAGGTATCCTGAGGTGGAAAATCCTTTTCGTTGAGAACCTTAAGTATTTCCTGACATTAACTTTTCATGGTTTCCACTGAGAAGTTTGCAAAAAATCTTATATGTATCCCCTTGAATGTAATATTTTTTTCCTCTGGATGCTTTTCAGTATATTTTTGGTATCTTTTTTTTTTTTTTTAGCAGTTTAAATATAATATGTATTGGTCTGTCTGAGTTTATATTGCTTGGAACGCTTTGGGCCTATTTGTATGGGTTTGGCCTATTGGTATGGGTTCACCAGCATCAGATTGGGGAGCAGAAAAGACAGGTTGATGAAGTACACTGCTGAGGGGAGCAACGGAAGAGACAGGAGAGGTCAGCTGCACCATGTGGGTCGCTGCAGCTCACTTGCAGCGCTTCGCTTTAACCCACTGCATCACCAGGGAAGGCCCCAGTAATGGAAATTTTTAGGTCAATTTTTCTGTTTGAAGCTTTCTCATTTTTTTCTCTATCCTTGTACTCCTGTTTGTCAATTCTTTTTCTTATTTCAATAAATATAGTATGACTGTTGCTTTCAATACTTGAGCAAATAAATTATAGCTTCGCTGGGTTCTCAGAGGTTTTTTGTTCCATCATTTGTGGTATATTCCTGCCTTTTCATTTTTTACGTTTTATGCATTAAAGTAAAGAACTTCTTAATCTTGACATGGTGTACTGGTCTTATATTAAAATTATAGGTGGCAGGATACAATCCTGGCTTGTTTGCTTGTATCCCAGGGTGCCTTGTGACTTTCTAGATTGATACTCTGCACCTGCTTGGAATGCTGGTATGTGGTGGGAGTGGGTGACCAAGAGTTTGTTACTAGCAAATATCTTTCTCAGTCAGAGCTTTTCCCATGGCCTCAGGCTAACACCAAATCCTCAATTCTAGACTGTCTCTGGTATGTGAGTACTATAACCAGTAGTTTTCCTCCCTGGGGGTGCATGCAAGAAGAAGGTGACCTGAGAGCTACAGGTTCCCATGGGACACAGGCAACAGTACCAATTATCATAGGCATATGAGAGGCATCTCAAGGTTTGCACCTACTGTCTACAAGAGAATACCTCCCTTGCAGCTCTCCCAGTGTGGATAGCCCTGGGAGGGAGGGGACTCTGGGTTAAAGTCAAAGCCAGGGTCTCTTCCAGGACTTTCAGGTACAGGATCTTGCCCTGAGGTGCCTCTGAGGTGCTAATGCTTGCTGCCAGGGACCACGTGTTCTAAATTCTAGTTGGAGGCAGCATGCACCAGATACAGATATGGAGCTTAGCTCAGTTTTAGCCCCAGGCGGGGGTGAGGCAGTAGTTTTGCATAACACAGCAGCCAGCTCTAGGGAAAAGCCTCTTTTAAGCTTCTTCCCACTCAGTTTTCTCCAACCTTGCCTTCTTCACTGACTGTGGCTCTAGCTGCCACTCTGGGAGCCACAGGCTCAAGCTGATAATAGCCCCCCAAGTAAGTCCTGTGTTGGCAGGCACTAGCATGGCCCACTGTCCTCAAGTACCCCTACTAGGGATGGGAGTGGGGGTCCACCCTCTGGTCTTCACTGCCTGGAAGCTTTTTAGCAGCCTGTCATCTGCATTGCCTGTGTCCATCTGCTCACCTGGCTTTCTATTATAGAGCTCTAATTCCAGACACCTATCTTTCCCAGAAAGTTGTGTTACAGGGCAGGGAGAGGGGCACCATTGAACCCCCAAACCTGCCTGCTCTAAATAGGTTCTTCCATCCGCCGCATCAAGACAAAACATATAAGACATTAATGAAAAGGAACTTTAATATAGTGAGCGTACAATACGGAAGACAAAGAATATAATTTTTAAATCACCTGAAGTTACCCATCTTCTCATGGATAAAAGTCCACTCAAAAGGGATTGGTCCAAAGCAAGGCCTGAAGGCCTGCCACAAGACTAAAGCACCTTCTGGCCACAACCCATAGAAAAGGGTCAGACATGGCCAGACAAGTCAGGGAGGAAAAGATCAAAATCAAAATTAAGATAATTAAGATAAAAGCTGCCATAGTCAACCTCCCCACGGGTCTCTCACCCACATCTGTTTTAACCAGCCCAGGGCCAAGAAACAAGCACAGTTTCTTCATCACATGCTCTCTGCTCCATGTGGCTTCCTCATCCTGCTTCCTTCTCCAGATTCCTTCTCTTCTCTGCTCAGGTCCACCCTTCTTCTGGGTGAGGCAGGAAACCTAGAACTTCCCCTTTTTTCTGGGGACGACTCTTACAGTTGGAGCTACGGTTCACAAATACACTGTGTGCTGACACCACCTGTTCCCATGTGGTTCCCAGTTCTAAAGTCCCCGATGCAGGCACGAGCCTGTAAGCAAACTGCGGGCAGAGAGACTCGCTTTGCAGTCTCCTTCCCGCGCTGCTCTGGCCATGTTCCAAAGGTGCATTTCAAGGTTTTCTGCGCTCGCTGCCATGTTGCTTTTATTTATGCCAACATTGCTCACCAAGTCATCCTCCAGGGACCATTTTCTTTATTTCATGTTATTTGGTTTTGAATTTGTGAAGAAGGCAAGTCCAGGCCTCTTGAAGATCTTCCCCCGTAACAGGATTAAAATGACAAACAAAAAATGTTTCTTAGACACTTTATTATCAAACTTCTTCGAATAAAAGATGAAAGAGGGGGCCCTCCTTGGTGGCACAGCGGGTTAAAGCACAGCACTGAGAATCTAAAGCCACTTCCGCATGAGTTCGATTCCCGCCTGCCCCGGAGGTGACCACATGGCGTGGCAGACCTCCCCTGACCCGCCCGCTGCTCCCCTCAGCAGTGTACCTCGTCTATCTGTCTGTTCTGCTCCCCACTCTGTCTTTGGTGAAGCCTCTCATCGCCCCTGAGCCTCGGGCTTGTACCCCAGCTCTGTATGCACAAATAAATAAATCTTTAAAAAAAAAAAGATGAAAGAGGAAACCCCCCACTTTTTTTTTTTAAAGATTTATTTATACATCCAAGAACTGGGGTATAGACCAGAGGTGTGGTGGGGGTTGTAGGGTTGGGGGGCAGGATAGGGATGAGAGGATTCATCAGAGATAGAGTAGGGAGCAGAACAAGCAGATTGACTGAAATACACATCTGAGTGGAGCAGCTGGCCAGACAAGCGAGGTCTGCTGTGCCATGTGGGTCAGCTCCCTGCCTGGGGATTGAACTCATGTTGCAGTGACTGGCAGTAGCTTAACAGCCACTGTGTCTTTAACTCCTGCACTACTGTAATGAGGTTCCCTAGGAAAAGGGGAAGTTCCAGGTTCCCTGCCCCACCCAGAAGAAGGGTGGACCTGAGCAGAGAAGAGAAGGAATCTGGAGAAGAAGGAAGCAGGACGGAGAGCCAGAAGGAGACCTGAGGAAGCCACATGGAGCAGGGAGCATGTGATGAAGAAACTGTACTTGTTTCTTGGCCCTGGGCTGGTTAAAACAGATGTGGGTGAGAGACCCGTGGGGAGGTGACTATGGTAGTGTTTATATTGATTTTGATTTTGCTCTTTTCCTCCCAGACTTGTCTGGCCATGTCTGATCCTTTTCTATGGGTTGTGGCCAGAAGGTGCTTTAGTCTTATGGCGGGCTTTCAGCCTTGCTTTGGACCAATCCCTTTTGGGTAGACTTTTATCCATGAGAAGATGGGTAACGTCAGTTTTTTGATTTAGAAATTATATTCTTTGTCTTTCCTATATTGTATACTCACTGTATTAAAATTCCTTTCCATTAAAGCTCTTATGTCTTGTATTGATGTGGCGGATGTCAGAATCTATTTAGAGCAGGCAGGTTTAGGGGTTCAGGGGTGCCCCCTCTCCCTGTTCTGTAACACTACCAGGAAGGCCCCTTTTTCTTATTTTTAATTACTTTTATAGAATCTACAAAGCTAATAGGCCACAACTACTGTTCAGTGTTACCAGTGAAGTCTGAGAGGATAAATTCAGTTCAGAGTAAAGAAGCAGATGACAGAATAGAAGGGGGTGGATATTAGCAACATCAAGTCCACTGTCCTGGTGACCTCTAAGACTGACACCATGCCCATCTTCCCATGATTTTGTCATCTGCTTGAGCTAGCATGTGTTGTATTTCTGTGAGTTAACCACAAATCAGCCAATCTGCCATTTTCTTGAACTTATATTTGTAACAAGGTACTCCAGGTGAGAGCAGACCCCAAGATTATTGAACACTAATAAAACGAGACTAAAAAGTAAGCTGTTTTACAGAAACTCAGAGATGACTCAGATGTTAAAGCTACTAGACAAGCAGGCTCCATTTTCCCAGTATGACATATTTTTAATATTTGGGAAATGTACTGGCTAAGTCACTGTATGCTTGTATTCTGTTAATTCCATAGAACAGGTCACATGTCTGGTTTAGCTTTCCTAGAGGTAGTAACAGGTCACTGACAACTTTCCTATGAAAAGTAGGGGACAAGGAGGTCCCCTTGTGGGTTTAAGAATGAATTAGGAGGAAAAATCCTTTTTCATGAGACTCAAGAGCCTGACTGGAACTCTCTGATATGTAAATACAAGGAGTGATTCTAATAGTAGAATTATAAATGAACTTTCTAGTCATGTAATTGAGTAAAAATTTGCCCAGTCAGGAAGAAACCAGGACATATTTAGCCTTGTGATATTGCTCTTTCAAGCTCTGTGAACATTAGTCACATCCCACTAAAAGCCATAGAGTGGTGTGTTTGAGTTTAAGCTCTTAAAAGTGGGCTCTCCCTGGTAGCACAAGGGGTTACAGCACAGCACTGTGAAGCTAGCTAGCCACAGCCACTGCAGCACCAGTTCAATCCCTGGCCAGGGAAGTGACCCACAGCGACCTCTTCTGTCTCACCCGCTGCTCCCCTCAGCTGTGTACTTCATCAGTCTGCCTGTTCTGTTCCCCACTCTGTCTCTGGTGAATCCTCTCACTGCCCCTGCACCTCTGGCCTATACCCTAGTTCTGTATGCATAAATAAATACATCTTAAAGAGAGAGAGAGAGAAAGAGAGCTTAAAGTTAGCATAAGAAGTGAAGGGCTTCATCCAAGGTCATGGCCCCTTCACAAGGCAGCCCATAGCCAGTGGCTGACTGGTTTGGACATATGAAGGCCCAGCCCTTTCACTCCAATTTGGGATAATTCTGATGGGTTAGGGTTTGGCTCAGTCTTCTTCCTTCCATTCCCCTCTGAGGATGTGACACCCAAACTCCCCAGTAAAACGTCTGCTTTAGAAAAATCTAAAGAATTAGAGTTTAAAGAATTAAGAATCTGAATCTGCTTTCTGGGGAACCCAACCAGCATCAGTCTTTCTGCCTGCTCTGGGAATGAAAGACTTTAGAAGTCAAGTTAAAAGAATTGGATGTCATTCTGAGGTCCAGGTGGTGTTATTGAAGATTTTTAATTTGAGGTGATAGGACCAGCTATAGGTATGAGAGCCCTTGATGGGTGTGGAAATTGAACACAAGAAGACCTGACTGGCAGCAGGATACCACACATGTGACTACTAAGTTACACAGACAATAATGCCAAGACATTGGAGGTGTGACACTGGAGACTGAAATAAGATGACAAATTCTGAAATAGTTAGGAGTAATTGATTGCATGTGAGTATGAAGGAGTGGGAGGAATCAGAGGAGATCCAGGTTTCTGGATTAAGTAGCAATGCCACCATTGATTCCCATTCAAATCACAACTTATTTTTTTTCTTTAATTCATACAGAACTGGGGTACAAGCCAGAGGTGCAGGGACAGTGAGAGGCTTCACCAGAGACAGAGTGGGGAGCAGAACAGGCAGAATGATGAAGTACACTGCTGAGGGGAGCAGTGGGCGGGTCAGGAGAGGTGTGGGTCACCTCCGGGACCAGGGATAGAACTCGCACTGAAGCTGCTGTGGCCAGCTTGCAGTGTTGCATCCTAACCCATTGCGCCACCAGGAACGGCCCTCAAGTCACAGCTTTTAGCAAAGCAGACACTTCCTTCTTCTAGGGCATCTCAGCAGCACCATAAGTCAGTAAGCAGCCGAGTAATGGCCTAGGTCCTATGGATGGGGGCTTCTCCCCATTCATTCCTGAGAGTATATAGGTGCCATCTTCCTTTCAAGGTCCCACCACCACTAAACAGAAACAGGAGAATTGGTCCCACCTATTTGTGACTGCAAAATATATATGCAATTACTTAGACCCAGAAGAGAATGCTAATTAAACTTGTGAATACAACTGAGGAGACTTAATGTAGTCTAAAGGTAAACACAGGCATTTGGGCATTAATCTGAGTTCAAATCTCGATTCTACTAGTCATAACATTAATTTTGGCAAGTCATCATCTCCTCTGTGCCTCAGTTTCCTTCACCTAAAACACATGGATAATGATGGCATCTAACACTAAGTACTGTTGTGAATATCAGATAAAGTAACACAAGTATCGGTTTTTACTCTGAGTCTCAAAGGTGGCCTTCCTGATCCTTGAGAGCTAGATGAACAGACAAAATTGTCCTAATTCCATGGCCAGCAAAAATTCACAGGTTCCTTTTTTTTTTTAATCTCTTTTTTATTTATTTATGCATACAAGAACTGGGATATTAGCCAGAGGTGTGGCGGATGAGAGGATTCACCAGAGAGAGCGGGGAGCAGAAGAGGCAGATCCACTGAGAAGTACACTGCTGAGGGAGATAGCGGGCGAGACAGGAGAGGTCTGCCGCGCCATGTCACCTGGCCAGGGATCCCTGGGATCAAAATGTTCACAGGTTTCTGCACCACCCAGGGATTTACTTCTCATAGTCTCTTCTGTGCCCTGGGTTTCTGCAGGCTCTGTTCTATTTTTAATTCTCATCAAGTCAATCTACAGATGGAATTTGTGTCTCCATTGGCTTCCACATAAATTCCCACTCATACATATAGATTTAAGAGTAGGGACTTAAAGGGGAAAGATTACATCTCTTAGAACACATTTTTTTAAAAAGATCTATTTTACATACTTATGCACATAAGAACTGGGGTACAGGCCAGAGGTGCAGGGGTGAGAGGATTCACCAGAGACAGAGTGGGGAACAGAGCAGGCAGATCTACTGAAATACACTGCTGAGGGGAGCAGCAGGGAGACAGTAGATGTCTGCTGCTCTGAGTGAGTCAGCTAGCTGGCTAGCGATAGAACTCATGCCACAGTGACTGTGAACAGCTTCTTAGTCCTGAGACGTTAACCCCTGGGCCATCAGGGAGGACCTCATAGAACTCAACTTTAAAACTTATAGAAACAACTTTTTTAAAAAAGATTGATTTATTTATGCATACAGAACTGGGTTACAGGCTAGAGGTATAAGGGCTGTTGAGAGGCTTTACCAGAGACAGAATGGGGAGCAGAATAGGCCTACTGACAAAGCATACTGCTGAGGGGAGCAGCGGGAGGGTCAGGAGAGGAATGGCTGGATGTGTGCTCTTAGTTTCTCAAGTCTTTCTGGATTACAATGGAGGCATGGGCTTAAATGGTTTAGCTTTAGCACCATCCCTGCAGGCGCGGCCACCAGGGCTCCAGCTTTGAAGTCTGAAGTCTCAGTGTAGAGTGCTGTTTCTTTCTGTCCAAGACAAGCTGGCATGGATTGTCCTTTCTGGGCTTCAGGGGTGAGAGGAGTCACCAGAGACAGAGTGGGGAGCAGAACAGGCAGATCCATGAAGTACACTGCTGAGGGGAGCAGCGAGCAGATCAGGAGAGGTCTGCTCCAGGGCGGGGATCGAACTCATGCTGAAGCGGCTTTAGCTTCTTAGTGCTGTGCTTTATCCCGCTGTGCCACCAGGGAGGGCCCAGAAACAACTTTTAAAAGCCACTTTGGAGATCCCTGTTTCACAAAGTCTTTTGAGGTTTTCATCCCCCAGTTCAGGGGACTCCTCTCCTGGCCATTCCATCCTGTATCACCTGGTCTCATTTCTCCCCCAGTTTCCCTCTTTTTTCTCTTGTCACAATCAGCTGTTCTCACAGCTCCTTCTACTCTCATGCCCATCTTCTCCAGAAAAAAACAAATAACTTCCCTTGGATGAAGGTAGTCCAGATTGTCCCATAAACAGCCATCAGCTTACATATATGCTCTTACAGATTTGTTTTATTTTTTTTTAAGATTTATTTATTTATGCATACAGAACTGGGGTACAGGCCGGAAGTGCAGGAGTGGTGAGAGGATTTACCAGAGACAGAGCTGGGAGCAGAACAGGTAGACTGACTGAAATACACTGCTGAGGGGAGCAGCAGGTGGGTCAGGGGCAGTCTGCTGTGCCATGTGGGTCAGCTCCCTGGGTGGGGATTGAAATTGCGGTAAAGTAGCTGTCAGTGAGCTTCATGGTGCTGCACTTTAACACACTGTGCTACCAGGGAGGGCCCAGTTGTTTGTTTGTTTGTTTGTTTTTTAAAGAGACAAAAACAATATTCCTAACCTTCACCCTTTCTTCTATTACCCCCACCCCATTTTACCTCTGGTAACTTCAGCTCCATTGTCAATGTCCATTACTTTCTTTTATTTTGCATTTTTAGTTCATCTGCTTTGTTTCCTTATTATTACGCATCTACGGGAAGTCATCCAATGCTTGTCTTTATCTTTCTGGCTAACTTCATTTTGCATGATTTGCCTCAAGTTCCTTCCTTTTTGCTGCAAGTGCAAGATTTCATCTTTCCCTAGAGCTGAATAGGATTTCGTTGTGTAAATGCACCAAAGGTCCTCAATATCCAGCCATCTCTTAGTGGGCATTAGGTTGCTTCCTTAGGTTAGCTATTGCAAATAAATGCCACAGTAAACATTGTGGAATATACGATTCTTTGAGCTGGTGGTTTTGAACTCTTCGCATAGATGCCCAGAAGTGGGATTACTGGATCAATGGTGGATCTATTTTTAGATTTTTAAGAGAGATCCAGACCACTTTCCATAATGGTTGTCCTAATTCACATTCTCACCCACAGGGTATCCTCACCAAGCTCTTACAGTTTTGAGGTTTTCTTCCCTTCTTAAGTTTCTGTAAATAAAGTTACCGTGTCTGTTTTTACTGTTACTATTTTTGCTACTGCTTTACAAACTTTGCAGGGATTATAGGAGGGCTTGAAACAAACAAGTTGAATTGCCCTCCTCACCCCATCCTGTCTTAGAAACCAGACTCCCCACTAACACACGCATGTTCTACCATGAACAGTGGTCAAGAGAAAGGAAAGGGAAGGGACAGTCACAGAGAAGGTTGCTAAGAGAGACACTCGGGGAAGTCTGTGCTTGTAGCGTGGAAGGAAAATGTTAAAGTACAAAAAGGAGACAGAGTGTTTGCCTCTCCAGCTGTCTGTGTCCCCTTTCTTTCCCTCTGACGCTTTTCTCAAGTCATATCTGGTATCTGGGTTCTTGGGTTTGGGTTTGTTCTTTCTGAGCCTTACTTTCATTAAAATCCTGATATTTTGTTTATTGTGAGTTTTTTTTTTAATATTTATTTGTTTATGCATACAGAACTGGGGTACAGGCCAGAGGTGCAGAGGATGAGAGGATTCACCAGAGACAGAGTGGGGAGCAAACAGGCTGACTGACTGAAATACACTGCTGGGGGGAGCAGAGGATGGATCAGGAGAGGTGCCACACCATGTGAGTCACCCCCCTGGCTGGGATTGAATTCTTTGTGCTAAGTGGCTGCGATAGCTTCATAGTGCTGCGCTTTAACCTGCTGCGTCACCAGGGAGGGTCCACGAGTTTTTTAAAGATTTATTTATACATACAAGAACTGGGGTACAGGCCAGAGATATGGGGGATGAGAGATTTCACCAGAGACAGAGTGGGAAGCACAACAGGTAAATTGTCTGAAATACACTGCTGAGGGAGCAGTGGGTGAGACAAGAGAGGTCTCAGTGCCATGTGGGTCACCTCACTGGTTGGGGATGCAGTGGCTGAGGATAGCTTCATAGTGCTGTGCTTTAACCCCTTGCACCAAGAGGGAAGGCCCCTATTATGAGGGTTTTTAGGGGAGCACCGGGCGGGTCAGGAGAGGTCTGCCAAGCCATGTGGTCAGCTCCGGGGCAGGCGGGGATCGAGCTCATGCGGAAGTGGCTTTAGCTTCTCAGTGCTGTGCTTTAACCCGCTGCGCCACCAGGGAGGGCCATGAGGGGTTTTTTTAATAACACTTTTATTGAGACATAATTCATATGCTACAAAATCAGTCAATTTAAAGTAAACAGTTCAGGGCCTCCCTGGCGGTGCAGGTTAAGTCTCAGCAGTGTCCTCAGCCTCTGCCTCATGAGTTGGATCCCTGGCCAGGGAGCTGACCCACAAGGCACTGCAGACCTCTCCTGGGTCGCCCGCTGCTCCCCTCAGCAGTGTATTTCAGTAGATTTTTCTGTTCTGCTCTCCACCCTTTCTCTGGTGAATCCTCTCACCACCTCCCTTATCTCTGGCTTGTATTTGTATGGATAAATAAGTAAATCTTAAAAAAAAAATAAAGTGTACAACTCAGTAGTTTTCAGTATAGTCACAGAGATGTGCAACCATCACCACTATCTAATTTTGAACACATTCATCACTCCAC
>NW_004567107.1:16266789-16349908 GCF_000260355.1 Condylura cristata
AAAAAAAAAAAGAAAGAAAGAAACGTGTCCTAGATCACACAGTGAGAGACAGAGGCAACATTAAAAGCAAGACCTATTTGATTCTAAATTATGAGTTCTTCTCCATTTTAGTTTTGGAGTAGTAAGCAGAATAAAGTGGGGATCAAAGAAAAAAAAAACAGTGCATATACATTTCAGGAGTTCAGAAAATTATTTCCCCTAAGTTTTCTGGCCAAGTCTGAAGGCCAGTGTCAGGGATGAGGGCACATTGGGAAAAGCACATGGTGGTAAAGTTGGTGGTAAAGTTCCTAGCTCACCTGAGAAATAGGTTTCCTAGACACACAGCTTCATATTTTGGGAAGTCCAGAGTCTCTTTCTAGGACAAACACTGATGCATAAAGATGATTTCTACACCACCTGATATTTTTAGTGCATTATCCATCATGAATGTCTATTTCAAACGCCTTGTAAAGGTTATGGTTGCTTCTCTCAGTTTTCATTGAAACTCAGGCAGCATTACTTATTACTTCCCCTTATGTCCCACACTATGTTGGAGTAGCTCTGTCTTTTTCTAATTAATTTCGCAAAGAATGCTTCTTTAGTTCAGATGCAATGTTTAGGATTGTACAGATGGGTTGTAAATATAGACCTGCCCACAAAAGGTCACTGTCTTACATCGATGACTCAGACCCTCAAGCTGGCAAAATGCATGTTAACTGTGATGCCAGTTCATCTTGAACACTGTACTTACCCTTTCTGGGTCTCAGATTTGTCTTCTCCATAATGAAAGTGGCCTGAACAGGAGCTGTATTTCTTAGTGAGAAGAGGGAAGAGCAGCATCCAAGCTACCATTAGGGTGTATTTTTTTTTTAATCTCCCTGGAATCTGTTCTGACTCTCCAAGTCTAAGTCTCACTTACACTCACTACCCCTCCCCCTTTATCCTGAATGAGACACTAGCTAGAGTATCCCAGAGGCCCTTTCGAGATTTAGCATTCTACAGGAATACACATTTCTAGCATGGAGATGAGTATAGTAATGATCTTGTATATATATATACAAAGGTGCTGATATGTCATGAAGCTCAGACTTAGGAACCTGTAGGTGACCACACAGACCTCAGGGTGGACTGTCCTGGATATACCCTTTCCCCAGAGGCATCAGAAAAGCACATTGAAGGAAGCCCTGTGCTAGGATCTCACTGCCTGCTTGTCTTTTTGACATGACTAACCCAAAGGGATGAGGCTAATAAAAGGTCTTCTTTTATTCAGAGTCAGCCTGCTGAGCCAGCTTCTAGTATCTTCCTGATACCTGAAGACAATGAAAACAGGATAAGCAGGTCAGACAGAAAAACTGTGTAATGGTGACCTGGCATTCCTTCATGCAGGGGTTTACCATCTCCCTGGGACCCACACCACATGGAAACTGCCTTACACATACGCCTGTCATGAATGTGTTTGTCTGCCTACACCAGGACTTCTTCCAGTATGCACGTACTCTGCCCCTATATACGCTCCCTCACATACTCTGTGATACTTGTTTGGACACACATTTTTCAAATATATCCTATCCTTACACAAGCACAGATGGCCCTCTAGGACTAGAGAGAGCAAATGCTCACACCCCCTCTCTCTGCCCGTCTCTCTCTCTTTCTCCACACATGCCCATTTATGCCCTGTCTACTTCCAGACACACCACCACACACTCCATCCATTCCTACCTCCCCAAATATCCACCTCCATCCATCCACCTTGTCCCTAACACTTTATCCAAACCATACACTTGGTTGCCACCAACCAGTTCTCTCTCCCACACACAAAATCACATTCACAATCAGTTTCTCCACACAAACTTAATCCAGTGCTATGTTACCCACTCAGGTCCCTACATACTTACCGCCACCCTCATAAAACCTCATACATGACCACAAACATGTATGCACACTTTCAGCACATCACATACTTGGTCCCCACCATCCATCCTGATACCTGCACACACATGTGCACACACCCATCTGCTCAGCCCTCACATCCTGGCCATCACATATTTCCCACGCTGCCCCCATTGACATCACACTTCTTGCTCCCCATCTTCTTCCCCTGCCACGAGTGCTACACACATTGTTCAAATATGCATGAAGACTCCACCCCAAATGTCTCATCCTTTCCCTCACACATTACAACATTAAAAGACTGGAGAGATAGAGAAGGACTCCAGGATGACTGGGAAAATAGTTGCCTCCCACCTCTACCTCCGTCTTTCATGTTGAAGAACTAGCTGTGTTTCCACGCATAACTCTACATTTGGAAAACCCTTACAACATTTCCTCCAGGAACATGTAGTCTGTCAGCACAGTTTTAGTGATTGTAGAGCGTGCCTTTGGAGAAACGACAAGGACAGCCTGGACACATACTGATACAGAAACATACATCAAAGAGAGACTGAAAAGTTAAGTGTTGTTGACTTTCCATTAATAGGAACTACTTCTTTGGCTTTATGTTTTGCAGGACCTGAAACCAAGGCAGTTGGCACATTGTTCTGTACATATTACTGTTCTGCATGCTAGGTCTCTGAAGAGTGGCATTCTGGAACATTGCAACTTCCAAACTGAAAAATGATGGTGTGGAGAGAGGGCACTGGCAGCCTTGGTCTCAGAGTCAGAAGGAGTCTAAGAGTCCACTTTCAGTTCTTGCTGCCCACAGTCTGAGAATCCTTCCTGTGGCTGCTGCAGGTGGTAATTCAGCCTCCTCCCAGATATGCCAGGGTTGGGTAACTCTTACCTGGTGAACAATACCACTTTGACCTTGTATAGTAGGAAATTTGGGGGGGTATTGAAGTTGAAGTGATTTTCCTAAACATTAATGCCATTGTCTCTTTTCCTTCCTTTTGGAATAAAATGAAACACTCACTTCCATCTGTTCTAACAAACAGTCCATAGGAAATTTATTCTTTAATGAACTCATTCAACTAATGCTTGTCAAACTCCACTGGAGCCATGCATTATAGTAGCGACTGGGGAAACTGATGATGAAAATCACCAGTCAGGAGCTCAGTTGCAAAATCTAGCAACAGTAACTTCTCTGGGGATAACTGGAAATGGAATTATGAAAGGGAACTTGAGCAAATGGCAAGAATGGGTAAGGTGAATTGGGAAAGATACATGATTTTTCAATAAGCTTAGTTTCCGTTTGCCATTTCTTTTCTCTTGTTGAAATGGGAAGTAGAGAGGAAGCAGGTGTTTCAGGAGCTCAAGATTTGGTAATAGATGCCGCCAACAGTTTTGGCCTCAAGAAAACTGAAGAGAGGCCAATGGACACCAAAGAGATTAGCTAATCAACACCTCCTGCATGTTTGGGGGCAGCCCAACATCTATGGGTGCCCCTGATATTAGGGGTTCCAGGGTGTTCACATACATTTGAATTGCAGCTCAAATGTTAGCATGAATATATGTCATGCAGTATTTGGTGCACATCTTAAAATGTTATTCATTGTTTTTCTAAAATTCAGATTTACTTGGGCATCCAACATTTTTATATGCTAAGTCTGGCAACTAGTATGCAAATAATAGATGAGGAAGACAAAGGTCTTCACTTGTGTACTGGCCTTGTAAGTAGCTAGTAAACAGACAGGAGCAAAAGGAGTCAATCTAGAGAAGCCAGAGCCCCAGAGATCTCTAACAAGTTTAAAGACGCAGAAGGAGGGGGTAGGAAACGGAGCTGGCACGTGCTGATGAAGTTAGAGATTATGACCACTCCTGGCATGAAATTTGTTCTACAGATCCAAAACTTTGGTCTTATTGCCAAGCCAGAATTCGTCTCATGTCATGTATATTTTCTTAAGTTAACATTTCAGGCTGCTAAAAATGAGGTGGAAAGGAGCCAGAAGCTACAGAATCTTTTAACTGTGCTAATTGTATTTTTGGCTGAGTTCTAACTCACTTTGGGATTAACCTTTACTCTGAAAGTTTATTCTTTTCAGCTATCTATGTAGCCATCACTGTTTGCTATCTCGTTTTCATAGCAAAACTTCCTCTCAGTAAATTCCAACTGGCCAAGAAGAAATAGAGGCTTTTTTACACCCAGGATGTGGCTATGTAATTTGTGGGGTTCAGTGTGAAATGAAAATGCTAAGCATCTTATTAAAAAGAAAAAAGTAACAAGACATTAAACTGAGTACCGGGTGCTTCTAAGAGCAAGACCCTATGCTGTTGCGAATTGTACACCTATGAAGCTAACTCTTCTGATACCTTGATCACGATGCATCTGTGTACTTTGAGCTAGGGTTGGTATGGAAAACATCTGGTCTCATTTTGGACTCAGGGATCAAAGAAACTGAGAAGAGAAAGGAAACATAGAGAAGGGAGTCAACTGAAGCTATTGCTACTTTCCCTTGAGCTGATCTCTGGGCCATACTGACCCTGGAATAGGTCTTCTGTAGGCCTCCTCCTCATCATTAATCTCAATTTCTTTCACCATCTTCATCTGACATGGTTACAGACTGCCCCTTCTAGTCTTGTTACCTCTCCCTGTCCTTCCCTCTCCATTTACCTTATCTGTTCTCTTTCCCTTTAGAAAGCCACATTCAGGGCTTCCCTGGTGGTACAAAGGGTTAAGTCTCAGCATTATGAAGCTATCCATAGCCATTCCAGCATGAGTTTGATCCCAGCCAGGGAGGTGACCCACATGGCACAGCAGACCTCTCCTATCTCACCCACTGCTCCCCTCAGAAGACCAGCCTGATCTGTTCCCCACTCTGTCTCTGATGGTCCTCTCACCAACCTCTCTCAATATCTGGCCCAGTTCTTGTATGCATAAATAAATACATTTTTTTTTTAAAAGCCACATTCAGATGTGGTGTGGCAGTAGCCTGTGTAGCGTGACAAGTCCTTCCTTTGATCCGGGCCTACTTTTAACTCACTATCTAATGATATGTGAGCCTTTTCAACAACTGCTTTGGGCTTATACTGAACTAATATTCAATTAAAAGCCTTTCATCTACTCCACAGGAGATAATAGTAAGTCAGGCCTTGAGGTCAGGTCAAGGGCAGACAGGATCCTCCACAGGAGACTCACTCCTGACTGACACAGAGATAGTAATCTCATTCCTTGACAGGTGTGGCTTTGTTAAGTATGGGAGTATGAAGAGTCCTAAGAGGAAGTTATGTGACGCTTCTTAAGAAGTGAGCAGTCTGAAGAGTTATTCAAGATACTTTTTTAGGGAAAGTGTTAGAAACACTAAATATCACTAGCAGAAATTTTCAAATGCCCAAGGAGATACAAGTAGGCATTAAGACATACATAAAGAAGGCAAGAAAATAGGGAGACAAAGGACAGCATGAGCAAAGAGGAAGGTTGAGGAGAAAAAGTAAGCTAGGGAGAGGTCAGGGAGAAATAGAGAGTGGAGTGATATCAGTTCTAAAAGTCATGTAACCTTGCCTTAAGATTTATCACTTCTTGTCTGTAAACGCAAACATGAGTCAGTTCTCACATAGCCTTTCTTGTAAGTATAGTAATTGGAAGTTTGAACCACAACAGATAAAGGTTCATGTTTCCCAGCACTAATTCTAACCACCTAGGAATTCTTAGAGGTTTGGGGTCTACTTGATACAAGTGGTCATACTCCCCTCTCTTCCAAAAAGATAGAATTAATATCCTCCTGATTTGAGTGAAGTACTGCCAGGAAAATCAGCTGAGAATAACTGAGAAGTCACCCTCTTGCCTACTCTTCCTAATAATCATCTCAGTACATACTAAGTAACCCTTGGAAGAAAATGCCAGAAATAAAATCCTTTGACTTTCTTCTTCCTATATTTGTTACCAACTCACTTTTGATTAAATGACATGGAATAGATTTTATTCTTGTCAGCTTTTTAAAGGTTTCTAGTAAAGGAGGAAGTTAAAATTAAGGCTTGGTTTTATACTTCTGAAGTGTCAATATCTGAATGGGTGATCAGGGCTCTTCTTTATTCACTTTCATACCCACTTACAATTTTACCATGGGCTGCTATTTTTTATTATTTTTTCTATGTTTTACATCATTGTTCACTTTTGTACAACATACACTTTCTCCTCTCAGGAGTATTACTGGTGAAATTCCCACTATTCACTCCTATGCCATCACTATAGTCACTTGTACTCTTCCCATCCCTGTTTTGATCCTACTTCCCTGCCCCCTAGCAGAATGTCTCTGGTTTAAAGTTGCCTGTTGATTTTGATATTTACTTTATTATAATTACATCCGCCCCCACCCCTTATTTGGATCCTCTTCAGTCCTCCTAAAAGTGAAACCATTGGTATTTTTCTTTTCCTTTCTGGCTTTTTTCACTTAGCACAATACAAGTCCATCCATGTTGCCACGAATGGCATGGATTTATCTTTTTGATTGCTAAATAATAGTCCATTGTGTATATGTGGCATCTTGGGCTAGTCATCTATTTTTGGGCGTTTGGGTTGTTTTCCTAGCTTACCTATTGTAAATGGTACTTAGAGGAAACACAGAAAGACACCACATGCTGCTCTTTTCAGTGATATTGTTCATCATAGCTCTTCTATTTGTAACCCTCTTTTCCTTCTTGCCTGCTTGACAAATAGCTACTCATTCTTTCTTTTTAAGATTTATTTATTTTTGCTTGCAGAACTGGGGTACAGGCCAGAATTGTGGGTGAGAGACTTCACCAGAGACAGAGTAGGGAGCAGAACAGGCAGATTGACAAAATACACTGCTGAGGGGAGCAGCAGACAGGTCAGAAGAGGTCCGCCACACCATGTGGGTCAGCTCCCTGACCGGGGATTGAACTTGCGCTGCAGTGGCTTCCTAGAGCTTCATAATGTGGTGCTTTAACCCGTTACGCCACCAGGGAGAGCCACTACTCACCCTGTAAAGACTGTATTACCACATCATCTCCTTAGAACTATTTCCTGGTCATCTAGTTAGAGAACTTAGATGTCCTCTCTGCATTCTAACATAGTCTCTTTTCCCTCTACAAAGCAAGTAGTAGAGGCAGAAACTGATTATGGTTCATCACTATATCCTCAAAAGTAAACATATGACCTGGAACATTTGAGTACTCAGTAGATGTTTGTATAAAGAAGACAAGAAAGATGAGAGGAGAAGAAGAAAGGAAAAGACATAGGAGTAGATTATAAATTCCTTTGGAATGAAATTTAGTATAGTGCCTGAAAAGAATAATTGACCTTTAAAATACTCTTCTGGTCTTGTAGTTCTACTCTGACTTTTAATTTACAGGTTCATCTATCTGATCTCTAAAATGATTCATGATTCAAAGAAAGGCAGATGACTGTTCAGCATAGCTGTATTACAGATATTCAAGGACATTTATGAATGTCATCCTGTTAGTTCAAGGAAATCTTCAAGTTGTTGGTGAATGCTCAAGTACATTTTGTTAAGATATCTATAACCAGTATGTTATGTAAAAAAATGTTGATTGTGGTAATTGAAAGCAACAGAAAAGAATTTGTCAGCATGTAATGATATAATTGAGACTGACAAAGCAATTAACCATTAGAGGAAAAAAAGCTATCTGAGGGAATTTGGAACATGATAAGCTGTGAGGAGTGGTTTCAGTGAAATGCATCCTACCCAGGACTTCATCAGTTTTTTTCCGCTCTACCTGTCAACTCTAAATGCACCTGAAGACTCAGATTTTTAGCACACACACACAAAAAAAATCCTCATAGCACCTCTGGTCTGAGCCCCAGTTCTGTATGCATAAATAAATAAATCTTAAAAAAAAAAAAAGAAATACACTGCTGAGGGAACCAGAGGGTGGGTCAGTAGTGTGCCCCATGTGGGTCACCTCTCTGGCTAGAGATCAAACTGGTGCTGCAGTGGCTACAGATAGTTCCATAGTGCTGCCCTTTAACCTCTGTGGCACCAGGAAAGCCCCTCCAAAAGAAATTCTCTTCATCAAAGGTTTCAAGTCCTGGTGAAGCCATGTGGTCCCCAAAACAAGTTGCATGTAGTGTTCACTGCTGCCTTTAACTTGCAGAGAGTTAGTGGTCTAGAGGCTCCAGGACATGACAGTGTCATGGCAGTCACAACAACAATGTAATTATGACAAGTGAAGCCAGTATGGAAAGCTGGTGGAGGTTCCTCAAAACACTAAGATGGATTTACTACACGATCCAGAGATTCCGCCTCTAGAAATCTTCCCAAAGGATACAAAAACACTCATTTGAAAGGAAGCCTGTATGCTATGTCCACTACAGCACTGTTTACCATAGCAACCTAAATGTCCCCCAAACAGATGAACAGAACAATAAAATGTGGCCAATGCAGACAATGGAATATGACTCTGTGATCAAAAAAGATAAACTCATGCCATTTGCAGCAACATGGATGGAACTGGAATGGATTATGCTAAACGAAGTAAGTCAGAAGGTTGGGGGAGCAAAATCACAGGGGACTGTGGTGATGGTGCATGGGTGAATTGGTGATGGGAATTAGATGGGACTACCCCTGAGAGAAGAAAGCATCCACGTAAAAAAAGGAACAATAGTGGGGGGGGAAGGTATGTATAACTGCAAGCTGACCACATACATGAGGCAAGCAGCGGGGGAGGGGGAAAGAGCAGGGTCAGAATGGGAGGGAGAAGAGCACAGGGGACTGTGGTGATGGTGCACAGGTGCGGTGGGGGAAGGGGGGAACTACAGGGACCACACCTGAGGGAGAAATCTCACCCCCTGCAAAAATGAACAATGCTCTAAGAAAATAAACTATAAAAAACGAAAAATTCTGAATGTTTACAAGCCATATATAATAAAATATATTTTACGTAAAGACAATGACAACTATGGCTGGTGATGACACCTTCACAGCTATACTGAACTTACTCTGTGGAGGTGTTGCTCTTGGCAGAGAGAGTTGTGTTCTCTTCTATGGTCAGGTGGGAGATCAACAGGCAAAAACCTGCCACTCAGACTGAGAATCTTCCACGCATGGGCTAAGTTATTTCCTTCTTATTACAATGTTGTGTATCAAGATAAGGTTGTAGGACCCACAGCAGAGTCTGTCTCTGAAGTGGATCCCTCAAGTCCTAGGTTTCTGCTCCTCCCCACCTATCAGTTTGACAGCGGTGAACTCACTTTTGTTTTAGGATGTGACCACTGGTCATGTGGAGAAGAGATCATTATCATTAATAACAATAGATGCTTAGGAGAATTCATTATGTTTACATTCATTTAATCATCTCAACCACTTTGTTGGGTTCCACTGGACCCATTTTTTATTATTTTTTAAAGATTTATTTATTTATTTATATAAGAACTGGGGTACAGACCAGAGGTGCAGGGGGTGAGAGGATTCACCAGAGACAGAGTGGGGAGCAGAACAGGCCAACTGACGAAGTACACTGCTGAGGGGAGCAGCAGGCAGGTCAGGAGAGGTCTGCTGCACCATGTGGGCCAGCGCCCTGGCTGGGGATCAAACTCATGCTGTAGTGGCTGTGGATAGCTTGGTTGTGCTGTGCTTTAAACTATTGCGCCACCAGGGAGGGCCCAGACCCATATTTTAGATAAGGAAAATGAAAAGACAGAGGGTGGTGATTACAGTTTATATATTTCAACTGAAAGAGAAATTTCCACAGATGCAATGACCCACATAAGTGAGGTAGGAAAATTCTTCAAGCATTGGCTAGGAAATCAGGAACATTACAGTGGAACTTCAAATCCCAAATGTATGGTGGCATCCAGTCAACTTATCAGAGAGCAGTGAAGTTGAAACTTAAGGGACTTCGCAATGCCATTTGAGTGGGCCTACTGACTGGCTGCTAACTTCCACATACGAGTATTCAGTCCAGCATAACTGAGGACGCCCACCACTTCAAGAGAGAAAAACAGGCATTTTTATCATTCTAAGAATACATCTCTTCAGATGAAACTCAGAATGAAAAAATGTCACGGGTGACATTTCAAACAACAAATAGCCAAGCACATACCTGAACTTCTGTCATGAGCCAGCGAATCTGCTTTTCCAGGGTCAAAACTGTAAAACAGTCTTTACTGACATGTGCATACTAGTTGGGGGCTGGAAGGGGGTGGAGAGGAAACAGAAGAAAGGAGGTTACCATGTAGCAACCAGGTCCTGTTTTTAATCCTCACAGTACCTCTGTGGTACAAGCATTATTATCCCCACTTTACATATTAGGAAACCAGGAATCAGTCATAACTAATGAGGGGTGGAACCAGGACTTCAAAGCTCCTGGCTTTTTACTGTAGCATCCTGCACACTCACATACAGGTGGGAGGGATGGCAACTTCCACCAGGGCTTAACAAACAAAAGAAGCTGAAGATGAAGTAAGTGCAGTATGTTTGGAATGCCAAAGGCAATTATATCCTTAATTCACTTGGCAGGAGCTGAATAGGGAGAGAAGCAGGACTCAGCCTTACAATCATATCTTCTTTCTCATTCTAGACAGTCTGCCCTTAGCTACCAACCAAGGCTGGCTGCCAAGTCTCTCTTATGCTTTCAACCTCTGGAAGCCAAACTGGGTATAAACACAGCCTGACAGAGTAAGAAAGACCCAATTCTCTTATTGCATACACCAAGGCACTGGAGCCCAGTGAGAATGGTAGGGAGTTATTCAAGCGCAGGCAGTTAGGACCAAAGCCAGGCTTGGGTCCGGATCTTTTTTCTAGCAGGTTTATTCACTGACAAGTTTGGCCTAGGAAGTCAGCAGTTCTATGCCTCATCTCCTTAGGTGCTTAGTGTTCTAGAGAATCCCATCTTTCTTGGGATTCTCTAGAAATTTCCCATGTGAAAATGTCAGTGAGGAGGATGAGGGAGTGAATCAATGACAGGATTAATTGGAAGAATGGGTAGAAATGAGAAGACCCATTAAGAAATCCGAATCCTGGGCCCTCCCAGTTGGCTCAAGGGGGCAAAGCTCAGCACTATGAAGCTATCCTGAAGCCACTGCAGCACGAGTTCAATCCCCGGCCAGAGAGCTGACCCACATGGTGTGGCAGACCTCTCCTGTCTCGCCCGCTGCTCCCCTCGGCAGTGTATTTCAGTAGATGCACCTGTTCTGCTCCCCACTCTGTCTCTGGTGAATCCTCTCACCCCCTGCACTTCTGACCCTTACCCCATTTCTTGTTTTCATAAAATAATAAATCTTTAAAAAAAATAAACCTGAATCCCAAGTTATGAATCTATCAGGATCTTCAGAAAAACTATAACCCGTAGGCTGTTTCAAAGCAGGGGATGTGAGGTGGATGGTGATGTTGATCATAAAGTCAAGGATATCTTTCCATCCATCATACTTACAATTGGCTACAGAGCCTTACCAACCCAGTTAGATGTGGGTATATGAGAGAGGAAGGTATTCAAGGAGATGCAACTCTGATGGTCCAGTTTTAATGAGGGTTTGTTAAGCCTGTTCTGAGCTACAGCTGGAAAAAAAAAAAACAACAACCCCACATGAGTTCCTGATGTTAGGGCTTTCAGACTTTCCTAAATTTAAAGCTGACATGTTTTTAGCAACTGCTCATTGGAATCATGTCTGGATCACATACCTCAAAGAATGCTTGGTGAGTAAAGGAAGGATGAAGGGAAGAAAGAGAGGGGAGAGGGAGGAGGAGAGATGGGAAATCCTTTGTGACAAAGCTCATATCTATGTGATGAAGAATATAGAGTTCCTTGGGTCAGGCTACATTCTGATAGCTGATGAATTGGGTTAAATGGCACAGCAGGTGGCAATGATATCCCTATGTCTCCCCAAGTTCCCCAAGACCACATATCTGCAGTTCCTGACAAAGCTTTGGTGGATGTGTCTGGTACCTGAGAGAGAAGAATCTATCACTTAATAATAGACTTTCTTCACACTGTGGTTTGCTTGACTGGGAGCACTTGGATCTTCCTGAAAGGTGGATTCCTCCCAAAGGCAAGGGTCACTCCCAGCCACAGTATCAGCTGCTGGACCAGGAGAATTCCTAGAGTTGGGGCTAGCAGATTCAGTAACTGGAAATGCATTTTGGGGTCAGAATGGCATGCGGAGAGTGTGCAGAGGAGAGATTCTTTTTAGTAAATAGAAGTCATGTTCAGCATAGTGCCCATCCCTGAAAGAAGTAGGCAGTGGCATTACTGGCATGCCATTATGGGGAAATCAGGGTGTTGATTCGCCACAGAGCTCAAGTGCTTGGTGGTGGTGGGGGGGTGATGAAATGAACTCTTGCTCATATCATTATTGGCACTATCTTAATTATCATCAACAATGACAACACCAGCATCAGTAAATACTTATTGGGTGCCATCTTGGTAAAACTGTCAACAGGTTCCTTGGGCTGAGGTTATGAAAGGCCTGCTCATCTTTGAAATATGATAGAAGGAGCCCTCCCTGGAGGTGGAAAGAGTTAAAGCGCAGGACTATGAAGCTGTCCTCAGCCACTGGAGCACAAGTTCAATCCCTAGCCAGGGAGCTGACCCAGAGGTCTGGTGGGGCAGACCTCTCCTGTCTTGCCTGCTGTTTGCCTCAGCAGTGTATTTCAGTCAATCTGACTGTTCTGCTCCCCTCATCCCTCAACCCACACCTGGCCTGCACCCCAGTTCTTGTATGTATAAATAAAAAAATTTAAAAGCAATAGAGGCTCTTAAAGTTAGTAATATTAACCAATTGAAAATTTAGAGATTAAAGCTGGCAGATTTCTATAGATTCTTTGAATAGAAAGGAACATCTATATGCCCCAATTTGAAAGATACCAAGTATAAACTGAGAAAAGTTAAATCTCCCTCCTACCTTGGGCCCTCCCTGGTGGCACAGCAGGTTAAAGCACAGCCCTAAGAAGCTAGAGCCCCTTCAGCATGAGTTCGATCCCCAGCTGGGAGCTGACCCACATGGCGCTGCAGACCTCTCCTGACCCACCCACTGCTCCCCATAGCAGTGTACTTTGTCAGTTGGCCTAGTCTGCTCCCCACTCTGTCTCTGGTGAATCCTCTCACCGCCCCCGCACCTCTGGCCTGTACCCCAGTTCTGTATGTATATATATAAAAAAAATCTCCCTTCTACCTTTGTCATCTAGCTCCTCAGTGCTGCTCAATTCACTTATTCTTTATAGGAAATTTTATCTGAGGGGAAGAAAAGTGTTTTAGCTGAACAATAAAAATTCCAACAAAATCTTTGGAATGTCACTTACATGCTTTCTGGCCAAGCTTCTGTATGGGCAGGAAAAAAATCCTAATGATTGTTTACTGCTGTCCACTGTCAGGGAAGCAGTAGTTCAGATATGTCACTAAGACAGAAAGGACTCTTTGTTGGTTGATGTGAGAATCTGTGGATGCTATTGACAATGGCAGGACCAAAGTTCTAGTGTCAAAGCTTATAGAAAATGTCTCAGAAATCCCATGAAATGTGCCAAACACCCATTACTCAGGTTTACCTGTCCAATAACTCGTCCAGGCAACACAGATTCCTCCTGATGAGTGACTTAGATCTGGAAGTAAGAGTGAGTTTGGGGTATTATATTTAATTTTTACTTTTATTTAAGTGATTTACGATTATGGTTACATAAGATAATTCTGCTTATGACAAAAATCATAAATCCTACTCTGCCTCCATGCTACACCTAGTTCTGCTTCTAGGGGCCAGCCTCTTCTAAGAGTTGAAAATTTAGTACCTCTTTCTATGTATATGCTTGTACCTCTATTTCTTTATCAATTTTAGGCATTATCTATAGATTCCCACTCATGGAAACTGAAGTTTTGGCTCATCATTCTCTTGAATGACCTTACATTATTCCTTGTATTATTATTTTTAGCTCTTTTTTAAAAAAAGATTTATTTATTTATGCATACAAGAACTGGGGTACAGGCCAGAGGTGCTGTGGTAGGGGCGGGGCAGGGGGAGGAGAGGATTCACTGGAGACAGAGTGGTGAACAGAACAGGCAGGTGAACTGACATACACTGCTGAGGGGAGCAGCGGGTGAGAGAGGAGAGGTCTGCTGTGCCATGTGGGTCACCTCCCTGGCTGGGGATCGAACAGGTTATTTTTAGCTCTTTTATTGATTCAGTTTAACTTTAAGCGATATGCTTAAGGGAAGGGGAGTGAGTACATAGGTAAAGGGCATCAATTACAGAATTGGTCCTTCAGTGGCAAAATTAATACAACATATACAGATCTTGATTTATAATGATACACACCTGAAATGTCTAAAATGATATACAGCAATATTATTTCAATAAAAAATACTAAAAAATAAACAACACACACACACACACATATATATATATACACACACATGCACATATACATGCATATATATATATATACATATATTTATTTAAAGATTTGTTTATGCATGTAAGAACTTTGGTGTAGACCAGAGCTATGGCACGGGGAGAGGGTTTATGTGAGAGGACTCAGCAGCAACAAAGTGGGGAACAGAACAGGCAGAGCTACTGAAATTCACTCCTGAGAGGAACAATAGGTCAGACAGGAGAGGTTTGCGGCCCCATATGCGTCTGCTCTCTGGCCAGGAGATGGGGGATCAAACTCGGGCTGCACAATTGCCGATGCTTGACAGCACTGTCTTTAACCCTGTGCCACCACTAAGGCCCAAAATATGTGTTTTCTTATTTCTTCTTCCATAACCTCTGAATGGGCCTCTTGACTCCCTGTTTTATGTGAGAAAGTTAATTCCTGTATCTCTTCTTTCCCTTTCCATTTGCCACCACAGTCAGAGCACTTTTAATTTTATTGTGACAAGTTGTTAACATATGCATTCTGTCTGTAACTACAAGACTTTGTTTGTTTTGAGATGAATTAAAGATTGCAAACTTGGGCCCTCCCTGGTGGCGCAGCGGGTTAAAGCTCAGCACTAAGAAGCTAAAGCCACTTCCGCATGAGTTCGCTCCCCAGCCCTGGTGCTGACCCACATGGTGCGGCAGACCTCTCCTGACCCGCCCGCTGCTCCCCTCAGCAGTGTACTTCGTCAGTTGGCCTCTTCTGTTCCCCGCTCTGTCTCTGGTGAATTGTCTCACTGCCCCTGCACCTTTGGCCTGTACCTCAGTTCTGTATGCACAAATAAATAAATCTTTAAAAAAAAAAAGATTGCAAACTAATCAACAACATTTACTCTAGAAAGACCACACAAATATTGTCCAATACTGGGTGTCATAGCTTATGTGGATTATATTTTTTCCCTACAAAATCATGAATAAACAAATGCATGTATAAATAAATTGTTCCTAACCTCAAGATCAAATGACAATTATTTTCTTACACTAACGACAATTAAAATTGCATTATATATTCATTTTTCTCTTATTTGGCTTTGGCCATGCTTTTCTTATATTACTATTGCTACCTCATTTTCTACTAGGTCGGTATTTGCTGTCCTGTTAATTTCCATCCTTTTTGGGTAGTTTTATTTTGGATGTGTCTGCCAGATATGTTATAGCTAAGTTTTAAAAAGCCCAACTTGATAATTTTTGGTTTTATTTAAGGAAATTGAATTCATTTCTGATGATATTTTAATTACACTATTTTTATATTTTTGGTTTACTATCATTTTTCGTCTCTACTTTCATGCCTTTATAACATTTCTGGTACACATATCATCTTTTGCCCTCTCTATTAAAATCTCTCCTATTCATTTTTGAATTAAATATAGGAGGCATGCCTATTCGTAAGCTTAAAAGTTTATACATAGAATTACATATTTTTCTTACAAAGTTTATATAATTCAATATTTCTATTATACTCCTAATGCAAACATAGATCTCAGGATGTTAGATCCATTGAAGACAAGCTCCATCTTTTCACCATAAGAGTTGGAATTTTAACTTTATTAAAAATACATAGAGGCCCTTCCTGGTGGCACAGTGGGTTAAAGCACAGCACTAAGAAGCTTAAGCCACTTCCGCATGAGTTCGATCCCCACCTGCCCCGGAGGTGACCACATGGCATGGCAGACCTCTCCTGACCCGCCCGCTGCTCCCCTCAGCAGTATGCTTTGTTGATCTGCCTGTTCTGCTCCCCACTCTGTCTCTGGTGAAGCCTCTCACCACCCCTGCACCTCTGGCCTGTTACTCCAGTTCTGTATGCATAAATAAATAAATCCTTAAAAAATACATAGAAATTAAGGTTGTTTTCGTGTTTATAGGAAATAGTTAACTTTGCTGACCTTTTATTCATGTTTCATTTCCCCTGTCTTCTGTTTATATTTTTCCTTGCTAAGTACATCTTTAATAGTACCAACAACCCAAGGAGTATTTTACATCTGAAGAAAGTTACTATTAGAGTTTAACGACACAGCACATCTATAAAACAACAGAACCAAGACACAAAGTCCATCTATATCATTCCAAGCCCAGGGTTTTCCTGAGATAATTTGTGAACAGTATTTATAACAGTCGCGGATTCATAGTAAGCTCCATATAAATGTTGTTATTCTTCAAATCATTATTACACACTACAGTATTTCTCAACAAAAATGATTTCCATGTGCTTGGGACAAATCTGAATACATTGCTTAAAGATGACTACATTTCCAGATCTCATTCATACCAGGAAATGGAGCAGGATTGATCCAATTTATAGGGACAGACATCCTGTTTCTCACTTAACCACTTTTCAAAAGTTGTTGGAGGGCCTATCTTCCTTTCATCATTTGCCCTCTGTCTGATCTTTCTATCTGATGTGAAGTTGCTGACATTTTGTTGAAGTACCCAGAGGGCACTGAACTGACTGTCACAGGTTTACCTCTTTCTTAAGCTCATGGAGACATGATTATATCTTGTGACACACATGGTGAGTGCATCTGGAGCATTCCACACAGACATACAAATCAATGAATAAGCCAGCCTTGTTCTCTCTTAACTGAAAAGTCATGTGAGTGTCTCATGGTAAGGAATCAAGAGTACTTTTACCACACACCAAAAGAAATAATCATGATGTGACCTGACAGAGGTGTTAGTGAACACTGTTGCTTTTTACATACAAGCAAGGGGGTTGTAGTGTTCCATCTCTAAAGGAAAATGGGAAATAGTTTTACTTTTAGATAAATGCTGTAATTCTGGTGGACCACACTGTTAATTCCTCTGGAGTTCGCCCCACCAAGTAGATTTATTTTGCTACTAAATGTAGAGAGAGCAGCTGAAATTCAAGAATTCGAAAAGTAGTTTTATTTGTATGTTGAATTCAGCTCATATTCTAGTGGATAGGAGTGAGAAAATGTATCTGGGGAGATTGGAGCAGATATTAAGAAACACTATGGAAATGAAGAAGGAAATTGAGAGAACAGATGCAGAAAGAACAAATCTCCAGAACTCCTCCTTCCATTTGCAAAATCCAGAATATACTTACAGTGTGAATTATAATTAGGGTGACTATACTCCCTCGTTTGCCTGGGACAGACTTTATTTGTTCCTGTTGTCTTGGCATGATTATTAATTTTCTTCTTTCCATCTCAGAAGTTTCTGGTTCACACAAGAAACTTTATGGCTACTTCATTTGTAATGTAAACTCTAAAATTCTGGTTCAAGATGTAGTCTTCTTTTTTTCTTTTTAAACTATCATGGATCGGGCCCTCCCTGGTGGCGCAGCGGGTTAAAGCACTGCACTAAGAAGCTAAAGCCACTTCCGCATGAGTTCGATCCCCACCGCCCCCGAAGAGAACCACATGGCATGGTAGGCCTCTCCTGACCCGCCCACTGCTCCCCTCAGCAGTGTACTTTGTCCATCTGCCTGTTCTGCTCCCTGCTCTGTCTCTGGTGAATCCTCTCACCTTCTGCATCTCTGGCCTGTACCCCAGCTCTGTATAAATAAATAAATAAATCTTTAAAAAATAAATAAATAAATAAATAAAAAACTATCATGGATTACATCTCAGCAAATCAAGAGCTTTATTTATGCCTAACCCTTCTTACACATGGTCAGTATAAAATGTTCTTGGCACTATTTAAGAACATTCTGATAAATATTTCAGAAATAGTTCAATTAACAGATGTTAAGTAGCTTTAGTAGAACTTTGGAGATCAGGTACTGTCCTATCATGTCCTTCCTATACTCCAAAATGCTCTTCCCTAGACTGCCCTATGAAGTCACAAAGTCAGATTTGGATTTGGATATACAGGGTTATTTAGAACTGCCTGCTTTTCTTTTTCCATCATGCCTTCATACCTGATTGATTAGTTTACAAAATGGTGTAAGAGATGGAAATAGTCCTATCCTGTAAGGTAACTATGTTTGCTGGAATGAAGTAATACTTGATCTAAGCCCAGTCAGACAACACAATTCAGCAACAAAAAAGGTGGGTAGAAAGACTGCTTCACAATTGTTCCTGAACAGGACATACCTGCCTGGCATCAGCCTTTCTGCTGACTGTCTCCACCAGGCAGGCAGCTCAATCTCTTTGTACCCATATTTTACCCTAAAGCACTTTAAAAAATAGCCAGTTCATATTATTGTTAGCCAAGAGGTACCTCAGTACATATCAAAGATACTAGGGATTATTTATTTTTTAAATGTATTTATTTTTACATCATTGTTTATTTTTATACAGTGCTTGATTTCTCCTCTCAGATGTTCCCATAACATTACCATCAGGACCCCTGTGAACCACCATCATAGACTCCTGTGCTCTTCCCTCACATTTTGATCCCTTTCCCTCCCCCTTCCCTGATGATGTCTACAATTTATAGTTTGCTGCTAGTTTTGCTTCCCCCCCCCAACCCCTTGGATTGTTTCCCTATGTTCTTCCTAAATGTACAACCATGCGATATTGCTCTTTTTCCTTCTGACTTATCTCCCTGAGCATAATCCTGTCCATCTCCATTTATGTTGCTGCAAATGGCATGAGTTTAAAAGATACTAGGGATTATCTACAGATTATATAACAATGTTCCTTAAATTCTTTCAATTCTGGATTGAATGGAAGTCTCCATAATTATAGGAAATCAGTAATAGATTACTGGAAGCTAATAGAGGCACTGTTGTCTTAGTTTTTCCCAACCAGGATTTTTGATGAGCAATTCTATACCCAATTCCAATGTGCAATGTACAAACATCATATAATTCGCCCACCCCTGCTGGGTGGCATACAATTCAGATCTATTCTGACATTATTACCCAAAGATGGCATCAGATCCCATATGTTAAGGGTTCAGTCATAGACTATTCCCACTTCAGATGCCACTCCAAATGCAGGTTATTGACTGTGCCAACCAGTTTATAGATTGGAGATTACAACTCCTTTCTCAGGTTCAGTTAATTTGCTAGAGAAACATTTTACTTATATTGAAAGGATACACCATAGGAATAGAAAGATGAAAGACAAACATAGGGTGGTTTATGGGGAAGCTGGGCCTCCCCTGCCTTCTCCCAACATACCATTTCCCTCATCACCAGCCCGGAAGTTCCACTGACCTTCCTTCCCAGTTGGGCGTGATATGACCCTTTTAATGTATTGTTGAACTCATTGCTAATATTTTTATTAAGCTTTTTTGTAACTATTTTCATCATGTTTTCTTGTGATATCCTTGTCTGCTTTTGGAATATTATTCCACTCTCAAAAAGAAGAAAGCTTTCCTTTTGCAAACATATATTCAATAGCTAGAATTTGAGGTGATTATGTTTCATGAATTAATTCAGAGTGTAAAAGGCAATTATCAATAGTTTTTCTCATATGTGGGACAGAAATGGAAAAAGTAGACAAACTACAAACCACAACAAAAAATAACTTGTAGATGCTATGAAAAATACAGTGGTTTTCCGGGGTGGGGGAAGGGGGAATCATATGAAAATAACTTACAACTTTGAGATGATCTGTTCACAATATATACAAATATCAAAACATTATGCTATACACCTGAAACTAATATAATGTTATGTCAATTACATCTCAATAAAATTTCATATATAAACCATAAGATCCAATCATTTACTCTTAGGTAAGAGGAATGGAAGCACATTCATCCACACAGACTTGTACACAAACATTCATAGCTATTTTATTTGGCATAGCCAAAAACTGGAAATAAGCTTAATGTTCATCAATAGGTGAAGATAAATTATATTGTTTTCTAGGTCTACATGTCTTGATATTCCTTTGTTTTATTTATTTATTTATTTTTAAAGATTTATTTACTTATTCATACAGAACTGGGGTACAGGCCAGAGATGCGGAGGGTGAAAGTATTCACCAGAGACAGAGTGGGGTACAGAAGAGGCAGATCGACGAAGTACACTGCTGAGGGGAGCAGCGGGCGGGTCAGGAGAGGTCTGCCACGCCATGTGGATCTCCTCCAGGGCAGGTGGGAATCGAATTCATGCGGAAGTGGCTTTAGCGCCTTAGTGCTGTGCTTCAACCCGCTGCGCCACCAGGGAGGGCCGATATTCCTTTATTTTTAGAAGTAACTGACATCTAACATTGTATGTGGAAGGCGCACACATGTTGATTTGATAATTCATGTATTGCAACATTATACCTTTAAACCTATCTTAGTGTTAGCAACACTTCTATCACATCACATAATTATCATTTCTTTTTTTGTGGTGAGAAAATTTAAGACCTAGTCTCTTAGAATTTTGAAATATATAATATATAGAATTTTGAAACATTATAATCACTAGGCTATACATTAGATCTCCAGAAGTTAACTACCAGTTATATCAGTAGCAGAGAACAAAGCTACAGTAGAACAAATGCTAAGTGAGTGTCTTTGTTGGCTTTTGCTTGCCTTCTTGTTGTTTATGAGTATTAACTGAGCATGCTGTTAGGCTGAATGGATCCCAGATACATGAAGATAGCAATTGCTTCTCTTTTAAAAAGATTTCTTTATTTATGCTTATAGAACTGGGGTACGGGCCAGAAGTGTAGGGGCAGTGAGAGGATTCACCTGAGACAGAGTGGGGAGCAGAACAGGCAGATTGACAAGGTACAGTGCTGAGGGGAGCATCAGGCAGGTCAGGAGAGGTCTGCTGCGCCATGTGGCCACCTCCAGGGCTGAGGATCAAACTCACACTGAAGCGGCTGTGGCCAGCTTGCAGTGCTGCCCTGTAAGCCGTTGCACCACCAGGGAGGGCCTGGCAATTCCTTCTTGATCTTGTGAGGTTACCCAAAGTCCAGTTCACCTGGCTGAGTGTCTTGGAAGTAATTGTCCAGAAAGCATAATAGAATCTAAATAAATGTGTGAGGAAATTTAATGTGCTTTTTTAGATGGGGTTACTTTACCTCATCTATTCCAATGGAAATGTGATAGCACACACAATTCAAACAAGAAATGAAAAACGAAAGCCTGCTAATGAAATCAGAGCACTTAGGCTAGACATTGTTGCTGTTCTTGACTCTTCTCTCTGAAATTAATGGGAGATATCCACCATTTCCCTGACTTTCTGTTTCTGTGCAGAAATTCAGCTAGGGAAAAAACAAAACAAAACTTCTTTTCACCTTTCACTTTGAAATCTGCATGCCTTAGTGTCTTGGCACTTCTAGGCTCTGTAGAGAGGTTAACACTAGTCTGTTCTCTAACTCTGCTAAGAAGCTTGTGCCTTCTAGGAAGACCTGCAGTTGCCCAACATTGCCATTAAAAGGGTAGAAAGTTTGGGCCCTCCACGGTGGCACAACAGGTTAAAGCACTATGAAGATATTGTAGCCACTGCAGCATGAGTTCAATCCCCGGCCAAGGAGCTGACCCACATAGCATGGCAGACCTCTTCTGTCCTGCCCACTGCTCCCCTCAGCAGTATATTTCAATCCATCTGCCTGTTCTGGTCCCCACTCTGTCTCTGAAGAATCCTCTCACCCTGGCACCTCTGGACTGTACCCCACCCAGTTCTGTATGTATAAACAAATCAATCTTTAAAAAAAAAAAAGAAGGTAGAAAGTTTAATTGTAAGGTAAAGTGTTAGGCAGTCCAGTCTGGACACACATCAAAACTCTGTGCTCCAACATAGCTTTTCTGGTAATTACCTAACATTTTCATTTAGTGTTGTTGTGTGTCTATTTCTCAATTGCTTCTGCCAGATTTTTATGTATTGGGCTGCCAGAAAACAGAAATAAGTTGTGTCTATCTCAAGAGCTCTGATTTTGGTAGGGGAGACAAACAAGTCAACCAGTAATTACAAGGCAGTGTGATAAGTGTTATAATAGCAGTAAACACAGGGTATTGTGAAAGTACACATGAGCAGCAGTTTTTCAGCTAGGGAAGGGTCAGAGGGAGACCAGAGGTGACAGGAGTTGAGTCTTGAAAGAATGTAGGAGTTTGGGAAGGAGAAGAGAAGTAAGAAGTGTTCCAGGTAAAGGCGATTAAGTAAAGTAGCTAAGTAAGATAACACATTTGAAAGCTTTTTGACCTGGAGTCATTTTGAGTGGTCTCTGGAGTAGTGGCTCTCATTTCTTCTGTTGTTGATCGGTTCAAGTTTTCTGCCTCCTCTTGTATCAATTTTCACAATTTATATTTCTTAGAAAAGCTCTTATCTTGCCAAAATTTTACTTTATTGACAAATTAAATGTTGAGTCTGTTTTAAGATTTATTTTATGTATTTATGCATATAAGAACTGAGGTGTAGGCCAGAGGTGGGGGTGGTGAGAGAATTCACCAGAGACAGGGTGGGGAGCAGAACAAGTGGGTCTACTGAATTACTGCTGAGGGGAATAGCAGGAGACAGGACAGGTCTGCTACACCATGTGGGTCACCTCTGTGGCCAGACATGGGCCTTGAACTTGTGCCACAGTGGCTGTGGATAGCTTCAAAGTGGTGAGACTTAACACCTTGCACCACCAGGGTGGCCCTAAATTTTGAATATTCTTAAAGGTTTTTAGTCTTATATGTTTATATTCTTATGTCAATTTTTTTTTTGCATTTTTACTTGTTTCACTTTTTTCCTTATTCACCAATTTTATTAGAGGATTGTTTGTAATATTAGCATTTTAGTGGACAAGCTGTAATATTACTTGTCATACCTGGTCTTCCAATAGCATCAGACTCATTTTCTATTGCATCACTCGATATTAAATGATAGAAAATTCTTTAAAGAGAGGATACAGGAAAGTAGAGTAATTCATAGGAGAATGAGCTCTCTAGATAGAAGTTTGAATCTCAAAGCTGAGTGTTTATTGAGATTGTACTCCAAAGTCAAAATTTCATTAACAACAGATAAGAAGATGATAGATGGGAAAAGGACCATTTTTTCCATAACAGTACATTAAACACTTAGTAAATTTTAAATTTATTAAGTTTTAATTTAAAATTTAAAGAAATATATTTTTAAAATTTTAAAGATTTATTTATGCATACAAGAATTGGAGTTTAGAGGTACAGGGGGTAAAAAGATTCACCAGAGACAGAGTGGGAGCAGCAAAGGAAGAACAACTGAAATAACTGCTGAGGGGAGCAGTGGGCTGGAAACAGGTCTGCCGCACCATGTGGGTCACCTCCCCAGCTGGGGATTGAACTCATGCTGCAATGGCTGTGGATCACTTCACAGTGCTACACTTTAACCCCTTGTGACACCAGGGAGGCTCACACTTTATTAATTTAATAAGAAATGTGAAATGCCCATAGTTACATATATAATAATAGGGGGCTTCAACAGTACCTCCTGTGTGCCAGGTCCTGTGTTAAACACCTTACCTACATTAGCCCATTTAATCTTCATAATTACTCCAGGAGACATTATTGCTATCATCCCTCACTTTGCAGGAGAGGAAGTGAAACATGCTGGGAGGAGGGTGTATTGTGGTTAGTAAAGGGCATGGCTGAGCGTGGCTCCCAAGCAGTCTGGTTCTTGCTTGTGTGCACTGTGTGCTCCATGAAGGGGTGACTGCACATATACACAGATACTGTGGAGCCACTGGGGGAAGGACAAGGCTTGAATAGGTGAAAAACTGTCTCAGGTTCTCTGATTTTTGAAGCCTGTATATTATATAACACGAGAATTCTCCAAAATAAAATTTTTGCATGTCAATCAGAATCCTAGTTTAGAAAAAAATAAAATTTTGACAAAATATTTCTCATGTTTACTTTCAAGAAAAAATCTACATGCCAGAATTGTTTTAATTTTTTTAGTGTAGTTTTTTTTAAGTTATTTTTGAAAGAAGAATAATGAGTGAAACTGCCACTCAGAAATCAAAACTTCAATAAGTAAAAACAGTGGTGTTAGCTCAGAAGTAAATTATCAATAGAACAAATTATAAACCTAGAGTCAAACTATAAATGTAGAACAAATTACAAGCCTAGAATTTGGAAGTATATGATAAAGATGTAACTTATGACGAGGAAGGAAAATCAACCTACAACTTACAAGAGAAAAAATTTAAATTTAAAGAACTTATTTAATGCTTTATACACATACACATCCAAAATCCAGAGACTCTAAATGTAAATAATACAATAAAAACAGTAGAAGAAATATATATTTGAATATCTACACAACTTTTGGGTTGGAGAGGGCCTTTCTAAACCTGATCCTAACCTGATCAGGAAGAAGAGTGTAAAGTTGGCTTGTTTAAAAAAAAAAAAAGGAACAATTATTGTCTGCCTATCAACCTGCTGTCAATAACACATAAAAACTTGTTTGTTAAAGGTGGGTGGCTCTGGTGTTCTTAAGCGGATAATATAGATTTCAACCTAATGTTGCCTAAGATATTTTATCAGAATGGGAGGGTTTGTTTTCCTTCAGCCTAAAATGAACAATAAATGCTGTGTGTGAGGATGAGTCATATCTGAGAGTGCTTTTTTTTTTTTTTTGGTGGCCAATAAGATACTCATAACTTCCACCATGAAAGAACATGTTCTTAACAGACACTTGTTAATTTAGCATATTTTCAATAACGACTAAGACTGACCTATAGAGCTGGGATATAGAAGGGCTCAGGGGCTGGGATATAACTCAAACACACAGGTGCCATGGTGAGAGAACCTCAACTAGAGACAGAACACTTGGCTTCAAGTTTGGCTTATCCTGGGATACTCCTGTCCTTTGACAGGTCAGTTAATCTCCATGACACTCAAATTTCCTTAATCTGTTTGGAAAATAAAACAATATCATGGAGGAGTGATATGAAGCTTAGAACAAAACAAGCAAACTTTTATTGAGTACCTACTCTTTGACAGGTTCTTAACATATGAGAAAGGGTGTTTATATAGTTCTACACAAAATTGTGCTGCTATCACATAACAACTCCTTCCTTTAGGAAATTCAGTTGGAAAGTGGGCATAAAAGGTATGCTACAAGTAGGTATTTCGACTTACAGATATGTGTGAGGATAACAGAGTGTGAAAAAATGGGAGGGAATAGAAGAAAAGAAAGATCAGAGAGTAAGTGGAGGAAAACCATACCTAGGGTGACAGGTGGATAACAGAAATAGCTGGGGCAAGGGAAGGAGGCCAGATCAGAGCCCCAAAAGCCAAACTAAGGATTTTGGACTTCATCCCTTAGGGAATGAAGACTTGTGTAAAATGTATAGGCTTTAGCACAGAAGCGATCTGGGTTTAAACCCTGGTTCCTCATTCCATTGCTACATAGTTTTGAGCAAGTCATTAAATCTTGGTAAGCACCAGTTACTCATCTATATGATGGAGATGCTAATAACACTGAGGTAAGTCAAGTTCCAACTATAGTAGCTTCTAAATAAAGGGTACTTTGTACGGTGTAATTGTTAGGTATAGGCATTGGTTACTATTGAAGAACTTTGATGAAAGCAATAGAAAAATCTGTATTCTACAGTGCTTTGTAGGCTAGAGGCTGGGAGAATAGATTAGAGGAAATTCATTGTAGTCGAAGAGTTCTGGGGGATACAGAAAAATTAAAAGCAAAAAAATAGAGAATATTTTATAATATAATGAAATACTTTTTAAATGTAGAAGGAAACTATAGGAAGAGAATGAAGATATATGTGTGTGTGTGTATATATATGTGTATATATATATATGGAAATAACTTATAAACTAATTTTTGGAGGTGAGTGGGGATGAGATAAAGAGTTCAAGGGGATCAGTACTTTGCCTGATTTCTTGTCTGTTTTTATCCCATGATATAAAATGCATTTTTGTAGGTAGCATAAATAATAATTTGGGAAATAAGGTAAGTTTTAAATATTGAAAGAATAGTCTTAAAAAGAGATCAATATTTATCTACAGAAAGTAACAAAATCCAAATGACGCTATATAGATATTTGAAATAAAAAAAAAAGTAACACAGCTTCCCATTTGAGTAGAATGTGAAGTCAGTTGCAAGGAATGAAGTAGGCTTTATCTACAACTGGAAGACTGGAGAATCTGTGGCTAGTTGAGTCTTCAGTTAGTTCACCAGGATGTCTCAACTCTGGCACTATTGTTTTGACTTGGATGATTGTTTCTTAGAGGAAGTGGTGGGTTTTCCTCTTCATTTTAGGATGTTTAACCACATACTGGCCTTTACCTACTAAATGCCAGAGCACACTTTCTCCCAGCTGTGACTACTCAAAAATGACTTCAAATATGCTCAAATGATCCCCGGGCAACAGCATCTCCTGAGAACCAATGGTCTAAGGGCCAAAGATGTGGATGTTGTCTTGTTTGAGACTCCAGGCCTCACATCTACAACATTGCTGGTGCATATTGACTGTCTAAATATAGAGACACACACACACTCATAATGAAATAACAACTGAAACTGGCTTTGAGGATATAGGGTAGTTGCATAATATAGATTTGTAAATGAACCAATAAACCTGAGATTTTATGATTTATGAAAACTTTTTAGAAAATATTTATTTATTTATGCATACAAGAACTAGGGTACAAGTCAGAGGTGTGAGAAGATTCACCAGGGACAGAGTGGGGAGTAGAACAGGCAGATTGACTTCAGTCTGCTGACGGCAGTAGTGGGTGAGACAAGTGAGGCAGTCTGCTGCACCATGTGAGTCAGTTCCCTGATCAGAGATAGAACTTGTACTGCAGTTACTGCCACTAGCTTCAAAATGCTGTGGTTTAATCAGTTGAGCCAGGAGGGAGGGCCCAACTTATGGAAACTTTTCCCCAAAATTACAGAGAATCCAAATGAAGAACAAGTGAGAGAAACCAGAAAACGAGAAGCCAAAAGAGGAAAATGTAGTGAATAGTATTAGAGGTTAGAGCTTTTAGCTACTTTTTTCTTGTAAAGGATAAGCTTTCTTGCCTCTTGCCTCCTATTAAATTTGCATATACCAAGCACACATGGTAGATGTTTTTAAGATGTATTTATTTATGCATACAGAACTACAGGCAGGCCAGACATGCTCAGAAACAGAGTGAGGGAGCAGAACAGGCAGATGGACAAAGTACACTGCTGAGGGGAGCAGCAGGCAAGACAGGAGTGGTCTGCTGCACCATGTGGGTCACCTCCCAGGCCTGGGATCAAACTCGTGTTGAAGCAATTGCCTTTAGCTTTTTAGTGCTGTGCTTTAACCCATTGCACCACCAGGGGGCACCCTATATATTAACTATTTGGTAAGGTAATTTATAAACAATATGTTGGGTGAAATTTAAAATGTGAAATGGCAAAAATTGTTATTTACGGTAACATTTTTCTTCCCAAGTTCAATCTAATAACCTATTTTCTCCATTTTAAAAATAGAAGCATAAATGTAACCCAAGCTGTCTCAAATAACATTAAGACTTCTTTTGCAGAGAAAAAGAGTTTTCTCACCTTTTATAAGGATTTGGTTGGCTACCCTCAATATATATGATGTTTGTTATAACATTATTTGATTTTGAAAGTTTAGCCTTCAAAAGTTATTTATTTTGTAAGTTAGTTCATTTTGTAATACATATGTAGAGGTTTAAACAGCTGGATTTCCATTGGTTTAAGTTAATTTGGTGAAATACTTAATAAATTATCTAATCATTATATTTTGCATCTCTACAACTTATTAATATTTACTTTTATTTTTATACTTAAGACACTAATTTTTTTTCAGTTACTGACCATTGTTGTACTCAAGGGAAAATTACACTTTTTTTTCTTTGTAGTATAGGAAATCATGGAAAAACAAATGTTTTACAATCTTCCCATTATAGGAAATGTAAACAAAAATATCCCCATTAAGCCACATCCTAAAAGCTAAGCACATATAAAAATGTTATTCATCTTCAAATTAATTTCATCAGCAAGTGTCAGGAGTTACCTACTATATGTCCACAATGACCTGTTGAATTTATAAACATATTGCCCACCCAACTTCATTTTTTCATTATGGTTCCACAATTCTTACTTCCAATCTGCTAGGTTTGCAGGAAGTCTGTTATGACTAATTTTCCTACCACATTGATACAGAATTATTGTTCTCCCAACTAGCATAGGTCCTTGCACCTAATTCATACTGTAAAACAATTGATGGATAAATCAATGAGTGAACAACTACAACTCGCTGGTTGGAAGTCAGAAGATTCATGGTTTAGTCCTTTCTATAAAATTTTGAGCAAAGTGCTTAACCTTACTGGACCATACACTGTAAGAAGTGTTAGAGCAAAAATGACCCAGGGAAATGTTTAAGTGTAGAATTAGTCCTTCTGTTTTTCTCAAGGAAATGGAGAATTAAGTATAACTGTGTGCTCCACCCTAGCACAAATAACAGTTCATTCTAGCCTGAAGCTTGGCTTTTATGAATTTTTCATGTGTGCAAAAGATCCAATAAATGAGATATGACTCACAACCAAAAAAGTGTTGGACATATGGAACAGCAAAAGGTAATAATATTTAGAGACAAATGCTGCAAAAATAGGCTATAATATTTTATTTATTTAAAAATAAGATAACTAAAATAAAAATATGAACATGAAACATTAGACTTCTATACTTATGAAAACTTTGTTACGTGCTGATGGTACCCCCTCTTTTAGTACTATTAAGCTTAAATAGATTAAATTATTAGTTTAATTAGATGAAATGTGTTGTGCTAAAATGTTTGCTCTCAACCTACTGATGTAAAATAGTTCTTTACTGATCAAAAGATAATATATGAGGTTACACCCATACATCAGCAACCACAAAACAAGCTACTTATGCAACACATTTGTGCAATGTTCTTTCATTCCATATATCCAGATTTTCTGCATGATCTGGTTTAAGCTAATCTGTATTTTTGTCTCAAATTGATTACCTGCCACATTCACGCTTTGTTCACTTTGGCTGGGGTGTGTGTATGTGGTGGTGGGTTGTGCATTTCACACACACTAATGCTCCTGCCAAAACACTGAAAATCTACATTTAATAGAAAATGCAAAAGAAAAATTGTTGGGGGAAAAATGCCAGATTTTAAGAAGTGAATTACATCAAGTAATCATTTTTGAGCTTACTCTAGATAAAGTACTGTGTTAGTTACCAGAGGACATAAAGATAATCAAGACATGGTTCATTACCCTTGATTTTATGAAGATTATAGTCTGGTGTGGGAGACAGAGTAGGAACAAAACACAGTGCACTCATGAAAACTGGGCTACAGAATCCCAGAGTGGGATACTAACAAAAACTGTAAGTGTGCCAAGAAAGTAACAACTAATTCTCACTAAGAGTATCAGTGGGCAGAAGAACCTTTTAGATTAAATCATATTGAATAAATAGGGTTTTGCCACGTGGTCAAAATGCAAAACAAAACAGTAGAAACAGACTTAAATTAGGAGGTTCTGAGAAATGTTCAGAGAATGGCCAATGGTTCAGGGTTTCAAGGTCGATTGGGTTGAGTAAGTAGCCATGCCAGGCTGAGATTTTCATATTTTATCCTGTATGAGCTAGAACGATAAGGAGTTTGAATAGAGAAGTGGTAGTTGTTTTAGAAATATCATTCAGGCAGCAGTGTGCAGCATTCTCTGAAGAGATGAAAAAATAAAAGCAACTTCAGGTCAGGATTTATTAGCTTCTAAAGGCTGTTTTCCTAATTTTTTTTATCTTCAGTGCCTATAGTGTGCTTCTCACAGTATGCTCTCAGTGACATTTTTATCATGGCCTCAATAGCATAACATTTGAATACAACTGTGAAACTTAATATCATTAAAGGGAATGTCCACAATGTGTGGAACTGATCTGGATAGTAGACAGGGTTTCCCCCTTTCCTTAATGATGCCACAGTTTAGTTTATATTCAAATGTGTCTAGGCTTTTATCTCCACATATACTCATAACAACGTATGTGTTCTTAACACAAAAATTCATAATAATGACAATGCAAATAATGGTGAATTAAACCTACAGGGAAACATAATTGTTATTAAGAATTTCTTCATATGCAAAATTTTAGAAATGATGTAAAAATATTATCTACTGAGAAAAAAACATAGATGATTTAGATATGATAAAAATCACAATAGATATACAAAGAAAATTACTCTGAGACATTGCCAAAGATAAGCAGGGATATATTTGTACACTTTTTGGCAGGCAAAGAGCAAATATTTCCTTTAAGGAACGTGGGGCCTTGCTGGAAGCATGGACTCTGAACCAGACTGCCTAGGTTTACAATTCTGTCTCATACTTTCTAGCTTTTTAATCTCACGCACGGTACTTAAACTCTTACTGTATCAATTTAGTTATCTGTAAACTGGGATTTATAATATAGCATGCAGTTTATATGTAGTTGCAGATATGTTCAAAGTAGTACTTAGTGCACAATAAATGCTGAATAACAATTATTTTCAATTTATCATTTTTGTTAAGATTATTTATACATACAGAACTAAGGTACAAGCCAGAGGTGGAGGATGGTGAGAGGATTCACCAGAGACAGAGTGGGGAGCAGAATAGGCAGACAGTCGAAGCACACTGCTGAAGGGAGCAGCGGGAGGGTCAGGAGAGGTCTGCCAGCCATGTGGTCACCTCCAGGGCAGGCGGGAATCAAACTCATGCTGCAGTGACTTTAGCTTCTTAGTGCTGTTCTTTAACCCACTGCGCTATCAGGGAGGGCCAAATTTATCATTCTTAATGTGGTAGAGACTACTATAAATTCCCAAAATCTCTTCTGTCTTTATTTTAATACCAAAATCTCCAAGTTGTAAATATGCATATGAATGTCTATGATTAACACCAAATCATCTAGTCTATATTGCAGCTAAGAGTTACCAAGTGAGAAGGCCTTATGATAAGATATAAACAAATTTTAAGTAGCTGCTTATGGGAAACCTCCTTAACAGACAACTGGATATCTACCAGATACTTAAAATTCAACAGTATAAAGTTACTAATGATTGGTAAGGATATAGAGCAACAGGAATTCCCAAATATTGATAGTAAGTGTGCAAATTGGCACAATCACTTGAAAACCATTGGGCATTGACTAGAAAAAGCAAGAGGGGAAAGAACACCAAAGCACAAAGATTCAAAAATAGGCCAAATTATATCATTTAGAAGTGAATACTTGGGTGAAACTTTAAAGAGAAACTCGGCAATGATTACCATATAGTCAGAATTATAATAACCTCTAAATCTAGGAAAAAAACTTTCTCTAGGGAGAGTTATGATTAGAAAAGAAAACAGTTCTTGATACTCTCCGTATTCTCTTTCTTCACTTGAGTGGAAGTTCCATGAATGTTTCTTTTAAAACATTTTTTTTTAGTCAGAATGAATAGACAAGTTAGATGTAAGACCTAAAACCATAAAGTACGTAAAAGAAAAAAATAGGCAAAACACTCCATGACATAAACATCAGAAATATCTTTCTGTAATCTCCCTAGTATCAAGAAAAACAAAGAACTAAAACACTTCTGTACAGCAAAAGAGATATTAACCAAAATGAAGAGACAACTGAATGGGAGAAAATATTCACACACCATACAACTGATAAGGGACTGATATTGAAGAGCTACAAAAAGCTTATGTAACTCAACAAAAAGAAAACCCAATTAAAAATTGGGCAGACAATGACTGGATTAAAAAGATGTGGTACATATACACAATGAAATATTACTCAGCAACCAAAAAAAAAATAAACATGCCTTTTGCAGCAACATGGATGGAGCTGGAAGGGATCATGCTGAGTGAAATAAGCCAGAAAGAAAAAGGAAAAATACCAGATGGTTTCACTCATAGCAGGAGTATAACAGAACAGGCGAGAAAATAATAACAGTGAACAGCTATATACAAGAGTCATTTTATGGAGGTGGCAGTGGGGAATGGGATCAAAAACAGTGGGGGGAGGGAAATGCACTGGATTATGGTGATGGCACATGGGTGACTTGGTGATAGGAAGCCCATGGGGATTATAACTGAGATGAAAAAAATGCACAAAATGATGTAAAAATACATTATTATATTAATTTTTTAAAGTAAAAAAGTAGTCTACAAAATACAGTATTTTGATTATATATAAAAAATTGTGCAGAAGAGCTAAAAAGGCATGTTTCCAAAGGAGACATGTAGATAGCTAACAGGCATGTAAAAAAAACACATTCATCACTTATCAGGGAAATGCAAATCAAAACCACAAGGAACTACCACCTCACACTTGTGAGAATGGCACTATCCAAAACAAAACAAAAGAAAAAAGAAAACAACTCAGAAACAAGTCTTGGCAAGGGTGTGGGGAAAAAGGGAACCCTTGTACACTGGTGGTGGGAATGTAAACTGGTCCAGATCCTACGGAAAGATGCATGGAGTTTCCTCAAAATTGATCTGTCACATGATCTAGAACTCCTCTTTTAGGTATTTACCCAAAGAACACAAAAATATTAATGAGAGGAAACTTGCACCATGTATACAGTCGCACTATTCACAATAGCCCCAGAACAGAGATGAAGGGATCAAGAAGATATAGTACATATATGTTAGGGAATATTACTCAGCCATCAGAAAAGATAAACTCATGCCATTTGTGACAATATGGATGGAACAGGAAGGGATTATCCTAAATGAAATAAACCAGAGGTTTCACTTACATGTTGAATATAGAGAAACCAAACAAATGCTCAGACAAAGACACACTTTCAACTCACACTTGAAAGTTGAAGCATCCAGCAGGAAGAGAAGGAGAGAAGTGATGGATTTAACAGTTTGTTTATAGTTTTTTACTTACATAAATAATACCACACTATTTGGATAAATTATGTCATAATCTTATTATGAAAAACTTTCAAGTTGGTACTTTGGGAGAACTATGGTGGCCATACCTGGTGAAGAAATCCTATATTGTAAAAAAATTAGCAAGGATATAAAATAATGCTAATTCATTAAAATAATAATGATTTTTGGCCCTCCCTGGTGGCACAGCGGGTTAAAGCACTGCACTGAGAAGCTGAAGCCACTTCCGCATGAGTTCAAGTCCCGCCTGCCCCGGAGGAGACCACATGGCGCGGCAGACCTCTCCTGTCTCGCCCGCTGCTCCCCTCAGCAGTGTACTTCGTCGATCTGCCTGTTCTGCTCCCCACTCTGTCTCTGGTGAAGCCTCTCACCGCCTCTGAGCCTCTGGCCTGTACCCCAGTTCTGTATGTACAAATAAATAAAAATCTTTAAAAAAAATAATAATGATGATTTTTAACTATGCATTCTCTTATGCACTCTTCTTTCTGAACATTATGTTTCACAATTTTAATTACAGATATATAAAGAAACAACTCATGCCCTTTGTCTTTCCTCTTTTTCATTATTTCCTCCATCCTACTGCTACCTGAGGCTGTGAGAATGAGGATCAAAGCAATAGAAAATATCAGAATGATTAGCTAGGTGAGACACAGCTATTTTATGAATCCTGAACACTTTATTTTTGTACTTCTTTAAGTGGAATATAAATATTACATTATTTTGGGATTTTCTGTTCGTTTTATAGCCAAGCCTGTTAATAACTAATGCATGTATAAACAACATTTACAAAAAGATTACTTAATAGAAAAATGGCTTAATCTCTTACACATACACAAATACATCCACACACACATAATTAAACAATTCTCAGAAGAAACCCAAAGGGCTCATAAACATCTAAAATATGTTTAATCTCAGCAGTAATCAGAAAAATACAAGTTAAAATGAGATAGTATTTTTCATGCACTATATTGGCACAGTTTTAAAGAGCAAAATATTAATTTATGTCAGAAAGTCAACAAAATGGCCACTTTTAGGCATAACATAAATAGTTGCAGATTTTTAAAAGGTAAACTGGCAATATCTATTAAAAGTGAAATCCTCTTGGCCCTCCCTGATGGCGCAGCGGGTTAAAGCACTGCACTGAGAAACTAAAGCCACTTCCGCATGAGTTCAATTCCCGCCTGCCCCGGAGGTGACCACATGGCGAGGCAGACCTCTCCTGACCCGCCCGCTGCACCCCTCAGCAGTGTACTTCGTCGATCTGCCTGTTCTGCTCCCCACTCTGTCTCTGGTGAATCCTCTCACCCTCCGCATCTCTGGCCTGTACCCCAGTTCTATACGAATAAATAATAAAAATCTTAAAAAAAAAAAAAAAGTGAAATCCTCTTACCATTTGAGTTACAACACAGATCTATATCACAGAAATAACAGCAACAATATTCAAGACTGTATATCCAAGAATTCTTAGTGTGGTATTATTTATGTAAGTAAAAAACTATAAACAAACTGTTAAATCCATCAGCATAGAATGTTTGGATAAATTATGTCATAATCTTGTTATGAAATATTATACAATTATTTAAAAATGAGTAAAATCTATACATTTTGATCTGGAAGGTTGTTCATGATATATTGTTTTGTGAGAAAAATAAGTTATCCATATTTATATAATTGACCAATCTACTTTGTGTGTGCATGTCTGTATAAATTAGGATAAATATACAGGAACGTGTGAAAAGATACATACCACTTAGTTAAATTAGCTCCCTGGGAGTCTATTTTCTGCATTCACCTTTGGATGGTTTTACTGATTACAATAAGTATAAATATACATTACATCTGTAGTTTTTACAAAATTGCTAAAAGTAAAATTGGTTTTAATAAAAGGTATACATTCATTCAAGAATACAGGATAATTAATATACCTCAAAGCCAGATGAACATCTTTATAACTGATTATTGTCAAACATTAAATCTTTATCACAGACACAAACTGCACAAACCTGTGCAAAATTTAATTAAGTAGGTAACCTAAGAAAATATGAGTTGTCCACCAACATTTATTTCATCATTCACATTTTGATAATTAACTTGAAAGACACCCGGGTGTGGTTAAATAAATAAATGCATGTCACTTCTTGCAATCGTCTGGGAAGGAACTTTAAGTCAAGCTATATCCTGGAAGGAAGATGGGAGGTAAATACCGAGGAAGGAACAATTCTTCATCAGGAGAACCCAGAGATCACTAAATGAATGTGTGTGAAGGGGGGCTACCATGAATAAACACAACCTGTAAATCCCAATCCTGATTATTTTCCTGTCTCCTCTCAAATGCTCTTCAGCCATCTGGGCATGGCCAACACCTCGCCAGACAACGGAGTTGTTTTCCTTAACCTTTTTGCTTATCATTCCCTAATTCTAGTTAGTTGCTAAATTATCTGTTTTCTTCTCCCAGCCTTTGCCTTTGCCCTCCCTCTGACCCAGCTGCTTTGGGCTAGGATTACTTAATAACGCTGGAGCTAGCCCACTAAAGAGGCTCAAACTTCTTCACCTGGTTTCCCAACCTTCCCACGTCCTGCCACCCCCAGGCACAGGGCAGCAGGTTTTCTCACCCGGAAGGACCTTGTAGTTCAGATCACCAGGCCCCGCCCATCGTCCTCACAGGCACAGGCTTATGCTGAGCTGGTCTGGCTAAGGGGCGGGGCAAGGGGAGGGGCCTGGCCTGGTTGGCTAATGGGAGCAGTGAGCGCAACGTCAGGGATCACGTGTTTCCGGTGAGCGGGAGATTTTCTGGAGAAGACCGCTAGGAGACTATTTGGGTAAAACCTGTGAAAGGCTGAAGGGGGGAGGAAGGGAAGGGAGCTGAAGAGACAGAATTATCAGGATGAACTAGAGTGGCAGCTTTACAATCTCTGAAAACAGAATCGTGTGATCAGAGTGATGTGTTCTTGTTAGCCTGTGGAGGTGAGAAGGGAGGCGTAAGGTCACAGAGCGGCCCATAAGAGTTCAACCCACTAGGTACAAGATGTTTAGTGAAACTGCACGGGAAAATATACAGAAGCCCCTCTGGAATATTACATTGTTGTTAAAATGTGGTTTTTAGGAGAGGGAGTGTGAAAAAGAAGAAATCTGATCATTAAGCTGGTGGGAGGATGTAGAAAGCCTTTAATGATCTTAGGATAATATCCCGTCATATAATATATATCTACATAGATACATAAAATTGTATATGCATATAGCTATAGATGGAGATACAGATATAGACACAATGTTTATTTGTCACTTGTACCTCAGTAAAGCTGGCGGGAGGGGAGTATCTTGGGAAAATTTACTTCCCTGGCCTTGCGCATAAGAGCCTGCCCTAATAATAACCATTAGTTTTCTGTTTTGACCTCATAGATACTAGCTAGAAGATAGCACAGGAGAAACAAAATCTTTACAAACAGGTAAGGAAAAATACTTAAGGAATTGCTGCAATTTAGAAGTTGGCAATTTAAAACACCTAATCTGTAACTGATTTTGTTTGTTTCCCACCTTATACTTGTTTTCTCTTTTAATTTAATTTCTTAAAAAGATTTATTTATTTATGCATATAAGAACTGGGGTATGGGCCAGAGGTATATGTGTGTGTGTGTGTGTGGGGGGGTGGTGGTGAGAAGTTTCACCAGATGGGAATAGAACGGGGATCAACTGAAATAACACAGTTGAGGGAAGCAGTGGGGGACACAGGAGAGGTCTGCTGCGCCCTGTGGGTCCCCACCCTGGTCCAAGGTCAAGCTCTGGGCCAGTGGCTTCAGATAGCCTCTTAGTGATTTAACCTTTGTGCCTCTAGTTTATCTGTCATCCTATACATCCACCACTATAATTTGGATTCAGGTACCTGTTATGCATGAAATCAAATTGACAGAAGAAATTTTGAGAATATGTGTATCTTAAGTACCATACTACAGATAATTTTATATCAACGTTATTTTCATTATATTTAAATCATAGTGTACTGTTTATCATTACTTTTTTTTTTTAAGAATTATTTATTCATACAGAACTGGGGTACAGGCCAGAGATGCGGAGGGTGAGAGGATTCACCAGGGACAGAGTGGGGAGCAGAACAGGCAGATCTACGAGGTACACTGCTGAGGGGAGCAGCGGGGCGGGTCAGGAGGGGTCTGCCCGGCCATGTGGATCTCCTCCCGGGCAGGTAGGGATCGAACTCATAGGGAAGTGGCTTAAGCTTCTTAGTGTAGTGCTTTAACCCACTGCGCCACCAGGGAGGGCCCTATCATTACTTTTTATCATGAACTATAGTTTTGTAATTGAGTGATTTTCTGCTCCTAACTTTGCTATTTACCAACAATTTTAATTTTATATTCCCAGGTGTTGAAATTTGTAATGCTCTCAAAGAAAGATGTTTTCAGCCCTCAAATATTGTGCAATAGACTATTTATATGAGGTAGCATGTTATTTTATCACCTTCCATGTACTAATAGTTATGAGATAAAAAGTGTTATCTGTATTCACTATATTATTATGGTAATTTTGCAATGGTTCTTATATTAATCTTTAGCCTAATTACTTTGAGATTCATTTAATACCCACTTTTTTTAATGAATAATATAATAGGTTTTTTTTTTTTTTTTTTACATCATTTTGTGCCCTTTTCCATCTCAGTTGTAATCCCTTTGGACATCCCATCACCAGATCACCCTAATGCCCACTTTTAATATGCCTTAAAACTTAAAACACTTTTAGAAGAAAATAATTGACAATTTGAATTTGAAGCTGTCAGGAGAAAAAAAAATTCTTGCAAGTTTGGCTACTTTTATGAATAATCTTGAATTTGTCATTCTTTAATAGAATGAGACAAAGAACAATCCCAGTTTTTTAAATGATAAAATAACAGTAACAGTGTGTCTTGACCACTTACGAAGGACCAGATACTTTGCTCTTTTAATGGATTATGTGTCCATCATTACTTCACAAGATAGATACTGTTATGCCTTTTATAGTAGAAATTACATGTCTGAAGAAACTAAATACCTGGGACAAAGCTGAAACTCAAGCCAGGCACATTGTTAACATAGAGTAAATGTCATACAGTTGCTTATTATTCTTATAATCTTAATTGACAAGTTAAATTTTGGTTTTCTTTATAAATTGACCCCAAATACTGAGGAAAAAAATTACTCCAATGTAACTAAAACTGTTACATTTTGCAGGAAATAAGACATATAAGCACCTCCAGGTTTTATTGTACCCTGTAACTTAGGGAAACAAATGTGTCATTATAACATATACATAGTAAGGAATAAGGGTCATTGTTACACAAAAATATTTATGAATTTATTGACCATTCCCAAAATTAGACATTCTCAAACTTTTAACTTTGCCCACAGTATCTTAGTTTCTTCTGCTGTACCATACCCCATGATAAAATACAAATATAATACTAATCAATGGCAAATTTTAGAAAAGAAGTTTTGTAATATTAATCACAACAGTGTTGAATAAAAATAAGACAGATTTAAGAGAATAAAAAAGTTAAATGTTTTGAATATTGAGAGACATTAAATACATTAAAAGATTTTACTTTCTTACACAGTATACAATTAAAAAGAAGCTTTGTGTAGATGCTTTTTTACTTCGGATACCTTCATGTTTATATCAAGATGAAAATTATACAAGCATTATTAAATATAGGAAGCCATGGACAAGAGGTATATTCTTTATTTCTCAAAAATCTATTTTAAAAATTATGTTAGAAATTATTAAGAAAATGCAGTGCTTTCCTCATTGAATAAAAACACATGGCATTTATTCATATCAGAATTCCAAGATGTTTACAAGTCACTATTTTTGTGACAGTTTAGGTAATAAAGAATTGGAAAGCTTATACTAGATATGAACAGAAAAAATAAGGCAAGTCTTACCATATTCCAATTGTAAATGTACTGTAACAGGATTCTACTCAACTGTATGAGGACTATTGTAAGTTGTAATGATATACAAAATAATTTTGAAATTATATATGTAAAAATCATTATTTTTTTCTTTTACCATGCTGTGAACTTAAGGAAGGTATAGCCAGTAGGAGGGGACTTAATGGATTATGGTAAAGAACTCTGGGTGCATCTGAGGAGAGGTGAACCTATTTCCCTGAACAAGGATGTTGACAACCAACATTTAGTGTTGAAAACCAATGTTTCCTAAATAAAAAACAAAAAAGAAAGATTAGTTTTCATGGAGGAGTTAAGTCAGTTAGCAACATTTATCTAGCCAGGCACTGTTGCAGGTGCCAAGAGTGATGTTATCCTGTAAGACAAAGATGTACTCTCTACACTTAGTGGGCTCTAGACTGGTAACGAGGATGCACTAATAAAGCTACTAAGTATATAAACTAAAATTGTATAGTTGTATAGAGAAATGTATTGACAAATGGGATAGGGAATTTCAGGAGTAGTGGTTAGAAAGGTGATTAGATAAAGAACTCTATGAAGAGGTAGCCATTTCAGTTGAGTACTGAATGATGAAGAGACAACACTCACAAAAAGAGAACTAGGAGAACCATTTCAAGCAAGTGCAAAGTGCCTAATTATGGCATAGACATGGTAAGCACTAGATTTTAGACCATTGTGACCAGTTACTAAAAAGCAGAGACCTGAGAAGTAGGTAGTTTCTGAATAATATGAAACTTTGTAGTATGGAGTTTAATAATTTTTTTGTTTGATGTGGGAAGTCATTGAGCATTTTTAAGGATGAGAGTAACATAACATAATTGATGTTTTTCAAAAATTGACCTGAGGGAATATAATGATTATTGTAAAAATGGATATCACTGAGATTGGAAATATATAAATAATAAGCTTTCATCTAACTGCTTCTCTAAAAGTACAAAAGGAAAAAACAGGTTTATCATTTCATGCTGTTTTCCTTTTCTTTTTTGAAATAACAGCAAAAACAGCCAAATTTAATTAGGCATTTACTGGTTGCCAGACACTATTTTAAGCAATTTGCATGTTCCGTCACATTTACTCCATGTAACAGCTCTGTGAAAAGATTTACTCTTAACATGTATATGAGGGAATTGAGGTACGAAGACATTAAGACATTTATCCCAAATTATACTGTTATTAAGTACCAATGTAAGTATTAAAATCTGTGTAGGGTGATTCTTTTTTAATGAAAGTATCATTATTTTACAACCTTGTTATGTTTTGGATCGATGGGACGTCCCGCCTCAGGTGTAGTCACCATAATACACCCAGAGTCCTCCATCACAGTCCTTTGTGCTCTCTTCCCACCCTGTCCTCAACCCTAGCCTTCCTCCTGCCCCAGAACCTGTGCTCATAGCCACTAAGCTTATATATTTTTCAGTGAGGCATAGAGTTAGGAATTAAGTGATTTGTTCAAAGTAGGAAGCTAATAAAAATTCATGTCAGCTATTATTATCAGTGATTTCTTTACTCAGTGGCTTCTTTGGACACTAATAGATAAGATGGTCCCTCTCCTTATTTTTTATTTATTTTTTTTAAGATTTATTTATTCATACAGAACTGGGGTACAGGCCAGAGATGCGGAGGGTGAGAGGATTCACCAGAGACAGAGCAGGGAGCAGAACAGGCAGATGGTCGAAGCACACTGCTGAGGGGAGCAGCGGGCAGGTCAGGAGAGGTCTGCCCCGACCTCTGGGGCAGGCAGGAATTGAACTCATGCGGAAGTGGCTTAAGCTTCTTAGTGCTGTGTTTTAACTCGCTGCGCCACCAGGGAGGGCCTGGTCCCTCTCCTTAAAGAACCTAAGGTCTAATTTGGGAGACAAGCTATGGATGCATAACATTTCCAATATGACTGTGTGTAGTTTTTAAATGATTCTGGAGTTCATCAGAGTAAGTGCTACTGATATATTTATTATGGTGCTTCGAGAGGAATATATCACAGTGAGGTGGACTGATTAATAAAGGGTCTTTAAGGAGCAACATGAGCTATTGGACAGGACTGTCTGAGGTGGTAGTGCTATGTAAGCAAAAGAGAGACTAAAAATAAAGATGTATTCAGATGATTTTGTTTTGACTGGTTGATTGGGGGCAGGGCTTGTAATGACAAGAATGATTGCTCAAATATCTGATATCACTTTGGAAAAAACTACATTTGCAAAGAAATAAAGATAATGCCATTGTGTAAAAGATTAATGTTTGGCATCCTTATATTAATTGTTAAAGACAACTCTAGAAACTTACATTTTTCTTTCTAGCCTCAGCTGTTTCAGTTTATGGAATGACTGATATCTCAGTCTTGGATGAATGGAAAGCAAGTCTCTTTTTGGAGGATTTTCTTGAAAAGTATGTATCTTTAACCTCATTTCTCCTTTACATCTAGAAGATAAATGGTAAATTCTCTAGACAGAAGAGAAAATTTTCCTTTATTTTTCCCATCAAATGTTTGTTTGCCATTCATTTGCATAAATATCAAAGTTTGGTCGTATAACTTCACACCTCAATATCTACAGATACTTCCCATGATCTCCACCAAGGAACCTTACACTTCAGTACCCTTCTCTCTCCCTGCCTTCCATATGGTAACCACCACCATTTTCAAAGAGTCTTAGTTGATTTCGTTGTTTTTTTTTCAGTTACTTATAGTCCACAACTGAGAACAATCATATGGTCATTGTTTTTCACTTTTTGACTTATTTCACTTAACATAGTCACCGCAAGATCCATCCATAATGTCCTGAAAGGTACTGTTTTATCTTTTTAAATAGCTGAATAGTAGTTCATTAAGTATATGTACCACCACCTTCTTTATCTAGCAGGCTATTGATGGGTATTTGGTTGATTCCATGCTTTGGCTATTGTGAATAATACTGCATGAAGATAGGAGTGCAAGTCTTCTTGTATTTGTGTTATATTCTTCAGAAAAATACCCAATAGTGATATTGTTACATTACATATTTCTATTTCTATTTTTTTTTAAAAATACTGTTTCCATAGAGGTTGCATTGGTTTACATTCCCACCAAAAGTAAATGAGTTCCTTTTCCTCCACAATCAACATTTGTTTCCAGCCTTTTTGATAAAGAGCAATATCTCATTGTATCTTACAATAAGATGGAGGATATTTTATAATAAGTGATGTTGAATGTTTTTCATGTGTCTTGTGTTCTTTGGAAGGCTGTCTGTTTAGGTCTTTGCCATTTTCCGATTGAATTATTTGTTCTGTTGTTGTTTGGTTCTATAAATTATTTATTTATCTTGGAAACTAACCCCTTGTCTGGCATGTGGTATGCAAATATTTCTTTCAATTCATGGTTTGCCACTTGTTTTTATCTTGATTTCTTTTGCTGTACAGAAGCTTTGTAGTTTAATATAGTCTAGTTTGTTTATTTTTGCTTTTGTTTCCTTTGCTGTTGGAGATGGGTCACCAAATATGTCTCTGAGGTTGACATGCAAGAGTGCATTGCCGTTTTCTTCTGTGTGTATTATGGGTTCAGATCTTATATCCACACCTTAATCCATTGTGAATTAATTTTTGTGTATGGAGTAAATGATAAAATTTCATTTTTTGCATGTAGCTGTCCAAGTGTCTCAGTACTGTTTGTTGAAGAGGCTTCTTTTCTTTTCTCCATTGTATAGCTTCCTCCTTTCTCATAGATTAACACACTGTGTTTGTGTGGGTTTATTTTGGGGCTTGCTGTTCTATTTGATTGGTATGTGTTTCTATTTTGTTTTGATACCATACTGTTTAATTACTATCTCTTTGTAGTTTGAAGTCAGGGAACGTGATACCTCCACTCTTTTCTCTCAGGATTGCTTTGGCTAGTCTAAGACTAGGGTATGCCTACACATTTTGGAATTATTCATTCTGTTTCCTTGAAAAATACTGGAATTTTGATAGGTATCGCGTTCACTTTGTAGATTGCTTTACATAATATGGCTATCTTAACAGTGTTCTTTTAATCCATGAGCATGGAGTATTTCTTTATTTCTTCATATTTTTTAAAGTTTATTTATGCATACAAGAACTGGGGTATAGGCAGGAGGTATGGGAGTGAGAGGATTCCCCAGAGACAGAGTGGTGAACAGAACAGGCAGATGTACTGCAATACAGTGCTGAGAGGAGCAGCAGGTGAGAGAGGTCTGCTGTGCCATCTGGGTCAGCTCCCCAGCCAGGATCAAGCTCATCCTGCAGTGGCCGTGGATAGCTTCATAGTGCTGTGCTTAACCCTTTGTTCCTCCAGGAAGCCCTCTTCATATCTTTTATTTATTTCAGTAGAAGATCCCTTCATTTTATCCTAAAAACTTTTTTTCTTTGATGAAAAATTCCTAATGTGAATTATAAAGGAATGATTAATAGAAGTGATTTATATTTTCTTTTTAATATTCCCTCTCTTACTACAAATTAACTGTTATCCATGTATTCGTGTTGCCAAAGATCACAGAAATATAGCAAGTGTGGTATTATGTTTTTAATCAGTTAATAAATTTTCTATAGAAAATAGCTATAGAATCTTTTATATTAAAAATGGTCTTGGGCCTTCCTTGGTGGCTCAGTGGGCTAGAGCCCTGCACTGCCAAGCCAAGCTGTGGCTGCTTCAGTGCGAGTTTGATCCCTGCCTCATAGGTGATCCACATGGTGTGGCAGACCTCTGCTGTCTTGCCAGTGTCTCTCCCGCTACTCCCCTCATCAGTGCACTTTGTTGATCTGCCTGTTCTGCTCCCCACTCTGTTTTGGTGAATCCTCACACTGCCCCTGCACCTCTTTTCTGTACCCCATTTCTGTATGCATAAACACTTTTTAAAAAAAGTTTTTTCTGTATAGTATAAATGCAGATTTAAGTCTGGCTTTCAAACTTGTTTTGTGAAAATAATTTGTTATTTCAGTCATTCATCCCATATTTACTGGATATCCTGTGTGTTCAATACTTGCTATAAAAATGAATGACAAAAAAATTCTACTCTGAAATAATACAAGAAAATGGGGAAATAGAGATTTAAAATAAATAATTATAACATAGTGTGGGAAGAACAATGTCAGGGATAGGACCACAGAGGATAACATGAACAGTTAACCCATTCTGCATTGTTAATCTACACACAGCTTAGGGCCATCATTGCAAATGTAAATAATTTAGTCTATTGCTTCACTTTCTGCAAAGAGTATTAATCAAATACAGGAAGAATTTAGTCATTATTCACATACTCAAGTTTTAGTAATTTAAGTTTTTCCTGTTTGACTTGAGAGAAATAAGTAACCAACTAAAATGTGTCCTTAAAAAGCAGAGGCATGTTTTTCTCCTTTAGTCCTTCCTGATGCTGCAGTTCAGATATAATGACTTCTTCCATCATTTTGGACTGTACTGACCAACTAAACCTAAGAATGGCAGAGTGGAACAACAGAAACCTCTGTCCCTGACAAATTGTCAGAGCTTTAATCTCCAGATTTTTCATATGTGTTTAAGTCATTATTAATTTCATTTTCAACTCATGCAGTAAAATTTAATTTTTGATAGACCTTGTTTTTAAGAGAAATTTTAGTTCACAGAAAAATTGAGCAGAATGTACAGAGACTGTCCACACTGACATTTTATTTGAAATAGTTCAGGAACTGCAGTTTTATTCATCAGCACTATCTAGATTTTCTAAATCTTGGAATTTCTTTCTCATCTCACTGTCTTGTCCTTTTTTTTTTTGTTACTCCTTAATAATGATTTTAAGAGCTCTCATATTTATTTTAAGACCTAATTTTAATATTAGTTTTACTACTTTTTAGTGTACTGTGTTTTAATATTTATGGGCATTTTGTCATGGGTTTCTAAAAAATTTATTCTTACCAAATTGCACACTAATCTAACAGGGCATAAATTACTTCAGTTAGCTATTGAAGTAGAAACTATGCAACTTGCAACAGAACACTAACAACAACAAAACTATTCTAATGTTTTTAAAAATGCCAGCATAGGTTGAATTCTAATAAGTAAATACATATTGTAGTAAATAGCACTTTAAAAAAATGAAGATAGCTTGACGGACAGGCTAAAGTGGGGGTCAAAGTGATTAAATTACAGAGGCTAGGACAGTTGGGTAAAGATTAGGGAGAATATTCAATAAGCTTCCTAGCTTGCAGAACAGAACACATGGCCAAAAAGAACAAAACAAAGAATATGTGACAGTATTCTCTGCTCTTCTGTTCTGTTGCATCCAGGTGAATGTAGTTGAATGTAGGACATTGCACATATGTCTGTTTCCTGTGTAACTCCTAACAGCTATGTGAGGTGTCATTACTATCTCCATATTGCATATAAGAAACTAAGACTCAGATTAAGTAATTTATCAAAGATTACTCAAATAGTGAATAGTTGGAACTGAAATTCAAACCACTGTTTATATAACAGCTTTATTGAGATATAATTTATATGCATATAATTCAGCCATTTTTAATGTTCAGAGTTTAGTATGTTAGTAATGTTCAGGTTTTAGTATGTTCAGAGTTGTGCTACCATCACCACAATCAAGTTTAGAGCATTTTTATCAACACAGAAGGCAATACTATACCTGTTAGCAGTTAATCGCCATTCTTTCCCTTCTTTCTGATAGACAACCATTAGTCTACTTGCTGAATCTCTAGATTTTGCCTGGACGTTTGATGTAAATGGGATCATACTGAAACTTTGCACCCAGTGCCAGCATGTGGGGCTGACGTTTTCCCAAAACAAATAAGACTCTGATAACAGCAGGATGTCATAATGTTTTAATTTTTCTCTTGAATGGTGGGACTGTGGCTAATTTTTCTGTCGGGATTTTGTCATTTTTCTACAATGAACATTAATAAAGAGGTTTTACAATAGAACAGACATAAAATCAGTATCTTTATATCATAGACAAACAGGCACAGGACTGACGACCCAGATTAACTGTGAATTTGAGGAAATTGTTCCAAGTTCAAACCCAAACTCCCAAACTGACATAGAGGAAGCCAGCATCTATACCCAGAAGGACTATAGTGAAGAGTTTACACTTGTCAACTGTTCAGAAAAATGTTCAGCACTTCAAGCACAGAACCAAGGTAAAACATTTGTTATTTCCCTTGTTATTGAACATTTCTTCTGACCAACACATTTTCATCTCAGAGACTTTTCTTTTATTGGTTAAAATTTTTGTTTTATTAAAAATATTCTTTGACAAAATTATAATTCTAAGCTTTATTTACCACTTGAGGGAAATGTGTTCTCTTTCATATTAATCCCCTTTAGCAATTTAGTTTTGAGGGGGGCTTTAAGTATGCTGGGCTTCAAAATAGCTTCAGGGATTTGATCATTGGGTACTCATAACATATTGCTACACTGATATTAACATCTGGGTACAGATCTGATGACATGGCAATCTGATACTGCATTAAATTTTGTAGTTTAAATTATGGCTGTTTTTAGTTTTCTAAAACATGCAGGTATTTTCAGTCTTATCTAATTTATATGAAGCTATAAGTGAAAGTAGAAATGGAATAATTGAATGTTGAGTAGGAAATTCATCTTTTTTTAACAGATTTTCATTATTTAATAATAATTCAAAATACATTTTACCCAAATGTTGTTTCAAATTTCTCACCTTATTAGAGGGTATTGAATTGTCTCAATAATATATAAACTCAATTAGAACTACCATTTCACATGTATAATAATTTATCCCTTTTTTAAATTGAAAAAGTTAAATTTGATTTATGTAATTGTTGCTGTCATTTAGGATATGCTACAGCTGGAATATGAAAAATAATTTGCTTTTTTACTGCTTTTTATGTCAAGATACAAATTGTGTATAAATTTTTTAGTGTTGACATATAGGTGTGATGATAAATATAAAACTAAATCCTTCTTATTGTGTGAGGAGTAGAAGGGAAGAGAGAGAGACTGATTAAACTTGAGAGTATGATATACTAATAAGAGCCTGAATCTAAAGTCAGATTTGATCATAGTCCAAATCTGCTCTTAAAAGTGGTACAATTTTGTGCAGGTTATTAAATTTATTTCTAATTTCTTGTTAAAAATTTTGTTTGGACTAATTTATGTATATAGAATTTGTCTGTAAGAAACATGTTATCCAAATGTTACGTTACTATTAAAATAGCAAACTGGAAGCTACTATTGGCAAATTTCATATTATCATTAGCTAGCATTAGGAGCTCTTTTAACTACTAATATATTGTTGATGAAAATATATATGAATTATATATATCTTATATTTCTTTAAGGAACTTGTCATTATACTTCACTTTATAAATTTAGATTTGCAATTTTATTTCCTTGGTTTGCAGTTATATTGATTGCTAGATTTGTAGATACTTAATTTTCACTGTCAAAATCAAAAGACATATTACACTTTGATGTTCAATTGATACTAGAAATTTGCTTTGTTTCATAAGAATATAGCTAATTACTAAACCATAGGTTAATTTTAAACATTTATTTCCTTTATTGTTTTCTTATACTAATTTTTCTATAATACTCACATATTGCTTGTCAATAAATGTAACCATTTTATTAATATATTTTGAAATATAGAAGTAAATGCAAATGTAGCTTATTGTTAATAAAGTACATGTACAGTTTAGAGTATCAGACATCTGAGGTTTAAATAAAAAGCACCAATTCCCAGGCTTTATCAACCATCTACATGTTTGTTTTTCAGCTATATTGAGGTATAGTTAACAAAATTTTATTGTATTTAAGGTGTATAACATATCCATCACCTCATACATATATATTTATTTATTTATTTTTGGTGAGAACTCTTAGGTACTGCTTCCTCTCTTAGCAAATTTCATTTATGTTCTAGTATCCATTATAGTCACCATGTTATACATTCACTCCTCAGACTTTTAACTGGAAGTTTTTTAACTGGAAGTTTGTAAACTTTTACCAACCTTTTCAATTTCTCTTACATCCCAACACCAGCTCCTGATAACCATTCTACTGGCTGTTTCCTTGTGTTTCACTGTTTTTCTTTTCAAGGTTTCACAAATAAGTGATGTTGTGTAGTGTTTGTTGTTCTCTGTCTCCCGTATTTCACTTAACTTAATGCCTTCCAGTTTTATCCATATCACAAATGGGTATTTTTTTTTTAAGGCTGAACAATGTCCTTGTGTATATATATGTGTGTGTCACATTTATATTAATTGTTCTCATACCTTGGCTATTGTGAAAATGATATAGTGAACATGGGGTGGGGGCAGGTATCTCTTCAAGATAGTGATTTCATTGGCTTTCTATTTATTTCTTCCTTTACAGCATGGTATCTTTTTTGCCTTACTATGCTAACTAGGACCTTCAGTTGCTGTTCAGTAAAAGCAGTAATAGTTGTGATCCTTGCTCTCAACCATAGAAGAAATACCTTAATGTTTTACTATTATATTATGTACTTTTTCACCATCCTTTCCACCCCTCCCACTCTGGATACCTGTTCCACGGTCAGCTTTCAGGGGTTGGTTTTAATGTCTATCTTTGTCTAACCACTTGTTTGAGTTTTCTATAATCCATATCTAAGTGACACCATCTGGTATTTCCTTACTTAATCACTTAGCATAATCCCTTAGAGCTCCATCCATGCAGCTGCATAGTTGTTTAAAAGTGAGAATAAAAAGCATTTTTTCCCAAATGTTTTGGCAGTTGTCCCAATATTATTTCCTTTCCCCATTGATTAGAAATGCCACTTAAATCATCTGCCAAATCCTTGTCCACATTAGAGTTCGTGGATATTTTATTTTCTATTGATTTGTTTATTGTGTCAGTATTACATAGTTTTAAGTATTTAATAAATAAGTACATGTTTTAATGACCTCTTTTTTTTGTCATTTTTGCCTTTTCTCATATCGTTTTTCCATTCTTCCAGTTTACTTTGTAATCAGTTTTTTGAAATTCCATGACATCTTTTAAGAAAATGAATTGTTATTTGGAGTTTTGAAATGTTTTTCTCATAATCTTTCTAGCAAAGAAAATGTTTTATCTTGGTTTTTTTAAAAGATTTATTTTTTGTTCATACAGAACTGGGATATAGGCCAGAGGCTCAGGGGTGGTGAGAGGCTTCATCAGAGACAGAGTGGGGAGCAGAACAGGCAGATAGACGAAGTACACTGCTGAGGGGAGCAGCGGGTGGGTCAGGAGAGGTCTGCCGCGCCAATTGGTCACCTCCAGGGCAGGCGGGAATCGAACTCATGTGGAAGTGGCTTTAGATTCTCAGTGCTGTGCTTTAAACCCACTGCGCCACCAGGGAGGGCCATCTTGTCTTTTTTTAAAATATTTTTTTAAGTGATTCCCCATTAAAGTTTATGGTTTCTTCCATATATTTTCTGCACATTTTTGTTATGCTTATTCATTAATATTTGGTTATATGTTTTTTTCCATTATCTTTTAATTAGATTTTATGTGTATTTGAAAACCATTGATCTTATGTTTCCTATCAAATAATTTAGTGAACTACTTTATTTTCATTTAGTCATCACAGGTTCTGTAGGTAGACCAAAAACATTATCTTCTGCAAAGAAAAAGACTTGCTTCTTTCTTATCAGTAAACTTCTTTTTTTCTGATGCTTTTTGTAGAAACTAGACAAACTGTGTTTCCTCATGACAATTTAACAATCCTCTACAATAGAGGGAAACAGTGTTCTCATAGTTGTATTGTAATAGCTTTATTAAAATAAGACTTCCAGGGAATGGTGCCTATACAAAAAGAATGTAAGAAAGTAGTTCCCTTGATAAAAGACTTTTTGTAAAAGATTGCTATCAAGAACTTTGCTTGTGGTGTAATGCTGCCCTCAAGTGGTTCCATCAGAAAAGGAGAGTTTGGAAACAAGGCCCCTCACCTGATACAGGCTGCACTGTTCCCAGAAATGCTACGATGAGTCTATATGTAGGAAGTCTGTGTTTGGAAGTGGAAGTTGGAGTTAGATACATAAGTTACTGCTGCTTGGGTTACTATTAATAAAACTTTATTAGTATTTACAGAATAGACGTATGAATGAACCATCTTCAAATGTTGGTCTCAGATAAGCTCTGCTTTGACATGAAATTGACTAGTTTTCTTTGGTGTATAAAAGTGTGCCAAATTTATCAGGGGAAATGCCTGACCTCAAGAGTATCAGGAACTTGATAGATTCAGATAAATAATCTTTCAGGGGACTATTTTATAGGTTCTCCCTTGGCATTTCATGTTAGCACCAGGCAAAGGGATGTTCCCGGCTCCCTACTTTATACCATCTGTGTATAAATACAAGTGTTTTAGATGTGATTGGTCATGGAAGACATCATGCCATGCTGTTCCTCTCATGCCATTCCACTGCCCAGAACAATGTGGCTTTTGCTTTTGGGAATTTGACTTTCTGAGTAGTGTTTCATGTGAACTTAAATTTCCCTTTCCTCCCAGGATCTTTTTGAAAAATGGGGGTCAGTTTTTTGCTCCCTCTTTAGCTCAGCAACTGTTAAATTATTGACACAGCTGAGAGCTGAAGTAATCCAAACATGAACATGGTAGGGTGGGGATAGAGAGGAGCAATTATTCCAACAATTAACTGTTTAGCAGTAGTGTTTTCTACTGTATAAAATACTTTGCTTTAGGCCCTCCCTGGTGGCGCAGCGGGTAAATGCACAGCACTGAGAAGCTAAAGCCACTTCCTCATGAGTTCGACTCCCGCCTGCCCCGGAGGTGACCACATGGCGTGGCAGACCTCTCCTGACCCGCCCACTGCTCCCCTCAGCAGTGTACTTCGTCGATCTGCCTGTTCTGCTCCCCACTCTGTCTCTGGTGAAGCCTCTCGCTGCCCCTGAGCCTCTGCCCAGTTCTGTATGAACAAATAAAAAAATCTTTAAAAAAAAAAATACTTTGCTTTAGAACTTTCATTGTAATTAACTTTATGACAACCATCTTGAATAACTTTAATGTAGTGGAATTAGAGTTGGTTTCATTTTGTAGGTTTTGTAGACAAACTTCATTCCTTACAAAGGAGAGACCCCCGCTATAGATTGTCTAGGCATTTTGGAATACAGGGAATTGTTCCTTTGGCTACATACATACAGACTTATAGGCAAGGGGATAGGCATTATTCAAAAAGGAATGCCCCACAAATGTTAACATGGCACAATTGGAGCAGTCTACAATATTGCCCAGCATGAAGCAAGTAAAAGATTCGTGACAGTAGAATAAATGTTATTGAGCATATTAAGCACTTTCACAGCCAAGATAGCTTCCGGAAACACATGAAGGAAATGATAGGGAAACAAAAAGAAGCCAAAAGGAAAGATACTTGGGTTCGATTAGAGCACCTGCCTCTTCGACCCAGAGAAGCACTCTCTGTATGTGCTTCTTCCCCATGGAAGGGAACCTGAGCTGTTGGAACCTATTAATTATAGGCATAAATAAATTGATGGCATAAAAGATATGAAAAAATATATAAATTTCCAGACTATTATATTTTAAAAATGTAAAATATCACAGGGGATTAAAAACTAGAACCAGTAAAAGTTAATGCTTTTGTTCTTCAGTTTTGCTTAGGCTAACCTGGCTATGGCTACTTTGAAGCCAGGGGTAATTCATGAGATCTTTTCCTCCATTACTTAAAATAGTCTCTATTGAAAAGAAAGCCACTAAAATTCTTTCTGGATATTTGGTTACTACTCAGTATACTAAACAATTTATTGAACTTTTTAAAAAACCTTTATTTATGCATGCAAAAACTGGGTACAGGCCAGAGATGCAGAGGTGAGAGGACTCATTAGAGAGTAGGGAGCAAAACGGGCAGATTGACAGAGTACAGTGCTGAGGGGAGCAACGGGAGAGGCAAGAGAGGTCTGCTGTGCCATGTGGGTCAATTTCCTGGCCTGGGATTGAACTCGTGCTGCAGTGGCTACAGATGGCTTTATAATGGTTTGCTTAACCTGTTACACCACCAGGTAGAGCTCAGAATTTATTGAACTTTTACTTAGGTATCAGTGCATGCTTTGTTTATCTATTTATTTATGCATGCAAGAACTAGGGTACAGGCCACTGGTGCAGGGGTTGAGAGGATTCCCCAGAGACAAAGTGGGGAACAGTACAGGCAGACTGACTGAAATACATTATTGAGGGAAGCAGCGGGTGCGCCACACCATGTGGGTCACCTCTCTGACCAGGGATCAAACTCATGCTGCAGTGGCTACAGGTTGGCTGACAGTGCTGTGCTGTAACCCACTGCACCACCAGGGAGGGCCTGCATGCTTTATTTATGTGCACAGTACAGTAAGAACTAAAGAATTAAAAATGAGTTTTAAAAAAGCTCCACTCTAATGACTTTTGGCAAAGACTATCTATATCCCTTTGTAATGTTTTAGTTTTTTTTCTAACTTTTTTATATTTTTATTTTTATATTTTATTTGTATTACAGATTTTTTTATTGATGATGAAGAAATAATTTTTTTAAATAATTCGATGGCCTATGAAAATCACCTACCAACTGTGCATACTTTGTTGAGTAGGCTAAAAGTATATTTGGTGAAAGACCCCCTTTTAGATTTCAAAGGACAGATCTGCACAGAGGCTGATCTTCCCAGGTACTTAATGCCCATATTGTATATATTTTTATGAGGAGAAAATGCTCTTTACTTGTACACAAGTCCAGATTTTATCAGTAATAATATTTTATCATTGTTTTACCTCAACTTTTATTGTACTATGCATTTTGATTGACTACATTTAGTATGTGTCTTGCTATAGTAAACACTAATTTAGTCTTTGTTTTCTTTATTAAGGGAATGTTTCTCTTTTCAAGGCGATTTGAAAGATTTTGTGCTAAAAGATATTTACATGGAGAAAGAAAACTTCTGTCTGGAGAAACTGGAAGACAAAGTAGGTTTAAATGAAGTTGTAATACTTGTTTTCAGTAATACTTTTTAAAAAGCCAACAAAGCATTCTTTTATAAATTTTAGTAATATATATTGGCCATCTACCCATTGTCAAGTTTAAAAGACTTTATAATGAATTGATTGTGTCAATTACGTAGTTCTATTTATTTCTAAGACAGTGGTTGTAAATATTGGCTACGAAAAATTACTTGGAGAGTTGTAAGAAAATACTGAAGCCTGGATCCTGCCGAGCTATATTCTGATTTAATTGGCCTGGTGTGAAGCATAGGTATAGGGAAATTAAAAACCTCTCCCAATGATTTTAACCTATATACCTTGTCTGGATACTAAGTAGTAATGTTCTAAGTAAAAAGCTGAGGACTGGAGCTAGAAATGTTGGCTTGTAGATTATATACAAAACAAATGGTACCTGAATTAAAAGAAAAGTGATCTCATTGAAGGAATAAGAGCAAAGGTGATCTGAGATTGCATATTATACCTGCCAGTGATTAATAAGAAGATAGGATCTTTGCATATTAAAGATCAAACTTGTCAATTTCGGCTCCAATTGCACAGAATAGTGATAGTACATTTTAGTATGTAAAGCATTCTAGCAGTTGAGAGTACCAATAACTTTTTGGTATTTAACAAACTCAAAAATCAAGACCTGTAAAGATTAGATGCATTTTAAAGTTACTTAAAAAATGTTTTCAAGACAACTCAAGATGTTTTGTATGTGGGGCTTTTCTTAAAATATTTCATGTATGTATGTGTGTATGTACAATGATCGTAAGGCACTTAAATCGCTTATAATTTCCCATTTTAACACTCATTTATTAACCTATTATCCCCTTTTCTCTCCTTTCCTTTTTCCCCCATTAACTGTGAGGGTTATGCACATAGTCTCATTTGTTAAGGAATTCATTTCTGCAGGAATAAAAGAGAAACAAATTCAGTGGAGTACAATAAATATCTATTCCTTTTCATCTGTCCTTTTCATTTCTTCCCACTCACCAGGACTTATTTATTACTAACCCAAAGAAGTTATTTCTGCACCCAAAGAAGTTATTATTGCATATCATTAACAAATAACCAGGACCATACGGGATATTAAGAGTACATTGCTTGTAATGTAATATATTTTTGGCTACTACACTTCCTTTTTTTTTAAAAAAAAAAAAAGATTTATTTATGCATACAGAACTGGGGTATAGGCTGGAAGTGCAGGGGCAGTGAGAGGATTCACCAGAGACAGAGTGGGGAACAGAACAGGCAGATTAACTGGAATACACTGCGGAGGTGGCAGTTAGCCGGTCAGGAGAGGTATGCCACGCCATGTTGATCACCTCAGGGGCCGGGGATTGAGCACATCAGCTGAAGTAGCTTTAGCTTCGTAGTTCTGTGCTTTAACCCACTGTGCTACAGGGAGGGCCCTACACTTGCCTTTTTTTTTTTTTTTTTAAGATTTATTTATTTGTGCATACAGTGCTGGGATACAGGCCAGAGGCTCAGGGGCGGTAAGAGACTTCACCAGAGACAGAGTGGGGAGCAGAACAGGCAGATCTACGAAGTATACTGCTGAGGGGAGCAGTGGGCAGGTCAGGAGAGGTCTGCCACGCCATGTGGTCACCTCCGGGGCAGGCGGGAATCGAACTCATGCGGAAGTGGCTTTAGTTTCTCAGTGCAGTGCTTTTAACCCGCTGCGCCACCAGGGAGGGCCTACACTTGCCTTTTTAAGGGTATGCATGGCATTGAAATTTTTTAGTGTGGGTTTACTTTAAAACTTGGTATACTCATTAAGAAAATAGATCTGTATATAAATTCAGAAACATTTCTTTTGAAACATCCCAACAAACTTGTGTTTGCCTATTGTTTTAGCCATCACATTTGCTCGAGTGTGAATTCTTAATACCTCCAAGTCTCAAACAAGAAACTGGTATTCCTTCTCTGTCAGAGCTGAAGGAATCATTAAACTTAATGCCAGAAATAATAAATTATGTAGATGAAAATGAAAAACTTTTCAAAAGAGGTAAGAAATAATTTTAAATTTGTGATTTGTAAAAATTATTTAATAGCATGTATAAAAATGCTTGCTTCTTAAACTTTTTTCCTGCACTTTCAGATTTGTGTTCTACAGATTGCATTGTACATGTCATGACAATGCCATGTTCTTCTCATTGTCTCTTAATGCATTTGCAAGCTTTGAGTGTCTCCTGAGATTAATCTAACCATGTTAAGATGAGTACATAGATAAAGCTCTAGCACCTGTTACTCTATTATTTTTTAAAGAACTTTTTCTTATATACTAGCAACTTTTATTCTGACTTTAGTTATGTATGAGCTCAGAGTAATGTGATGATTCATGGAATCAGATGACTCTGAGAGTTACAACCTACAATTTAGAAGCTGTTTCCCCAGTTAAACTTAGTGAATGTTTTTTTTTTAAGATTTATTTATTTATGCATACAGAACTGGGGTACAGGCCATAGGTACAGGGACAGTGAGAGTCTTTGCAGAGACAGAGTGGGGAGCAGAACAGACCTTCCCCACTGCTGAGGGGAGCAGCAGGCAGGTCAGGAGAGGTCTTCCACGTCATGTGGGTCACTCTGGGGCCGGATGGAACTCATGCTGAAGTGGCTAAAACATCTTTGTGCTGTGTTTTAACCCGCTACACCACCAGGGAGAGCCCAGTAAATATGTTTTAATGACAACTTGAGTACAAATATTTGACTTCACCTTCAAAAATTCAGTGGAAATGAGCAAAGGTAATATTAGGGAGGAATGAAAGGGTATTTGTGATGTACATTGAGAACAGGGATATTTGTCATGATTGAAACAAAGATTTGAAGGAATTTTTGCAGATAAGACTAAATCAAGTGACTTATTGATCCTCCTATAAGTCAAAGCAGTAAGTGGAACAGACTCATACCAGACCTTAAGAATATAGTAGAGCTAAAAACTGTAGGGTGGAAGACACTAATTGAAGGGGATAGATGTGCTCTTAAGTACATTGCAGCACTCTTTAAATCACTAAAGTATGAAAACAACTTAAGTGCCCAGATTCAGATGAATAGATTAGGAAGATATGGTTTGTATATATGTGTGTGTGTATGCATGTGTATACATACAATGGAATACTACTCATTTAAGAAAAAAAAGATGAAATCTTATATTTGCAACAACACAGCTGGAATTAGAGGGATTATGCTAAGTGAAATAAGTAAGGAGGGGAAAGACACATACTGGATGATTTCACTCATGTAGAATATAAGTAATCAAAACCAAGGAACATAAAAAAACAAATAAACCCTAGAAATCTGATTGTAAAATTGAGGCTACTGTGGGAGAAAGTATGGAGGAAGCAAAGAGAAGGCCTAACAGAGTATGGTAGGATTATGGATGCCTTATGGACAGTGCTGTGCAGTAACATATCTCTGAAGAGGTGTACCTCAGAATCATACAGTGTTGTTAACCAGTATTGCCTCAATTTAAAAAATTACTCAAAAAAAGTGAAAAATCTTTTTTTTTAATTGCAGGGTAATTCATGGGGTACTATGTTAGTAGGACATAAAACTGTTAATAATATTGAAATGAATAAGTCACTTTAATGAATGAATGTAGTTTTTACACTTCCAACCTTCACATTGTCAGAGAGGAATGAACAGACTAACAATAAAATAATATAATAGCACTTTTGCTGAGAGTAGACTTCCTTTTCTTTTCAGATCTTACTACCAAGAAGGGAATTGACATTGAAGATATAAAATGCAATTCCACAGAGAGTTTGATCATTCAAAGTCAGTGTGAGCCAGAGTGTGATAAATTCGGTAAAAATTTTTCATCAGTCATCTATTTTATCAGGGGTTGCCCATATATGACATAAGATTCCAGTAAATTTGCATTTAAAGTCTATTATAAAGCAGTTTACATCTATAAAAGTTGATTATTGCAATCTGAGTTCTTTTTTCTTATCTATACTTTGTTTTTTACTATCATTAACTTAACCTGCTAGCTTCAGAGCTGAATAGTATCTAGAATGGAGTTACAAAGACTGAGAAGAGGACTGGAGGAAATAACATTAGTATAAAAATGGGAATTTATAGCTCAGTAGTTAAAATTTCATATTTTACTTACTAGTGCTTTTGCTGACATTTGGTATATAATAGTAAATTTAATGCATTAACACTCCAAAGCAAGCCTATCATTATGATTAATATTGGCCTGTAAAACTGGGAATCTTAGAATCATCTTTTGTTCTAGTGTAATGCCAAATTATGTTGTTTCTTATATTAATTACTGTTATTTAGTAATATGTGTAATTAAATCACATTAATCATCTATTATGAAAGTGATAAAAACCACTGGATACTCATGAATAAATGAGGATCAGATTGTCTAGTCCACTATAAACTTAAAATTTTATGCTAGATCACCTAGATACCATATTTGTCAAGGTGAAGAGTTACTCTCCATTAATATTTGCTAAATATTACTATTACTTAGTACAGAGGTAAAAATAACTATCTCCTACCAACTGACAATATAAGCTAACAAAGTTAAAACACCATTAAAAATAAAAATTTTTAGATTTTTATCTTGTCTATAATCTTTCAATGTATTTTTTAAAAATCATCACTGTTACAGTTGAAATATTATGTGTTGTCTGTGTAATTCCTTTTATAATGAAAATTTTAAACTGTGATTTTACATTTTAAATAACCCAAATAAGAAATTTGGGTTATTTAAAATTTAAAATTGGGTAAATTAAAATTTTTATTAGAATAAACTGATCAAACATAATTACTGATTCATAAAGAGTTCTAAATTTTATTATTTAATGTTTATGTAATACCAGGATGTTTTTAAATTTCTGTTATTCTAGTAGAGTTAGAAATGCCCTTAACTCAACTAGACCTAACAAACGAACAACCTTCTTCAGTGAATTCATTATGTACAAGACTTCAGACATTTCCATATTCTCCTGTTTCTAAAATGTAAGTATGGATTATTATCTAAAACTCAAACTGCAGTTCAGAACAAGAAGTCTTTTGAATTTCTCCATATAAAGGCAATTTCTGAGATTTCCCTGTGAAAAAAATACAAGATACAGAACAGTGTCTATAGTAAATAAGTGGAAAGAATATATGAATGTTTATGTACATATTTGGTTTTATATGTATATAATATCTTTAGAAGGACACATAAATATCAGAAACTTGTGTCCAGAAGGGAACACAATGGGTAACCTGGAAATATGGGAACGAGTAAGTGATAAGACTAAGCTCTGTTATATTTTAGTATCTTCACTTATAAAGATTTATTTATTTATGCATACAGAGCTGGGTTACAGGCCAGAGGCACAAGGGTGATGAGAGGCTTCACTAGAGACAGTGTGGGGAGCAGAACGGGCAGATCGAAGAAGTACACTGCTGAGGGGAGCCTCGGGCGGGTCAGGAGAGGTCTGCTGCGCTGGCCATGTGGATCGATCACCTCTGAGGTGGGCGGAGTCGAGCATGTAGCTTCTTAGTGCTGTTCCTTCTGCACCACCAGGGAGAGCCCTATAGTTTAGTAGTTAAATGTGAATGTATTACTACCAAAAAGTAAACAACAGGAAAAATTTTTATACCTAAACTTTGGAACAGTCTGCTTAGGATATGGGCATATCCATATTGGTTGCTTGCCAGTAGCACTTCTGTTGGCACTCAGTAGAAATCACAGGTTCCTTCTCCCCTGGGGTCCCCAAAAAGACATATATCACTTACAGAGCCATCAAGGTTGAAGGACTTGAACTGAATTTTAGAACTGTTACTTCCTGAGAAGGTAGAGCAGAGGGAACTTTTTACATAGTTCTGATCCTAAGCCAATAGAGGATCCAGAATTTCTGTTCAGCAGAACAACACTTCATTAAAAATTTGTGTTAAAGCTACTCTTTTGCATGTTAAGTACAGAAATTTCACCTAGATTTGTATTTTTTATTTTGGATGGCTTATAGGGTTGGTGCTAGCAGTTTTTAAAACACTTCTAAGTTATTCCCCTCTGGCTCCAAAATTTTATTGTGCAAAAAGCCCAAAATAATGTTAGTGTATTAAGGGGCCTTCCTGGTGGCTCAAGGGATTAAGACGCACTATGAACTATCCTTAGTCACTGCAGCACAAGTTGTCATCCCTGGCCAGGGAGGTGACCCACATGGCGCAGCAGCAGACCTCTCTCTTGCCTGTTACTCCCCTCAGCAGTGTATTTCAGTGGATCTCCTTGTTTTGCTCCCCACTATGTCTGGTGAATCCTCTCACCCCTCACATCTCTGACTTGCACCTCAGCTCTTGTATAAATAAATAAATCTTTTAAAAATATTAATGTATTGATAAATAAATCTTAAAAATATTAACATATTAAACTTTGATTTTTTTTCAGTAGTTTGCTTACTGCTGAAGAATCAGCCATAAATAAATAAATCTTTAAAAAAATATTATGTATTAAACTTTGATTTTTTTTTTCAGCAGTTTGCTTACTGCTGAAGAATCAGCCAACAAAGACGATAAGATGTTGCAGTCAGAAAGCTGTAGAAACTCTTTGAACTCATTTTTGCTTAAAGGTAAAGATTAATTGATTTTGAGTGCTAATAGAAAGAATAGATGAAGGGTACCACTCAGAGAAATGCACTGTCATTTTTTTCTTTTTATTGTTATTATTACTGACATTATATAACTATATATTTTATTATATAAAACAATAACAAAATTAGGATTTCAAAATTTATAATCTTAGTATTGTATTGGTGCTTAACATTAAGCATCAGTCATAACGTTAAGTAGTTTTTCTGCTTTAGTTCTTCTGTATATTTTAATTAGTCCTTACTTGGACTGATGAATGGATAAAGCAGAAAGTTCTGTGCCACAATATCTACAATGATAGTCATCATAAAATCTGATCAAATAGATCAAGGTGGTTTATAGCTTAGGATCATCTTCTTCCCTAAAAAAAACCTATTAAGAGCCCTACATGGTGGCACAAAGGGTTAAAGTGCAGCACTGTGAAGCTGCCTACAACCACTGTAGTACGAGTTTGATCCCTGCCTCAGAGGTGACCCACATGGTGTGGCAGACCTCTCCTGACCTGCCCACTGCTCCCCTCAGCAGTGTATTTCAGTAAATCTGCCTGTTCTACTCCCCACTTTTTCTCTGATGAGTCTTCTCACCCCTCCACACACATCTCTGGCCTGTACCACAGTAGTTGTATGCATATGTAATTAAATCTTTATTTTAAAAAACTATTAAAAAGGTTAATATTTACTCAAAGAAAGGCTAACTCCCTGACAAAGTCTCAGGACTTTCCCATGGAGGAGGACTTGTGCTAGGGTTGGGGGCTTGTTTCAGGTCAAGGGAATGTGGCCAGGAGAGCTAATAGCCCAGTTGGCAGAAAGGGTTGGGGCCAGCCATCTCAAGTCCTTAGTAGATTGCCCTTGGGAAGGGAAGCATAGTGATTTTCCCGAGAGGAACTTTTCAGAAAGGAAATGCAGTCATGCACAAGGGTCCTACCTGGCACACTACCACTTCTACCAACAATGTGAATAAGATAAACTCTGTTCCCATCCTCCTTCCAGAGGTAAGAAGTAAGAAATAAAAGAGTGGTCAGGTGGGGCCAGGCCAGCTCATTGCAGGTCCATCAGCAAAGGTAAAGGGCTCCTGAGAGAGTGAGCACATGAAGTATTGAAACAGTTTCAACTGCATATTTTCACAGATTGAAATAAAGCATTTATGTGACTTGTATTCCTATAATATTTTAAGGCTTTCCAATTATTAACATCTTGACAAAATACTACATCTAGCTTCAAGTTTCATTTTTACTTTATAAGGGATTTCCAGTGGGATTCTGTTTATTGTGTTTTTCATCATTTGTCCTTTTTGGATTATTTCAATCTGATTCTCTGGTTTGAATTTGTTACTGTTTTGAAAGTGCCAGGAACTGAAGAGCCTGACAGCCAATATTCAGTTCCAGATTTGAAAGAGAGATTTTCAATTGAAGAAGAAAGCCTTGTAATTAATCCTGTAAATACAGATGGGTGCAAACAAGCAGGACTAAATCTGATAGTGACAGAAACTTTAGAACACTTGAACACAAATTTGTCTCTTGATCTATCGTCTCCTGATACTAAAATGGAAATAGTTTTGCCTACAAAAGAGCTCCAATCAGAATGTAAGTATATAATTGTAACTATCACTTGTGTGAACATTTTCAACATGAGGAAATGTTAGATACTGACTTTCCACCAGGTGATTGGAAGAATGTAACTTGATCCCAGTATTCACTGTTGACTTTGGCTCTATACAAGTGTTGTGGTTCACTAAACCTCATTTTCTTTCTTAAAAAACTTAGTAATTTGGGCCTCCCTTGTGGTGCAAGGGGTTAAAGTGCAGCGCTATAAAGCTATCTGCAGCCACTGCAGCATAAGTTCGATCCCTGTCCTGGGAGGTGACCCAAATGACGCAGCAGACCTCTCCTGTCTTCTAGCTGCTCCCCTCAGTAGGGAATTTCGGTCAATCCACCTGTTCTGTTCCCCACTGTGTCTCTGGGGAATCCTCTCACCCCTGCACTTCTGCCTTGTACCCCAGTACTTGTATGCATAAATAAACTTAAAAAAAAATTTTTAACTGAGTAATTTCACTAGGTAGTCCTAAAATCCTTTTCTCTGCTAAAAATATTTAATAATCAGTTTTGGATTTTTCAGTTAAAGTGACTGCTTTTTTTTGTACATGGTTAAATGCTATGGCAATTTCAGTTTACATCAGTCTAGCCAAATCAGTGTTATTTTTTGGTTCTACAGCTAAATTTTAAGTGTTTTCTAATACCTAGTGATCTGTACTAGAACATCTTCCTTTGTTGCCAACAAGTTTATTCACTTCGCATTTTTTTCTTAAATTCTTTAAGAAGACAAAAATGTCTTTCAGGTTTCTAGCCTTTAATTTATTTTTGGATGCTATTTATGCCATTATAAAACATATTTACCTGAATTATAGCTATTTGAAGTATTTTGTATTGTTTTAAAGTCACTTTATATGTTAATACATTTATTACTTTCAGTTCATTATAAATATACATGTGGAATTTTTAAATTATTGTATATGTTTGGGAAGAAGATAGATTCCTAAGGAAATAGGAATTGGGGTGAGAATTGTTATCAGCAAGAGGTGTTTCAAAGACAGAAATGGATAATCGATATGACAGGAAGGAGCATAGATAAAAAGACTCTAGCAAGCAACTACCTGTCAGCCTCTCCTAAGACCTAAGTGGTTACCCATGTAGAATTGTTTAAAAGATTTGGTCAGATTGCTGGGAAAAAAGGTAGAGAAAGATTTAATGGCATCCTCAAGAATAATACATTATTATTTTCTGTTTTCAGCATTGCTAGAACATGAAGATTGTTCCTCCTCTATTGTCCTTATTAATGAGGAGTCCACAAGTGATCATTTATCACTTCCACAAAAAAGCCCGTCTGTGGCAAATGAAATACCAGATATGGGTGCTTCTGATGAATGTGTCACTATTAAAACACCAACAAAGGAAGAAAGACCAAAGGATGATCTAGAACTAGTTGGCGGAATAATTGAAAATAAAGATTACTTTGAACATGACAGCACAGTACTGTTGACTGAATCATCTTTATCTTCAAACATTGAAAAGTCATTCTTTAAACATGGTAAAAAATGGGGGCATGATTTAGACCCTTTGAATGACTTTATTATGCTGCGAAATAAATATGAGATATGTACCTCAAAGAATGAAGTCACAGACAATAGTGAAAAAGATGGTGGGTAATTCAGTAATCTTTGTGTAAATATATACACCTGAAGGACTACATATGTATTTATTGTAGAGGCACTTTTTTAAGTTCTCTCAGTAGAATTACATTGTTTTTCAAAGTCAAGAAAAATGCCATTGGTTCATGACACTGTATGTGGAGATAAGTATAGATAGGTAGATGTAAATATAGCATGATAGTAGCATTTATTTTTCCAAAATATATGATAACCTCTTATAGATCTGTATAGAATTATAGGACTTTGTTAATTAGTGCATATTTAACAGTGAAAGAATTCCGTTAAATACAAAATAGTTTTTAAAAATGCCAGAATTGTTTCATCCTTTGTATTTATATATATTCATTATAAAACTTTTTCTAAGAAACTTATGTTATTAGGGACTGAATCTATTTGTATCTGAGATCTTTCTAATATTTGTACCATAGCTTAGAGAAAAACTTTGGCACAGAAGTGAGCAGTATATAAAGAATTATCTTACAAATTGTGATACATAAATAGGAGTTTCTAGAATATTTGTTATTTTCAAATTCTATTCAAATGTGGGAGTAAAAGAAAAGTGATCCAAAATTAACACTGACATCCTTTTCATTCTGGTGATAATGACTTGGATAAGATGTACTGGCAACACAAAATGAGAGGAAGCAGCAAGAAAAGAAGATGAAAATATTTACTTGCAAAAATTTAAAAAGTCAGCCACAAATTTACTAAACAAAGAAAGGAATATTGAAGTTAGCTGGGAATAATTCTGTACTTGTGATGTTATCTCAAGTAGTCTTATGTTCCTAAGCCCTTTGACCTTTAATAAGTCCTCCCCAGGGATGTTGGAATGAATTATATGAATTGTAAATTTGAAAATAATAAATTGGGCATAAGCTCATGATTGAGCTGCCCACTGAGAACAGATAGTCCCCTCTACTTCCGTTTATCACACATCTTTCCCATCTTGCCTCCCCTCCAAAGGTAATCCTGTCCCAGTCCAGCAAGCCTAGGATAGTAGATGACAGCTTGATTCTGGTGTTATTAACAAGCTTACTTGACTCTCAGGCCAACTCTTTCTCCAACTTAAAATTTTTTTTTAAATAATATAATAGTTTTCTCCAATTTAAATTTTATAGTAATAAAAATAATATTTTGGCACATATTTTACTTCTTATTTTATAGTTGATTGAGAGACAAGAAAAAGTAATTGCAACTTGTTAGGCCCCCTCAAAATCTCCAGTTATTACTTAATCACAGCTATTCTAATTATTTATAGTTAAGGTATCATTTAAGAATAACAAAATCTAGTTTCAGGCATTTTCGTCCATTTTTCACCATGTATTAAAGGTTACATATTAAATGTTTCAAGATGGCAATGTGTTTCTACAACTATTATAACCATATGATTGGATAACATTGCTATCTAATAGTTACATATCCATAAATCTTCTATTATACTTAGAAAAACTGTACTTTTATTGGAAGAAAACTAACATTTTTTGATTACTGTACTAGACACTAAATTACATATTAGAGAGGAATGATACCGGTATTAACCTGAGAAGCTTACAATATAATAGGGTGGGACAGACATGTAAATAGATAATTTCAACACAGTGTGGTAGGTGCCAGGAGACAAGGGTGCACAGAGTGCTGAGGAAACAAAAAAAGAGGGACACATTGCCAGCTTGGAAGAGCAGAAATGGCAGTTAAATGGGGCTTTTTACAGGAAATGTGTGAGAGCTGAAGGATAAGTAGTGAACTCAATTAGCCTAATTAAGAAAAAAATAGAGACAGGGATGGTTTAGAGAGTAGGAACGGATTATGCAGAAAGTAAAGACCTTAGTTGTCTTTATTCACTGAATGAGGCAGTATCCCATTTAGTTGACAGAAAGGAGCTTTGAGAAGCTATACAAAATGAAACCTACAAGCAGAAAAGGGCAGGACAAAAAAGTTAACCTAGCTGATTACTTTTGTCAAGATCATCTTTAGGAAATGACAGGAGTCTGTCAGACTGTTACTCATAGGGACTGACCAGTTCCAGATTGACTGGGTTAAGATTCCACTCCTGCGAGCAGTTCAAACTGTCAATTAAGTATTAAATTTTAGCTTGGTGACTTTGCGTCTTAGCATAAGCAATTCCACTTTGAGGCTATTGTCGTTTTCTCCTTATAACAATATTCAACTCAGGTATATTATCTCATATTTTACATATGAGGAAACTGAGACTAGTGTCAGAATGAGTTTCAATCACCAATCTGATGCTGAAATTTTTCATTATTACCATTTAGCTTCTTGCCCAGCACAGTATTATGTCCTTTGACAAGAATAGTTCTTCAATTTAGGATTTGCGTGTTTTAAAGAATGCCAGCAATTGTGATCATGTTAGAAGATAGCTTAAAGTAGAAAACATTAATTTTCTCTAAAACAATGCAAATTGATTTTTATTAGAATTTCAAGATAAAGAATGTTCTTTGACTATTCAAGGAGAAAGTCCAATTGTTTGTATTAATAAAACACTGGAGGAAGTCAATCAGGAAAGCACCGAAAAGCATGTCATTGAAATTCAAGCTTCCGGTATGCTATATGCTTTTGAAATGTATTCAAATTAAGTAAATCTGAAAAAATCTTTCCTGGGTATCTAGAACATACTTCATTTTATATGCAGTTTTCGTCACTTATGGAAGATATTTCTTCATTCCATTCCTACTTTTAACTTATTTCTAAAACTAGAATGCCCTTTTCATTACCTCCAACCCTCCCTACTGCTCTACTCTCATCCACTGTGTTATTTTTCCCTTCATTTAAACTATTCCCTACATTCATCAGAGAAGAATAAACTGAAATTCCTTGGACTCTTGTGCCTAGTCTGAAAAATGAACTGCGAATGGTTGTTTTCTTACCCCCTGTCAGGGTAATGTAAATAAGTTATTATTGATTACCATACTGATTAAATGTTTTTGTTCTGCTGTAAGAATATTGCTTAAGTCCCAAAGAATAGCTACCCTTAAGCAACTATCATACTCATTAAAATCAACAAGGAAATATGACACCAATTCTTAAATATTTTCTGGTTCAACTTTATCACCTTTAGATGATATGCAAATCTCTTAAGTATTGATAGTCTACTGGAAACTAGAAACAATATGTCATTGTTATAATTTAAGACTGTAAGATAATATTTATGGGGAAAGACAAAATTAAGTGATGTTCTTTATGTGGGGCTTAATACTTGCCATGACAAATTGTTACAGAATAACTCATTTCTAATATGCATGAAAGTCATAAAGTTATGCTAATTTTATGGGCATAGTAGTTATTTTTATGAATTTATAGAATAAATATAATAAGACTTTATATCATTTCATGGTTTTTAACTCAGAAAAGTCTTTGAATAAAATTCAGGTTTTCTTGAAGTATCATGTTTTACCAGTTTGACAAAAACATCATTACCCTTATAGAAGACACTGCCTTCAATGTATTTATTTTTGCAGATAGCCAATGCCAAGCGTTTTGTCTCCTAGAAGCGGCAGCTACTCCTATCTTAAAAAACCTTGTGTACTCCTGCACTCTCCCTGCTGCTAATTGGAAATTTGCCACTGTTATTTTTGACCAAACAAGGTTCTTCTTGAAAGAACAAGAAAAAATTATAAGTGATGCTATTCACCAAGGTGAGTGCAAATAAAAGCCACATGATTTAAAATATAAATGTATGTATTGTTTTATCAAATCAGTAAAAAATAAACATAAAAGATTCAGAAACTAGTCATAGATAAAAGTACAACTGTAATTCATCATGTCTTACCCATGAACCAAATCTGATCAGCTTAAGGACAAAATGTTAAATAACATCTAACATTACTTCTTGGGTTGCAGAAACCAAAATAACCCTATAGTTGTTAGCATCTGAACTACTTTGTTCCTATTTCCCCCTCCCCCACTGCCAGAAAGGGTAGGGGGAAATATAAAAAAATAGATTAAAGTTAATCCTGGACTTTTGCTTCTGGCCAAGATGGAGTACAGGATTAGATTTACCTTCCTATTAGAAATAAGAACAACAATTATGTACATACAACCAGTTTTTAAGAGCCAAGATTTCAGGTAATGAAGAATAGAGATTCCTGAGCTCATAAGGTGACTGGTCCATTGCCCTAACTTCCTGTTTTCAGTGAATTGCCAGTACACGGCACAGGAAGAGGTATTCTGACAGAGCCCAGTGGACAGTTTGAATTAGAGAAACAGCTGAGCGTCCAGGGAGGTCAAGGCAGTTAGAGTTCAAGGTATTGAATATTAGAGAGCATAAGCTTCACACAGACAGTCCTGGAAATCTGTATGGTCTCTCTCAAGTGTTTAGCAGAATACTGATCAAAGAGTATGGAGTGTATGTGTAGAAACTACCTGAAGTTGGGTAACAAAACCTCTAAAAGCAGTAAGAAGAAATAGAACTCTGAATTCACCAGTGCAGGAAATAAAGTCTATTCCCACCTACTAGACCAGAAAAACTAATAATTTATGGGGCATTGATTAAAATACTTAGAGAAGTCCTGCCTGAATACTGAGGAATAATTATCCCTAGATTTAGCACTACTGTGGACCTGACTCACAGATCATAAGAGCAAGATGCAAATGATCAAATGTTTCCAGGAAACATTATTGCAGCCCAGAATAAAGATCAGGAGGATTTATACAAATACATAAATATCTAGTATCCAACAAAGTAAAATATACAATGTCTAGATTCTAATTAAAGATTGTCAGGCATGAAAAGAGACTGAAAATAGGACCCATAATGAGAATAACCATCCAAAACAAGCTCATAAGTGACATCATAATCAAATTTCTAAAGACCAGTGATAATGAAGAAATTTATAGAAACAATCGGAAGGAAAAAAGGTATGTTACATATAAGAAACAAAGATAAAAATGACATCAGATTTCTTGTCTGAAATAATACAAGTAAAAATACAGTAGAATAATACCTTTAAATCACTGAAAGAATAAAACATCAAATTTTCTATATAGGCAAAATACATGTTACAAAAAGAAGTAATAGTCATTTCAGACACATAAAAAAAAAAAAAACAAAACAGCAAATTCATCCGCTGCAGACCTACACTGTAAGAAATATTAAACTGAAGAAAACCTTGTTCCTTTGCCCTATTATCTGTTCCAGGTCATGATTCATGAACTTGTTCCTGTAAATTCCCACATGATAGACATGAAGTCATTCCAGAGACTTAGGGATATATTACCCACTATTGGTTTTCCTATTGCCATTTGACTTTTCACTCCTACTTTTGTGCCTTGATCTTCAATGATTAAATCAGCAATTTTCAAATTATGGGGCAGAATTCTGGCCAAGTAAATGTTCATGTAATCCCAACATGAAAACAGAAAAGAACCACCTTTCTGGACTAGTGGGGTTATAACCCTGTCTACTTGGTTTCACTTTTAGGCACAGTAAAATCCAACCTACGATTTTCAAAATGCTCTGTAACTGTATACATGTAAACATTAGACAGCTGGCGTATACCTGAATGCATTTCTTGTATTCACTTTCGTTCCAAGGTATTACTTTATATTACTATCCTTCATTTTAAGCAGTTTGCAGGTTATGAGTTTTATTTTCTTCCAGTTTCATGATTGTTAATTATTGCCCTGTGTGCCTATAAAGAGTAGAAATAATTGAATATTTTCTGGAAACAACAAAAGCATGAACTCTTAAGGTTAGCTGACTGGGTTTAAATGCTATTCCATCATTTATTCACAAAATTATTTAGCCTGGTTAAGACTGTTTCCTCAACCAAAGTGAGGATCACAAAAATCTGTTGTTATAGATTTAATGAAATAACTAGCCTATCTCCAGCTTGATACATAAGAATGTGATAATAGAGGTTAGCTGTCACTGTTATGCATTCTGATACCTATTCTAAAATTCTAATGCATATTCCATGTTTTTTTAAATATGCTTTTGCTTAGGTACAGATGATGAAAGAGAAATGACATTCAAGCATGCTGCTCTCTTACACCTTCTGGTAACAATTAGAGATGTGCTTTTAACATGTAGCTTGGACTCAGCATTAGGTTGGTAGGGGAAATTTTTATTTCTCTACTTTTTAAAAATTATTTATTTTTTAAAAGATTTATTTATTTATGCATATACAATTGGGGCACAGGTCAGAGGTATGGGGGGTGAGAGGATTCACCAGAGAGATTGGAGAGAACAGATGGATTGAATGAACTTCACAGCTGAGGGAAGTAGTGGGCAGGCCAGGAGAGGTCTGCCCTACCACGTGGGTCAGCACTCTGGCAGGGGAAAGAACTCGTGCTGCAGTGACTGATAGCCCCACAGTGCTGTGCTTTAACACAGTGCGCTGCCAGAGATAACCCTTTTGAATTATTTAATCTGAAATAATTTATTTTTCTGGAAAAAATGTGGAAGTATGTAAGCTTTTACTTCCACATGAAACATGTATTTTTGACAAAATGGAATATATATTCTGCTTGTATTCACTAAAGAATTATCTTTATCAACAATTGCCACTTAGAAAATTAGGTATAGGATTCTCTACCTAGGTATAAATTTTAGTCCTAATGACTTCAACCACTTTAAATGTATAGTCATCATTGTGTACTAATTAATGTAATATTTGACACTTCCCATGTATATTTTAGCTCCTCATTGAACTATTACTAAATTATAAGTAGTAAGATCTTCTTTAATTTCTTTTTCAGTTGTGAATGTAAACTAGGGTGTGATTATTTGAGTAATTAACATCACACTATTTTGAAGATAATAGAAAATTTTAATATCAAAATATCTTCTGACTGCATTACTGATTTAACCCCTATATTGAAGGATTATTTACACTTGTATAGTACTAAGCTTATGAAATTACTATTTTTTTATTTAGAGTTTCTAGAGCCGTTTTAAAGCATTATTTCATACTAGAGTGAAAGTAGTTTTTCTCTGACCTATGACACAGATGTTTTGTCTTATCTGTGACCCAGACAAATATTATTTCTTTAATCCAAGGTTTTGATAAATATTGAGCAACAGTGAGGTCACAATTGTACTCCCTATACCCTGAGGTATTATAATATTTGCTTAAGTCTCAGTTATATTATTCTTATCTAACCAAGAATCATAAATAAGGTACAGACACTTTTAGATGACAGGCATGGTGCTTTTTCTTTCTTCTCCCCAGTTAAATCACTTGGATGTTGACACTGGAGCAGGTTATCTTACCTCCATCCCTTTACAAGTATCAGTTTTCTAGAACTAGTATAAGGGCACAGTGTCACATGCTCTTTTGGTTAGTAACCTGTCTTCATTATACATTTTCCTTCTATAAAATATTGTCAGTCCCATCTACAGCGAGGCTGATTATTAAAGCATAATAGGGCAGAATAGCAGAGTCTTGACTATCTGAGCTTCCAGAGCTGTAGAGCGAGTACAGTTGTGACTCACTGCTGCTTGGTGCTTATCAAAATCCTCAATTAGAGACATAAGTACTTATGGAGGATTATTGGAAGGATATTCACCTTTAAGTATCTTAAAATTTACCCTAGGATGAAGTGAGATCATTGGGAACTTTTGAACTTGTGCTGAATTGTTTTTGCTCCTCAAAGAAATCTACTTACCAAATCAACCTTTGACTTTATTATTTGGTTGCCTTAAAAAGTACTATAGGGTAAAATCTTTTTTGGAATACCGATTTCTTAAGCCCTAGGTACCAAGCTACTATAAATAATCTAACTACCTTGTACATTTTTAGTGGAGTCTCCCAAACCTCTTGAATCAAGCACCAACTTTAGTTGTCCTGTTATCGCCTTCTCTCTCTCCCACACAGAGAGAAAGGTCTACCAGTACCTGGCTACTTCCTCCAGAATTCCTTCCAGAATTCTGTATCTTCTCCCAGCTTCCCATTTGCTTCCTCTCCCAAACTACCAAGGTGATGAGTTTCAAGGTTAAAGATAAAGCATATCATTTCTGCACTTTAATTTAGAAATAGAAATAGGATTGTGTAGTAGGTAGTATTGTACAGATATGTAGTAATGGCACAGAGGATGGAGACTGTTTCCCTTAAGCTATTTCTTGAAAAGATAAGGAGTTTATTTAGCAAATAAATAAATTACAAAAAAAATATGATAGGCAGAATTAAGAACCCAGGAGAATGACATAGTGAGTGTGCTGTGAACAGTTCATGTGACTAAACTGAAAAGTACAAGGTAGAAGGTATTAAGAGTTAATCCTGAAGAAGTAAGAAAGAGCCAAATCATGGAGAGCCCTTTAAACTACACAAGAGAGTTTGGACCTTATTCTGTAGATGACAGGGAGCCATTGCATCAGAGATGCTACTGGCTTAGCTTTGTTTCTCTTTCTGAAGGTTAAATATAGTGACAGTGTGGAGAATCAGTGGTAGGTTTGGAGATTAGGAGACAGAAAGAACATAAATCAATCTCTAAATGGCCCATCAGTCTATTTGTGCTAATATAAATTAAGATTAATGACACCCATGAGTATAACATGAACATAAGTATTAAATTTTTAATGTAATTTTTTCATTTATTGCCAAACTATTTACTGAACACTGACCTAGGTGAATTACTATGCCAGATGTTCTATTTCAGTAATTCATAGAACTCACTGTGCAGCAGAATCACTTAGAATAGAAATCTAAGGACATATTACAGATACACTGAATATGAACCTTCAAGGATGAGTCTTAGGACTCAAGGTTTCATTAGGATTTTATGTTTAAAAATTGCTCTTAGTCAAAATTTAGGCAATTCTGTTTTAGCAGCTATAAAAATATTTATGCATAAATATCATAAAATAGATCTGAAGATCTTATAGTCTAGAAGTTAAGTCATATACATAGATAATCAGCACTAAATACAAACACTGGATAAAATACCAAAAAAACTCCAGTGAAGTGACATTTCCACAAGATTTGTTTGTAAATATAGCACCTGGGGTTTTGGAAGAATTCAATAACATTCAGCAAGCCAGAAGGCAAGAAAGGATGAGATTTATTCAGAGAATATGTAGATTATATCCAGGCATATTGGTGTTATGTAGCTTAAAAGAGACATTTGGTACATTTTTTTCTGAGCTTCACTTAGTTTTAAGGTTTCACTACTTGACATCTTTGATTAAAATCAGTGAAAGGGTAGAGGAATTTTAAACTCTGTTGTTTAAAGTATTTACCATGGAGTTTCTCAAAGAAACAAAAAATAGGCTTTTCTCCCGTTTTGTTTTTAACAGGATATTTGTCAAATGCAAAAGACATCTACAAAAGCATTTTAGGCTCTTACTTGGGAGGCATTTGGAGACAGCTGAAGATTGTACAGTTTATTAGGGGAAGAAAGCCTGAAACCAATTATAAGATACAAGAATTGAAATGTCAGATACTAAGTTGGATGCAAAGTGAACAGCAAATTAAGGTTAAGTATTAGGATAAAGCAGATAAAAGTATTCATTTTAAATAAAAATTGGATGTAATAAGAATTTATATTTAACTTTAAAATTATGCAATACTCATGATTTTGGCCCTTTGACAGTTTTCTCCTACTAAGTTAATAGAAATTAGTAAACAGAAGTAATCAAAGAGAAAGGATGATTTACATTGGTATTCATGTCTTAAATTTTTAAATATTTTAATTTTTATTGTGTGCAGTTTCCAGTGAATTATTTTTTAGCTGGTATTTACAAGTTCATGAATATATATCCAATAATAGAACTACAAAAATCAGTTCTAGATATTGAACCAGAATCTCATATACTTCTACCAAAAAAGCACCTGTCACACGAATTAGTGAATATTTAAATGAAAATGCCTTTTAAAATCTTACCAAACAAAAAAGATTTCAAATCATTTCACTAAATCTGCATACAATTTTCCCTTTTTCTTTTTCTTTTTGTCCCACTTGTATCTTTACCTGTAACTCTATGATTACTTAGAAAACTTGCTTAAGTCATGAAAATAAAGAAATTTAAAATTGTACTGATTTGCCATCCCTATCCCAACCCTTCCAAAAACTGTGGTTATAATTAGGAAAATATGGCAGTAAATTACTGATTTTTTTCATAAATCCAAACTTATGTGAGTTGAATTTAACACTAATAATACAGGCAGAGACAACATACATATATAGAGTCATCCATATGGAAACATTTGAGCAGTGCTCAGAATGCCTTACCCTAAAATATTTTCCTCACTGATGTGTGATCTTACCAGAATGTATTCCTTAGAATTTAAGCATTTACATCTTTTATAACATAATTTTTAACTTTGTACTCATGTAGTCATAGTGTATAATCAGTTAAAATGCTACTTTGTCACTGTAACAGAACTTTGAAAAGGAATAATCATTCAGACTATATATGAAATTCTTACTTTTGATCAGGTGCTGATTATAATAAGAATGAACTCAGATGATGAAAAACATCTACTCATTAAATTCCTTAGCAAAATGGAAGGTAGGGAGTTTTAAATTATGCTTCATTTGATAATAGTGCTTGAATATATAAAAATGTTTTGATCTAACCAAACTTTTAAATTAAGACATAATTAGTATACCATAAAATATATGCCTTAAGGTATATAATTAATAGGTGCTATCCAATTTTCAAATCAATCTGAACTGTAAATGTGTGATATAAACATGTTATAATGTGTGTATATTATTATTGTGATTAAAAATAGTATTAGTGTTGTCCAGTGACACCTTTTATTGATTTCCTACGTTCGTTAAATGATACTGGCTACTTACAAAACTCTTCTCAGTAGGTTTTCTTTGCTCAATCTTAAAAATAAAGTTCAGAAACACAATGAACATACCAAACCTCATGGGAGTAAGTGAGGCACTCGGGATTTGAACCTAGATCTCTCTTACTTCAGTGTCACTCTTCACTGCCAGTCCTTCCCAGTTTGTGCTGTGGAACCCATTGCTTAATTGTAAACTCTTTCCCTTGTCACCTGTCTTAGCTGAAATAGAACTTTTCCTCAGATAACACCTGTATCCCTCTGGTATAGAAGTTGATAATTTTGTCTCTCTATTCTTCATTGGGATAGAAATCTGTGTCTTGGTTTCCATTATCCTTTCTAAAATATTATTCTTGTCCCCTTTGAGGCTGTGCCATAACTGTACCACTCTCTACCCCATATTGCCATTTGTCTAGAAACTACATGAACCTTCCTCATGATCCATGGACACTTGTGCACCTGCCTCACAGTTTTCTTTTCACTCCCACCCCTGCTATTATTATCCTAGGTATCTTTAATGTGAACAGGTCATTTCAACACCCTGATCCTGAGTTTCATTGGCTTCCATGCCCAAAAATCATATTCATTCTTTGTGCCTTTGACCTTATGATAATGTGGAACTATCTATCTCTGAAGTTTAAGCTCTGACATTGTTTTTTGTCTATATCTACCACTAGTTCTTTCATGATCTTCAGGATTTTAGAGATCTGTAATCTGCCAATTCCCTTTTTTGCTTCATTTTCCCTCCTCTTTCCACGCCTGGTAATGAGACCATCACTTTTATCAGTCTTGTTCTTCTATTGTACTTTCCATTTAAACCTCAATTCTGAATCTGTTATAGACAGTTAACCTCTCTTTTCCTATAACTGAGCTACTGAGCGTTGTTGGAAAAAATCATATACATTGACACCACAACAAGCCCTTCTTCTCTGAACTTTACAAGCTCTTAACACCTCTTAATAAGCTTTCTGTATGTCTTTAGTGTCTATCCCTAGTCTCCTACTAGCTACTTCTAATGTTTATGCTACTCACCCCCTTGTTTTTTTGTTTTTTTTAAAGAAACTGCCTCTTCTAATGTCTCTTAATGGTATGAGTCCTCTTAACGTTTTCTTTCCCTACCATCTACAAACATACCTTCATGTCTCCTATTGTTTTACCTTTTCTTCTTTTCTCTAGAGAGGAGATGAATATACTCCCTTCAATAACCAGTCTTTCACTCATGCTTTGGATACTGTTCTCTTCCTCCATTCTCCAAGTCTTGGTCCCTTGAGTTATTTCCCAGCCCAGTTTTTCTCCCTAAGGACTCTCTAAGAAGCCCTCCAGTGTCTTAAAAAGTAAAATGCCACCCTCGACCTCAGGCACCCTTTAGTTATTTTATTTTCCTTTATAAACTACGTGTTTTGCCATCAACCAAAATAGCTCTGCTCTTATTCTACCAAACTATTTATAATTCTCTTTCCTGTTTCTGCTCCTCTAACCTCCTGTTTAAGAAATCAATATGTTCATCTCCCTTCCTTAGGAAGCTAACTCCTACACAGCCTTTATAAATTAAACCATTTGTTCAGGAAGCCTAGATTTAGATTCTTTTTCTCTATGTTCTTAGCATTACATGCATGCTTCTAAGAAACCACTTGCCAGCATGGGCTCTAATAACAGATTCTCTTGTCTGTTTTCCTCATTAAAATGTCAACCTCTGGAAATAAAAACCCTGATTTGCAACCATGAAAATGTCTGGAATATACAAAGTCCCTAGGAAAAGTTTATTGAATAAAAGAGTCAATTAATGCCGCCCTCTGTATCTATTATAGATTGAAATTGGTGAAAAGAGAGTAAACTGCAAATGTATACAAGTATTGCTGCAAATATCTGCTTATCAGTGTAGTACTAAAGTTATGTGGCTGAGGAAATACTTTTATACAGAATTAGGGGAAATATTTCTGTCATTGTAAAAATTCCTTCAACCTACTTAATGGGGAACCTTCCCCTTTGATGTCACTTTTCTTTGATGCCACTTAAGATTATTTGACAAAATACTGCTTTTTATCTAGGGCTTCATGTTAAACATCTCTAGTTCTTGTGGCATTGTATCATCACTATTCTTACTGTTTTTATTTCAACGAGGTATACTGACACAAACACAAATGGAAAACCTACAAACTGAAAAATGATTTCACTCTCTGCCTACTCAGCAACTGTTCTTTATAAGCTAGGGCTTTTCCCTGTATAGTATTGGAAAGTAAAAGATGTGTTTCCATTTTCCTTTGTTTTTACAGGGTCCTAAGAATGCATTAAGCTGGAGATCTGTTTTGGGGGTATAGCCATTATAAAGATATAAGATTTATGGAGATTACGTTTCAAATAATATGAATAATTTTATAAAATGCATAAAACAAATACAACTGTCTTCCTTATTATTATTACCAAATCTATATCGAGCCAAACAATTATGAAATTATTAAGCATTACTCTGTCATTATAAACTGCCTTCAGGAATTTTACAGTTGACAAATGTACAGTAATAGAGCATAGAATTTATTTTAGTTATAATTAGCCAATTAGTCAATTATGTCTAACCAAAATTAAACTCTATGGTGAGTACAGAGTTCTTTAATAAAGCTAAGGAACAAGTGACTTCTGCTTTTATATAACCAGTAAGGGGGTGGGGACCAGCATTTCTACCATATTGAAATGTAACTCTTGCTGTTTTGATATGTACTTAAATTTTTGGCTAGAGAAAAAGAGTAATCATTTACCATGATTTTTGGAAAATAAACTTAACTGTACAGAATTGGTGATTTTTAAAAAATGTTTATTTATGCATACAGAACTGGGGTACAGGCCAGATGTACAGGGGTGGTGAGAGGATTCACCAGAGACAGAGAGGGGAGCAAAACAGGTAGATCAACAAAGTACACTGCTGAGGGGAGCAGCAGGCAGGTCAGGAGAGGTCTGCTGCACCATGTGGGTCACCTCCCAGGTGGGGTTAGAACTCATGCTGAAGTGGCTTTAGTTTCTTAGTGTTGTGCTTTAACCCTCTGCACCATCAGAGAGAGCCTGGCTTTAGCTTCTTAGTGCTGTGCTCCAACCCTGCTGGGAGGGCCCAGAATTGATGTTTTTAATTTAGTTATTTTGAAGTTAAGTTTTGACTCTTTTTGTTGTTATAACAAAATTTTAACAATGTTTCAAATTTTTTGATACTCTAGATTTAGAAAAATAATCTAGTAAATTATATACTAAGCAATGTCCTCGTTCCCAATGTCCTAGTTCATTGGCATGCTAGTGAAATATATGACACACCTAAAACTACAGATGACAAAACACTGTAAAAAATACTTTTATTGCTTTTTTGTTCCAACAGGTATAACTTTGACTGTTTTACACTCAAATGAAAGGAAAGAGGTTTTGGAATCCGAAGGCATTTTAAATGGGTAAAAATGTTCTTCTTCATTTATGAGGAACAAACATTCCAGTTCCAGGAAAAGCACAATTTTCCTAGAATTAACTCTTAAGTTTCATAAGAACTGAACCCGGTACTTATAAACACTATTTATTTATGCAATAACTGGGCTATAAGCCAGAGGTGTGGGGGCAGTAGGGTGAGAGGATTCAACAGAGTCAGAGAGGGGAGCAGAACATGTGTATCTACTGAAATACACTGCTGAGGGGAGCAGCACGTGAGACAGGAGAAGTCTGCTGCACCATGTGTGTCAGCTCCCTGGCTGGGGATCAAACTCAGGCCTGTGGTAATAGTGCTAACATTTAACCCCTGCACCATCAGGAGACTTCAACCCTTTCCCCCCCAAATTAGTAACTTTTAAATCCAAAATTAACCAATATCTCTAGCCTCTTTTGAAAAGTATTTTATATAGAACATGTCAATTCAGCTCATTGCCTTGTGTAATGCCAGGAATTTAATTCAATCTTGTTTCGGTACCCCCAGATTATCAGATTGTTAGTGTAGGAACAACTCCTTTGGACTTACCCTTGTTTTTTTTCTCAGATTGTTTCTATACCTCCTTCCTTTCTTCTGGGACTCTTTCCTGAAGTACATCCTTTAGAAATTCTCTCATGAAAACCTACTATTAGTAATAATATAGTGTTGACTTGTTTCAATATTTTTATTTTGCCATATGTGGAAAGCATTTCTTATTTTGAGATTCAAATAATAAAAATAGAAGATGCTAATCAAATAGGAGTTCATAAAAGCTAAACAGACATACCTTTTATCTTCTAGATTGCTCTAGATAGAAAGCAGCAGCAGAATTTTAATAGTCAGTGCTATGTTATATGAAACTTTAAGATGGGAAAGATAACCGTGTGTGTCCATCTTGTTTGACTGTTGCTAAATTATTTGAATCCCATTGAAGAGAAGAAAACCATTTTGAGGTTCTCAGATAAAATTCTGTTATATAGATTGTCAAAGATTAAAACCTTACATTTGTAAGAAAAGGAGATTGATTTCTTGTGGTCTTTTGTGTGTTGTAGATAAAAGTCAGGTCACAGAATTAGAGTTCTGGAATTTAGGGATGTAATTAATCTACAGTTTTTTTGTATTCTGTGTGGTGCTTTTTTTTTTTTTTTAAGTATGTCCATCATAAAGAAAGATAAAAAAGGGATTCTTACAGTTGGAGAACAATCAAGATAAAATATGTAAGAACTTTCCAAGATAAGTAAACATAGGATAGAGAAGAAAGGAATCATCAAAACCAATTAACTTTTAGCATCCCAAGTAAATAATGGCACAAACATAATTTCGTTTTAATGACTTTCTTTTGTCTTCAGTACAAGTTCCTGTGTAGTTGTACACAATCAGAACATTGGAGCAGACTTCCCCTGGAGCAGTTTCTCATTTGTGGTGGAGTACAATTATGTAGAAAACTCCTGCTGGACTAAACACTGTGAAACTCTGAACATTCCATACATGGCCTTTAAAGTGATTCTTCCAGATACAGTTTTAAAAAGTAAGGATATAAACAAAAATCCCTCCCATTTTACCTTTATTAGAATGAAAATTTTTTATTTTCTGTTTCTATCTATGGCAATAGGAGATTTGACTTCAAACTCTCAACTAATCATTATCTTTGTGATCTGGTGCAAGACCTTAATCTCATACCCCATATTTCCTATGCAAAATAAGCTTTACTGATTATATAGTTCTCTATATTCCATTACCTTCTAAACTTTATTTTTAAAGATTTATTTATGCATACAAGAGCTGGGGTGTGAGGGGGATGAGAGGATTCACCAGAGACAGTGAGGCGCAAAACAGGCAGATATATGAAATACACTGCTGAGGAGCAGTGGGTGAGAGGGGAGAGGTCTGCTGTGCCATGTGGGTCAGCTCCCTGGCTGGGGGTTGAGGTCAGGCCACACTGGCTGCAGAAAGCCTTGCACCACCCCTTGTGCTGCCAGGGAGGCCCTGACTTCTGAACTTTATGGAACACAATTTGATTACAATGATGTCTAATTTTAATTTGATACTTCAATGCAAACATTTATTGTTGAAGTATGGGGGAGTTATGTAACAGTATATTGGCTGGTGTAGAAAAATGTTAATATGTAACAAAAATTATATACAAATATATATATGTATATAAGTATATACAAACATATATATATAAGTATATACATATATATATATATATTTATTATTTAGAAATAAATCTAAAACCATTTTCCTGTCATTTGATTTCTTTGTTTTTCAGTTTGGGGTTTCTGTTCACATAACAGAAGAAGGTTCTTATTCTTAGACCAATTAAATTGAGAAGCTCAGACAGTACAATTTTAGTCCCAGTGCATCTCTCATTATTGGTATAGGTTACTTTCTGTGCACCTTAAATATGAGCAGGAAGTCAGAATTCTGAGATATCTCAATTCTGAAAATACAGTCACCATAATTATTGCTTTAGAATTTTTTTTTTAGATTTATTTATGCATATAAGAACTGGAGTACAGGCCAGAGTTGCAGGGTGTGAGAGGATTTACCAGAGACAGTGGGGAGCCCAACAGGTAGATCTACTGAAATAGACTGCTGAGGGGAGCAGTGGGTGGTTAAGGAGAGGTTGCCACACAATGTGGGTCAGCTCCCTGTCCAGGGATCAAACTTGTGCTGCAGTGGCCATGGCTAGCTTCATAATGCTGTGCTTTCATCTGTTGCAACACCAGAGAGGGCCCTGCTTCAGAATCTTTGATGGTAGAATTAAATGTTAAATTTGTTAAATAATTGAAATATGAACCCAAGAAAGAATGACACCTTTACTAGTTGATAGAGGGCTTTTTCCATTCTCTTATAGGTGAACTTAATTGATTGAACCACTTCCTTGTGCATCATCTTCCCACTATTATACTATAAAAAAAATTGTAATTTATAGATCTTAAATGTTTTTATATGTTTTTTCTAAGAAGAAAAATTCCAAGAGGTAAAATGAATTGTTGGGTCAGAGGTGTATGCACATTTATATTTAGTTTAGTGGCCTTCCAGAAATGTTATGCCAATTTATATTTATACAGAAAATTTGAGAGAAGGTTTTCCATTGTATCTTTACTATAAGTAGGTATTATTAATCTTTTTTAAATCTGTGATAGAATTACAGGCAGAGAAGATTTTATAGTTGTGCTAATGTATGTTTCTTTATTGCTATCCTTTCATGTGTGAGTGAATCTTATGTAGCCATTCTTTTGTAAATTGCCTGTTTATATCCTTTGTCCATTTATCTATTGAGGTTCCTCCCCCATTGTGCTGCTGTAAATCAGCACAATGGGGGACAACAAACTTCACATATAAAGGTGTATGTGTGTGAATAAAGCATTTTTTAATAATATAATAACTTATTTTTACATCATTTGTGCCTTTTTCCATCTCAGTTGTAATCCCTGTGGGCTTCCCATCACCAAAGCACCTGTGTGCCATCACCCACAGTCCAGTGCACTACCCATTCCTGCCCCCCCCCATTTTTGATCCCATTCCCCATTCAACCCCCATAAAATGTCTCTGGTATATAGTTGTTCATTATTATTATTTTCTCCCCTGATCATTTATTATACTTCTGCTATGAGTGAAACCATCTGGTATTTTTCCTTTTCTTTCTGGCTTATTTCACTTATGTCACTAAGCATGATCCCTTCCGGCTCCATCCATGTTGCTGCAAAAGGCATGTGTTTATCTTTTTTGATTGTTGAGTAATTGAATAAAGCATATTCTAACATTCCAATAGAATATGATCCTATTTTTTATTTTCATTAAGTGAACATACATATATTTGGTATAGGCAATCATACATATACAAAAAGTCTGGATGTATGTACTAAAGCCTGTTTTTAGTATATAGTCATTTTAGTAAATTCTGTTGATTGTTATTTCTAGGTAGTAAAATAACATGTTTTTATTTCAGTCTTTATGCCTTCATTCCAATTTCTGATTTTCAGTGAATATTAGTTTTATACTACTCTCTTGACTGTAAAGCTATTATTGTCATATTTTGCTGGAGAGTAAGGGAAAAGAATGTTTGTAAATTTTCTTTTATTTAGGAAACACCTTCATAGATAGATTTGGTGGTTTTCCTTTGGAAATTCAGATTCCATATGTCTTTTATGCATCTGAAGGACTTCTTAACAGTCCAGAAATGCTTCAGTTGCTAGAATCCAAGTAAGTATTTGATGTCAAATTATTAGTGAAAGTATCCCTCTGTGTGTATGTATCATAGTTGACTAAATGTACTTTATATATGGCACTATTTTTTTTTTGGTTATGCCTGAAATTACATCACATAGGAGTAACTTTCCAGTTTATATCAATTAATATTTGTCTCCCTGTAGTACACCATCACACTTACTGAATATTATCTTTCTGTGTGGGAAAAATAGTTTATATTTTAGTCACTTGTCTTTAGTTGTGAGCAAGTGTGAATATTTTAGTCTGATTATTCTCTGTATTATATGGTCATATTTTTGAGTCAGTGATCATATTGAGAATGAGCATTCTTATTCATAGGATTTTAAATACTACAGAGAAACAGGACTGTGAAGTTCTAAATGAATTTTCAAATTTTCAGATGATTATCATGTCAACACAGCATTTTTAAATAATTCAAAGCACTTTATGATAGCATATGTTGTCACAGAGTGTTAGACATTCAGCTATTTGTCTTAGAAGGGTCATTGTGCTGTAGCTTTAGTTAGAAAGCTTATGTATTTTCCACACTTTGTTTTCATCTTAAGGCTAGGAGGCACTCCACAGAAAACTGAGCTTCTAAAAAATAGTTAAGATATATGTCAGTTGTTTTTTTTTTTAAAGATTTATTTATGCTTACAGAACTGGGATACAGGCCAGAGGTGGGGTGAGGAGAGGATTCACCAGAGACAAAGTGGGGAACAGAACAGGCAGATCGACAAAGTACACTGCTGACAGGAGTGGTGGGCAGGTCAGGAGAGGTCTGCGTGGGTCAGCTCCCAGGCCCGGGATCGAACTGGTGCTGCAGTGGCTTTGGAGAGCTTCATAATGCAGTGCTTTAACCCGTTGTGCCACCAGGGAGAGCCCGATATATGTCAGTTTTAAGGAAAAAGAAAATTCTGATAATTGCAGAATGTTTAGTCCCCTGTTTGACTTCATGTACTATTAAAGAGCTTGAATAAATTGGTCAAGATATTTGTAACAGTAGTAAGTGCAGTAATACTTAGCAAAATACCTAATGCAACGAACATCTCAACTATTATGTGATATGTGCTAAACAAATCAGTTTCAGGCTTCAAATATCTGTACAATGTAGAAGATATTTATTAAAGAAAAAACAGTAACTAATATGTAGTAGGACTGTACAACTTCTCTAAAAGAATTTTTTCAGCTGTTTGATTATTTCACCCCAAAATACCATATTTTGCAGCTATAATATCACACTAGTGGAAAGATGCTGCAGTGAGTCGTTGAAACTCTTTGGCGGCACAGAGCGTTATGTTGTGGTTACAATTGATGAACACACTGCCGTACTCTTACAGGTAAAACTATAGAGTAAAAAATACATAAAAATTATTATATATATTTTATGTTTATATATATAATATATATGTACCATGTAGTTTATTACTAACTTGTCTAGGGTTAGCTTAACTATCATCTGTTAGTGTTTTTTCCCAAAATTGTAATTGGACCGTCTGTGCTTACATCAACACTTTGGAAAATGACTGTTATCAAGCTTCTTTGATGACTTAAAATATTTAATATAGTTTTAGAAGACAATATAAACATATAACCCTTAATATTATATATTCACCTGTTTTAAATGCATTATATAATGGTTATATTTTTGGAAACTTTAGAAATCAAATCTCAGCCACTATGCTTCCTTAAGTATATTAATTGATAATTAGTAATAGAGGATTTCCTCTAAGATATAAGTAGTATGGATGTAAGCTGAGAAAGAAATTTGATTTGATAAACAATACTGTTATATGAGAATAAAAAAATTATTTATGCATACAAGAACTGGGGTGTAGGCCAGAGGTGTTGGGAGGGGCAGTGAGACGCTTCACCAGAGATAGAGTGGGGAGCAGAACAGGCAGATTTACTGTAATCCACTGATGAGAGGAGCAGTGGGTGAGACAGAAGAGGTCTGCTGCACTGTGGGGGGCCTTGACCAGCAAGGCGAGGGGGTAGAGCCCCAGTGACGGCGTGAGGAAGAAGGCAAAAAACGGAGACTCGTGCGAGTGAGCTTTATTCTTACAACAGTCATATATATATATA